>NC_138144.1:8784242-9384242 GCF_964188305.1 Podarcis bocagei
GAGTCGTTCGCAACTGGACTTAACTGTCAGGGGTCCCTTTACCTTTAACCTAAACAAAATATCCCCCAAGATATTACTGCAAAGGTCAGAAGGTGGAGGAGTGGAGGAGAACACCCTCTCCACTTCTGGAACAACCAGTTCAGCCTCTACCAACCTCCTGGTTGGACTACAACTCCCATGAGCCCCCAGCCAGCATGGTGGCGAAGGCTGAAGCAGATTTGCAAGCTTGCCACCTTCATGTTCTGGAAGCTGCTTAATTGCACTTCCTCCTGTTACAGCCTGCAGTTGGAAAACCGCAAAAAGCATCAGTTTGTCTGCAAGCCCCACCAAAGCGCAGTTGTCTATAAATAGGGACAGGCCCGATTGCTCCATGACCAAAACAAAAAAAATAAGCTTTAGAAATCCCTTTCTCACTTTCCTGCAAGAAACAACAACACAGGCGGCATTGCTCACACCGTTTCAATGGCAACCTGGGCTGGAAAAGGTTTGGTCTCTTGCCATTCCCTCTAAGGAGCTCCCATTTTATCTTCACAACAGCCCTGCCAAGTGGGCCAGGTGTGGGGACTGCAATCCCCAGAAGTTGGGGTTGAGGGTGGGAGTTTGCAGCTTAGCAATGCCTGGAGGACCACAAGGAAAACGATTCTAAAATGTTCACCAACTGCAGCTGTGTCCTGAGAAACTCACAAGCAACCCATGAGTGCAATCAGCCCTTTCCTGCTGTTTCCCCCCTATCCATTGCATGGGGTTGGACTAGATGACCCTTAGTGTCCCTGCCAGCACTACAATTCTTTGAATACTCATATTCCTTTCAAAGCCACCCTCAGCCTGGGGGTATTCAATGGGTTGTATTCAATTATGCCCTACTCAGAACAGACCCACCAAAAGAAAATAAAGCTAAGTTAACTCCAATGGGTAAGAGCTAGGGGTGAACCAAATGGAGGAAAAAACTGAATAATATAATTTTAGAATACTTAACTGTGAAGATACATAGAATGAAAGCGTTTAAGGTCAGTGAGAAAGAGGAGGATTGGTTTGAGACGATATTGAATGATTTGAGCAGGTTTGAACAAATTGAGGCAATTAAAATGTTAAAAATCAACCTTGTGGAAGGAGGAGTGTTAAGGTATATAGAATTGTACATATGGTTGATTTGAATATGTTATTATGGGTACCCAATGTATCAGCCACCTGGGGGGGGGGTTCACTGTTTGTGTTTTGGTGGTTACTAAAAAATTATATATATATATATATATATATATATATATATATATATATATATATATATATATATATAAAAGTTAACTCCAATGGCTTCTAGTCAGAGTAGGACTGACTCCCACCCCTTAGTTCAGACATAGGCAAACTCCAGCCCTCCAGATGCTTGGGACTACAATTCCCATCATCCCTAGCTAACAGGACCAGTGGTCAGGGATGATGGGAATTGTAGTCTCAAACATCTGGAGGGCCAAAGTTTGCTTATGCCTGCCTTAGTTCAAACCATGCTCTAGGGAGCCTTGTATCAACACAAGGGGCACATTCCCTCTGGGAAAGCCTACTGCATGCAAGTGGCTGACGGGGGCTAAAGAGGGCAGAGCGCCACAGATGTGAGCCTTGTTTTGTACAGCAGAGAGCACAAAAAAGGCAAGTGGTTTGCACAAACACACCCCTATGTCTCCCCATCATGGCAAGAAAAAAGGCATGATCAGAGCACATCCCAGCCAGACAAAAGGACATGGAACTGCCTGGAAAAGGAGTATGACTTGGGGAGCATTCCAAGGGCCAGAAACAGGGGCATAGAGGGCTGGCATTCAACTCCCTGGGTTCCAAGCCAGGCATAGGCAAACTCGGCCCTCCAGATGATTTGGGACTACAAATCCCATCATCCCTAGGCTAACAGGACCAGTGGTCAGGGATGATGGTGAAGGGCCTCAGAAACAGAAATTCCAGCATGCTGTTATCAAAGCCACTGTTACAAGACGGGCAAGGCCATAAGCAGGCAGACAAACAAAGCCTGATTGGATAAGAATGGAAAGTCTCACTCTCTGTTTTTTTTTGTATAGTCTATAAAAAGTGGGCGCACCCTGACTGGGGTGTGCAGATTGCGAGCTTATCGCTCTGTACCTTTGTTCTGCATATGCATTTCAAATAAATCCTGTTGGATCCTGCAAGGTTGGCTGCCACTTCGTGTGAAGCTGTGCTCCGGGGACCCAATAGCAGATATGGAACAGTTGCAGTCCCAAAACATCTGGAGGGCCGAGTTTGCCTATGCCTGCCCAAAGGGTTTCCCTAACACAGAAACCAGATGCAAGGAGGACAGGAGATAGAGCTGCCTTGGCAGGCATTTGTGCAACTGGAGCGCAACGGCACATTTTTGGCCCAACACCACACACACCCCAAAACCTTTGTCTAATGCAGTCCACAAAAGCCTTTCTCTAAACAGCAGCACAATCCTGCACATGGCTATGCAAGAGAAAACCCCCAGTGAGTTAAATGGGGCAAGCCACATTGAAAGGGACCACAGGAAAAGACAATCCATTGGGCCTATCTAACTCAGTGCTGTCTACACTAACCGGCAGAAGCGCTCCAAGATTGTCCAGCTCTGCTGGGAGATGCTGAGGGCGGAACTTGGGACCTGAACATGGAACCTTATGTATGCAAAGCTTATTTCAACCTTTGATTCCTCCTTTTTAAATTCATTATAGCTGATTTTCTCAGCCGCACTGTATTTATTTTCATTTCCTGGAGATATTCTTCATATGGAATTGATTCTTAGTGCAACTACTCTCCCCATTTAGCCAAAGATATAATATATTAAAAAAAGATGAGCTGCATTCAGCCGGGAACCCATTGAAGCAAATGGACCAAAGTTAGGCAAGTTCATCGACTTCTCAATATGCGATCCTTTGCATGCCTAAGCAGAAGGAAATCCAGTTGAATTCAATGGCCCTTACTAACCAATGCACCCGTTTTCTTAGGAATAAGTCCCATTGAACTCAATGAAACATACTTCTCAAAAACTTAAAATTTTCAAGGGGGAGCAAGACTGTTGTGCAACAGGCTGGAAACAGTCACACACCCGGAAGCTGCTTGTTTCTGCTAAAACAGGCTCCCACAACCTGCCCTCCAGATGTTTTGAAACTGCAGTTCCCATAATCCTTGACCACTGGTCCTGTTAGCTAGGGGTGATGGGAGTTGTAGGCCAAAAACATCTGGAGGGCTGAGGTTGAGTAAGCCTGTGCTAAATCCGAGGTGGAGCAGAGCAAACCTTGACCATGTCAATTTCAGTGGGATTTCTAGCCACTGGGGTTGAGGCGCTCATCTCGCTTTATTGGCCGAGGGAACCGGCGTTTCTCTGCAGACAGTTTTTCTGGGTCATGTGGCCAGCATGACTAAGCCACTTCTGGCGAACCAGAGCAGCGCACGGAAACACCGTTTACCTTCCCGCTGGAGTGGTACCTATTTATCTACTTGCACTTTTGACGTGCTTTCGAACTGCTAGGTGGGCAGGAGCAGGGACTGAGAAACGGGAGCTCACCCCATTGTGGGGATTCGAACCGCCGACCTTCTGATTGGCAAGCCCTAGGCTCTGTGGTTTAACCCACAGCGCCACCCGTGTCCCTTGACATTGGCCATTACCCCACATTAATAATACTACTGATGCTATGCTACTTGGGAGCAAACCCCAGTAAACCTAATTGGGACGTCCTTTCCCACCTGAAGGCATGGCCAAACTTGGCCCTCCACCTGTTTGAGGACTACAATTCCCATCATCCCTGACCACTGGTCCTATTAGCTAGGGATGATGGGAGTTGTAGTTCCCAAACAGCTGGAGGGCCAAGTTTGGCCATGCCTGCCTGCAGAGGTTTTCGCTCTGCACCACGCCACAGGGATGACATGGAAGTCCGTGTATAGGTCTATAAATGTTTTCCCCCCCCCTTCCCATTCATTGCAATGAATGCTCGTACTCCAGGGTATGTTTCATGAATCTGTGTGGCAGTTTTTAAAAATTGTGTGGTCAGCCACCCACCGCTGCAGCCCTTCCCCTACAACGATCTGGCAGTTAAGTCCATCAGGCTTAACTGAAAATAAAAATTTTTCTTCCAGTAGCACCTTAAAGACCAACTAAGTTAGTTCTTGGTATGAGCTTTCGTGTGCATGCACACTTCTTCAGATAGGTATCTGAAGTATTCTTCAGTATTCTTCAGATAGGTATTCTTCAGTATCTGAAGAAGTGTGCATGCACACGAAAGCTCATACCAAGAACTAACTTAGTTGGTCTTTAAGGTGCTACTGGAAGAAAATTTTTTATTTTGACTATGGCAGACCAACACGGCTACCTATCTGTAACAGGCTTAACTGAGTAGACTTGGAAGGGCAGAATGTACTCTGCTTAAACAATGAACAGTATATTAACAGTATATGAAGGTTAACAGAAAATTGCAACTTATTTTCCCGCTATTCGATATACACCCTGACTTTGAGGGTGACGGGGGGGGAATTCCAGCACCCCCCACCACGCTGGCAGCCGACCCACCCCGCAAACACTTACCTGGGGGCAGATCGCCTTGAGATCCACCACACGGTCCACAGTTGCTTTTCGGATTTCTGTCTTAAAAAGGGCACTCACCTGGTTTGCTTGTCTTTTTAAAAAAAATAAAACTTCTCTCTCTTTCTCTCGGCTCTGCTTCTTTGCAAATCCGAAGACGGGGAAAGCGCGCCTTTTCCCCTTCCTCCGATGGAAAAATTAATAAAAAAAATAAAACTGTATCACTTAATCCCAAATGCTTCCGTTTGATCCAGGTATAGATCTCACGTGGCAATATTATGCATATTATATTGTATATATTTTATATGTATATATATGTGAGTGTCTATAAAAAAGCTGGAAGCGAAAGGTCCCCCGCAACTGGAGCAGCCCGCGCAAAATGCTCCTTTTTTACGCCTCCAGTCTTTAGAGTTTGGCGGGGAAAGTTGCTGTGGGCCGTTCGGAGCCTCCTGATTGGTCGGCGGTGGCGGGAACTGGGAGGAAGTGGGCGTGGCTTCATCCCGGCTCACTGGCCATTCCGGCTTGCCGCTCGGAGGGTTGAGTGCGCGTGCGCGACGAATAATAGCTCAGACACCGACTGATCAAGAGATTGCTTAAAACGTTCAGCTTGACTTGGTCACCCCAGCTCTGGAAGCTGTTTTGCTTTCGCCTCATGAGGTTGCAAACCCTCTACTCACTTACCTGGGCGTAAGCAGCGTTCAGTTCAATGGCAGTTACTTTTGAGTAGGGATGTGCAAAAGTTAATTTAGTTTGCATTTAACAATGAATTTATCAAATTTGCGTTTTCTGGAACTGTGAAAACACCACCCATTTGAAGCAGAAGTCTTCTCCCAAATAATATTTGGAATTGTATTATTAGGTGTGCTGGGAATTGGACCCCTGACCATTAGGTCCAGTCGTGGCCGACTCTGGGGTTGCCGCGCTCATCTCGCTTTATTGGCTGAGGGAGCCGGCATACAGCTTCCGGGTCATGTGGCCAGCATGACTAAGCCGCTTCTGGCGAACCAGAGCAGCGCACAGAAACGCCGTTTACCTTCCCACCGGAGTGGTACCTATTTATCTACTTGCACGTTGACGTGCTTTCGAACTGCTAGGTTGGCAGGAGGAGGGACCGAGCGACGGGAGCTCACCCTGTCACGGGGATTCAAACCACCGACCTTCTGATCCGCAAGTCCTAGGCTCCGTGGTTTAACCCACAGCGCCACCCACATCTTACCTGGTTGCTTTTGATCAGTCCTTTAGGTCAAGTTTCCTCACTTTTCTTTTTTCATTAAAAGCTGAAACACACACAGAGCCCTAACAGAGATGAACTGGTGGGGAAACCATTAAAAAATACAAAATAGTGTGTGTCATTTTAACAGGTGAATTTCTTCAAATTTCTTCAATGAGGGGTCTTAAAAAATATGATTTTGGGAGTGAAGAATTCAAATCTGCTGCTGTTTTTGTGACTGAACAATGTTTAGCCTAGTAAGTCTACATTTGATGAAGAAGCACATAAACTGTTTCCGGGAAACCAAAGAATTTTAATTTTACCCTGTGAAAATGTCAGGCAATGCTAAATAATAATATGTAACTGCAGTTACTTGGCAATCATTTTTAATTATTTCTGTGCAATTTTACCCACATTTTACTTACCAGGCAAAACTAAATTACTGTATATTAATGTAACCAAAGTTCCTGTTACGGCTAAAATCTGGGTGCGGGGTTACTCTGCCACCCAGCTCATCGGACTAAGTCCGTGGGTCCCTGCGGAAGAAAATGAGCTCAGCCGGACACAGGAGCAAACGGCAGAAGGTCCAAGTTTATTGCGCAACAGGTTCAAGGCGAGATTGAACCCAGAGAAAGGGGTGACATGAACTTTTGAAATTTCCCTCCATATCCCAGAATACAGTGCAAAATACATCCCAGTTACATCATGAATACATTAAGAAGAGGTTGGGTTACACAGATTAACATATGGAGGAGGGAGGGGTGAATATGCAGAGAGCTGGAGATATGCGCAGATAAGCACATCCTGAGAAGGCAATGGTCCATGTTTGCATAGTCTGTCACCTGGCATCGCCTGGAGGAAGGGTTTGGCAGAGTGATTGTGACTGGATTACTTGAGAGATTATGGAGGACAGGGGAGGGGTGATGGAGTCCTAGAGAAATTGAGCAAATATATTGTAGTGAAGAAGACATGCCCCCCCCCCTTCCGTAACAGTTCCCAAGTCATGTTACAACTTTTTGGCACCCCTCATTTTTTGGAATTTGAAAGCTGAAAAATTCAATGCACCCTAATACAACCACAATGGGAAGATATTTCTAAATATCTTGTTTTGTCTAGCATGCCAGCAAAGTTTTAAAATGTTCTGCTTTATGTCAAACCTATAGACTTCAGACTGCCTTGCTACACCCTAATTAAGCATGCTGACTTGCTCAAAATGGCTAAATCCCATCATTTAATTTGCATAGAGGCCTTTTGGTCTTCCAGTATTATCCTTCCAATGTTATCTTGACTACCATAATCATATCAAAGAGTGAAACTGCTGAAAGAGTCAAACATGTCCCAATTGTATTCATTCAGGATTTTGAAGAGAGGCAAAGGCATTACTGAAAGTCTTAAATCTATTATTATTATTAAATTTACTCAGCAATGCTGATTGCTGTTATCAGCACAATTGCTGATATGAGGAGTCACTGTGCTAATTTTGTAAAAGTTTAAGCCCTAATTTAATTGTCGTGGACTGTGCTTTTTGCATTCATTGCCAATTAGCATTCTTATCTCCCCCTTCATTCCTGGCAGTTTGTTAACTTTTCATGCATCTTGGGTCCTCCAGCCTGCAAAAGCTTGCATCAGAACACATTTACTTCTTATAACAAAGACCAGTGTAAAATTAAGTGTTAAAAGCCTGCACACATCACTACAGGGGTTAATACAATCATCTCAGGAATAACCACCATTTGTCAAATATTTAATTATCACTGATAAATAACAAGTCTCTTAAAAGGCACTGTGAGGCTCTTTGATTTTCTTTGTTGCCACACTGGAAATACTGGAACAATTTTGTTGAGCAAAAAAGAGAAAAAGACGATGGATCTCTAAAGGTAAAGGGACCCCTGACCATTAGGTCCAGTCGCAGATGACTGCAGTTGCGGCTCTCATCTCGCTTTATTGGGCAAGGGAGCTGGTGTACAACTTCCAGGTCATGTGGCCAGCATGACTAAGCCGCTTCTGGCGAACCAGAGCAGCGCACGGAAACGCCGTTTACCTTCCCGCAGCAGAGGTACCTACTTATCTACTTGCACTTTGACGTGCTTTCGAACTGCTAGGTTGGCAGGAGCTGGGACCGAGCAACAGGAGCTCACCCCGTCGCGGGGATTCGAACCGCCGACCTTCTGATCAGCAAGCCCAAGAGGCACAGTGGTTTAGACCACGGTGCCACCCGCGTGGTCTACTGGGGATTTATTATATAGAACTGCGGTGTCCTGAGTATGAGGTTCCTGTCTCATGTCTCGCACAGAGAACAAAACCTGTGAAGCTGAACTTAAAATCCCAGAAATGTCACACCCATAGGCGCCGACTCCATGGGGCCTGAGGGGGCCCGAGCCCCCTCAAAAATTCGTTTGGGGGGGCTCTGCCCCCCCAATAATCTCGGGCGCCCCTCCAGCAGAGCGCCATCACCGCCCCTCCCCCAGCCCAAAATGCACAGGGTCGGGCTGCATGCCTCCTGCCCTCCCTCCCGAGCAAAAGCTCCACCCAATTTCCTTCGGAGCTGATTAATAGGCGCAGCACGCTCTCCCCTATTCGCTCACGAGGAGGCGGCGCCACTTTATCTGCATATTCATGAGCTTATTTATTATTC
Source organism: Podarcis bocagei (assembly GCF_964188305.1). Lineage (NCBI taxonomy): Eukaryota > Metazoa > Chordata > Lepidosauria > Squamata > Lacertidae > Podarcis > Podarcis bocagei. The sequence continues at coordinate 8,792,634 of NC_138144.1, forward strand.
ATGAGTTTTCACGGGCTCCCCCAATGTTTTTTATAAGTCGGCGCCCCTGGTCACACCCACGCTATATATTTAAAAAACATTTCTACTGTGCTAAGAATCCTGGAAATTGTAGTTTACCCCCAGCAATGCTACAATCCCAAGCACCTTTAACAGACTTCCCAAGGTTCTTTGCAGGGGAGCTATGCACTTCAGGTGTGCTTTTTTTTAAAAAAAAAAGATATTTATTAAAGTTTCCAATTTTTTGCAAACAAAAAGAAAAAAGCAAACATAAAAAAGTTAAAAACACATAAATTTCACAACTTATTTTCTCATAACATATTTCCCTGACCTCCTCATACCTCCCCTTCTTGCATATCCAGTTCAAATTATTTGTGCAGCAAATCCATATCTCAAAGCATTACAGCTTTAAAAAAAAAGAAAAACAAGAAAACACCTTATTTTCTCTCCAACATCTTAGGTTATTATAACCTTAAATTCTTACTTATAAAAAGAAAACCATTTTATCATATTCCTTTGTACCATTACAGCTAGAAACCACTTAATTTCAATCCAACATCATTCAACATTCCTTAATTTTACATTATTTTTGTAGATAGTCCTTAAATTTTTTACAATCTTCTTCTGCCGACTCTTCTCCCTGGTCACGGATGCTGCCAGTCATTTCTGCCAGTCCCATACAGTCAATCAGCTTCATCTGCCATTCTTCCAAAGTGGGCAAGTCTTGCATCTTCCAATACTTTGCGATGAGTATTCTTGCTGCTGTTGTAGCGTACATAAAAAAAGTTCTATCCTTTTTTAACACCAACTGGTCGACCATGCCCAAGAGAAAGGCCTCTGGTTTCTTCAAGAAGGTATATTTAAGTAGCACTTCAGGTGTGCTTTGGATTCATGGGGTGGAAGGATTTGGCGGGTCAGAAAGGTAACCCATTGTTGGCATCCATCAAGAGACAATGGATTCTGCCTCCAGGGGTTAAGTCAAACCACTGCGTTAGCCAGGGCCGTCTTAAGCATATCCGGCGCCGTGGTGCACAGATCTCTCTGGCACACACACACACACACACACACACACACACACACACAGTTTCCCAGAGTTGTCAACCTTGACTGTTTTTTTAGGGAGTGGACACCACACTTACACAATATCTCTAATAAGCCCTTAGAACAAAATAAAATGAAAAGGCAGAAGAAAGTCTAATGTAGTCCTCAATTCCAAAGCAAGACTCATCCAAGACTCAGCAGTTCTTCTAATTCATCCTCATGACTCAAATCACCACATATCAAAAAGTTAAAGCAACCACCAGTTTGTTGTTCTTTTAATAAATTGATAAGGACACAGAGAATGACGTTCCCGGCCAATTTGTGTTTAAGTACAAAGATGACGTTTTCAAATATTGTGGGGTGGGGGGGGTGTAAAGCAGTGACATCCTGAACCTAAAAAGGACCCAAAACTTGGGTCACAAAGGCTGCAGCCCCAACTGCACTTACCTGAGAGTAAGCCCTGCTGAATCTAATAGGACCTTAAAACCTTGTCCCTTGCCAGAGGTACTTGTTTTTGTTTTTTCGTCGTTTAGTCGTGTCCGACTCTTCGTGACCCCCTGGACCAGAGCACACCAGGCACTCCTGTCTTCCACTGCCTCCCGCAGTTGGGTCAAACTCATGCTGGTAGCTTCAAGAACACTGCCCCACCATCTCGTCCTCTGTCGTCCCCTTCTCCTTGTGCCCTCCATCTTTCCCAACATCAGGGTCTTTTCCAGAGAGTCTTCTCTTCTCATGAGGTGGCCAAAGTCTTGGAGTCTCAGCTTCAGGATCGGTCCTTCCAGTGAGCACTCAGGGCTGATTTCCTTCAGAATGAAGGAAATCAGTATCTGAAGAAGTGTGCATGCACACAAAAGCTCATACCGATAACAAACTTAGTTGGTCTCTAAGGTGCTACCAGCACCTTATAATTATTCGACAACAGACCAACATGGCTACCTACCTGTTCCTTCAGAATGGATAGGTTTGATCTTCTTGCAGTCCATGGGATTCTCAAGAGTCTTCTCCAGCACCAGAATTCAAAAGCATCAATTCTTCAGCGATCAGCCTTCTTTATGGTCCAGCTCTCACTTCCATACATCACTACTGGGAAAACCATAGCTTTGATTACATGGACCTTTGTCGGCAAGTGGTGTCTCTTGTAGTAGCCAGAGGTACTCCCCTCCCCTAATAACCCATAACTCCCCATACCAAGTAACTTGACTATTCAAGGGCTTTAAATGGTGTCGCCATTGGGTTCCCTGTCAGGAGTTCAGCCTACACTCAAGTAGGACCCTGGCAGATACACATGCCGGACTGGCATGTTCTCTCCCTCCTGGTCGATCGTTCAGGAGCTTCATAAGCTTGCTTCTGCCTGAACATCACAGCGACCAATGCCAACAGACATCGGTACACTTAGGGATCCGCAGAGTCTTCGCAACTTGCGTGACAGACCTCAGCAAGTCAGCATTTTGGCTAATCTACTTTATTTACATATAAACACACACGGAGCACTGCAACATGGCTCCCTCTCTCTCTAGCATCAGACAGCAAAGAAAAAAAGGACAGAGGACAATAGTCCCACTTCACGGAACACAGTAACACAAACATCCTGTCTCCGTAACTTCCCACTCTGTGGAGTCAAAACATATACCGTCATGTGAAAGACAACAATCCCATGACTGCAATCACAGAGCAGGAATTCTAACATTCCCTCTGCAAGGAGCTGCTCTTTCTTGAAACACACTGTTGTGACATCACAAGCCCTTTTGACATCATCCAACGCAGCCCTTGCAGGGATTCTAGACATCGGAGGGAACAGTCTCCGGAGCTCCTTCTGGGCCACCCATGTCGGTGGTGAAGTCTATCGAGCTGGTGATTCCGAAGGATGTGTACGTAGCCGGCTCGGTGGTGGAAGGGCAACTGGTTCTCAGCCTCCACAGCACCCTGGTGGACCCCCTGGTGAAAGTCGAGCTGATCGGAAGGGGCTACCTTGAGTGGATCGAAGAGACCGACGTCGAGAAGGACTACAGCCAGCCCGGGACCTGCGTCAACAAGGCAGATTACGTCCACAAGACAAAAACTTTCAAGATAGAGCGTGAGGAAAGAGGATTGTCTGTTGCTGCTTAAACCTTTTATTTGTGCACAAAAAATGGGGAGACAGATCTTAATAGTAAAAAAAATTGAGACCATACCATACTGTTTACAATTAAAATGCTGGCTATTCTTACCTCAGTTACAGGTTTAAAGGGTTCTACAATATTTTATTTGTCTGATGGACACTGTCAATTATGGGTCAGATCTACTATATAATATTCTAGGCAGGGCACCAAACTGCAAGGGTTATATTCATAGAGAACCATATTCTTTTAACATGTAATTGAAAAATGTACATGACATCCTCTTGCATTCTTTCTTTACTATGTCGTAGGACACAGGTAGAGATATAAATACATAAACGAGAACAAAGTTGTTCAGTCGCAATAGATTTCTGGGGTGTGTGTGTGTGTGCTGAACAATTATTTTTTTTTCTGAAAAGGGGGCGGTAGGCCAAATCATTTTGGGAACCTCTAAACTAGCCTCTAATCACGTGGGTATCGCCGTGGTCTAAACCACAGAGCCTAGAGCTTACCGATCAGAAGGTTGGCGGTTCGCATCCCCGCGACAGGGTGAGCTCCCGTTGCCCGGTACCTGCTCCTGCCAACTTGGCAGTTTGAAAGCACGTCAAAGTGCAAGTAGATAAATAGGTACCACTCCGGCGGGAAGGTAAACTGCTCTGGTTCACCAGAAGTGGCTTAGTCATGCTGGCCACATGGCCCAGAAGCTGTCTGTGGACAAACGCCAGCTCCCTCAGCCTGTAAAGCGAGATGAACACTACAACTCCAGAATCATTTGAGACTGGACCTAACCGTCCAGGTGTCATTTACCTTTACCTTTAATCTAGCCCAACTCCCTGCAAAAGCAACTCAGGAAGCTGCAGTTACAAGTTGCCTATCTCTGCAGCCACAGCAGGCGCTATGATTCTCCAGCCCCAGAGGTGCACTCTGCTGTTATCTCAAGACAGATGCCAGCAATTTATTTTTTTTAAATAAACAAGGCCCAGGTTTGAAAACGAGACTTCCCTCCCCAGATGTGGATTGCAGGACCTGATAATGAACGCAAGAGGGCCTCTGAGCACAGGAAGAGAGCCATTATAGCCAAGGAGTCATCATAACAAGTTCCCTAGTATCTTTCACAAAATGAGCACCTTGGCCTCCAGGCAGAACCAAAATAAGTGTGTAAAAGAAGGTGTGTCGAATTAACTTGATTGCAAGTTAGCTTGATTGCAAGTTAAGAATTAACTTGATTGCAAGTTAATGGGCTACAGTCTCCCATGGGCTAGACAATACTGAGCTAGCTGGACCAGGGGCCTAGCTCTGTCTATTTGTATTCAGAACAATGAGGACTGGAACCTTACTTTAATTTTAGGGGAGAGGCTGTAGCTCAGTGATAGAGCGCAGAAGGATCCGAATATTGCTCTAGCCTAGTCCTCACAGGGGCAATTTCAAGCCAGTGGCTTCCCAGGGCTCACACGTCACAAAGAGCTCCAACCAGAGAAAACGAAGAGAAAGTGAGAAGAATTTCTTTTTGGCCTGCAGGGAACTGGCTGGGTCCGGGTGTCCACCCTTTTGATTTCCACTTCGTCTTGCCTCCCAGGATCCCCTCCACCTTCACTAGCCGGGTCGGACGAATCAGCTACTTCCTCCAAGGCGTCTGCGCAACGAGGGAGCTTATTCTCCGGAAGCAGAAGAAGTACCTACTGGTTCAAGGGATCTCCGTCTTCAGGCAGGACGTTGTCATATCGGAGGTCAGTCTCTCAGAGCTGTGGGTTCAAAGCGAGTTGCATTGCAGGAGAGCTGGACAACATGAGCCCATGGGGATTCCTTCCAACGCAACCGTTCTATGGGTCTACGACTGAATCCTCCCTTCCCTTCTTCAGCTTGGCCAAATTCCGTTTTTCCGCTATCCACGGACACCACAAATCTTCTAAAATTTCGAAGTCCATTATTATTATTATTATTATAGTCGTGCCTTGGTTTTCGAACAGCTTGCTTCTCAAACGTTTCGGCTCCCGAATGCCGCAAACCCGGAAGTGAGTGTTCCTGTTTGCAAACTACCGTATTTTTCCATGTGTAAGACTAGGTTCCCCCCCCAAAAAAATAGTAAAAAAAATACGGGGGCCTCTTATACATGGGGCGCCATCTCCCCCCATTTTCTTAAATATGAGTCCCCCAAAATAGGGGGCGTCTTATACATGGGGGTGTCCTATAGACGGAGAAATACGGTATTTTTTTTTGAAGCTGAACATCCGAAGGGGCTTCCTCAGCTTCTGATTGAGTGCAGGAGCTTCCTGCAGCCAATCAGAAGCCACGCTTTGGTTTACGAACATTTTGGAAGTCAAACGGACTTCCGGAACTGATTCTGTTCGACTTCCAAGGTACGACTGTATTATTATTATTATTATTATTATTATTATTATTATTATTATTACTACTACTACTACAGTGGCACCTTGGTTTATGAACTTACCGGTAATCCGTTCCGGAAGTCCGTTCTTAAACCAAAGCATTCTTAAACCAAGGTGTGCTTTCACATAGCAGCAGGGGACTCAGTTTACCAATGGAACACACTCAACAGGAAGCAGAACATGTTCCGCTTCCAAGGCAAAGTTCACAAACCAAAACACCTACTTCCAGGTTTGTAGCGTTCTTAATCCAAGTTGTTCATAAACTAAGCTGTTCTTAAACCAAGGTGCCACTGTATTATTGTTTCATATCCTACCTTTTCTCCAAGGAATTTAAGGTGGCATGCACAGTTGTCCAGATCCCCATCATTTTATCTTCACAGCAACCTTGTATAATAGGTTATACTGAGAGTGACCAGTGACCAGGCCAAAGTCACCCTATGAGTGAAGACTCAACCCTGGTCTTTCCCAGGTCCTAGTGTGACACACTAACCACTACAGAACACTGCTGAAGTTTTAATGTTGTATTTGATATGAATAAGTTTCATTTATGCTCTGTAGTGGACCTACATTTTGGGGGGATAGCTCCAGAAGCGACTTTTGTCCACCTCGCTTTAGAAAAAATGGGTCTAGTAGACTCAATTTGAGTCACACGACTCAAATGGATTTTTGGTATATATTTCAACAATCTCAAAGAACCATCGTGCAAGGTTTGGTTAAAACCAGCACAGTTTTGAAAGGTTCAGCCTGCCATTTGATTCAAAGGGGTGCCCAGGGATATCCCAACATGAGCTAAAATCTCATTGATCTCAGGAACCATCATGCAGAATGTGGTTACGGTCTCTCAGGAGGTGCTCAAAATGCGTAACAAACATGAGATAGATTAGATCACGCTTCCTTAACCTCGGCCCTCCAGATGTTTTGAGACTACAATTCCCATCATCCCTGACCGCTGGTCCTGCTAGCTAGGGATCATGGGAATTGTAGGCCAAAAACATCTGGAGGGCCGGGGTTGAGGAAGCCTGGGTTAGATGGATGATGGGTGATTTGGCCGCGGCCTGCTTCAGTGACAAGGAAATTCTTCTGTTTCTTACATTCACCCGGTGTTTGCATCCCCTTTTCTCCCGCTGCCCGATGGCTTTGAAGTTCCCCTTGGTGGTGGAAGTCGAGAAGGCCCTTCTGTACAACTGCTGCTTCAAGAGCTCCCCCATCACCCTGCGCCTCTCCCTTGGCAAAAACATCTACGGGCCAGGAGATGACATCACTTTCACGACGGAGATCACCAACCGGACGGGGAAGTCCATCAAGAAAGTGGTCTTTGCCCTGCACACCGTGGTCCTCTACAAGGCCTTCAACCTCCGGGCCGAGAAGCGCACTTTGGAGCAGCGGGAGGAGATGATGCGGCTGGAGTCTCACATCGGGAAAGGGTCCCCCTGCGAGGCCACCAAGATCAACAGCACCCTCTCCCTGCCCAAAGTCATGTCCGTCAGCAGCTCATGGAAGTCCGACGACATCATGGATGTCGGGTACGAGTTGACGGCCACCGTCCACTTCCCCTGGAGCATGAGCACCTTGGTGGCCAAGATCCCCATCATTATCCGGAATGAAATCGCAGATGTTCAGGAATAATCCAAAGAGTGTTAGGGCGAAGGATCATGGCTCCACCACTCCAGAGACTCCTTTTACCAAGAGATGTTCATAGTTTTTGGAACCACCCAGGTGAATTAAAGTTTATGTTTACGTTTTCATGACCCTTTCTGGTTCTGCTCTTGGCTTCTAAGAAAATGACACATTGGGGACGTGGGTGGCGCTGTGGGTTAAACCACAGAGCCTAGGACTTGCCAATCAGAAGGTCGGCGGTTCGAATCCCCGCGACGGGGTGAGCTCCCGTTGCTCTGTCCCTGCTCCTGCCAACCTAGCAGTTCGAAAGCACGTCAAAGTGCAAGTAGATAAATAGGCACCGCTCCGGCGAGAAGGTAAATGGCGTTTCCGTGCGCTGCTCTGGTTCGCCAGAAGCGGCTTAGTCATGCTGGCCGCATGACCCGGAAGCTGTATGCCGGCTCCCTCGGCCAATAAAGCAAGATAAGCGCTGCAACCCCAGAGTTGGCCACGACTGGACCTAATGGCCAGGGGTCCCTTTACCTTTTACACACACAAATATATGTAAATAGTGAGATTTATGTCTGTTTGTTTTGGGGGAGCATCAGCTGCCTCAGGAGCCTCTTTGAGGTCCAAAAGTCAGGGTAGAAAGAAATCATTTTGCAAGCATAAGAATATAAGAGGAGCCTTCTGGATCAGCCTAATGATCAGACTGTCTCGCCATAGTGGTGCGTGCTCTGGTTGCTTGCCACTTGGACTACTGCAATGCGCTCTACGTGGGGCTCCCTTTGAAGGTGACCCGGAAACTACAACCAATCCAAAATGCGGCAGCTAGACTGGTGACTGGGGGCGGCCGCCGAGACCATATAACACCGGTCCTGAAAGACCTACATTGGCTCCCAGTACGTCTCTGAGCACAATTCAAAGTGTTGATGCTGACCTTTAAAGCCCTAAATGGCCTCGGTCCAGTATACCTGAAGGAGCGTCTCCACCCCCATCGTTCAGCCGGACACAAGTTCAGCCCTGAGGGCCTTCTGGCAGTTCCCTCATTGCAAGGTTACAGGGAACCAGGCAGAGGGCCTTCTCGGTGGTGGCACCCACCCTGTGGAACGCCTTCCTACCAGATGTCAAGGAAATAAACAACTGTCTGACTTTTAGAAGACATCTGAAGGTAGCCCCGTTTAGGGAAGTTTTTAATGTTTGATGTTTTATCGTGTTTAATATTGGAGCCACAAAGAGTGGCTGGGGAAACCCAGCCAGATGGGCAGAGTATAAATATATTATTATTATTATTATTATTATTATTATTATTATTATTATTATTATTAGCCCACCTAGTCCAGCATCCTGTTCTCACAGTGGCCAACCAGATGTTCCAATTGGAAGCCCACAAGCAGAACCCAAACTTGTGATTCCCAGAAACAGGAATTCAGGACATTACTTCCTCTGATGGTGGAAAGAGAATGTGGTGATTGTGGCCAGCAGCAATTGACAGGTGTATCTGCCAAGAATGTGTCCAAACCTTTTTAAAGCCATCCAAGTTGGTGGCCAACATTATCCATCCTTTTGATGCTCCACCCCATATCTGGCCATCCTCGAAGCACGAATTATAACTGCACCTCCCTTCCACCCACACTCGTAAGAAATCAGTTGTTTACTTTTTCAGCACCCTGCATAAAACCTTTTTTGTTTCATTTAGGCAAGCTTATCCAGATGTGCTTTATCTCTTTTTTAGCTGCTTTTGACGTTAAATGATCTTTTCAATGATTTTAAGTACAGTGGTGCCCCGCAAGACGAATGCCTCGCAAGACGAAAAACTCGCTAGATGAAAGGGTTTTGCGCTTTTTGAGCTGCTTCGCAAGACGAATTTCCCTATGGGCTTGCTTTGCAAGATGAAAACGTCTTACGTTTTTTGCAAGTTTGTTTCCTTTTTCTTAACACCGTTAATACAGTTGCGACTTGACTTCGAGGAGCAACTCATAGAACGTGGTGTGGTAGCCTTTTTTGAGGTTTTTGGTGATTTTTGAAGCTTTTCCAAAACTTTCCTGACACCGTGCTTCGCAAGACAAAAAATTCGCTAGACGAAAAAACTCGCGGAACGAATTAATTTCGTCTTGCGAGGCACCACTGTACCTATTTTTCAGCTGGATTCTTATCAATGATTTTAACATTTTCTTTATATTTTTCTAAACAGCTTAGAGGTTTTGTTTGTTTGTTCACAATCATGCAGCATTTTGTTAAATAAAAGGTGATCATTGTAACAGAGGAGATTTTCTCACCACTGACAACAGGGTTCTGAGGTTGATCGTTGGTGACCCCCCCCCCCGCCTCAAATCAAGGGCTGCAAACACACCATAAAGAGGGGATGCGGGTGGCGCTGTGGTCTAAACCCCTGAGCCTCTTGGGCTTGCCAATCAGAAGGTCAGCGGTTCGAATCCCCGCAACGGGGTGAGCTCGTGTTGCTCTGTCCCAACCTAGCAGTTTGAAAGCACACCAGCACAAGTAGATAAACAGGTACCACTGTGGCAGGAAGGTAAACAGTATTTCTGTGCACTCTGGTTTCCGTCACGGGGTCCCATTGCACCAGAAGCGGTTTAGTCCTGCTGGCCACATGACCCAGAAAGCTGTCTGTGGACAAACGCCAGCTCCCTTGGCCTGAAAGCAAGATGAGCGCCGCAACCCCATAGTCGCCTTTGACTGGACTTAACCGTCCAGGGGTCCTTTACCCTTTTTTTTTTTTTACAGTAAAGCATACCTCTTGACACATAAACAGATCCCTGGAAGCTGTTATTTGCCCCTCAGAGAACTATGGTTCCCAGCACCTTTAACACATAGGAATAAGGGGGGCTGTGTGCTTTCAACTCTCCCTTCACTTTCATCTGCAGCTGCCCATATATGTTGGAGCTTTGGGTGAATCTCAGCTTTCAGAAGTGGGGTTTGCATGAGTTGACCAATCTGGGACTGCTCAATTCCCTGCCTCTACCTGTCTCTGTCTGTCTGTCCATCTCTCTCTCTCTCTCTCTCTCACACACACACACACACCTGAAGATGAGAGGTCTCATCTTCTGAGGGAACAGAGGAGCAAGCACAGCCGCCTTTTTTCTCTAGCCCTGTTAGTTCGAATAGAACAAGAAATAATAATAATAATAAATTTTATTTATATCCCGCCCTCCCCAGCCGAAGCCGGGCTCAGGGCGGCTAACAAATCATTTTCTTTTCAATGAAGATGATGGATTTTTCGGAGCTAGCCGACCTGACCGGAAGAGTCCGCGGCCAGAAGGAGGAGGAGTACCAAGACGAATGGAAGAAATTCAAAGATTATTTAGTCAAATATGTTAAGATACAGTGGTACCTCTGGTTAAGTACTTAATTCGTTCCGGAGGTCCGTTCTTAACCTGAAACTGTTCTTAGCCTGAAGCACCACTTTAGCTAATGGGGCTTCCCGCTGCTGCCGCACCACCGGAGCACGATTTCTGTTCTCATCCTGAAGCAAAGTTCTTAACCTGAGGTAATATTTCTGGGTTAGCGGAGTCTGTAACCTGAAGCGTATGTAACCTGAAGCATATGTAACCCGAGGTACCACTGTAACTTAAATAGAATTACCGGTACTTGCGAGTATCAGATTGGCCTAGGATTTAAATATGTGATGTTGTAGAACACTATGGATAAAAGTCAAAATGAAAAGAAAGAAAGATGTTAATGGACCAAGTAAATTTATGTGAAACTAGTTTTGGAAAACTGCTACAATGATTTATATGGAAACTCAGCCAGGGGGATTCGAGGAAGTCACCCAACAATGATAACAAAAGTGGAATTTTTACAGTTTGGGTATATGTTTGTTTGTTTGTTTTCTTTTTTGTTTGTGGATATGTTTGTTATAAATTTGGAAAACTAATAAAAAAATTCAGAAAAAAAGAAATCATTTTCTATTCAGGCTGGCTATTTCCTGCAACAAACAACTTTGTGATTTCCTCACCGGCAAGCCTTCCTCTCTGCCTGTGTTTGCAACAGGTAAAGTCTACTCTCTAAAACTGAAGAAGTGTGCATGCACACGAAAGCTCATACCAAGAACTAACTTAGTTGGTCTTTAAGGTGCTACTGGAAGGAATTTTTTTTATTTTCTCTAAAACCGAGATTGCCTAGCCCTAACCGAAAGGGCTTCCATAGGTAATTGACCCGGATTATCCCATTTATACGCCCTTGTTTGGGGAGCCGGGACTCCTCCTACTGGACGGTTCTGGGATCTGTCCCCTCTCACCTAGTTTCAAAGTCCAGGCAACCACTTGCAAGGAGCAAAGCGCACTGGAAGTTTTGCAAGGCGGTGCTGCGATTCGTACAGATGTTGCAATGTCCCACCCCCAGTTGTTGCTCCTGGGAAGCTGTGGGGAACTCCCTGGCTGAGCGCCTCCCCTTCCACCCATCACATGCCTCTGGCAATTAGCTATATTAGAAGATTTCAGGCGCGTCAGCTGGGCACAGGACTCTTCCGGGACCAAGAGGAAGAATCATAAAGGGCAGGTAAGGCTGGTGGGGTATTGTTCTGGGACAGGGGCAGCTTAATGGAACTCACTGGGAGACCTTGGGTCTCTGTCTCTCAGCATAACCTACCTTTCAGGGTTGTTGGGAGGAAAAAATGGAGAGGGGGAGAACCTCTTCCTTCGAAGGGAATCTAGGATAGAAACTGTAACAGCAACCCAAAAAATAATATGGTGAGATGTAATTGTGCTAAACAGGTACATAGAAATGGGACGACATTTCAGTGGCGTCCGAGAGAACCAGGAGGGTTAGCTTAAACTTTGAATAACTTTCTGTGCCTATTTAACAATGGGGAAAAAACAGCATTTCCCCAGATCTCTCCCAAAAAGGCACTTTGCATATTGGTGTTGTGGGTCTGTGCCTGAGATCTTTGAAACGTCTAGCAACGCCCTTAATGGGGGTTGTGTTTTACCAGGCATGCAGGGGTGTGGGGGTCTGCAAACTAGAGCAGTCCCCGATACTACACAAGCATTGTTCGATCTTTGTATCGTCACCCATGTCTCAGGAACATCCAGTTTAAGACTACAGTACTGCAACTCAGCCTAGAGATGTGATGGCTTTGAACCACATTTGGAGAAAATGGAAGCCAGTTGCAGGATTCCCCTGCTAGGTTGATGTAACTGGAATATAATATCATTCTGGTTTCCAGTGGGGTGACTAGCTCCCTCCATCAGTCTCTGAGCCCAATTCAAAGGGTTGGTTGGGTTTTGAACTTTTAAAACCATAAATTAGTCCAGAAATCGGGAAGATCCTTGCTCTCTTATGCCTAATTCCCTAGATCAGGGGAAATAATAGGACCGCTCTATTCTGCCTTGGTCAGACCCCACCTGGAGTCCTGTGTCCCGTTCTGGGCAGCTCGGTTTGAGAAGGATATTGACAAACTGGTCTTGAATCGAGCTTTATAGGGAACACTTGAGGGAGCTGGGGATGTTTAAACTGGAGAAGAGAAGACTTGAGGAGTGGTAGGCTCGCCACCATAAAATATCTGAAGGGCTGTCATAAAATCAAGTTTGGGCAGGACTCAAACTAATGGATTCAAATGACCATAAAAGAGATTCCATGTAAACATTAGGATGAACCTCCTGACAGTAAGAGCAGTTTGACGAGTGGAACTGACAACCTCAAAAGATGGTTGCGGGTTTTAAAGCAGAGATTGGATGGCCATCTGTCAGGAATTCTTCAGCTGTGATTCCTGCGTTTCAGGGGGTTGGACTAGATGACCCTGAGAGTCCCTTCCAGCTCTAGAATTCTATGGTTCTATGAATATATTATCATCTCCTATCCCCTTCCCCATCTTCCCACTATCTGATGTTTGCTGAGTGTCGTATGTGGGTTGAGGGTCTTTCAAGTGGTGGCATGGGACCCTTGGGATGAACTACTAGATCAGTTCATTGAAGTTCACAGAGTTAGGTCAGGAATCTCTGAACTACACCCGAAAGTGGTTTCCATAATTGCCTGGTGAACTTAGCACGTATTAAATTCATTTTAGGGCAGAACTTTGAAGGATTTCCAGTTCAAATTCATTCTTTCACATTTCTGGCTCTTTACACTCTTTCGAACCTTGAACCTTAAAGATCAGAACTGCTGCTTGGACGTTGCATTAGTCCTATGTGAAATCCATACTTTGGCACAGCAGCTTAGAACATTCTGAATGGCTTGCACCCTTTTCTTGCTACATCCGGGATGGGGAGCCTGCGGCCCCCCAGATGTTACTGGACTCCAACTCCCATCAGCCCCAGTCAGAATAGCCAGTGACCAGGGCTGATAGGAACCGTTGACTTAACAACATCTGGAGGACCACAGGTTCAGGTTCTCTGTCCCTGATCCACACCTCAGGACTTGAATACAGGTGTGGCGAGCCTTTGTCCCTCCAGATGTTGTTGAACTACAATTCCCATCAGCCCTGGCAAGCATGGCCAATGATCAAGGATGATGGGATTTGTAGCATCTGGAGGGACAAAGGTTCCCCCTACAACTTAGCACAGTGTTTCTTAAGCTTGGGTCTCCAGCCGTTGTTGGACTACATCAGCCCAGCTAGCAAGACCAGTGGTCAGGGATGATGGGAGTTGCAGTCCAGCAACAGCTAGAGACCTAAGTTTGAGAAACACTGTTTAGTACAGTGGTACCTCGGGTTACATACGCTTCAGGTTACATACGCTTCAGGTTACAGACTCCGCTAACCCAGAAATAGTGCTTCTGGTTAAGAACTTTGCTTCAGGATGAGAACAGAAATTGTGCTCTGGCGGTGCGGCGGCAGCAGGAGGCTCCATTAGCTAAAGTGGTGCTTCAGGTTAAGAACAGTTTCAGGTTAAGAACAGACCTCCGGAACGAATTAAGTACTTAACCCGAGGTACCACTGTATTAAGACTTTGGTAGCCTGAGCAAAAGCTTGTTCTATAAGAAATTTGCCTGTTTTTAAGGTGCCCACAAGACTATTGTTTTCACAGCATGGTTTAGACTTTCCTCTTTTGGGAAATGGGCTGCTAGTTAACCTGAGGACAGGTGTGGCGAACCTTTGCTCCTCCAGAAGCTGCTGAACTTTCATCATCCTGGCACGCATTGGACAATGACCAGGGATGATGATGAGTTGTTGTTGCAGAGCTACCCATGGAGGGACAAATGTCCTCCACCCCTGCTCTCCCTAATAGTAGGGCTGGCCAGAATGGAAATATGCCTGTAAGCTTTCGTATGCACCAGGGATGGGGAAAGAATGGCCCTCCTGTTGTTGTTGGACTCCAACTCCCATCAGCCCCAGCAAGCATGACCAATGGCCAAGGAGGATGGGAGTTGTGGTTGAGCAACAGCTGGAGGTCCAAAGGTCTATCTCAAGCATTCCTGTTCGTTGTGTCTTATTTCTGGTGGCTGTGCCGCCTTGCGGGTCCCAGAGAATGACAAGGCAAGGGGACGGATCCTTTACATGGCGGGTATGGAAGGCACATTCTGGAAGGACGCCCTCGACCTAATTATTCCCCCGCCGCAAAGATGCGTGGGTGCCTTTCAGATCCTTGCAGCCGACTCACTCCATCAGAAGCTATCATTACCTTCCTATCCCGCAAGGGACTGATGAAAGGTGCGCCACAGGTTGTTAGCAGCCAATTGTGTAACGAGGAACAGGCTGCTTTACTCGTAAGTGGGCGGGTAGGTGGATTTGGGCTTGAGGTCCAATGAAGGGAGGGGTGTCCACTAATTCCACAAGCCTGTTGACCATCCTTGAATCCTTTCCTGCTCCTCCGCCGAATGCAAGACCTTGCCCTTTGCTGAAACCTAGGCATGGGCAACCTTTGACAATATTCTTGGGGCCACCTGCAAAAGTGGACAGAGCAATTAATGTACTGTAAATGTTTCAGGAGTCTACTTTCTACACACAGACACACACAGAGAGAGCGCACTATCCTTGCATCTAGACAAGCAAGGGGCATGAGGATGCACACACACATTTCGGCAGGCTTGGGGGAACCCCCAGGAGTGCAAATAATATTTAGGGGAGGCACGAAGCCTTGGTGGGGCAGCCCCCAAAACAGACCAGTGAGGACTGAGCATTCTCAGCTGCCATGGGATGGTGGCTGACTGGTGGGGGTGGGGGGTGGGGAGAAGGAATGGAGAATGGAGAGGAGGGATAATGGATTGGAGTATCTGGAATATTGAAGCACAGAGCACCACGCTGCAACACTTGGTTGCAGTCCTCACTTGCAGCACTCACTTATTATGTGCAAGGTGTGTTACAAAAAAAGTACCGAACTGGTTTGACAGGTCCCTGATGCTAAGATGTATAAGACTGAATCAGATAAGTGCTGGAGATGCAAAGAGGCAGTGGGAACATTCTTTCATATGTGGTGGACTTGGAAAAGGGTAAAAGAGTATTGGGAAATGATCCATAATGAATTGAGAAAAATGTTTAAAAGTACCCCCCCCCCAAAAAAAACAACAACAACCCAGAGTCCTTTCTGTTGGGGACAAGTCAGACTGAAGTTACCAGGTGTCAAAAAAATATTATTTATGTATGCCACTACTGCAACCCGTGTTTCGTTAGCCCAAAAATTGAAAATGAGTGAGGTCCTAACCAAAGAAGAATGGCAACTTACGTGGACAGACTATGCACAACTTGCAGACTTAACGTATAGAATAAGAGAACAAGAACATCATACGTCTAGAAACATTTATTGAATATCTGGGGGGAAACTACAGCTGAAAACGGTGGCAGCATTAAGATAAATTCACCAGTGTAAATAAGTTTTGATGGATGCAATAATGGAACACTGAATGGTATAGTTTTTGTAAAATATGCAGAGATTTACAATATGCAAAATGAACCATGGAAAGAGAAGAAGTGAAGTCATTGATATCTTAAGGGTGTAAAAGTGAGTACTTTAAATTGTAAAACAGGAAATTTAATTAAAATATTATTTTTAGAAAAAACAAACAAACCAAGATATGTCCCTGCTCTGAAGTGGCTTACGATGTAAAATACGCACAGGAAAACAACATAGTTGGATACCAGTGGCTCAGAAATAACAGCAGGAGAGAGTTAGGGTAAGGTTACCAGTTTTTTTTCCAATGAATCCGGGGACACTTTTCAACTTCAATGGATTTTGTATGTGGACTTATTTGTAAATCCAGGGACTGTTCCCCGGGAAACGGGGACGTCTGGTAACCTTAAGCTAGGGACCTCATCACCAGCTTTTGGGCTTCTGAGAAAGACATCCAGTTGACCCCGGGGGAAAACAAAATGCCCGACTAGATAGTCCCTTGGCCTAATCCAGCAGGGCTCTTTTGTTGTTTCATTTGTAGATCCCTTCGATGCCAAAATGGTTTCTGAGTAGTAAAGGTAAAGGGACCCCTGACCATTAGGTCCAGTCCAGTGACTAAGCCACTTCTGGCGAACCAGAGCAGCGCACGGAAACGCTGTTTACCTTCCTGCCGGAGTGGTACCTATTTATCTACTTGCACTTTAATAATAATAATAATAATTTATATTTATACCCCGCCCTCCCCAGCCAAGGCCGGGCTCAGAGCGGCTTACAAGCAATAATAAAAACAAGTTAAATGATTACAACTTAAAAACAACATTAAAAATACAACATTAAAATATTGAAACATTAAAATGTAGCCTCATCGCAGGAGGAGAAGGAAAAGAAAAAAGAAAGAGAGGGAGGGAATCAAATTTGACGTGTCACCCCGTCGTGGGGATTCGAACTGCTGACCTTCTGATCGGCAAGTCCTAGCCTCTGTGGTTTAACCCACAGCGCCACCCGCCTCCCCTGGTTTTTGAGTAAGTTTGCGATAAAATATGCAATACATTGTGTTTGATTTCTTCCTGTCCCCTTCCCCTTGTGTGTTGTGGGTTGTTGTTTTTTAAGATTGTAAGTCTGTACGCGGGGCCTGCCTTGTTTTAATAATTTAATTGCATGTGAGTCGGTCTCGGGACTTTTTTTTGGCTGAACAGTGGGGTGCAAATGCTCTCAATAAATGCATACAGTGGTACCTCGGGTTACAGACGCTTCAGGTTACAGACTCTGCTAACCCAGAAATAGTACCTCGGGTTAAGAACTTTGCTTCAGGATGAGAACAGAAATTGCACGGCGGTGGCAGCGGGAGGCCCCATTAGCTAAAGTGGTACCTCAGGTTAAGAACAGTTTCAGGTTAAGAACAGACCTCCAGAATGAATTAAGTTCTTAACCCAAGGTACCACTGTATATGTATACCGTATTTTTTGCTCTATAAGACTCACTTTTTCCCTCCTAAAAAGTAAGGGGAAATGTGTGTGCGTCTTATGGAGCGAATGCAGGCTGCGCAGCTATCCCAGAAGCCAGAACAGCAAGAGGGATCGCTGCTTTCACTGCGCAGCGATCCCTCTTGCTGTTCGGGCTTCTGAGATTCAGAATATTTTTTTCTTGTTTTCCTCCTCCAAAAACGAGGTGCATCTTGTGGTCTGGTGCGCCTTATAGAGCAAATAAAATTAAATTCAAACATTCAAACATCCTTAGTAAAAATATACAGCGAAATAAACAAACAAGAAGCATAACAGTTAGAATGGTTTCTTTAAAATTAGTTGAAGCAATGAAATCACAAGTGCACTTCAGGGGAACGCTTGTCTAAACAAGTGTGTCTTCAAGAGCAAGTGGAATGACGGGGCATCTAATATTCCAGCATGGATTAGAGGAACGGTGTCGTGTGTGTTTGTGTAGCACGGGTGGAGGAAGCAGAGCTGAACAGGCCACATTTTGTTAGGACAAGGTTCACCTGCCCACAGCCATCTACCAACCATCCACCCATCTCGGTCATGCCACCTCTGTCCCTGAGGAAAACAAAATATCATTATGAGGTTACACAACTGCATTGCCCAATCGCCCCAGTGTTGGATCAGGTGATGGAGCAAAAAAAAGCTCCAAGGCACAAAAGATGGACAGATGTCCAAGTCAGATAAGACAAGCTCACATTTGCTTGATGCTTTAGATGGAGACGATGATAGGTGTACTTTGAAGTTCAAGTCAAGGGGGAGAGTCATCCCCACATATACGACGGGATGCCCTGAAAGCAGCTATGCAAGGTGGGAATGGCTAAGATTTTAAAACATCGAAATGTTTAAAAAGAGCGTAAGCTACCTGAGAGCTCTTCTAGTTCCCCTTCTGCTTCAGAGTCTTCATCCTCATCCGCTGAAGATGAGGAGTCTGGCCCCACGCTCATAGAATCATAGAATCCTAGAGTTGGAAGAGACCACAAGGGCCATCGAGTCCAACCCCCTGCCAAGCAGGAAACACCATCAGAGCACTCCTGACATATGATTGTCAAGCCTCTGCTTAAAGACCTCCAAAGAAGGAGACTCCACCACACTCCTTGGCAGCAAATTCCACTGTCGAACAGCTCTTACTGTCACCGGGTATCTCAAAGCTGAAATATGGCAAATCCAACAGCTTTTTTGGGTGCATGCTATGTTTGGATAGATCCTTGGCCCACATTTAGAATGGTTTTTTTATGACTTTGGGGAGGAGGCGCCTATTCTACACCAACGGAAGAATCCAAGAATCACCATAATGCTAACATCTGGCAGAAACCTAGAATACATAGCTGTCAACGTTTCCCTTTTTTAAAAGGGAAATTCCCTTATTCCGAATAGGTTTCCTCGCAAGAAAAGGGAAAAGTTGACAGCTATGCTAGAATAATATAGACCCATATATTTACTTAATCTGAATCAAAAGGAGATTACTGCTATTCTCACCTCTAGACTGAACAACCTTACCACTCTAGTATCATCAGTCCAGATGATACCAGGGTGTCATATATCATTGGATCTAGCCCACAGATTTCTGAATAGTAGGACAGCAGAGTGAAAGGAATAGTAACCAGTTGGTTTGGTTTTGATCATGCTGGACTTGCATAAAGCATTTGACCAGCTGGAGTGGCTGTTGCGTCTAAATTTTCTGAAATTGCCTCATCTGAGAAATAAACTTGTGGGTGCTATTACAAAATCTCATAGTACCTCAAGGGCAGTGATGAGAAACAATTATTTTAATTTCTCTTTGTCTGAACTTCGCACAGCTGCAAATTTAGTTTGTATCATTGAAAGTGGTTGTGGCATTCTTGCAGAACAAGCTCATTTCTACCACCCCCAAGCCCATAAACCGATGGCAAATTGCACAGGGGAGCGTGGACCAATAGGAACATCTGTGTAAACATCTCAGAGCGTTTACTCACTAAACGTCATATAACCTTCATGCAAACTTTGTAGAACAACTTGGGATAAGCATTCAATAAACAAGTCATCTGGGAGAGTCCCTGTCTGATTAATAATAATAATAATAATAATAATAATAATAATAATAATAATAATTGATTTGTACCCTGCACATCTGGCTGGGTTGCCCCAGCCACTCTGGGGAGCTTTCAACATATAAAACATAATAAAGCATGATGATGTATTCTTTTGTTTGATTTGAATGGGATAGTAGTGTTTTGTTTTCTTCTATTTTGGGCCCTTAATGAGAGATAATATTACATCAGCTGTTGTGTCGTTTTCCTTGTTTGGGTGTTTTCTCTGGTACCGAGTTGTTGCTTTATAGGTGCTTCTGTTGGACACGTGCAAATAATTGTACTTCTTGGTAAGGGAGGGCAGTGGCAGAACATCTGCCTTGCATGTCGAAGGCCCAAGGTTTGGTCCCCAGCATTTCCAGGTAGGACAGAGGATGCTGCCATCAGAGTCGAAAGGAATGCGCTTAGCTGCATCTCATGGACCCAGAGGCAAAGGATGTATAAGAGCAGAAGTTTTGAAAGGCTGTGTGTGTCAGGAGCTCATCCTACACTCGAGTAGGACCCTGGCAGAGACACATGCCCCACTGGCATGTTCTCTCCCTCCTGGTCAATCATTCGGGAGCTTCAAAAGCTTTCTTGTTCCCAAACATCACAGCGACCAATGCCAACCAACACTGGCACACTTAGGGATCCGCAGAGTTTGCGCAGTTGCGTAACGGACCTCAGCAACTCAGCCTTTTGGCTAATCTACTTTATTTACATATAAACACAAACGGAGCACTGCAACATGGCTCCCTCTCTCTCTAGCATCAGAAAGCAAAGAGAGAAAGAACAAAGGACAATACAATGGTGCCTCGCAAGACGAAAATAATTTGTTCCGCGAGTCTGTTCGTCTTGCGATGTTTTTCGTCTTGCGAAGCACGGTCCGCTGCAACTGCGCCTCTTCAAGCGGCTTTAAAAAAAAAAGCGCAAGACGTTTTCGTCTTGCGAAGCAAGCCCATAGGGAAATTCGTCTAGCAAAGCAACGCAAAAATGGAAAACCCTTTCGTCTAGCGAGTTTTTCGTCTTGCGAGGCATTGGTCTTGCGGGGCACCACTGTAGTCCCACTTCACGGAACACAGTAACACAAACATCCTGTTTCCGTCACTTCCCACTCTGTGGAGTCAAAACATACACCGTCATGTGAAAGACAACAATCCCATGACTGCAATCATGGAGCAGGAATTCTAACAGTGTGGTGTAATGGTCAGAATGCTGGATGAGGACCTGGAATGCCAGGGTTCAGAAAAGAAAGATATTTGCCTAAGCACCGAAAGGGCGTTAAAGGAACTGCCAGATAGGGAACCAGGAACAGGCAGAGTACTGTTGCATTCATGTCCTGCTTTGGCGCATCCCTTGGGGAAACCTGGTTGGTCAATGTGACAACAGGATAGGTGCACCCTGATTAAGTAGGCCTCTCCTTTATGCTCTTACGATATGTGTTGACTTTTATACAGGCAGCCTGTTCAAGGACGGGGTGAAAGGGAGGTGCATTTTTTTATTCCGTGTTTGGGTGGATCACCAGGTGTGGGGTGGAGTGTCAAAAGGACATGCAACGATGGCCACCAACTCGGACAGCTGTAAAAGAGGATTAAAGATATTTAAGGAGGACAAGGCTATCTTATGAACTGATCCACACCCTGCAATCATCCTCTGAGGCCTTTCATTGTGTGTCTCCTCTGCGAGAGGTGGCAACACGAGAACAGGGCCTTTTCTGCAGTGGCTCCCTGTTTGCATAATACTCCCCCAAAGGAGGCCCTTGCCTTGTACTTTCATTACATATCTTTAGGTGCCAGGCAAAAAATGTTCCTCTACAACAAGGCCTTTGGCTGATTAACATTCTACGGTCTTTTAAATGTGTTTGTATGGGGTATGTGTGGTGTTATTGGCTTGTTTTTGTTTTATTATATATATTGTGTGTTCTCATTTTGTATTTTTATGTTGTGAGCTGCCCTGTGATCTTCGGACAAAGGGCAGCGTACAATTTTAATTAATTAATAATGGACGCGGGTGGCGCTGTGGGTTAAACCACAGAGCCTAGGGCTTGCCGATCAGAAGGTCGGCGGTTCGAATCCCCGCGACGGGGTGAGCTCCCATCGCTCGGTCCCTGCTCCTGCCAACCTAGCAGTTCGAAAGCACACCAGTGCAAGTAGATAAATAGGTACCGCTCCGGCGGGAAGGTAAACGGCATTTCCGTGCGCCGCTCTGGTTCGCCAGAAGCGGCTTAGTCCTGCTGGCCACATGAACCAGAAGCTGTACGCCGGCTCCCTCGGCCAATAAAGCGAGATGAGCGCTGCAACCCCAGAGTCGTCTGCGACTGGACCTAATGGCCAGGGGTCCCTTTACCTTTTAGCAGCTGCGATGTCTGTGTTCTCCCGCCAGTGCCAGAGGCAGAATGCATTTGAATGGCCGTTGTTGGGAACTGCAGGAAGGGAGAGATGCTTATGTGCTCAGCCCCGGCTTCTGGGGCATTTATCTGGTTGGCCGCTGTGAGAACAGGATGCCGGACTAGGTGGGCCATTAGCCCAGCACGCTGCTACTACATTTCAATGGTCTGGTCAGGTTTTGGACAAACAGTATTGTTGCAAGACGCTCTGACAGCTGCACAGAGTCCATAGCATGACAGGGTGGGGCAGGAATCTTCCTTAACTGGCTCCTGAAGGTCTTCTCTGACTCCTAAAAATCCCTTTTTAAACAGGGATCGAAGCCTAGTGCTTTCTCTGGTTGCTTTTCCTCTCGACTCCATCTTTAATCTAGGAGATTAGACACTGTAAAAATGAGCAGGCACATGGTGTGACCTCATGACTTATGCGGAACACAAATGTTTTGCAAACCGTTTTGCATTTGCTAGCACACGTGTGTGTGTGGGTGGGTGTTTGATTGGAGCCATAATACATCCCTTCGATGTGCAGCATAGGTTTCATCATCCTCATCATCACTCCTACCACGTGGTTATGCCAGGAGACTACAGGTAAATGCAAAACACTACTAAACCTTAGGGATGCGGGTGGCGCTGTGGGTTAAAGCACAGAGCCTAGGGCTTGCCGATCAGAAGGTCAGCGGTTTGAATCTCCGCAACGGGGTGAGCTCCCGTTGCTCAGTCCCAGCTCCTGCCAACCTAGCAGTTCGAAAGCACACCAGTGCAAGTAGATAAATTGGTACCGCTCCAGCGGGAAGGTAAACGGCGTTTCCGTGCGTTGCTCTGGTTCGCCAGAAGTGGCTTAGTCATGCTAGCCACATGACCTGGAAGCTGTACGCCGGCTCCCTCGGCCAATAAAGCAAGATGAGCGCCGCAACCCCAGAGTCGGCCACGACTGGACCTAATGGTCAGGGGTCCCTTTACCCTTTACCTTATTGATAATGTTAATATTTCTTGGAAACCTCTTAGAGGTCATACTACCATCAAGCAGTATATACATTTTATTAAAATGAATAAATAAAAAAGAGAAACTAACAATGGGTATGAGGAGAGATCTGTAACAAGAGACCTAGGCGTCTCTTGCTATCTCCATTCAGGAATTTACCTTTTACACTTCCCCCCTCCAGAAATCTCAGGATAGTAGGTTGGGAGTTTGAACCCTGGGCCTCCCTGGGCCTCATCAAATGCTCTAACCACTGCGTCACACTGTCACTTGGGAAGAGGCCTTTGTTGGTGGGCATCAGGCAGAGAGGTCAGAGCTAGCCTTCCTTAAGCTCTCACTCAGGTCGAAATACAGCCCGCGTTAATAACAAAAAGCAAAACCCACCACCGTTCCTGATCACCTTTCCATTCTTTGTCTCTGCCTTGCAGGTGTGTTTGACTTTTGCCATGGCTACTGATGTCAAAGGAGATTGCCAAGAGGCTGCACACACAACGGTAAGTGGATATCCACCAACGGCCGTGAAACATGTGCTGCAGACATGGCCCTGAAACAGAGGTAGTCCTAGCAGGAGGAAGGCAAAGAAGAGGGTTTGGGGATCTCTTAAAGATCAGCGAGAAGGGCAGATCTGACCTGTGCAGGGCATGCATAGTCCCTCTAGAAGTGCCTTGTTAAAATACCCTTGCAACGATTGCCGGTCTGTTGACAGGAGTGACAGGAGCAAGCCAGCAGATTACACCAAGCAGTTTGGAGTTAACTCTTTATTAGGATCTGCGCAGGAGTGTCAAGGCCAATGATCACAGCAAGCCAATGATCCAGCAGGTCTTGCCCCCATGAAGCAGTTGCTGAGACTGAAGGTCCGCACCTCCCCAAAGCCAGGATTTCCCCCAAGCGATCTGAGACTGCTCCTGCAAGAAGCTAACTTCTCCGCACTCTTCATGCCTCTACTGGTTCTAAGAGGGCGGGGAAGGGAGCTTGTCACAGCGGGATGAGGAGACACCCGAGACTCTTCACCACCTCTTGGCCTCTGGCTGGATGAAGAAGAGCGGTGGGAGGAATCAGCTGGGGAACCCCCCAAGGAAGCAGGCTCGGAGCCCAGGGAATGGTGGTAGAACAATGATGAATGGTCAGAAGGAGAAGGGGGAGCAGACTGGGAGGAAGATCTGTCAGAAGCAGAAGAGATAACAGGGTTTAGTGAGCAGGAAGAGGCTGTGACAGAGAGCAGTCCAGAATTAGAGGCAGAAGAGGTGGGATTCCAAGAGGTGTGTTTGAGTCAGGCTGCTGAAGAAACCAGGTGGTTTCTCCCCCTCCTGCTTTGACCAGCTACCCTCCCTGCTGATCTGTAAGTGCAACAAACCACCCTGTGATTTTCAGATGAAACTGAATAAATTTAATAAATAAGTGGGCCCTTCTTGAATTGCGACTGTGCTATAAAACCCTCATTGTTCTCCACCCTCTTCCAGAATGTCGTGACCAGAGTGACCAGCCTCCCCCTAGTCAGCTCCACCTATGACATTTGCCACTCTCTGTATAACTACGCCAAGGAGAATTACCCATTCATCAATTCTGCCTGCAGCGTGGCGGAGACGGTGGCGGCGATGGCCGTCGGGAGTGCTGTTGGAGGCGCCCAGCCCCTTCTCGGCCACCTTGAGCCCCAAAGTGAGTCCTTGAATCCCACGGAATGGGGGGAAGTTGTGGTGTGTATGTAGGAGAACTTTTTGTGGAGTGCTATAATAATAATAATAATAATAATAATAATAATAATAATAATAATAATAATAATAAATTATTTGTACCCCGCCCATTTGGCTGGGTTTCCCCAGCCACTCTGGGCGGCTTCCACAGAGACCAAAAATACACTAAAATGTCACACATTAAAAGCTTCCCTGAACAGGGCTGCCTTAAGATGTCTTCTGAATGTCAGGTCGTTGTTTATCTCTTTGACATCTAATGGGAGGGCATTCCACAGGGCGGGCGCCACCACCAAGAAGGCCCTCTGCCTGGTTCCCTGTAGCTTCACTTCTCGCAATGAGGGAACCGCCAGAAGGCCCTGGACCTCAGCGTACGGGCAGAACAATGGGGGTGGAGACGCTCCTTCAGGTATACTGGGCTGAGGCCGTTTAGGGCTTTAAAGGTCAACACCAACACTTTGAATTGTGCTCGGAAACGTACTGGGAGCCAATGTAGGTCTTTCAAGACCGGTGTTATGTGGTCTCGGCGGCCGCTCCCAGTCACCAGTCTAGCTGCCGCATTCTGGATTAGTTGTAGTTTCCGGGTCACTTTCAAAGGTAGCCCCACGTAGAGCGCATTGCAGGAGTCCAAGCGGGAGATAACTAGAGGACACTAGTGCTGAAGGACACTCCGCCCCTGTGGTTCTGCCTGCATTGGGGGCAAGCAGAATTTCATCCAGAAGGCTGCTCCAGATTCAGACCTGCCTCAGACCCCATTTTACAGCTTCTGTCTTTGCAGTGCTGTGCTTTTGTCCCTGTCAGTTTGTCGCTCGCTGATGTTTTCTGTGCTCCCTCCCTGAGAAGCAGACAAGAGAGCTGCACGGCCCACGCTCGCTTGCTGAATCGAGAAGCAAAAGTCTTCCTTTAAAAGGCAGCCCAGCTGTGCTTAAAACACACTTTGCAAAACCTGAGCACTTGCGTTAAAGGAGAGCTCTTTGTGCAGCCTCAACTCCCTCACAAACAAATTGAGACCGACTTTGCTAAACCTGAGCTCATGGGTGTAGCCGGGGGGGGGGCACAATGGTACCCACCCGAGAGATGCTGGAACCAAGTTCCGGCGAGTTCCAGTTGGGGGATAAAGCCCTTGAGTAGGAAGAGACCACAAGAATCATCTTGTCCAGCCTTTCTCAACCTTGGGTCCCCAGATGTTGTTGGACTACAACTCCCATCACCCCTAGCTAGCAAGGCCAGAGCTCAGGGATGATGGGAGTTGTAGTCCAACAACATCTGGGGACCCACAGGTTGAGAAACACTGAATTCTAATCCAACCCCCTGCAATTCAGGAATCTTTCACCCATATGGGTCTCAAACCCACAGCCCTGAGATTAAGAGTCTCACGGTCTACCAGCTGACAGCAGATATAGATTACTGTTTTCTGTGGGGTATTGATCTTGGTTTTATTTTCCTGCTTTGGAAATGTTTGCTTTTAAACGATAATAACTCTGTGTGTGTGTGTGTTTTATAACACACTGAGTTTGTGTGATCTGCCTTCTTTCCTTCTGCCAGTTGCTGCTGTGAACCAATATGCTTGCAAAGGTCTGGACCAGCTAGAAGAGACTCTCCCTATCCTTCACCAGCCAGCCCATCAGGTACAAGTACAATAATAGAATCATAGAACTGCAGAGTTAGAAGGGACCCCGAGGGTCATCTAGTCCAACCCCCTGCAGTGCAGGAATATTTTGCCCAGCGTTCCTCACAATTCTGAAACTGAAAAGTCTCACGCTCTGCTGATTGAGTTATCGTCCTAGGCAGGCCAGTCGTGGGTGGGGCCTACCCATGGTTCTCCTCTGCATTCTCATCCTCACAACAACCCTGAGAGGTCTGCCAGGCTGAGAGGCAGCAATTGCCACTCCAGGTGACCCAGTGAACTTCAAGGCCAAGTGGGGAGATTTGAACCCTGGTCTCTCCCAGGTCCTCCTACGCCACACTGGCTTTTTTAGCTGTTAATCAGTATTTCTCCCATTCAAATTAGATTGAAGTAGTCTGCACGCGGGTGGCGCTGTGGGTTAAACCACAGAGCATAGGACTTGCCGATCAGAAGGTCGGTGGTTCGAATCCCCGCGACGGGGTGAGCTCCCGTTGCTCGGTCCCAGCTCCTGCCCACCTAGCAGTTCAAAAGCACGCCAGTGCAAGTAGATAAATAAGTACCGCTCCGGCGGGAAGGTAAACGGCGTTTCCGTGCACTGCTCTGGTTTGCCAGAAGCAGCTTAGTCCTGCTGGCCACATGACCTGGAAGCTGTACACCGGCTCCCTCGGCCAGTAAAGCGAGATGAGCGCTGCAACCCCAGAGTCGGCCACGACTGGACCTAATGGTCAGGGGTCCCTTTACCTAGTCTGCACACTGTAGTTTTCCCCTGACAGAGCTACAATTCCCAGTATACTTTAGCAAATTACAGCTCTTGAGATTCTTTGGTGGGGAGGTCACCAGCTTTAAATGTTGTGCTTTAGATCTATGGTGCTGATCTGTTAATATGGTATTATTCTCCTTTACACTGCAAGTAATGTGGTATAGCTGTTAGAGAATTGGGCAAGGACCAAGAGACCAGGGCTCAAATCCTTGCTCACTGGGTGACCATGGACCAGTCAAAATCTTTCAGCCTAACGTACCTCCCAGGATTGTTGTGAAGATGAAATGGAGACAGGGAAACCATGTACCTGACAGGAGCGAGCCAGCAATAAATCACACTGAGGAAGTTGGAGTTAACTCTTTATTAGCAAAAAACAGGATCTGCACAGGAGTGTCAGGCCTAATGAGCACAGAGACCCATCTCTGGCAGATATTGCCCCCATGAAGCAGTTGCTGAGACTGGAAGTCCCCACCTATGCAGGGTTTCCCCCCATGCAATCTGAGACTGTGCCTGCATGAAACTAATTTCTCCCTGCCCTCTTCATGCCTCTCCTGGTGCTGGGAGACCAGAGGGAAGGGGAGCTTGTCGCAGCAGGACAGGGAGACACCCATGCCTCTTCACCAGCAGAAGTATTTCTCCTCTGCTGGTTCAGCTTCTGCCACTGATTCTGCACTCCCTTGCTCACTAAGCCCTGTTGCCTCTTCCACTTCTGACACATTTCCTCCCAGTCTTCCCCCTCTGGCCACTCATTGTTGTCCCACCACCACTCCCTGGGCTCTGAGCCTTATTCTCTTGAGGGTTCCCCAGCTGGTTCCTCCTACCATTTCTTTGCATCCAACAAGTCCGTGACAGTACCTTGGTCTCCTCAAAGGAAAGGTGGGGTATAAATGTTGTAGTAGTAGTAGTAGTAGTAGTAGTAGTAGTAATAGTGAGTTGACCTTTGGTCTGCCTCCTTTCCTTTCTAGGTGATTGAAGACGGTGTCACCATAACCAAAACAGTCATCTGTTCCACGGTCAATGTAGCCAAGGATGCCGCTTCCGGGGCCAAGCAACTCTGGTCGAACAGAGTATCTGAAGCTGTCGATCTCACCAAGGACATTGTCCAGGACAGCGTCAACTTGACCAAATCGGTGGTGAGCTCCACCGTCAACACCGCAGTGAACGCCGCCAACGAGGCGAAGGAGCTCGTCACTCATAGGGTGGCCGACGTCGTCAACCTGGGCAAGGAGACGGCCCAGGACAGCGTGGAGTTGACCAAGTCGGTGGTCAATACCGCCCTCCAAGCTGCCCAAGAGACGAGGGAACTTGTGGCTGGCCAAGTCAAGACCTGCGGGCCTGTCCAGGAAGGCATTGAGATGACCAGTCTCCTGAGGCAGGCGCTGAGCAGCGGTGTGGACGTCATGTTGGGGAAGACAGAGGATATGGTGGACTACTAC
The DNA here is from genome assembly GCF_964188305.1 of Podarcis bocagei. Taxonomy (NCBI): domain Eukaryota; kingdom Metazoa; phylum Chordata; class Lepidosauria; order Squamata; family Lacertidae; genus Podarcis; species Podarcis bocagei. The sequence goes on from NC_138144.1 coordinate 8,820,945, forward strand.
CTGCCCATGACTGACGAGGAGCTAGGTGAGAATGGGCTTTGGTGCTCTGCAGAATTGGCTGACACTTTGGGAACTGTAGTTTGGTCAGGATCATGGGGGCTTCCAACAGCTCTCAGCACCTTTGACAAACTAGGTAAAGGTAAAGGGACCCCTGACCATTAGGTCCAGTTGTGGCCGACTCTGGGGTTGTGGCGCTCATCTCGCTTTACTGGCCGAGGGAGCCGGCGTACAGCTTCCAGGTCATGTGGCCAGCATGACTAAGCCGCTTCTGGTGAACCAGAGCAGCGCACAGAAATGCCGTTTACCTTCCCGCCAGAGTGGTACCTATTTATCTACTTGTACTTTGACGTGCTTTTGAACTGCTAGGTTGGCAGGAGCAGGGACCGAGCAACGGGAGCTCACCCCGTTGTGGGGATTCGAACCACTGACCTTCTGATCGACAAGTCCTAGGCTCTGTGGTTTAACCCACAGTGCCAACTACACCTGCCATAATTCAGTGGAGTTAGCCATGTGGTCTCCTCATGCTTTAGATGTATGTGTGAACATGCCCCAAGCCATTGCCAGGTTTGATTGCTCAGCCAAATACAGGTTATAGCCATGAATAAACAAAACAAAGCCAAGTAGGTCTCAAAAACATATTATAGCACACATGATTAAAACATTATAAAACACTTCACAAATGGTGAAAAACTCAGAGAACAAGACTCTAGGGCTTTCCTGAGTTGAGATGCTTTTAGAACAAACTTCGCTGTGTTGAACGTAAAAGGTTTGTTTGAGCTAGACAGCAAGTAATTGATTTTTTTATTTTACATATTTTTTAATTAAAGATTTCTTGGTTTACAACAGGTAATTGATTTTATCGATGTCACTAAAGGTGGCAGTTGACTGGAGGGGTTTCTTTAATTATTTAGCCCTTGGAATGGTAGTTTTAGGCCTTGGCCGGTATTCTATGGTCTTACCTGTGAGTCGGGGGCAGCATATTGATGCACCCCCATGTGGCGGCGTTTGCAGGGCCCGTTAAAGGGTTGATTGCGGGAGCCCTACAGTGGCGGCACATAGGTCAAACTCCCGGCTAGGTGAAGTGGGAGGGCATGCTGGGTAAGTTAACACTTTACAGTCCCCTCCCACAACACCCGATTGCCCTGCGCACCCTCAGCCCCTGTCAGGTATGAGAGGGATACCTTCCAAGGCCTAAGCCAAGGTTCCTACACCTGAAGTTATGGCCGAATTTAAACACATACATTGTTGTCATGTCTCTTCTCTTGGCGGTGGGGTAGGCTCCAGGGACAGGGTTTAGTGCCTGGGCTCGCAAACAAAGTCATGGAGAATGAGAAGTGGCTGTGCTCTGGTTCCACAACTGCAGTAATGTTTCTACACACCAGTTGCTTATGGAGCCAAAATGGTACCTCTCTCACACACAAAAGGATGGGTATTAGCAGGCTTGAGGGGACCCCCAAGTTCTGCAGAACATAGAATTGTGGAGTTGGAAGGCCCCAGGATTCATCTGGTCCAACCCCCCTGCAATGTACAAATAATATTTTTTTTGGGGGGTGAAGCCCCACAACCTTCCAGATTTGCCCATCTTTCCCACCATGCTGATGTTTATCTGTTCGTATTTGTTGCAGCCAAGCTGGCCACGGAGGTCCGAGGTTTTGGAGAAGCCTTGGAAGAGCAGAGGAAGCAGCAGAGTTACTTCGTCCGCCTGGGGTCGCTCTCGAGCAAAGTCCGCCGTCGCGCTTACCTGCATTCCCTCGACAAGCTGCGTCTCATCAGGGAGAACACTCAGGATACGCTTTCTCAGCTCCAGCTGGTGATCAGCCTGGTGAGTCCGGAGCAGCCATACTTAGCAGACACGACCCAACGGCCTCCACGCCATTGTACCGCCGTTCTCCGTTTTCTCCCTCTTCCACAACACTACATCAATCAATACTTTATTGTGGTCCAAAGACCCACAAAACAATTTCAAAACTTGTTGTTGTTGTTTAGTCGTTTAGTCGTGTCCGACTCTTCGTGACCCCCTGGACCAGAGCACGCCAGGCACTCCTGTCCTCCCCTGCCTCCCGCAGGTTGGTCAAACTCATGCTGGTAGCTTCGAGAACACTGTCCCACCATCTCGTCCTCTGTCGTCCCCTTCTCCTTGTGCCCTCCATCTTTCCCAGCATCAGGGTCTTTTCCAGGGTGTCTTCTCTTCTCATGAGGTGGCCAAAGCATTGGAGTCTCAGCTTCAGGATCTGCCCTTCCAGTGATTTCAAAACTAGATACAGTTAAAACGACCTGATGGAAGAAACCAAGGCTGTCGTTTTGTTTTATCTAGGGCAGAATGATCTTTTTTTCTTATAGCCTCCTAAAAAAGCTTTGCCATGGCGCTTGTAATATCATTTGACCTGTCTTCCAAAGATATTTAATATGGGAGGCTTCAGATTTCGAGAGATTTTTCTTACAAAATATAATGCGGTATAGAAATGAAATTAATAATGTATACGTTATACCAGTGGTGGCCAAACTTGGCCCTCCAGCTGTTTTGGAACTACAATTCCCATCATCCCTGACCACTGGTCCTGTTAGCTAGGGATGATGGGAGTTGTAGTCCAAAAACAGCTGGAGGGCCAGGTTTGGCCATGCCTGCGTTATACAAAACACAACACTGACACACATTGCATTAAAACTTTCCGCTTTTATTGTTGACATCCATTTTATCTCCCTTCCATGATGTTTTTGCATGGTTTCATAATCTGGTTTTATCTCTCATTTAGAGAGAAGCAGTGTAAAAATGCAAAAGTTAATATCTTCTGTTGCCAGCATCCCTTGACCCCCCCCCACGTCCCCCCATTCTGACTTCTTGCGCCCCACTTGCCTCCGCAGGTTGAAGCCGCGCAGCAAGGCCTTGGGAAGCGGCTCCAAGAGGCTCAGGAGAAGCTGAGACAGGTCTTGCTCGAGTGGACGCAGGCACAGCCGGAGGAGAGGAAGGCCGCGGCCGGAGGCCCACAGCCAGAGGTAAATCTCGTCTCTGTATCGCAGCAGTGACAAAGAAGACGCTTCAAAAGCTGCTGTTGTTTTTTTAAATTGAGGGGAACTACAAGTTAGTCGTGCTCATCAACTGCAGCGGGTCTACTCTAAGTAGTATGCAGTTGGATATTTGAACTGCAGGAACAGCAAAGGGCTCTTTAAGCCACTCCCCCATGGTGTGAACAGGAAAGGGCTCTTTAAGCCACTCCCCCGTGGTGCGAACAGCAAAGGGCTCTTTAAGCCACTCCCCCATGGTGCGAACAGCAAAGGGCTCTTTAAGCCACTCCCCCGTGGTGCGAACAGCAAAGGGCTCTTTAAGCCACTCCCCCGTGGTGCGAACAGGAAAGGGCTCTTTAAGCCACTCCCCCATGGTGCGAACAGCAAAGGGCTCTTTAAGCCACTCCCCCCATGATGCGAACAGCAAGAGGCTCTTTAAGCCACTCCCCCATGGTGTGAACAGCAAGAGGCTCTTTAAGCCACTCCCCCATGGTGCAAACAGCAAGGGGCTCTTTAAGCCACTCCCCCATGGTGCAAACAGCAAGGGGCTCTTTAAGCCACTCCCCCATGGTGCAAACAGCAAAGGGGCGCTTTAAGCCACTCCCCCATGGTGCAAACAGCAAGGGGCTCTTTAAGCCACTCCCCCATGGTGCAAACAGCAAAGGGGCGCTTTAAGCCACTCCCCCATGGTGCAAACAGCAAGAGGCTCTTTAAGCCACTCCCCCATGGTGCGAACAGCAAAGGGGCGCTTTAAGCCACTCCCCCATGGTGCAAACAGCAAGGGGCTCTTTAAGCCACTCCCCCATGGTGCAAACAGCAAGGGGCTCTTTAAGCCACTCCCCCATAATGCGAATAGCAAAGGGCTCTTTAAGCCACTCCCCCATGGTGCAAACAGCAAGGGGCTCTTTAAGCCACTCCCCCATAATGCGAATAGCAAAGGGCTCTTTAAGCCACTCCCCCGTGGTGCGAACAGCAAAGGGCTCTTTAAGCCACTCCCCCATGGTGCGAACAGCAAGAGGCTCTTTAAGCCACTCCCCCATGGTGCAAACAGCAAGGGGCTCTTTAAGCCACTCCCCCATGGTGCGAACAGCAAGGGGCGCTTTAAGCCACTCCCCCATGGTGCGAACAGCAAGGGGCTCTTTAAGCCACTCCCCCATGGTGCGAACAGCAAGGGGCTCTTTAAGCCACTCCCCCATGGTGCAAACAGCAAAGGGCTCTTTAAGCCACTCCCCCATGGTGTGAACAGCAAAGGGCTCTTTAAGCCACTCCCCCATGGTGTGAACAGCAAAGGGCTCTTTAAGCCACTCCCCCATGGTGCGAACAGCAAGGGGCGCTTTAAGCCACTCCCCCATGGTGCGAACAGCAAAGGGCTCTTTAAGCCACTCCCCCATGGTGCAAACAGCAAAGGGCTCTTTTAGCAACCTCCCCTCTGTGATTGTGTTGTTTTGCCCTGGCAGGTTGAATCAGGTACCCTGGCGATGCTTCGCTTTGTCACCCAGGACCTTGGGCCGGTCTACGCTCACTTGGCATCCACCGTCGAAGGCCTGCCCAGCAACCTCCGCGAGAGGGTGGCCCAAGCCCGTGGCAACGTCCGCCAGCTTCACTCTTCTTTCGCCTCGGTCTCGTCCTTCCAGGACTTGTCCTCCAGCCTCCTGGCCCAGAGCCGAGACAAAATCGCCCAGGCGCAAGAGACCCTGGAGACGCTGGTGGACCACATCGTCCAAAACACGCCCTTGAACTGGGTCGTGGGGCCCTTCCGGCCGTCGGCAAGCGCCGAGATGGAAACGGAGAGCCGGGAGATGGAAGGTTTGGCCCCGGAGGAGCCCATGGATGAGGGCGAGGCCCTAGAGGAGAGGGAGACGGTCTCCAAACCGGCGAAGGTCGCAGTCAAATCAGCAAAGAAAAAGGCAGAAAGCGAGGGGGAAGGAAGTCCGGTGTCTGGCGTGGCCAGGAAAGCCAAGAAAGAGATGAACGAGGGAGAGGAGATGAAGAAGAAGCCCAGCAAGAGCACTCTGAATCAGCTCTCCGGTGCTGCTGAGAAGCAGGCATAAGAGTCGGGGGCTATTCCAGCACCCACCCACCCCAAAACAGCCATTGCCATTTTGCACCCACGCATAAACACACTGCAAGAAGCCAATCCGTTAAAGGGAATCAACAGCAGGGAGCCGGAAGGACCAGTTCGGAGGGGAGGGTGCCCTCTGCGCCTCTGCATGAGTTCATGCTCCAGACGCAGAGACGCCGGGGCAGCCTCCTCTCAAAGCGTGGGTCATTTCACTTCTAGGGTGCGAAGGCTGAAACGTGCCTGTTTTTCATTTGGTGGTGGTTGGGGGGAATGCGCCAGTTATTGGGGGCTTGCGTTAAGCGAGAGCAAGCTGAATCTTGCACAGATCGGGCTGGATGATTTATGTGCTACGATGGGGAGTCCTGGGACCTGCTGGATGGATAGCTTCCATCGTCCTTGATGGGAGCTGAAGCCTCATAATGCTCACCCTCTCCAATTCTCTATAGATAGCGGCATATGTGGGTCTGTGTTTAGACACCCGCCCCTCATTGTGGCACACAGGCAGGGGGGTTAAAATCTCAGGTTCCGTTCAAAACGGAGTGGCTAGTCTTCACTGTTGCAGAAATGAGCTTGGAAGAGAAGCAACAGAGGAGGATTGAGGAATGAAGGTAGACGTTTGCAAGGCTTTGTGAACATGGTGGGTTTCAAAGGTGGCGTTCGGTGTGTGTCTTAAGTTGTACTTCCATTACTTTGTGCAGCCGTTTTGTGTAGCTCTTGCCTGCCTTACCCTCTGGGGGAATAAAATGTCCTTCTTTTGCACAGTTTATGCTGATAGCAGACTCCTGTCTTTTCTGAGTACAAATAAAAAAATTCCTTCCTGTAGCACCTTAAAGACCAACTAAGTTAGTTCTTGGTATGAGCTTTCGTGTGCATGCACACTTCTTCAGATACACTGAAACAGAAGTTGCCAGATCCTTCTATATAGTGAGAAGGTGGGGAGGGGTATTACTCAGAAGGGTGGTGGGAATGGGAGATTGGCAGATAGCTGAGATGAGCCTGTTGACGACTCTTAACGACTGTAATAGGTCTTAATAATAGGTCTGTTTTCTGAGTACAGAATCCGAGTTCCTCAAGAGCACTTCAGTTGGTTTCTGCTGCTTTGAAGCACAATATGCAAGCAGCCTAAGCAGCAAGGATGTTGCTAATAACTTCATGGAATTTATTAGCTGGCAAAAATAATCTGCTAGCCTAACTGCCTACACATGCTTCTGGGAGTCACTAGTGGCCTGAAAATAAAAGGAGCCAACTTTTTTTTAAAAAAAGCTCCCCTCTTTGTTTGCCTGGAAATTACTCTTTTCACCATAGGTGACTAGGAAAGGGTGTCTTGCTTAGAAGCCTGGGGGGAGAAGGAATTGTCTATTTATTATTTGCTTTTCTCCACGAGGTGCGATTTGAAGTGACTTACAAAGTGATGCGAACATTAAAAGCAATTATAAAAAACCAGAGTGAAATTTTTAAAAGCCCAAAAAACAAACACCAGTACATGGGGGCGGGGAACAATCACTAAAAAAAAAAAGTGAACATTGATAGAATTAAAACAATATCTACAGATGATCTATTAAAAACACAGATAATTAAAAAACCCCAATACAGCATGACACTAGTCAGTTACCAGAAGAAGGCATCACCTGCCGGTGGAAGGAGGCAGCAGAGAGGGAGCCAGTCAGGCTTCTCCAGGGATGGAGTTCCAAACTTGCCTGGGAGGAGCCACCACCAAGAAGGCCCTGTCTCATGTCCCCGCCAAGCAGGTCTGCGAAAAAGGCCTTCCCCGAAGATCACAGAGCCTGGTCAGCTTTGCATGAGGGAACAGCCTAGAGACCTAAGCCTTGTAGGGATTTATGGGGCATAACCAGCACTTTTAACTGAGGCCCCGAAACAGATCGGTCGCCAGTGGAGGTGTTGCATCAAGGGAGTCATCTGTTCCCTGTAACCAGGCAGCAAACTCTGAGCACTGTTCGAGGGCAGCCCCACGCAGAGAGTGTTGCAGTAGTCCAAATGGGGTGTAACTCAGGCATGTGTCACTGGGGCCAAAACAGACATAGAATAGTAGGGGTGGGGACCCCAAGAGTCATCTAGTCCAACCCCTCCATGCAAGAATCTCCTCAATCTTCTCTCAGACTGTATCTTTTGTTTTTCTTTCTATAATACATACCAGCCTTCCACAATATTTCTTATTCTGTCCATTTTATTTCTTTTTCATCACTATTATAGATACATTCATTTTATTATCCTACTTGCCTCCCCGGGTTCCTTTGGGTGGAAAAGCTAGGATATAAATCTACTAAAGGAATAATAAAAAATAGAGATTTGTTACAGCACACTTCCAATGGTCTTGATGCAGCTTTCAGTCAATAGAATCATAGAGTTGGAAGGGACCCCTGAGGGTCATCTAGTCCAACCCCCTGCAATGCAGGAATCTCAGCTAAAGCATCCTTGACAGGTGGCCATCCAACCTCTGCTTAAAAACCTCCAAGCCTCCCAAGGGAGTCTATTCCACTTTCAAATGGCTCTTTCTGTCAGAAAGTTTTTCCTCATGTTTAGTCAAGAATCTCCTCTCTCGTAACCTGAAGCCATGGGTTCGAGTCCTACCCTCCAGAACAGGAGAAAACAAGCTTTCTCCATCTTCCACGTGACAGCCCTTTTGAAGGTGGCTTTCATCTCTCCTCTCAACCTCCACTTTCCCAGGCTAAACATGCCCAGCTCCTTCAACCGTTCCTCATCAGGCTTGGCTTCCAGACCCTTGATCATCTTGGTCTCCCTCCTCTGCACACCTTCCAGCTTGTCAACATCTTTCTTAAATTGTGGTGCCCAGAACTGGACACAGGACTCCAGGTAGGGCCTGACCAAGGCAGAATAGAGCGGTACCATGACTTCCCTTGATAGGGACACTATCTTTTTTTATATATATAAAATATTTTTTATTAGTTTTACAAAGTTTTTTATAGACAATACAGACAATAAAAGAAACAAACAAACATGTATAATTTCATATCCTTTTTTTCATAACCCTCACTTCTCTGACTCCCCCAAACCTCCCCTTTCTACATCCCAATTTCCAAAATTATTTCAGCAAATCCTAAACTTAATTTTATCAAATATGTTCCTTATTTATTCTTTTCTTTTACTTAATCTTTTGTCGCTGTAATCTCCTTTTCTTTCTATAAACCTCAACATTTTAGCATTCATCAATTTTATAATATTTCTTAAGATAGCTTTTAAATTTCTTCCAATCTTCTTCCACCGTCTCTTTCCCCTGATCACGGATTCTGCCAGTCATTTCCGCCAATGTCATATAGTCCATCACCTTCATCTGCCATTCTTCCAGGGACACTATCAAGTCCTTCTTGTCATCCTTCCAGAAGAACAGCAGCGGCAAATCACATGTACAAAGCCTTGCTCCATTCAAATATATAAACATTTAGAATTTCTTGCAGCTGAGGTCAGTGGGGTTTTGCTCCCAGGGGGATGAGGACTGCAACCCTAAGATGCAGAGAGAAGGTGAGGTTTTTGTGCGACTGGCAGCCAATCAGAAGTTCAGCATAACGTTGCACTACTTTAGCCCCGGAAACCGAAAGTTCAGAGTTGTGCTTTGAGGAAGAAAGACAGCCCTGCGCTCTGACTCCCCGCCAGGGAGAGGAAACGGGGAGGAGGAGGGTGCCTGACCTCTCAGCTTCCGCCTCTCAGTTCCTCCTCCAGGGCCAAAACTTTTCAAGGGGGCTCGCGAACCAAGCTTGCAAGGAAAATCCAGCCTCTTTGCAGCTCTGTGCCAGGTAGGTCAACCTACGCAGCTCTCGCCAAAGAGGAATTTTATTCGTTCTGCCAGGGGAGTGAAAAGATTCTGGCCTCTTTCCCAAGCCAGGCCCCACAACGAGCCACGACTTGAGACAGACGGGCGGAAGAAGAGGCTTGTTCTCAGCAGCAGGACACCTGGGATGGACGCAAAAGGGCAGCACCTTCAATAGGACCGAATAACTGAATCCTAAAGAGTTGGGGTTTTTTTGCAATAGTGCCGAGGTTGAGCTGAATCAGCCTGGCACCCTTGAGCTGCCCCCAAGCCCACTGCGGCTGCCTGGATCCAATCGGTGCCGAGTCCCAAATATGCCAGGTTAGCAAAGGTTCAGCTAGGTGCAGCAGCAACAGAGCGTAAGGCCATTTCAGATGCTCCTATTTGAAATCAGGCCTTTTATGCAGACCCCATGAGGACTGGAACCTTATTGTGTTTTTAGCAAATTGCTGTAGTTAAGCAGCAAAGCCTGCAAACGATCTTTCCCCTGGGAATCTGACAAGCCCTGGCCTGTCAGTTTAGCGGAGGGCTGCCAATCTTTTTCGAGCTGGAAATGTTGGGTCTGGCGCGAACATCGGCCGAGCTGCGTGCGGCGAGAGGGAAGGAGAGAGCGAGGCCATAACTGAACCCTGAGGGTTCCCAGCATATGAGTCACCTTTAAGGCAGCAGACGTCTCAAGGCAGCAGACATCTCAAACGTGGCAAGTTCCCAATCCCACATAAAAAAAGGGTTTTGTGGTGGGGGAGGCGTGGTTCTGCTCGAGATCTTGAAGAGGTGCTGCCGGTCAGAGCCCTGACCTAGCCACTGTGATCCACGCGATGGTCACCTCCAGACTGGATTATTGTAACTCGCTCTACGTGGGGCTGCCCTTGAGACTGACCCAGAAACTCCAGCGGGTGCAGAATGCCACGGCGAGACTCCTTACGGGGTCCTTGCTGCGAGATCACATCCACCCGGTGCTATACCAGCTGCACTGGCTCCCGGTGGAGTACAGGATCAGGTTCAAGGTGCTGGTTTTAACCTTTAAAGCCCTATACGGCCTAGGACCCTCGTACCTACAGGACCGCCTCTCCTGGTATGTCCCATGGAGGAACTTACGGTCTTCAAACAAAAACATCTTGGAGGTTCCGGGCCACAGGGAGGTTAGGCTGGCCTCAACCAGAGCCAGGGCTTTTTCGGCTGTGGCCCCGATCTGGTGGAACGCTCTGTCCCAAGAGACTAGGGCCCTGCGGGACTTGACATCTTTCCGCAGGGCCTGCAAGACGGAGCTGTTCAGCCAGGGCACAGTCGGACCCCCTCCTTTGGTAATCCCCGCAGAACTCTAGCCCAATGGGTGCCATCAATTTGATTTGAATTAATTTTATAATGAAATGATTTTAGAATGTTGTATTATTTTATTGTTGTTAGCTGCCCTGAGCCCGGCTTCGGCTGGGGAGGGCGGGATATTAATAATAATAATAATAATAATAATAATAATAATAATAATAATAATAGGACCAGTGATCTGACTTGGTCTGAAAACAGCTTCGTGCATTTGGGTTGGGTGAGGGGCTATAGATCAGGGGTAGTGTCTGTGTGTTGCCTGATTTTTTTGGGGGAGGGAACCCCCCCTGCCTCCTCCAGCATTTCCAGCTAAATCTTGTAAAAATAATAACAAAGTTTATATATGCCCCTCACTTGAATACCCTGTTTCCTGCCTGCACCCAGTGACCAGTTCCGGATACTATTAGCTTAACTTAAAGATATTTGAAACAGAGTCGGTCAAACAATATTCAGAAAGTCGATTCTTAGAATTGCCTTGAAATCCATCCACAAAGAGTGTTATTTATGTTCTAATCTTCCCAGTTGATCAAAATCCGGAGGGCTACATTAATTTAATTTTCCCCTTAACGTTTTTTTTTAATGAATTCATTTATTATAACTTATTTATTAATTTCATTCTCAGCCTTCTCAAGGCCATTTGAAAGATAAGATAATTAAAAAAGCAGTTAAATGCGCGAGAACAAGAAGCACATATAAAACAAGGCCAATTCTCAGTTGGTTCGTAAGGACCAAAGGTTTGGGAGCCGCTGATTAATTATTTTCTAAGCAATTAATCCAGGGCATAAATGAGGCTTGCCAAGACCCAGCAATGTTCCCAATATTTCCTCCCACCTTTTACATTGCAGGTTTGCACAGAAGACAAAACACCAAACCGAAAAAACCCAGAGGGCAAAGATGGCGGGCTGATGACATCTCCTCTTTCTTGAACGTTTTGGTGAAGATACGAGTAAGAGGTGGTGGACAAAATCTCACTGGGAAGTGGCTGATGGCCTGCCGGCATGGTGGAGACCCTCCCTCTGCTGCCACGCTTCCACCCCTCCAGGCCCCAAGATGCTTTTCCAACTGGGGCGCTGGCCTCGCCAGACCGCTCGCCAGGACGGCAGAGGGCAGTATGGCACCTCCAAGCATGGAGGGCATCTTCAGGGTCTTGGCCGCGATCCCACGAGACAGGCTGGTCCAGTACAAACACAAGCTGAGCTGCAGGCGGCAAGGCGGGAAGAGTTGCAGGCTCCTTCAGGCCATGATCCTCTTGACCCTGGGCAGAGAGACGGAGGCCAGACTGAGCCTGGAAGCGTTGGAGAACTGTGCTGCGGTGGCAGACATCTACAAGAGCCACCAGCGGAGCGCTGCAGCAAGCAGGGCCGATCCAGCCCCTTCAAACCAGGATGCGGGAGTGGCGCTGGCTGTGGCCCAGATCTATTCGTTGTTAGTAGAGGAAAAGCTCTGTGGGCCCCTGGCCAGAGACGAGGCTTACCGTATCGCCATCAAGGCTTTCCTTGAGAGTGATGTCCCAAGGTCTGCTTTTGAGAGCCTCTTGAGCGAAGCTGAGCAAAAGTGTGGGCTGGATTTCGTGCCTGCGGTGGCGAGCAACAGCTTCAATGCTCCAAGATGCGATGCGGGTGTAATATACTCAGAGGGGAAGCCTTCCTCCGGAGCAGCAAAGAGCTCGCCCATGCCAGTTTTGAGTTCCTGGGCTCCCTCCGAAATCCAGCCTCTGTGCTCCACGGGCAGCCCGGCCTCGCTGCTCAGCCACCTGGAGATCAGCCAGTCTCCAACCTTGCCGTTCCTCACCCATTCCGTTCAGCATGGCGTCCCCGAGCCCAGCAAGCTGTGTGGAAGTGGCCCCAACTCCCTGGTGCAGCCTGGAGAAGCGGGAGCCGCTGCCGAGTCTCCAGCCAGTTCTTGCTCTGGGGGACCAGCGGAGCCCGTCGTGCAAGGCCAAGAGAAAACCAGGCAAACCAGCGGTCCTGGAGGCAACCATTCTTGCTTGTCGGTTCAGCCTCCCCCTAAAATTACGCAGCCGCTGGAAGATGGAGAAAACAGGGAACCCCAAAGTCTGGTGGCCTCGGAACCGCAGGGTTGTGCAGGATGTCCACTCCAGAACTCACAAGCGCCACCCACACCTCTGCTTGGTTTAGCATCTTCTGCACCGTTTGTTCCAAGAACCATGGAAGATTCCTCTTCCCTGAAGCCGAGCTTGGAGACTGGGTCCTCTTCAAGCTCTGGCCCTCCTCCTCCTCATTCATCAGGACCTCCCTCGACAGATCTGCCGGCTGAGGAGCAACCCTTCTTCTCTTTCGTTGTGGTCCATGCCCCCGAAGACGAGACAGTCGCCTGCCGGGTGAGGGAGCGGCTGGAGGCCCTGGGCGTATCCGACGGGGCGACGGTCAGCGAGGACTTCCTGGTCCCTGGGCACTGCCAGCTCAGCTGCTTCCAGGATGCCCTGGATAACTCGGCCTTCACCCTCCTCCTCCTGACGGAGAACTTCAAGAGCCGCTTCTGCGCCTTCCAGGCAAACGTGGCCTTGATGGACTCCTTCCAGCGCTTCTGCAAGACCAACTCGGTGGTGCCCTTCATTGCCAAAGAGAGCCCCATGAAGAGGCGAGAGATGCCTTTCCTGCTCGCGGCGATTGTGCCGCTGGATGAGACCTCGCCTGTCTTCGCCAGGCGGGTCAAGAAAACGTTCTCCCCAGCGGTGATCCGGGAGAAGAGGGCCCTGTGGAATATCTCGAGGCAGATCCGGAAACAGGAGCGCTTGCAGGAGCAGCAGAGCGATTACAGGCAAGCCCTCAGGGTCAGCTCGCAAGCTCCGATGCCCTCGCAGAGGGGCTTTCTGGGGCTGCAGACCCCACCTGACCAGCCATTTTTCTACTCTGAAATGCCTCAACCTCAGCTGGGGCCTGATCAACTCTCCCATCCATATGTATTCTCACGGGGTTCCCCGGGGCTCATGTCTGGGGCGCCTCCGTCGCACCTCATAATCCAGAATGCCCAAATGGTCCAGATTGGAGACTATAACCAAATGCAGGTGGAGAAGGCAGGTGCGGCGGCAGAAGAGGAAGAAGGTGGTTTGGATGGGATAGAGAGACCTGGAGGCTGAAGCTCAAAGTGCCTCCATCTCTTTGTGGCGTTGTGATCAGGGGCACGGCCACATGTAGAAACTCTGTTCTGCTCCTCCTCGACCCAAAATGGGCGCCAGAAGATCTGGAGAGGCAGCAGGAAAAGGGAGCCCTCCTGGAACGAGTTGGTTTGGTTTAATGAAGTTTGTCAAATCACATCAGAAATGTCTGAACAACACCCAGAAGCAGTTCGCGTAACTCTCAGGGGAAGCGAATGAGAATCCAGTTCGTTTTGGAGCAGAACTCAGAAGAATTTCTCTCCGGTTGCCTGATTTGAGTTGACTTGCATGCTGCTTCTCGACAACGAAATTTATTTCATAAATTATACATCAGAATGCTAATACAGTCGTACCTCAGAAGTCAAACGCCTTGCAACCTGAACGTTTTGGCTCCCGAACGCTGCAGACCTGGGAGTGAGTGTTCCAGTTTGTGAACGTTCTTTGGAACCTGGACGTCCGACGCAGGTTCCGCGAGTTCCGATTGGCTACAGGAACTTCCAATCTGAAGCTGCGCCTTGGTTTCTGAACGTTTTGGAAGTCGAACGGACTTCCGGAACAGATTCCGTTCGACTTCCAAGGTACGACTGTATATGAAATACAGAGCATGTCAAAACTGACAGAACACAATTTAACAAACACAGAATGAATTCAACATTACCAAAAACAAGAAAACAAAACACGCAGCAATCTAGGTTTAAGTACATATAAGCAAAGCAAAATGAGAGCTAACTGACAATAAATAATGGGTATAGTTCATCTCTAAGTTTATTCTGTGCTTTTGGTCTCTTTAGGATTTCAACCTTAAAGACCATAATAGTTGGGGGGGGGGAATTAATCTGTTCACATTCCACTCTGTCTCTATTCGTTCTGCTGCTTTCTTCTTAGATCACTTTTGGCCTAATCAATTTGTTCCCTGGCTTCTTTTTGGACGCGATTTTAACCCGGAATTTTCCTGCCCATTTCCCCTGTTTTCCACGATTTGCTGATTCAGGCCACCCTGCCTGCCTCTCTGGAAGCTGCTCCACACAAAAACACTCCCATCGAAAACAAAAAACGGACAAAGGTTTCATCCACGTAAAGCTGACAGAAGAGCTTAGTATTTTCCACACACACAAAAATGAAAAATAACAATCCACAAAACACAAAAACATATGAAAAACAAATCCAAATCTTACAAATTAATAATATAAACACTAAAAAGGAAAACAAACATTGATTTCCACCAATGCTCCTTTACCTCTCATTGTATCTTCCTGTTTTCCTGATCATCACTGATATAAATCCCTCTTTCTTATCCTTTCCCTTCACAAGGTTATTCCAGACTCAGCCAGATTTCTGTCCTCAAACCTTGGCTTTTAAGGTATTCATTTAGGCACTCCCATTCCTTTTTCACTTCACTTTTTGGTTTTTGTCTTATTATAAATGTCAATTTGGCTAATTCTAAATATTCTGAAAGCTTACATAACCACTCTCCCCTAGTGGGTAACTGATTCCCTTTCCAATACTTAGCCACCAGGATTCTTGCTGGATATTCTTTTGGAATATCGTCGTTTAAAATTCCTAAAAGGAATTCCTCTGGCCTTTTACTATATGATAGTCTTAGTATTTTCTTTATTTCTTCGTGGATCATGCTCCAAAATTTCCCAATTTTGGGGCATGTCCACCACATTTGGTAGAAGGTTCCTTTTTGTTTCTTACAACTCCAGCATTTATTATTGTATGTTTTATCCATTTTTGCCAGCCTTTCTGGCGCCAGGGACCACCTATGATGCATTTTCATATAGTTCTCTCTTACTAGGTAACATGCTGTGAAATTTATATTTTTTGTCCACAGTCTTTCCCATTCATTATATTCAACTGAGTGGCCCAGATCTTGTTCCCATTTTTAAATAGCGTCACCTTTTCCCTCCTTTTCTATTTTCCCATTTTGTAACAATCTATATATTTTTGAGAGAGTGTCTGTTGGTTGTTGTGTAAGATTTCCTTTTCCCATACCGAGATTTTTTTAATCAAACCCCTTAAGTTTATTATCCTTCTCAAATATTGTTTTTAGTTGGAAATATTCTAACCAATTCACCCCCTCTCTTTTAATTCTTCCAACTTCTTCACTGTTGGGCAATCCTTTATCTCTTCTATGAGTTCCCTATATGTTTGCCAACTGTCTTTCATATTATTTCTATGCATGGCTGATGATTCTATAGGCAATAGCCACCAGGGAGTTTTGACGGTTACTATTGTTTTATTTCTTTCCCAAACTTCGAATAGGGCCTTTCTCACCAAATGATTAGTGAAGCCTCTATGCACTTTTATTTTATTGTGACCCAGTAGCCATGCCACCCGAAAACTTTGTCCCAGCCCTCCAGGTCTAGGATTTCCGTATCTGTCAGTAATATCCAATCTTTCAGCCACGTCATGCATGTGGCCTCAAAGTACAGCTTGAGGTCCGGAACCACGAACCCACCCCTTTCTCTGGACTCCACCAATCCTTTGAACCTTACTCTTGGCTTCTTACCCTGCCAAATAAAATTAGAAAGATCCCTTTGCCAGCCTTTAAAACATTTTAAAGGGATCGTCTGGAAAAGAAAGAGCATTTTTGGGAGAACTGACATTTTTATCAAGGATATCCTACCCCATAAAGACAAGTTCAGTTTATTCCATTTATTTAAATATCCTTTTATTTCCTTCCACTTCTTCACATAATTATCCTTGTACAAATTGGTATTTTTATTTGTAATCCAGATCCCCAAATACTTAGCTTTCGTTGTGATTTTAAGGCTGGTTACCCTTTCCAATTCTTCCTGTTCTTTCATTAATAATTTAGATTTTTCTTTATTTAACTTGAAGCCTGATACTCCTCCGTACTCAGTCAATTTCTTTAGGGCTTCCTGTATACTTTCTCCTGGATTTTCTGAAGTAATAATTACATTGTCCATAAATGCTTTAACTTACCCAGACTAATCCCCTTAATTTTTGGGTCAGATGGTGGGACAGTGTTCTCGAAGCTACCAGCATGAGTTTGACCAAACTGCGGGAGGCAGTGGAAGACAGGAGTGCCTGGCGTGCTCTGGTCCAGGGGGCTACGAAGAGTCGGACACGACTAAACGACTAAACAACAACCACAACAAAGGGCCAGTGGTGTAGCGTGGGTTGCCAGTGCACGGGGCTGTGTGGAGGGAGGGAAACGGATGGAGCATGCATGTGCATTCAACTCCCTTGAGTGTTTCAGGAGATCACAGCCACAGAGATAAGAACGAGCTATCCTGGTTCCCACGGAGCAGCTGTTTTCAATGGAGCCCAGCGATGGAAGCACACAGCCCCTGTACACACACACACCCAAAACGCTACGCCACTGGCTAGGACAGCTCTTGGTTCAGGTGAGGTTTGAATCAGACACAAGCTGTTCTTCATTAATTCATCCTTGCGAATAAGGCCACAAAAGTTTCTAGCTCGCTCACTCAACTTGCTCAGAATCCTAGGACACTCCCCTGCATTGAACCGAGTGTCACCTATGGTGACTATACAGGTGGGCATGCAAGCCAGCTCTTGTTACGCAGGAATGAAGGACCAGTGTTCTTGCAAAGCCCTCGGCTGGGGGAAATCACTCCTGGCTGGAATAGAGCTTGCTAAGTTTCTTGTTTCACATGCAACCCTCTCAGCTGCTCAGCTCCAAATCTGGACCAACCTGACGGCAGCTTTTATTTTTAACCTGCTGGATCCCAACAAAGGCCAAAGCAATGGGTTACTCAGTACGGATGGCACTCAAGGTTTGCCACACTTGAGGTTTCAGAAGCCTAGCTGCTTAATAATAGCAGCAGCAGAAACTTCAGTACCTAAATCTAGGTGCAGAAATTAAGCAAGCTAAGCAGGTGCGGTGCTTTTAGGTGACGGAAAGGCAAGCCAGCTTCATTGCTGGCTATAAATCCTTGAGGACTGAGCTGTGCCACTGTATGGAGTTCTGGGCACCCGCCCTCAAAAAGGAGATGGAAAAGCATTGGGAAAAGGCGACCAAACTGATTGAGGGGTGTGTGTGGAGTGACTCCCCTATGGGAATAAAGTGTTGTCACTTGGAGCTTTTTAGTTTAGAGAGAAGGCGAGAAAGAGCAGACAAGGAAGACACCTACGAAATGTATGCATGGAGTTGAGAGAGGGAAATCCTTTGTGGTGGCTGCACACTGGGTCAACGTCTTAATCGAGTGGTCCATTATTTATTAGTTGATTTAGCCACCTTTGTTTTCCAAGGATCACAAGGTGGTTTCACATGGTTTCCCCCCCTCCCCATTTCCCCAAGGTCTTGTTCCTGGCCGGCTGGTCCACACCCCATGAGCATGTAAGTGAAATTAAGGTTGCCCTCCAGGTAAAAACTTTCCACATGCATCTTTCTACAAGAGGCATGCATGCCAGGCCCAGGGTCCGAATATGCCTCCCCAAACCTCTCTACCTGGCACCCAGGACTCTGCATAGGCCCCACCCCCTCTCCCCCAGGCCCCACCCCTCGCTGGTCTTGCTTTGCACAGCCCCCACCCCCTTGAGTGTTTCTGACCGGCCAGAATGCGCCCCTGAACTCTGCTGAATGCCTCCATCTTTGCTGGATGGAAGGCAGAGAAGGCTTGGGTGGGTGCAGAAGCTAGACTACTGAGAAAGGTTAAAATCTGCAACCGTTGCTCCCCCCCCCTTTTGCTCCTGCCCCCGCCCACCAATGGCATGTGGCTCCCAGGGGTTTGGCCAGCCCTTTGGGGCTGAAATATTAAGCAATAGATGTCTTGGCTGCTGTCTGCAGAGTCCTCTGCCCCCATCCAAACAAGGTTTCGGCTGGAGCCCCAAGCACATATACCGTATTTTTTGCTCTATAAGACGCACCAGACCACAAGATGCATCCAGTTTTTGGAGGAGGAAAACAAGAAAAAAAATATCCCGAATCCCAGAAGCCAGAACAGCAAGAGGGATCACTGCACAGCGAAAGCAGCGATCCCTCTTGCTGTTCTGGCTTCTGGGATAGCTGCGCAGCCTGCATTCGCCTCATAAGACGTGCACACACACTTCCCCTTACTTTTTAGGAGGGAAAAAGTGAGTCTTATAGAGCAAAAAATACGGTACCTGAATCCTAACCTGGAATCAAGTGTACAAAATTCCCCAGGCACCAGGTGCGTTCTGAGACTGACGCAGGTCCAACTGCGACCACGTGGAGATCTTTCTGGATCTCAGGTTGGCGACCGGAATCTCCACGCGGCTGGCCCCTCCAGCCCTCTTAGGTCAGCAGAAGAGCTTATTAATTGCAATTATCTCCCTCCTTTTTCTCCAAGGAGTCCATGGTTCGCCCCTGCTCCTCAGTTAATCCCTACAACAACTGGGGGTTGAATCTCCCCCCCCCCGCCGTTTGCAAGCGAGATGCTCCATCACTGAACTACGGCCAGAATATCCCCAAATACCAGCTGCTGCTGGGGAGCTATTGCCAGAAGCCTCTCTAGCTGACAACAGGACTTTAAGGGCCATAAATGAACCTGTTTCCCTGTGAGAAAATGGGGAGCTCCCCTTCTGCAGAATAAATGGCATCCCTCAAGCAACCCCTACCAACCAACCAACCAGATCCCAACAGACATAAGAACAAGAAAGTCAGAGGAATTTGGGGTTTGTTTTTTTTAGCAGCAGGATTTTCGTTTCCTTCTTTTCCTTTTTATTTTTTTAAAGTGTCATTTCATTCATTCCAGCTTAGGAGTTGCCACCGGCTGACGAGTTTAACACACTCCGCTTCTTGAGTATTCTGCTCAATGCGTTGCTAAATGAACACTTTTCTTTGCAGCAAGAAAACAACAGCAGCAGCAGCAGCAGTACCCTGAAACCATCTTTCTTTACCCCTCGAAACTGTTGTTTGCTTTTTTAACAAAGTGGGGGGGGGGGGAAGGACAGTCGAAGTGATTCCTCCTCTGAGGAAAATCTTTCTGAGGTTGCTATGGTTCAGCTGAGCCATCCAGTCTCAAGCAAGGAAAGCACGTGGTCAGAGGTCCCGAGGGGTGTTGTGAAGAGAGAGAGAGCCTTGAGGGGTGGGCAGCTGGCGGGGGGGGGGACTCACCCCTTCCTCTACCCCCCCACCCAACCTCAGCGGCTGTTTTCTACCCTTGCTCTCCTGCCCACACCAAGAGAGCCTTTTGAAACCAAACTTGGAGCCCACCACTTTGGTGGTCAACACACGACACTCAATCAACTTTGGCATACAACCCCCTCCAAAAAAATCCCAAACAAAAATGTGAGGAGATGGATTCAGACAAAGCCCTCATGCTACGGTGGCATACATTGATTTGTTGGGAAATGGCACCTTGCAGATCGAGTGGAACTGGGGGCAGCAGTGGCCCGGTCAGGCCATGAAGGAGCCCGTGGAGCAGCCTCTGAAATGCCTCAATTTTCCAGCAGACATTGGCTTGGGAGAGGGACCCATGTGTATTGCGTCCTCTGGGACAAACCATGTGGAACTGTAGAGTTGGAAAGGACCATGAGGGTCACCCTAATCCAGGGGTCCCCAAACTAAGGCCCGCGGGCTGGATAAGGCCCGAGGGACTCGTTTATCCGGCCTGTGGCGACCCCGCCACCCGCTCTTACCGGCGCTGCACGGCTGCCCACTTCCGGGTTGGAGGAGCACCGGAAGTAGCTTGTGCACATGCGCAAGCGTTATTTGCGCATGCACGTTATTTGTGCATGCACAAGCATTTTTCCAGTGCACATCCGGGTTAGAGGAGGCCCATGAATATGCGCACAAGCTATTTCCGGTGCTCCTCCAACCCGGAAGTGCGCCAGAAATAGCTTGTGCGTATGGGCACGCGCTCCCATGCCCTCTGTGCGATCAGCGCTGGAGACACTGGCCCGAGGCGCGGTAGGTTTGCTGACCCCTGCCCTAATCCCACCCCCTGCCATGTGGGAATCTTCTGCCCGAGGTGGGACGTGAACCCACGACCCTGAGATTAAAGACCTCATGCTCTACTGACTGAGCTATAGACCAGGAGCCACCTTGCCAGTTCACAGAATTCCCAGCCTGTAAAGTCAGGGCAGGGGACGGGAGGAGGATGAAATTGTTGTCTGAATCCGCCCTCCGAAAGCCACGTCAGATGAACTCTTTAACCATTCCAGATGTTGACCCTCTGAAGGGCTATTGGGAGGAAAAACACCTCTGGACTAACAAGCGGCCAGCACCTTCCAATGCCCCCCTCCCAATCTGCATTCTGCGCAAGCTCTGGCCCTGTCAGGGCTGGGTGAGATGGTCAGTGGGTCAACGGCGCTTTCTTGTGGCTGGCTGGCTGACAAAAGATGGCAGCCGAGAACTGCGCTCCAGTAGCACTGCTCCAAACATCTCTGCAAACAGCGCTGACAACTGTGAACAGCTATGCTCCCTCCTGCAACAAGTACACCTTTCAGCCGCATGAGCTGTTGGGTTGATGCGATGCAACCAAATGGGAAGCAGCTCAACATGCCTTTCCCCCAGACTCTCAACTCAGCGTGCTTTGGGTACCCTTTGAATTCCAAATAAAGCCCTGAGCCCTGCATCCTTCTTCAAAGACCTGAGACTCCTGACTCCCACCAAGCCCTGGGCCAGCATGTCTGGGATAACAGGGCTTGGGAATCCATTTTCAGGGATCAGCCTTCACGGAGGACGGAGCAAGTTTCTTTTCTCCGGCTCCGGAGGGTATGACCTGAACCAACGAATTCAAATTGCAAGGAAAGAGATTTCGACTGGACGCCAGGAAGAAGCCGACAGGTGTGGACTCTCCCTTCCTTGGAGGTTGTTGAACAAAGGTTTGATGGCCACCTGTCAGTTGAGATCCCTGCACTGCAGGGAGTCGGGACTAGACTCTCGGAGTCCCTTCTGACTCTACAACTCTCTTGATTCCCGGACTGAAGAACAGTTCAATTAACACGACCTCAAAAGTCTGCTGATTACAGATCCCGTCTTTCAGAGAGGGAGCAACTGTGAATGAAGTGTACAGCCGTCTAGAATGGCAGAATTGTAGAGTTGGAAAGAGACCACCAAGATCATCTAGCCCAACCCCATGCGGTGCAGGGGTCCTTTGTCCCAACGTGGGGCTTGAACCCACAACCCTGAGATTAAGAGTCTCATGCTTTACTGTCTTTCCAGACACCTTATTAGACACCTCTCTCAATGCAACTGGGAGAGTTGGTGCAAGCGCAGAAATCCACTGAGGCTGCTTGACAAACCCCCCGCTTTTAAGACCTGCCCGAGACGCGGCAAAACCAGCCGGTGGAGAAAGGGGCCGTCGGCCGCAGTCCGGGACAAAACCTGCCAACTAGGTCTCTGGGGCTGTGCGCTGCATTTAATTTGGAAGCACAACAATGTCTCTCCCCCTGCCCTGATGCCACCAAAAGACCTTTAAAGGAGCACTTCTGACCCCTTTCCGCAGCTATGCAAAGGAAGAAGGGTATGTAGGCACAGGACCTATTAGAAGAAGCAGATCCTAGCCACCGGACATTCTGGAAGACGCTCCCCCTCTTAAAAAAAAAACACCACAACAACCCCTATCTGCGCTCTGAAAAGAATGGGGCTGTCTGAACTCAAAGGATCATCTTTAACAAGCCTGATAATGGTTTTTCTGCCTCTGGTTTTTCTGTGGGGAGGAAGGCGGGTGGCCGCTGGTTTGATCCTAAAGGCGACTTCAGAGTTTGGGGTTTTTCCACCCCCCCTCAACTGCCTGAACCAGTTCTAGCGCCAGCTTGATCTTAAAAAAAAAACAATAATGAGGAAAAAACAGCAAAACACAGCACAACACCACAACCAGCCTCTCAATGCAGCCAGCAAAATCTCAGCAATGCAATATGGGACACTGGAAAATGAAGTCAAATCAAACCCAGAACACAACCAAACCTCACCATACCGGGTTGGGTCAACTGCGCAAAGCGTAACAAAGCTAACTTTCAACATTACCCACAGTGTTTGGCTGAAACCTTCACACCCCCCCCCCCCCCGCACGGGCTGTCACTGAAAAAAGAGTAGAGCAGGTTTTGTTTTTTTTAAGACTTGACTGCAGGCTCGCCTAAAACCCCTTGCTTGCTTTCAAGGGAGGGAGAGGAGGAAGGGCATGCAAACCTAGCCGCTCTTAAAGCTTGTAAAGCCGGCTGGGCTTCAGAAAGCAAGAGGTCAAACATAGGATTTGCATTTGTGTGTGTGTGTGTGCTTTGAAGAGGGAAAAAAATTATTAGTTGGCAATGGAGGGCAGCAGCAATTCTGACCTGACCATGCTGCTTGAACCCTTTCCTTTCAGGGGGCAGGGCGACGAGCAGCTGGATTTGGCCACCCTTATTCTGCCCTCAACCCCCCTAGAGCCACACTAGGTCACAGAGCGGGGGCTAGATCCAGCCACCTGGGGTGCCCAGGGCAGCCACACCAACGTGGCCCCGCGAGAGCAGCTCTCCATTTCCACGGGTTCCTTTTCTCGCTCGAGTCCCGGAGAGAGAGAGAGAGGGCAGGTCGACCCGGCCCAGTGTGCAAATGGAAGCATTTTGAAATCCAAACCCGAGCGGAGGCGGGCCGAGTCCCAGCCCCAGCCCCTGCAGGAGGGGGCTCGCGATGCCGCCCACCCCCTCTTCAGTGGAGCTCGATGAAGGCCTCCAGCTCTTCGGGGATGAATCCTTTGTAGGGGATCTTGTGCTTGTCGAGGGCGCGGGCGGCAAGGCACTGCAACGTGATGTAGTTGAAGGGTTGCATCATGGCTTTGGTGAGCAGCTTCTCGTCCAGCAGCTCGTAGGCCGTCTGCTTGAAGGCGTTGGTGGCGTCCATGTGCGCCCCGGCCTCTATGAGGGCGCTCATGATGAGCGGGCAGTTGTTGCGCGCGGCCACGTGCAGAGGGGTGTTGTTGTCGTAGTCGCGGCCGTCAGGGTCGGCCCCGCACTCCAGGAGGAGGTTGACCACGTGGAGGGAGGGGAACTTCCCCACTGGGTAGCGGCCGACGGAGGTGGTGTCCTTGTCCACCGCCATGTGCAGCGGCGTGAAGCCGTTCTTGCCCCGCGGGTTGCACTTCAGGAGGCGGTAGATGGTCTGCCGCTTCTGGTGCTCCTGTTCCGGGGAGCACTCCACCTTCTCCAGAAGGAAGACCAGGTGCAGGATGATGGCCAGGGCTTTGGTGAACTGGGCGCAGTCCGCCACGGGGTCCTTGCGGTGCAGGAGCGCCCGCTCCACCTCGCGCACCCCTTTGCTCAGCACGCCCATGAGGTCGGGGAAGCCCAACTGCGTGGCCAGGGTGCCCTTTGAGCGGTCCTGCAGCACGTAGGAGAAAAGCTCAGCGAAGGAGAGGAAGCTGCTAGCCGTCATGGGGCTCAGCGGCTCCAGGTTGCCCTGTTGCATCTCCAGCGCATACTTCCACAAGTTGATGCAGCGCTCGAAGTTCCCCGAGTCGGCGTAGACGGCCCCCCGGTAGCGGATGTAGTAGGAGGTGTCTGGGTGCGAGGGGCCGAGGACGCGCTCACGGATCAAAAGGGCCTGCATCCGCATTTCGTCCGGGTCGATCACCAAGGTCTCCAGCTCCTCCGCCGTGCTCACCTCCCGCGAGTAGTCATAGGCCAGCACCAACTGGCGAGGCTCCGGTTTGGCCAGGTACTGCCCGCCCTGGTGGCGAAGGCCCATCGCCCTCCGCCAGTGCTTGTAGGCCCCCAGCAAGTCGCGCTTCTTGTCCACAAAGGTGGCTCCTAGGAGCTCCAGTGCTTCCACGGCTGCCTCCCGCGTGCAGTAAACTTGGGGACGGCCGTCGCCGGCAGCAGAACACCCATCATGGTCTTTGGCCTCGCTGCCGTCATGCTCCCCTACGGCCTCCTCCTCCTCCTCCAACGCTCCCTCTATAAAGTATTCGACGATGTTGGTGTGGCCAGTCACGCTGGCGGCCAGCAGCGGGGTCATGCCGTACCCATCCTTCTCCATCCTCGCCCCGGAGGCCAGCAGCAGCCGCAGGATCTCCAGGCTCCCGGACTCGGCGCAGTCGTGCAGGGCCGTGTTCCCCTTGACGCTGCGGCGGTTGACGTCTGCCCCCCTCTGCAGGAGGTAGCGGGCGATCTCCGTGTGGCCCTTGTAGCACGAGATCATCAGGCAGGTGTGGCCATGGCGGTTCGCCACCTCCAGGTCGGCCCCCCTCTCGCCCACCAGGTAGCGCACGATCTCCAGGTGCCCATCGAAGCAGGCCGCCCGCAGTGGCGTCGAGTTGGTGAGCGTGGTCTGGTTGACGTTGGCCCCCCGCTCCAGCAGGCTGCGAGCCACGTCCAGGTGGCCGGCGGCCGACGCGGCCCAAAGCGGAGGGGCTCCCTCGATGGTCTCGCCGTCAAAGCTGACCGAGCCGCCCGCCTCCACCCGGGCGCCGCAGTGGTCCAGGAGGTACTCGACCACCTCGCGGTGGCCGTGGCGCGAGGCGATCAGCAGCGGCGTGCCCCCGGACCCTTCTCCGCCGCCGGGGCCGGCCGTCAGCTCCTCCAGCTCCTCTCGGCTCTGGGTTCCCAGCAGCTTCTGCAGCAGCTTCAGCTTGCCTTCGCGGGCGGCGTTGTAGACGGCCAAGCGGAGGTCCATGGCTCTGGCCAGGGGGGCTGCCCACTCCCCATGAGCAAGCGGAGCCCCACAGCACCTGTTCCAATAGGTGAGGGGGC
Organism: Podarcis bocagei; assembly: GCF_964188305.1. Taxonomy (NCBI): domain Eukaryota; kingdom Metazoa; phylum Chordata; class Lepidosauria; order Squamata; family Lacertidae; genus Podarcis; species Podarcis bocagei. Next base: position 8,845,857 of record NC_138144.1, read on the forward strand.
TCAGGCCATGGGGGGGGGGCTTTCCTTCCTCTGGGTGCCCCTGGGCAGCAAGGCTTGGGGTGGGGTGGGGTGGTAACCTAGCAACCAAGCCTTCCTCCCCAGCGCCTCTCTCCTCCCTCCACAGCTGCAACCTTCAGTCTATTCCTGCCCCCGGCGCCATCTTAAGTATATTCAGGGGGATCTAGGGGTGGGAGGGAGGGAGGGGGGAGGAAAACACCACCCCAAAATGGCTGGCCGCAGAAATGCATGCCGGTAGTCGTAGTCCTGCGCTCCAGGCCCGCCCTATGGGTTTCCAGGAGGCGCGCCTGTGCAGGAAGACTACGACCCCCAGGCGGCTTTAGAGGCAGGATGTGGGCGGCCGCCGCGCGGTGGCTCCTGGGAAGCGGAGTCCGCGGCGGACTACAGCCCTGGAGCGTCACGGAGGGTGAGGGACTCCATTTCCCAGAAGGCAGAGCGGGAATGGAGCGAGGGTTTCTGGGAAGGGAAGGAGGGGGTTCCAGGGAGGGGGCTTGCTCATGAGTAGACCTGCTTAGGAAGGCGAGGTGGGGGCGGGTTTCTCAGCACCCTGAGCAAACTACAGTTCCCAGGGAGGGTGGGGAGCCAGGACTCTTTAATGCGGTGTGATAACTGCCTTAAATATGCGGTGCAGAGTTGGGGAGGGGTCTTTTAAGGCGTATCTTTGCACTGGGGGAGCAAAAATACACATTTTACTGAGTTTATCCATTTGGAGTGATTGTGTTTATATATATATATATATATATTGCAACAGGTAGCTAAACAAGAAGGACAGCTCAGTGCGTAGAGCATGAGACTCTTAATCTCAGGGTCTTGGGTTCGAGTCTCACACTGGCCAAAGGATTCCTGCATTGCCCCTTCCAACTCTACGATTCGGTGACATGATTCTCAGCCGTTTCAAACTGTTCTTAATGTTGCAGTGTGCCCTGGGACCTTAAGGCGAAGGGTGGGTAATAAAATACAGGGGTACCTCAGGTTACAGATGCTTCAGGTTACAGACTCCGCTAACCCAGAAATAGTACCTCGGGTTAAGAACTTTGCTTCAGGATAGAATCATAGAATCATAGAGTTGGAAGAGACCACAAGGGCCATCGAGTCCAACCCCCTGCCAAGCAGGAAACACCATCAGAGCACTCCTGACATATGGTTGTCAAGCCTCTGCTTAAAGACCTCCAAGGTAGGAGACTCCACCACACTCCTGGGCAGCAAATTCCACTGTCAAACAGCTCTTACTGTCAGGAAGTTCTTCCTAATGTTTAGGTGGAATCTTCTTTCTTGTAGTTTGGATCCATTGGATGAGAACAGTAATTGCGCAGCGGCAGAGGGAGACCCCATTAGCTAAAGTGGTACCTCAGGTTAAGAACAGTTTCAGGTTAAGAATGGACCTCCAGAATGAATTAAGTTCTTAACCCAAGGTTCCACTGTATATTATAAATAAATGGGATTACTGTCTCTGTTTTGTTTTTTCATCCACTGGTGTTTGCATATTTTCATGGTGGGTGCTAGTAAAGAACCAGAAACCCAGGTCAGTGGTGGGGTGTGTGTGTGATGGAGGAGTGCTGCAACGACCAGAAAAGCTTCACCTGCCACTCCACCTGTCCGTCATTCTGCTCTTGGACACAGAGTGGTGAGAACTTCAGCCATAGCGGGTTGTGTGTGGTGGGGGTAAAGGTAAAGGGACCCCTGACCATTAGGTCCAGTTGCGGACGTCTCTGTGGTTGCAGCACTCATCTCGCTTTACTGGCCGAGGGAGCCGGTGTACAGCTTCCGGGTCATGTGGCCAGCAGGAATAAGCCGCTTCTGGCGAAACCAGAGCAGCGCACGGAAACGCCGTTTACCTTCCTGCTGGAGTGGTACCTATCTATCTACTTGCAATTTGACGTGGTTCCGAACTGCTAGGATGGCAGGAGCAGGGACCGAGCAACGGAAGCTCACCCCGTTGCGGGGATTCGAACCGCCAACCTTCTAATCAGCAAGTCCTAGGCTCTGTGGTTTAACCCCCAGCACCACCCGCGTTTTACCTGGTTGCTTTTGAACTGCTAGGTTGGCAGGAGAAAGACCGAGCAATGGGAGCTCACCCCATCGCTGGGATTTGAGCCACCGACCTTCTGATCGGCAAGCCCCGCTCAGTGGACCCAGTCCTGAAGAACGAATGATTTGCAGCTTTGAAGCGGGAGATTGGAATGTACCATGTTGCTATGGTACCCAGATACACTCTGACATTTTCCTCTGAAGTACCCATTAGCCAGGGACAAGTGGCAACATCCCTCCATCTTGTTGCATTTGCAGATCTTTCTCCCTCTCTTTGGCCTGCAAGCAGATCTGGCTGATGATGTTCTTCCAATGTTCTTTAGGAGCATTTTGATTTACTGGGGGCTGGGGACTGGTGAGCCAGGAGGGAGTAGGGACCAAGTTCGACCAGACACAGGTTGCTATACCAGGGGGAGAAACCAGCCTCTTAAGACTCTTCTGGAGAGGTAGCAAATCCCCATCGTCTTCTAATGCTGGGCTGAGGAAGATTATTTCAGTTTTTTTAATCGGAAGATTTTCGCCCTGCTCTTCAGGGCCCTCACCCCACCCCCAAATGTGTCCCAGAGTAGCTTGCAGTGATGAGTAATAAGGTGCCTGCAGTCTCAGGCTTAAAATCTAAAAGACACGGCACAAAAGGAAAAGCGGCTGGGAAGGAGAAGGGGGGAAAGCAAGCTTCTACTAAAGCTCTCAGCTGCATGGTCCTTCTAAGCGTTCTTTCCTCTGGGAGGGGGAAAGGAAGCCCCAGTCGGTTCCCTCCTTGCAGTGATGTTCTTTTTGGGAGGCAGGGGGTCCAGCCTCCCCGGAGCTCACGGTGGGGGCTGCCTTTCAAGTCTGCAGCCCCCTAGGCCAGGGGTCTGCAACCTTTAAGACAAAAAGAGCCACTTGGACCCGTTTCCGAAGGAAAAAAAAACTGGGAGCCGCAAAACTCGTCATTATAAAAATAACTTTTTTGTTACTTTTTTATTATTTCTTTGTTTGACCCCTCAGAATTACTCCTCCTCATAGAAATAAACGTTAAATTAACAAGTTACCTTTTTGTGTGTGTTCTTCACTCCCCTTCAAAACAGTGACCAGCGTACATGCCCCCTTTCAATGCAGTGACCAGCGTACATGCCCCTTACAATGTAGCGGGCGGGTGGGCGGGAAGGTGACGTTGGGACGGTGCATGACTAACGCACGCACCGCCCCCATGCGACGTCACAGCCAGTACAGCGCCCGCCACAGTGGGGAGTGTCGGGGCGAACAATGCGCCTCCTCCCCTCGCTAGTATCCGCCCCGGAGCCGCGGCAAAGGTGTTAAAGAGCCCTGACCATTAGGTCCAGTCGCGGACGACTCTGGGGTTGCGGCACTCATCTCGCTTTATTGGCCGAGGGAGCCGGCGTACAGCTTCCGGGTCATGCGGCCAGCATGACTAAGCCGCTTCTGGCGAACCAGAGCAGCGCCCGGAATCTCCGTTTACCTTCCCGCCAGAGCAGTACCTATTTATCTACTTGCACTTGACGTGCTTTCGAACTGCTAGGTTGGCAGGAGCAGGGACCGAGCAACGGGAGCTCACCCCGTCGCGGGGATTCGAACCGCCGACCTTCTGATCGGCAAGTCCTAGGCTCTGTGATTTAACCCACAGCGCCACCCGCGTCGCAAGCAAAACAACAACAAAAGAGGATTAGACAATGATGGGGAGGGCTTGCTCTGTTGTTGGTTGGGAGTCAGCAATGCTTCTGAATACCAGTTGCTGGAAGCCTCAGGAGGGGAGAGGGGTCTTGTGTTCAAATCCTGCTTGCTGGTTTCCCACGGGAGTCCGGTTGGCCACTGTGAAACGAGATGGGCTCTTCTTATGTTCTGAAAACTCTTCATGTAAATAATGATGGGGAGAAGCATTCCACCAAGTGAAGTAGTATAGTCCAGAAACAGCTTTAGCACCTCACTGAGGACTAGCCACTTGCCAGGCAATGGTGGTAGTATTTTACCCACACAGATTCACAAGCGCGCATGGTGTGTTCTTACGGTCTTGGGCACACTCTGTTATTACCTAAGCCAGTGGTGTCCAAACTTTTTTTCAAAGAGTGCCAGATTTGATGAGGTGAAGGACCGTGAAGATTGAAGCTCTTGAGCTTTTTTATGATTTTACCCCAAAGTTGTTGAGCTTTTTCTAAGATTAAAGTTTTTGAGCTTTTCTCATCATCAGTCTTTATTATGGTCCAGAGACCCAACAAATCGTTACAAAGCAACACACAATTCATACAGCCTACCTCCAGGTTAAACAAGACTTGTTCAGAATATAAGGTCATTGGTTCTTGCAACCACACTTTTTTAAGGATTGAAGTTGTGTTTTAGGATTTTACCCCGGGAAATAAACTGGATTAAACCGACCAGTGGGCCAGATTAGGCCCCCAAACAAATTTTGGGGTAAGTCTGGATTAAATAAGAAGTGGTGAACATGACTTTTAGCAACTCAACAATGTTCCTGTCACAAAGGCAACTGATATCGGCGGGGACACACACACACACACACACACACACACACACACACACACAGCCTTTGCTCGCCAGAAAGGCAATTGCCAATAGCATCCTTGTTTTCCCGGAATCGCAAGGTATTGCAAAGAATCTGTTGAAAGAAAACGCAGGCCAACGAAGACCCGGAGAGATACGCACAGCGCATCTCGGCGGGAACACTTGTCCTCCATTTCGTCTTCGACGTGGTAAATAAATACCGTAATTGAGGTCACGGCTATGTGGGCTAAAGGACAGTCAATCAAGTTGGAAGTGGGGCAGCAGCAGGCAGGAGAGAGAAGGCACTCGGGTCCCTCCTGCCGAGAGGCTGTGGGGTTTCGCGGGAGCAGCAGCGGAGTGTGGGATGTGCTGTTGAAAAACCCCCAAAGCACAACGTCCAAGAAAGATGGGCAAAATGGCCCCCCCAAAAGGGGCAGCACTCTGGGGAGGGGATGTGGAAAGGTTTCGGGGGCCTGAATTCTAATAATAAGTGGGACTAGAACCAAATGTGAGCAGGGCAGACTCACAAACCATGGAGTCACAAAATCAGAGTGGGAAGGGACCCCAGGGGTCATCTAGTCCAACCCCCTGCAAGGCAGGAATCGCAGCTAGATCATACATGACAGACGGCCATTCCACCTCTGCTTAAAATCCACCAATGACCACCTACTTAAAAACCACCGCCTCTCGTAGGGCTCTGTTCTATCATGAACAACACTTACCATCCGAAAAGTTCTTCCCGGTGTTTGGTCACCAAAGGGGTACATTTAATTTTCTTTACAACTCAGGACCCCAATACCTTCTGGGGTGGCTTCTCCCAATACGATCCTACCTGGACCTTTCAATCTCCCTTTGTGGAAAGAGGCTTGGAGGACGATGTCAAGGCACAGGGCCTTTTCGGTGGTGACTTCCTGTTTGAGGAACGCTCTGCCCGAGAAGGTCTGCCTGGCGCCAGGTCAAAACTTACTTTCCTGCCAGGCTTTTGATGGGCAGTGATCACGAAGGGGTCCCTGCCCCATTAACCTCCGCTTGCGCTCAGTCAGGCCTCACCCACCAACCTCAAAACCAGTCCGGGGGGGGGGGGCAGCAGTGCCTGGCAGTTTCCTCCTATAGCATCTCAGGGTTGCCCCTGTAGAAATCAGCAGTGAGGAGAGGGATGGGGACAAAACTCGAAGGAGTTGGCTCCACTTGCTCTGCCTGTCATTGGTTCTGGCGCCACCTACTGTTGGGCTCCCAGGATTCCACCCTACCCAGTCCCATTAAGCACCAGCCCCCACTGACTGTGATGTCGTCATTGGCTGTTGGCTGTGATGTGCTGCCTTGCGGGAGAAGGGCTAAGGTGTAAACCAAGGGACGCAGGTGGCGCTGTGGGTTAAACCACAGAGCCTAGGGCTTGCCAATCAGAAGGTCAGCGGTTCGAATCCCCGCGGCGGCGTGAGCTGCCGTTGCTTGGTCCCTGCTCCTGCCAACCTAGCAGTTCGAAAGCACGTCAAAGTGCAAGTAGATAAATAGGTACTGCTCCGGCGGGAAGCTAAACGGTGTTTCCGTGCGCTGCTCTGGTTCACCAGAAGCGGCTTAGTCCTGCTGGCCACATGACCCGGAAGCTGTACGCCGGCTCCCTCGGCCAATAAAGCGAGATGAGTGCCGCAACCCCAGAGTCGTCTGCGACTGGACCTAATGGTCAGGGGTCCCTTTACCTTAAAGGCATAAACCAGGCATGGCCAAATTTGGCCCTCCAGTTGTTTTGGGACTACAACTCACATCATCCCTAGCTAACAGGACCAGTGGCCCGGGATGATGGGAATTGTAGTCCCAAAACAGCTGGAGGGCCAAAACCTATGCAAATCTGGTGTGGAATGCCCAAGACAGTGGGATGGCTTGTTGTCCACCTCCTTCCGGCAACTCCCGCAGCCAAGCTGGTGCCAAACGTCTTGCTCTGCTTTCCTTTGGACCACCTCAACAAAGCTGAGAGGGGGGTCTTCTTGTCTGGACAGACCAGGACCTCCAGACACGCTGCCCAGGCTTTTTGCCCCAGAGAGATCACTTTGGCGCTGCACAGAAGTTTGACTTCACCCCCCACCCCGTGCAATCCATTGTCTCTCAAGTCAGAAAGATGCCTGTGTATATTTTTTTTTAACAAACCATTTGTTGTTTCATGTTAACATGTTTCTATTGCAATATACTCACGAGTAAACCAATGGCACGAAGGTAGCCACTCTGTGACTTTAATGGGCCTACTCTGAGCAGGACCACATTTGGTTGCAACCCAGTGATTTTTGTACTCGTGCTTTTAAAATACGTTGCAAGTTAAAATACGTTGGCTTTATAACTGGTGTACATTTGAATTGTAATTTGACATTGATAAAATGTGGTTTATATTGGATTTTAATAATTGGAAAATTAATACAAAGTATTATTTAGAAATAACATAAAATATGTTGCAAGTCGCTTGGAAGCCTTGTTGCATGACATGCAGCTAACAAATTCTATGGATAATCATGATGATCATTCTTAGTAAGGTTCCCCATTCTCCGTAGTTTTTTTTATTTAAAAAGTTTGTTAAATAATACTTTTTTAAAAAAATAGCAGCAGCAGCAGCAGCAGCAGCAGCTCAGCAACACCCTTGATCTGCCCTGACTGTGCAAAAGGCAAAAAGAACCCCAGCAGTAGAATAAAAATAAGGTCAAAGCACAGCTGGATTGCCAAGCCTTGCCTTGCCCCTATTCAAAGCTTCAGACACAAAATGCCATTGCACACGCAAACACATGCACACCCCAAACTGACATGCATGCAAATGGAAAAAGCATGGATGATGTTATGTGATTGAGGCTTTGAACAGGGACAGGACACACATACGTATATGGAACGCAGGTTGGCTGAGATTTGTTTTGATCTTCTTGCAGATTGTACCCCTGACACAACAACTCATTCCCCTTCCATACTGAACAGTTGATGCTGGGGAGGGGGAACCAGAGTTCTAGATCAAATTTGGCTGTGAGCCACACCTGGCCCAACAGTCTTGGATTCCCTGCTCCTAGCTTAGTGTGCTGTGCAAAACAAGTCAATTTTATTTTTATTTTATTTTGAAAAAAGGACACCAGCAGAATTAAGTGATACGGAAGTGGGGGGGGGGGGAGAAAACTGTTCATCAAAAACTTGGGGAGAGAAGATACTGACAATTCACTCTGCTCTGCCTTTAACGGTCTTGACTCTGCTACCACTCAGTGGATTTGTAACTGGCTGACTGACCGAACCCAAAGGGTGCTCATCAATGGTTCCTCTTCATCCTGGAGAAGAGTGACTAGTGGGGTGCCACAGGGTTCTGTCTTGGGCCCGGTCTTAATCAACATCTTTATCAACGACTTGGATGATGGACTCAAGGGCATCCTGATCAAATTTGCAGATGACAGCAAACTCGGAGGGATGGCTAACACCCCAGAGGACAGGATCACACTTCAAAACGAACTTGACCGATTAGAGAACTGGGCCAAAACAAACAGGATGAACTTTAACAGGGAGAAATGTACTGCACTTGGGCAAAAAAAATGAGAGGCACAAATACAAGATGGGTGACACCTGGCTTGAGAGCAGTACATGTGAAAAGGATCTAGGAGTCTTGGTTGACCACAAACTTGACATGAGCCAACAGTGTGACGCGGCAGCTAAAAAAGCCAATGCAATTCTGGGCTGCATCAATAGGAGTATAGCATCTAGATCAAGGGAAGTAATAGTGCCACTGTATTCTGCTCTGGTCAGACCTCACCTGGAGTACTGTGTCCAGTTCTGGGCACCACAGTTCAAGAAGGACACTGACAAACTGGAACGTGTCCAGAGGAGGGCAACCAAAATGGTCAAGGGCCTGGAAACGATGCCTTATGAGGAACGGCTAAGGGAGCTGGGCATGTTTAGCCTGGAGAAGAGGAGGTTAAGGGGTGATATGATAGCCATGTTCAAATATATAAAAGGATGTCACCTAGAGGAGGGAGAAAGGTTGTTTTCTGCTGCTCCAGAGAAGCGGACACGGAGCAATGGATCCAAACTACAAGAAAGAAGATTCCACCTAAACATTAGGAAGAACTTCCTGACAGTAAGAGCTGTTTGACAGTGGAATTTGCTGCCAAGGAGTGTGGTGGAGTCTCCTCCTTTGGAGGTCTTTAAGCAGAGGCTTGACAACCATAGGTCAGGAGTGCTCTGATGGTGTTTCCTGCTTGGCAGGGGGTTGGACTCGATGGCCCTTGGGGTCTCTTCCAACTCTATGATTCTAACTGGAAGCAGTGGTGGGTTGTGGCACGTTTTGCAAGGCGCCAACTTCTTTCTCTCAAGTAAAATAAAACCCAGCGACCCAGAAAGTTGGGGGAATGTTAGGGATACTTACACAAGGCACTGAAAGCACAGGATGGGAAAAGCACAAGGCTGCCTATGTAATAGCCTAACTTTTATGCAGCCAGTTTCAAGCTCCTTGTGTTAATTTAAAAAGCCCTGAGCAACCTAGGTCCAGGGTGCCTCAGGGACTGCCTGAGCCCTTACACCACAGTTCGCTCACTGAGTTCATCCGCAGGAGCATTCTTGTCCATTCCCTAAGTTGGCGAGACTCATTTGACAGCAAAAGGAAACTGAGCCTTTAGTGCCATCGGCCCAGTCCTGTGGAACGCCCTGCCACTGGAAATTCAGTAGGCGCCTTCTGTTTCTGAAAACTTTCCTGTGTTGCCAGGCTTAAACAGGCAATTAATACAACATCATCAAATCATAAAATTGCAGAGTTTGAAGGGATTCTTCCATAATGGTTAGTTGATGGTCTTTGATTTTTTTACGTGTGTTTTAATTATAGCCAGAGGCTGTTGTAAACTGCTGTGATGTGTATTTTTTAATGATGTAGGAGCATAATAATTCAAAAACGACGACAAACAAATGGAGGGAACTTCGCTGATCCAAACTGACTGCAGCTGACGTCTCAGGGAAAGGAAGGAGGAAGAAGCAGAACGGAAGGGGGGGAATGACGTGGTCTTGTGATTTGTGGGGAGGGTGAGCCTGTGCTGGATGGTAGGCTGTGATTTGTTGTCTTCTCTATGCGTCACAACAACAAAATCACTAGTCTTCCAACCAGAAGCAGGCCAGAAACATCGAGGAAATCCTTTTCGTCCCCCCATTCCTTGGCCAGGGCTCTGTTCCGAAAAGGGTTTGCAATGAGTTTTGAGTTCAATGCCTGCAATCGTCCGGAAATGTCTCCAAACTGCTACAGTTCCATTGCAGGGTTCACGAGCTCTCCTGGTTTTCTCTAATCCCCGGGGTGTGATGGGGGGTTAGTAAACTTGTTTTGGGGGTAGGATTCTGAATGCCTCTTGAACTCTTTGCTTGTCTGGGTGGGGGACAGAGAAAGAAATGTGTTCGCAGAATCAACCTAATGTTAAATTTGCATTAGTTCCTCTGCCCACTTTTGGCCTCTGGGCTTGCCCCCACACTGGCATATTTTGCCCAGACAGGATTACAGGTTTCCCAAAATGCTCTTGGGGTGTGATGCTGAGGAAGGTTCCTTCAAAAGTCTATGAAGATGGAGAACTTTGAATGCAGGGGTCTGAAGGAGTCTGGTCAGCCTGTCGCTCCCCGAACCAGCAGCCTCTGACTCCTCTGGGCTGCCTCCATCTTCAACCTTAAGGAAAAGACATGGGTTCAAATTCGAACATGCAACCACTGGAGGGTGGTGGAGTTGAGCAAAGGGGGCACTGCCCCATAATCTGCCCCCAGCTGGCTCCTACCTGCCTGCCCTCTTGCTGACAACTAGCCTTGGGGGTGACCCTGCCTAGGGTTGCCAGGTCAAGAGCATCTCAAACACTGGATGCGGCCCAGGAGATAACAGAATTGTAGAATTGGAAGGGACTAATCCCTTGCAGCGCAGGAATCTTTTGCCCAAGGCGGGGCGCGAACCCACAGCCCTGAGATTAAGAGTCTCATGCTCTCCAGGCTGAGCTGTTTCAGATGTTGCAGGGTTGGTGCCTGGAAACGGAGGTTAATTGGGAGAGGGGAGCAGAGGAAGGCAAGTCCCCCGCAGTGTCTACGCCAGGGGTCAGCAAACTTTTTCAGCAAGGAGCCGGTCCACTGTCCCTCGGACCTTGTGGGGGGCCAGACTATTTTTTTTTTTGGGGGGGGGGGGAGAATGAACGAATTCCTATGCCCCACAAATAACCCAAGATGCATTTTAAATAAAAGCACACATTCTACTCGTGTAAAAACACCAGGCAGGCCCCACAAATAACCCAGAGATGCATTTTAAATAAAAGGACACTTCTACTCATGTAAAAACACGCTGATTCCCGGACCGTCCGCGGGCCGGATTGAGAAGGCGATTGGGCCAGATCCGGCCCCCAGGCCTTAGTTTGCCTACCCATGGTCTATGCTGTCATTTTCAGCCAGCTCCTACCAGACTGAAGCCTGCAAGCTGCATACACATTCTCCTTAAAAAAATAATCACAATAATAATGATGATGATGATAAAAAATGTATAAAATTGTGCAAGGCATGGAGAAAGTGGAGAGGGGATATTCTCTCATAACGCTAGAATTCATGGGCGTTCAATGAAGCTGAATGTTGGGACGATTCAGGACGGATTAAAAAAGGGCTTTTTCATGCAGCGCAAACTGTGGAACTCCCTTCCACAAGAGGTATATAATGTGTGTGACGCATTGTAGCGGCTGGCGGCGACTCCTCCTCCTCCTATCCACAGCCAGCAAGGCACCCTTTTCCATGAGGAAGGACTCATGCTGAGAGGCAGAGAGACGGCCTACGTGTTAGAGCAGCGGTTCTCAACCTGTGGGTCCCCAGATGTTGTTGGACTACAACTCCCATCATCTCTGACCACTGGTCATGCCGGCTAGGAATGATGGGAGTTGTAGTCCAACAACGTCTGGGGACCCACAGGTTGAGAAACACTGTGTTAGAGCCTCACACACCCCGGGAAAAGGTTGCCTCGCTCATTGGCTGTGGAGGGTGCAGCTGAACCGCTTTTCTCTCAAAGGCAGCGCCACTAATGCCTGCCAAACTTTTTCATTGACTTTGTGGGTGTCTGGCCCCCACAATGATATTATCGTGGGTGCCCAAGCACCCACAAATGGCTCCTATGCTCCCAGTCCAGGGGCAGTCCATCTGGATTCCTAGTTTCTTAAGGCCACTTGGCCACTGTGAGAACATGTATGTTCTTATATTCTTTCAATGTCTCAATGTTTCTTTCAATGTTTACCCCTTCCGAATCTATGTTACATTATTATTAATTATTATTATATTATTTTTTCTATCACCCTTCCTCCAAAGAACACAGGGAGCTTGACAATGTAAAAACAACAACAACAACAATTTATTATTTCTACCCCGCCCATCTGGCTGGGATTCCCCAGCCACTCTGGGCAGCTTCCAACACAATATTAAAATACAGTAATGCATCAAACATTAAAAACTTCCCTAAACAGGGCTGCCTTCAGATGTCTTCTAAAAGTCTGGTAGTTGTTTTTCTCTTTGACATCTGGTGGGAGGATGTTCCACAGGGCAGGTGCCACCACCGAGAAGGCCCTCTGCCTGGTACCCTGTAACTTGGCTTCTCGCAGTGAGGGAACTGCCAGAAGGCCCTCGGAGCTGGACCTCAGGGTTAATTCTTTGTGACATTTCATCTCCACAACAACCCTGTGAGGTAGGTTGACCCACGCAAGGGTCACCCAGCGAGCTTTGTGGCCGAGGGAGGGATTCGAACCCTGGTCTCGCAGGTCCCAACCCAACGCTCTGGCCTCTACATTGCGCCAACCCCCCCTCCTCTCCTGCCTACTCCTTTCCTTCGGGGGCCGCTCAGACCTGGTTCCCTAAGAAGCCTGCAGAATTATAATAATAAGAAATTTTCACTGCCAGCGAAACGATTGCCGCTTAATTGCCCCAAATGTCCTGCCCGGATCCACTCAGCCGCTTTGTGAGAGAGCTGGGTGGGCTCCCTCTCTCTCTGTCTCTCTGGCCTTTTGGCAGGCTATTGACGGGCTCTTGATAGCTCCCTTTGTCCTACATCCATTTCTCCTTTCTAGTCTACAATTTTCTACTTCTCCTTTTCTTTAAAAGATAGCCCTTTCGGGGAGAGAAAGAGGAGGAGAGAGTAATTTCGAAAATAAAAGCACCAGTCTGGGAATGAACAATTGCAGGGCGGGTGTCTGAAAATGAACAACATTTCAAAGTCTCTCTTCTCTCTCCCCCCCCCATCCCAGCGCTCCTTTCACCTCCCAAAAGGTATGCTAAGGCTCCCTCTGAGATCCACATCCTAACATTGCAATCCTGTGGGTGCGCTTCCCCCTTTCAATTCAGTGGGACTTACTCCCAGGTAAAGTGGGTATGGGATTGCAGCCTTTATCTGCAAGCCCCCCCACAAAGAAGCACTCATTCAGTTTAAGAAAGTTCACTGAACTAGTTCAAAAATCTCCAGAAAGGAGTCCCCGGAATTTCCAGGTGAACTGAAGGTGAATTAACTTAATCTGAAGGTAGGACTTTGATGGGTTTCTTGCTCAGCTTTGTGTTATTTCTCTTGCAAGTGGTTTTCCTTGGGCCCTGAAGCTTAAAGATAATAATTTTGGGGGATAGAAGAGTATATTAAACCTATGGGACCGCCTCTCCTGGTATGCCCCATGGAGGACCTTAAGGTCCACAAATGACAACACCTTGGTAAAGGTAAAGGGACCCCTGACCATTGGGTCCAGTCGTGGCCGACTCTGGGGTTGCGGCGCTCATCTCGCTTTATTGGCCGAGGGAGCCGGCGTACAGCTTCCAGGTCATGTGGCCAGCATGACTAAGCCGCTTCTGGCGAACCAGAGCAGCGCATGGAAACACCGTTTACCTTCCCACCGGAGCGGTACCTCTTTATCTACTTGCACTTTGACGTGTTTTCGAACTGCTAGGTTGGCAGGAGCTGGGATTGAGCAACGGGAACTCACCCTGTCGTGGGGATTCGAACTGCCTTCTGATCGGCAAGTCCTAGGCTCTGTGGTTTAACCCATAGCGCCACCATCGTCCCCACCTAACTCTGTACAGCCCCACCAAAAAACAACAGGTCTTCAGAGAAGCTATGCCTGAGATTAGAGTGAAGCCAAGCATTATTTCTCTTCCATAAACCTGACACGTGGGGCAAAGCTAATGTCCTCCCCAAAATGTTGCTAGGATTTCCAGGTCAGGAATAAGTATCCCAGACTCTGAAATTCCAGGGCTAAGACGCGAGACCCGGGGGGAGGATTCTGGTGCCCGGCATGCATGCACACTCACAATCCTCTCCTCTTTTTGAGCCCAGCCCAGGTCCCCCCCCCTTTCCGTTCTGCTCCTTCCCAACACTGAGCCCTGGAGACGGAGGTTAATAGGGAGAGGGGAGGAGGGAGCAGAGGAAGCCAGACCCTCACTCAAGAGAGTCTATGCAATAATTTGCAGCCCGATCCTGCCTAGCTGAATCCTGCAAGCTACACAGTCACACAGTCACACAGTTACACACAGACACACACACACACACACTTCAGGTCAGCCCTGGGGGTCTGGCAAACCTAGTGCTCTATAAGACTCACTTTTCCCCTCCTAAAATGTAATGGGAAATGTGTGTGCGTCTTATGGAGCGAATGCAGGCTGTGCAGCTATCCCAGAAGCCAGAACAGCAAGAGGGATTGCTGCTTTCACTGCGCAGCGATCCCTCTTGCTGTTCTGGCTTCTGAGATTCAGAATATTTTTTTTCTTGTCTTCCTCCTCCAAAAACTAGGTGCGTCTTGTGGTCTGGTGCGTCTTATAGAGCGAAAAACACGGCATTATTATTCTTGCTGGTGCTGTCACTGACAATTTTACTGGTGCATAAATCTGTCAAATGAACTAGAAGTGGCTCTTGCATTCCCCCACCCCACTTTCAAATGGAAATGCAAGGCGGTGGCGCATGCTCACAAAATCAAGGGTTAGGAACGGCACTTCGTTTCTCCTGAAAGAGCGAATTGTCTGCCCTCGTCCTCCCCAGGTCTGCAGAATGAATGTCTTCCATCCCTGCAGGGCTAAACCAACTGGTTCCTTCCTGAAGCTTTCTGCCCTGGAGAGGCATTTCATTCCCCTCAGAAGCAACATCTTTTCATGGTTTAATGATACCCAGCTGGGCTGCTGGGCTTCACAGCCAGCCGAGGTCATGTTCAAGTTCTCTTTGGCACATGCACGATCGCCGTGTATAAATGGAAACCTGCGCTGAATAGTAACTCTTGCATTAAGACACTTTCTCCACAAGTGTGGCAAACTTCCGTGATCAGAACCGCTGGCATTCCAGCCCTCCGTAGTCAAAAATGATACATTTTTTAAATCTCTCTCTCTCTTTTTTTTAAAAATCTGTCCCTTGGTTTAAAAATCTTCTCCCCTGGAGAAGCAAAAGAGGAACAGAGAGGCCAATACATTAAAAAGCTCAGGCTGGTGTGAGTTCAAAGATTAGAACTGCAAGCTATTTGGAGGGTTCATCTCAGCTGGGATTCCTCTTTCAATTTCGCTGCCTGGGACGTAATTCAGAATTCTCAGGTCAGCTTGAAAATACTCAAAACGGGAGATGTGCTGATTGGAACGGTGGTGGTGGGAGAGGCAGGGGAAATTAAGCTTCTGGCCTTTACGAAGCAAAGCTTGAAGTCACAACGCCCAGTAAAAGAGGAGCGTACGGTGATATGAAGGCTAGAGGAAACTTCGAGAGGAAGGCCGCGCCAGGGCGCCAGTGGAGCTCGAACCACAAACCTTTGGGTTAACAGATGCACTGACCCATTGTGCCAACTATGGACATGTTTTACTTTTTAAAAAATAAATAAATATTCGCGCCCCATAAGACGCACCTGACCATAAGACGCACCTAGTTTTTAGAGGACGAAAACATGAAAAAAAAAAATTCTTGCTCTGCTTGCTTCACAGCGAGCGACGGACGGGAGCCATGGCTCCGGCTGCGGAGGCATCCCTCAGCTTGCGACTGCAGTGGCATTCAAGGGATCCCTCTGCCGTCCAGTGCATTCGCTCCATAAGACGCACGGACATTTCCCCTTACTTTTTAGGAGGAAAAAAGTGCGTCTTATGGAGCGAAAAATATGGTAAATAAAAGTGTCCCCAAATGCACATTTGAGCTAAAGGTGGGTCCCGGTTTTCACAGAAGCCAAAGACTCCTGGTGTAGACAGTGCTGAGCAGGTTAGACCCTTGATCTCACTCGGGAAAAGGCAGCTTCTTATACAAACCAGGGTTTTCTTTAGGACCATGAGGACTAGAATCTTACTCTCTCTCTTTTTAAGGAGAAGGTTTTGGAGCCCCAGGCATCTCATCAGCTCCAAAAGGAGTTTGCCTCCGCCACCATTACTCTGTCTGACCTCCCCACCACGATACGATACGATAATCTTTATTGTCATTGTCCCATACAGAACAATGAAATTGAAAAATCTACATAAGACATTCAAAAACCAACAAGCCTGCTATCCCAGCCTGGTTAGCCCCCTAAAAACTCTGGTACCCCATAATTAAATGCAATATACTCCCATAGAGACTCCTTAAGGTAAAGGTAAAGGGACCCCTGAACATTAGGTCCAGTCGTGGCCGACTCTGGGGTTGTGGTGCTCATCTCGCTTTATTGGCCGAGGGAGCTGGCGTACAGCTTCCGGGTCATGTGGCCAGCATGACTAAGCCGCTTCTGGCGAACCAGAGCAGCGCATGGAAACACCGTTTACCTTCCCACTGGAGTGGTACCTATTTATCTACTTGCACTTTGATGTGCTTTCGAACTGCTAGGTTGGCAGGAGCAGGGACCGAGCAACGGGAGCTCACCCCGTAGTGGGGATTCAAACCGCTGACCTTCTGATCGGCAAGTCCGAGGCTCTGTGGTTTAACCCACAGTGCCACCCATGTCCCAAACAGCTACAGGTTTGAAGCCCGCACCCCAGACCACTGAGGATCATCCGAGCAGAGACTCCTTACACTGCGTTTAAAACCAAAATCGCATTTGGGTAGAAACTGTTTCTCAGGCGGCTAGTCCTAGTCTTTATAACCCTGGACCTTCTTCCAGAAGGCAGAAGCTGAAAGAGATCATTTCCGGGGTGCGCACTATCCTGCGCTATCTCTGCAGCTTTCTTATGGCACCTGGAAGCGTAGATTTGATCCAAGGTGGGAAGAGTGCACCCAATTATTCTCTCCACAGTCTTTACAACCCTGGACAGCATTGTTTTTCCCCTGACCGTGCAGCTCCCAAACCACACACGGAGACCATAAGTTAATGCACTCTCCACAGTACAATGGTAAAATGCCATCAACAGGTCCTTTGAGAGATTGTTTTTTTCCAGAGGATTCTCAGAAAAATATAACTGAAGCACCATCAGCACCAACCACTGACCACAACAGTAGTGTTGGCATCACCCTCCCCAGCTTTAGGACTGGGTTAACCACCCCCACCCCCGCGCACAGCTAGTAGGTGGAGATGTCTCCCCATTTCCTCAGGAGGCTGAGCTGGAAACACCAGCCCAGCCCTGACAGCGTCGTTAGTGGGGCTTGGACCCCTGGTAGCAATGTCTCCCCCACAACCTGGATAGTGGGAGTCGTCCCCGTCCCCCCGCTGTCCCACAACTCCCAGGACACCTAGCAGGAAAGGGACCAAGGTGCCCGCCATTATTCCTGGATTGCAGGAGGCTGGACTAGACGGCCCTATGGTTTCAGCCTGGGAAATAATATAAAATTTCATGTGTTGCTAGGCAAGCAAAGGGTTAAGACGCATGGAGTTCCCCCTGTAAATTCCTAGAGAGGACACTCTGTGAGGTCACATCCCCTGTTTGCCCCGGTACAATTTCCTCACTCCCCCACCCTTTGCCATGTAACTAAAGAGACAAGACTGAGCACAGACTCCATTTTTTTTATCTCAACCACATATTTTGTAATATATTCTGCCTGTCTTGTTTTTCACTGCTGCAACAAGTCTGAAGCTTTATGCAGATAAACAATATTTTCATTCCTGCATTGCAGGCTTCCGTGCGGTTATTTTGTTTAGAGGGATTTTTTTTAAAAAAAAGAGGAAGATCCAGTCTGCGAAAGCATCCTGGATAAATATGAATAAGGTTAAGCAATTTGGTCCCAGAGCGTTTCCACATTTTATGCTGCAAAGGGTAATTTTAAACTCTAGCTAGCTAGAAGTTAATCTCAAACACAAGTTGGTCAGAGGAAGGACAAGCGATAAATAATACCCTCTCCAGATCCATGCAGCATTCAGAACCCTTGCCCCCAGGGGGAGCCAGAGAGCAGAAAAGAGCAGAAGCAGTTTCAGTACCATGGACAGATCTCGCTGGCTTCTGTGTTGCTCCTTCCATCACTGCAAGAACACCTACTTCTTGGCATTCAAAGAGAGCAGGGTTGTGCCAGAATGGGCACCTTGGCCAACTCTTTCGCTCACCCCACAGTGCCTCTCGCCGTGTCCTTCTCCCAGCCTTGAGGAATTTCAGCTGTGGGTAGGTCCTCAGCACCGACTTGGCTCTCTTCCTCCTCCTCCTCCTCAGTAGGGTCTGTGGAGAGTAGGGGAGGGAGTCAGGACACCCAGACTATGCACAAACACTCTCCAGACCTCGCCCACCTGTAAAGGCACCTGTTCCAATCCTGTGTACCAACCTCACCAAGGGGCACCGTTGGGGCAAGGGTCTTTCAATCTCGCAGCAACACCTTGTCCAGATTTTTCTTAAAGCACACCTGGTTGCAGGGTGTAGTGTCTAGGTGTTGGGTGATTCTGTTGGTTTTAGTCCCACCCCCTGTCCATTTCTAAAGGTAAAGGTAAAGGTACCCCTGCCCGAACGGGCCAGTCTTGACAGACTCTGGGGTTTGTGCGCCCATCTCACATCTATAGGCCGGGGGCCAGCGCTGTCCGGAGACATTTCCGGGTCACGTGGCCAGCGTGACAAAGCTGCATCTGGCGAGCCAGCGCAGCACACGGAACGCCGTTTACCTTCCCGCTGGTAAGCGGTACCTATTTATCTACTTGCACCCGGGGGTACTTTCGAACTGCTAGGTTGGCAGGCGCTGGGACCGAGCAGCGGGAGCGCACCCCGCCGCGGGGATTCGAACCGCCGACCTTTCGATCGGCAAGCTCTAGGCGCTGAGGCTTTTACCCACAGCGCCACCCGCGTCCATTTCTACACCATGGTTTATTTTACACACACACACGTCTACACACACCCCAGCTAACTTTGCAGTCATACGTAAAAAGGAGAGAAGCTATTAAGTTTACAGACAAAGTAGGCTTTGAATGTTATACCCAGAACAAGCACAGTGGCTCACCGAGGAAATGGAGGGCAATTGCATACTACATCTGCAAGAACGGGGCCAACCCAAGATGTTTTGCTGACCATGAGACCAATTGCAACCTTGGTTTCTTCCCTCCCATTCCATTTAGAAAAGTCGGTGGGCAATTGGGGTGCAGGTCCATGGAGGCGCAGGTTAATTCCACGCCCAGGGCGGCTGTCTACCAGCTCCATCTGGTACGCTGACTGACAGCCTCCCTGCCTGCTCCCTGTCTCGCCAGAGTGGTACATTTTCTGCTTGGACTACTGCAATGTGCTCTACGTGGGGCTACCTTTGAAGGTGACTCGGAAACTACAACTAATCCAGAATGTGGCAGCTAGACTGGGGACTGGGAGTGGCCGCCAGGACCACATAACACTGGTCTTGAAAGACCTACATTGGCTCCCAGTACGTTTCAGCACAATTCAAAGTGTTGATGCTGACCTTTAAAGCCCTAAACGGCCTCAAAGGCCCAGTAGACCTGAAGGAGTGTCTCCACCCCCATCGTTCAGCCTGGACACTGAGGTCCAGCTCCAAGGGCCTTCTGGCGGTTCCCTCCCTGCGAGAAGTGAGGTTACAGGGAACCAGGCAGAGGGCCTTCTTGGTAGTGGCACCTGCCCTGTGGAACATCCTCCCATCAGGTGTCAACTACACAACATTTAGAAGACATCTTTTTAATGTCTAAAGCTTTACTATGTCTTTATAAGGGACGCAGGTGGTGCTGTGGGTTAAACCACAGAGCCTAGGACTTCTGATCGGCATCAGAAGGTCGGTGGTTCAAATCCCCGCAACGGGGTGAGCTCCCGTTGCTCGGTCCCCGCTCCTGCCCACCTAGCAGTTCGAAAGCATGTCAAAGTGCAAGTAGATAAATAGGTACCGCTCCGGCGGGAAGGTAAACGGCGTTTCCGTGCGCTGCTCTGGTTCGCCAGAAGCGGCTTAGTCATGCTGGCCACATGACTCGGAAGCTGTACTCCGGCTCCCTTGACCAGTAAAGCGAGATGAGCGCCGCAACCCCAGAGTCATCCACGACTGGACCTAATGGTCAGGGATCCCTTTACCTTATGTCTTTATATATGCTGGAAGCCGCCCAGAGTAGCAACCCAGTCAGTTGGGCTGGGTACATATAAATTGTTGTTGTTGTTGTTGTTGAATGGCAATGAGGCAGCGCTCTCCACTGCACTGAGGGCAACAGGTGAGCTTTGTTGTCACTTGGCAGAAGAGACCTGCTTGATCAGGAAAAACTGATCAGGGATGAGGGTGCAGACAGCTCCCCCCCCCCCCCGCTCCATCCCTAGGGGCCTTCATAATGTGGCTGCATAATTAATGCTTCCATTTGACCTCCTAGTGAGTGGAACAGTCTCTCAAATGCTTCTAGGTGTTAAATGAACTGTTAATTGCTAAGTGTAAATTGTTTCATAGGTAAGCTGTGATTCCTGCATTTATTCGAAGCTGAGGTAATTTTATAACTCGCTAGGTTTCAAAACAACAGCAAGCGGTTTGCAAAAGGTAACGCAGTGCAATGAAGGGGAGGGGAAAATCACAACCCTACTTTAAAGCGTACGGAAGTTAAGATACTAAAACAAATAAAAATCACCCCGGCTTTTAGCAGGTGCCGAAAAGCGTAGAATTGAGGCCTCTGCTTGTTCTCACTAGGCAGGTGGTTCTAAAGTGAGTTCTTACAAATGCAGAATGACATTTGTAGCAGTGCTAAATGCACCGAAGGGGGATGGACTAGATGACCCTTGAGGTCCCTTCTGACTGCCATTTCCTGCTCTTATGTGCCTTTGTTATATATTGCTATGGTGTTGCTGCATTTGGACTCAGATTCCACCCCGCACACCACTTTGAACACAGGCTTGACTCGTGGGGGAATCGCGGCACATAAATTAATCGACAACGGCAGTATATACACACACAAGCCCATGAAATATAGAACAAATCGTGGCACGCTGAACAAACCGAAACAGAGTCTGCCCCACAAACTCTTATTACGATGAAAGCAAGGGAGTCGGAAATCATTTTACGCAATCGCAGTAAAAGCTAAGAGCACACCAGAAGGTGCCGGGTTCCGAGACCAATAATGAAAATTCATCAGCTTTGTCCTAATATGGAATTTGCAATTTGGCTGGAGAGCTGCGTTGCGACATTCGTAGAAGCGCAGATTTGAAAGGAACGGCTGTGCTTCGATTCACATTTTCATTTTGGAAAATGCAAAAGCCTTTAAATGCTAAGGGGATCTAATTCCTCTCCCACCTCCAGCGGTTCCCACAATTCTGCCACCCCCCCCCCCCCCAGTTTGCAAAGGTGCCCACCAGGGCCGGAAGGTTGGCAACCAAAATATCACCCCCAGATCTCTAGCAAGAACTGTGCTCCCCCCCAAAAAAAAAACCTGACAAATAATATCCAAAGCTGCAAAGGTGATGTTAGTTGCACCTAACAAGTTGATCCACCCCTAAGTAGTTTTGCTTTATTAATGCTTTAATCCTAAATAGGCTTACTTTAGATTAAGGCTGAGTTCATTGCAGCTTATGTAGCAGAAGGTGTGTGTCCTTAAGAACGAAATATGAGCTTGCTGGATTAAGCCAATCGCCCATCTACCTATCCTGCCTCTTCTTACTTGCTTTTTCTCTAAACGAAAAAGTCCCAAACAGGGTGGATTTGATTTAAATCAAAGCGATTTAAATCACTAGTCGGTAAGACTTGATTGAAATCATTTTTTTTTAACAGAAAGACTCATTCTTGCTGCTATCAACGTAATATTCACAACCAGAGGAAGGTTTCATTTTTGGAAGAATAAATTTTCAGAGCAGTTTTTACAGTTATATCAAAAATTGCTGATTTGGTTATAGAAAGGCATAGATAATTATGAAATTATGGTGCGGTTTAATAAGTTAACTGTTTACATTTGGGCAACTTTTCTGCTGTACTTTACTGGAAGCAGAAAAATAATCATTTCCTTAATAACAATTTAGACAATTTATTTAACTAAAACAATAACATTATAGCATATGTATCCATGTTTGTTAACTGACGTGGTTAAACAATTTAAAAAGAAAAGGAAAGAAAGAAAACCAAAAACCTTAGACTGAGTTTTAGCACACATGAAAAACTTAAAGCAAATCCTTTCCTGATGAATAGCCTTTGGACTATAATGTAACTGACCGTATTTTTCGCCCCATAGGACGCACCTAGTTTTTTGGGGGGAAATAAAGGGAAAAAAATTTCCCTTTATTTCCCCCCCAAAAGCAGGTCGGGGAAACCGAACCAGGTCGAGGAACAGCGGGATGGCGGCGCTGCGCCTCCTTGCTGTCCCCCGAGCTTGTGGGGCTGGCCGATGTCTGTCCAGCGCGCGGGGTGCTCTGCTTCAGGGAGCCCCACGCGCCAGGCGGCAGGCTGCTATCCGCAGCGTGGGGAGCCCTGCGGGAACTCCCGCAGGGCTGCCTAGGCTGCGGGTGTCTTCCTGAAGCCTGGAGAGCGAGAGGGGTCAGTGCACACCGATCCCTCTCCCTCTCCAAGTTTCAGCGAAAGCCTGCATTCGCCCCATAGGACGCACCCAGATTTCCCCTTCATTGTTGGAGGGGGAAAAGTGCGTCCTATAGGGCGAAAAATACGGTAAATACAAAACTATCTTTGGAAAGATTTTCTTCCAAAAGCACTTTATTTTAAAAATCCAATTGAAATAAAAAAAAAATACACAGTTGAAATAAAATTAAAAATCTGATTTTATTTTTTTATTTTGTTAAAGAATCATTGATTTTCATCCACCCAGGTCCCAAATTCTGCAACCTTTCCTTGGGGGGGGGTCACTCCACCCCCTTTATAATTTTGCTTGCCCTTTTCTGCAACCTTTTCCAAACTCTACAATATCCTTTTTCAGGTGAGGCGACCAGAACCGGAAGCAATATCCCAAATATGGTCACACCGTAGATTTGCATAATGGCATTACGATATCGGCAGTTTCATTTTCAATTGCTTTCCTAATGATATCGCTGGCATGGAACCTGCTGTTCCAGCAGCTGCCACACTCTGAGTCAGACAACGCACTAGCAAATCCGTGCTCGAGGTTTGTACCAGAGGCAGAATAATAATAATAATAAAATTGCCGATATTCAGCACTTGGTAAACACTTCAGAATTCAATATGGAAGTTTTGGATAGATGCACTCCCTCTAACAGCGAACTCAGCTGCTGAGCACTGACAGAAATGGAGACAAAATGTGGGGAGTGGGAAACAAAACTACAGATGTACAGTGGTACCTCGGGTTAAGTACTTAATTCGTTCCGGAGGTCCGTTCTTAACCTGAAACTGTTCTTAACCTGAAGCACCACTTTAGCTAATGGGGCCTCCTGCTGCCACCATGCCGCCACTGCGCAATTTCTGTTCTCATCCTGAAGCAAAGTTCTTAACCTGAAGCACTATTTCTGGGTTAGCAGAGTCTGTAACCTGAAGTGTATGCAACCCAAGGTACCACTGTATTTACGGTGTGGTAGCATACACATCACATACTTCATGAACGCAACATACAGTGGACGCTCGGGTTGTGAACATGATCCATGCGGGAAGCACATCCACAACCCGCACGTCCGCAACCTGCAGCGCCGCGTCTGCGCACATGTGGGTTGCGATTCGGTGCTTCTGTGCATGCGCAAAGTGCGATTTGGTGCTTCTGCACATGTGCAAGCACCAAACCCTGGAAGTGACGCGTTCCGGTACTTCTGGGTTTGGCGCAAGCCGAAAACGCGCAACCTGAAGCGCAGGTAACCCGAGGTATGACTGTACTGCCCCAGGATCCTAGTTATCACAGAATGAACCATGGAAGGAGAAGAAGAGAAGTCATTGATACTTTAAGGATGTAAAATGAGTATTTCAAATTGCAAAAACATTCGTTTTTAACCAGGTCTTTAGATCATTAGATTAAAATTAATAATAATAATTTTTATTATTTATACCACACCCATCTGGCTGGGTTTCCTCTGCCCTTTTAAAATGCCGGGTTTTTTGGGGGGGGGTCATTGGGTTGTTGATTTTATTCTGATTATGTATTTTGTGGTTTTATATTTTGATTTTTTTCTGTGAACTACCCTGAGACCTTTGGGTATAGGATGGTATATACATTCAATCAATCAATCAATCAATCAATAAGGAAGGAAGGAAGGAAGGAAGGAAGGAAGGAAGGAAGGAAGGAAGGAAGGAATTGGCATGATTTTACATGGCATCCTCAAAAAGCCACCATCAAATGTAAGCTTTCATTAGCCTTGCAGTAAAAGCTTGCAAAATAAATAATAATAATAATAATAATAATAATAATAATAATAATAATAATAATAATTATAATTGTACCCTGCCCATCGGACTGGGCGGCTTCCAACAGATATAAAAATGCAATAAAACATCAAACACTAAAAGCTTTCTTGTACAGATCTGGTGCTTGCCAGCACAACAGCACAGCACAAATCCACATGGATCTTCCTGGTTTTTACATGGGATGGTCACATCCAAATAATAAATAATAATAATAATAATAATAATAATAATAATAATAATAATAATACCCAGCCCTTCCCGGTTCAAAAACCGGGCTCAGGGCGGCTAACAACAAATTTAAAACACTTAATTGATGCCACAAAAAACAGCATAAAATACAGTATAAAACGTGAATAACAATAAATTCAGAATTCAAAAATCAATTTAGGGAGGAAATCCATCCAATAAACATTAGATGATCACCAGGGCTAGCTGGCGGGGATTCGAACCGCCGACCTTCTGATCGGCAAGCCCTAGGCTCTATGGTTTAACGTCATACTATTAGCGTCATACTATTAATATATAAAGCCCTTAACAACATGCGACCAATTTACCTGCAAGGTCACCTTACCTCATATTCGCAGCGTCAGGATTTCCCCAAGCACCAGGTGTGTTTTGCAACTGCAGGTCTGATTGCAACCATGTGTAGATTCCCAGATACCAGGCTGGTGACTGACATCTCCATCTTGCCGGCCCCTCCAGCTTTCTTAAGCAGATAAGCAGAAGAGCTGATTTATTGCATTTATCTCCTATCTTCTTCTCCAAGGAGTCCATGGTTCACCCCCCCCCTCAGTTAATCCGTACAACAACCCTATGAGGTAGGTTGAGAGACTGTGACTGGCTCCAAGGTCAACCCAGTAATCTTCATGAGAGAAGGGGGATTTGAACCCTCATCGCCCAGGTCCTACTCTGACACTCTAACTCAGGCATAGGCAAATTTGGCCCTCCAGATGTTTTGGGACTACAACTCCCATCATCCCTGACCACTGGTCCTGTTAGCTAGGGATGATGGGAGTTGTAGTACCAAAACATCTGGAGGGCTGAGTTTGCCGATGCCTGCTCTAACCACTACAACACACTGCCTTCCTAGAGTGCTTCTGCTATGGGGCAGCTCTATAAATTAAGTAGGGAAATAAATAGGGGAGGGGGGAGCCAAAGGACCCGAAATTTTTCCTTGGAGCTTGAATTTGTTTTATTCTGGATCGGATGTTTCTTTTTTCTTTTTTTGCCATTGTATCTTTAATTAATGAAATTCATTAATGTCATTACAGATTTAACTTCACACACACACACACACACACACACACACACACACACACACACTGTTAAATTAGTTTAATTTAGAATGTAAATTTCACCTTCTAATTCTACTTAGTGGATTGTATGGATGTTTCAATGTGTTGTAAATTGCTTTGACACTTTTTTCTTTAAAATGCAAAGTGGTATAGAAATGAGATTAATCATAATAATAATTGCCATTGGGGGAGGAGGTGCCTACACATTCCACTGTCACAACTGCAACCTCGGTTTCAGGCGCCATTTGGTGATTAGCTAGATCAGAGCTTTCCGAACTGTCGCGACACGTTCGTGTGTCGGCTGCAGCGTGCAGGCATGTCGTGCAAACGCCCCCCGCGCTCCTCAGGGGCCTGGGAAAAGGTTAGTTTAACCTCTAGTTTGCTAGTAAAACTGAATTACCGTGTTGCAAAATGTTGCATGCCTAAAAAGCATGTCACCAACATGAAAAGTTTGGAAATGACCCCTCGACTAAGAAAAGCAGTTAGAACAGTTCATGCCATTAAATAATAATATCACCAGTATCCAGAGCAGAGCTTTCGTAGAATCGTGGAATTGCAGGTGTTGCGAGGAACCCCAAAGGTCAACTAGCCCAACCCCCAACGCAGGAATCACAGCTCAATCATCCCTGATCGCCGCAGGCGAGTGGGTTGCAATTACTCAGAGGGAGAGAGGGTTTCCTTGGGGGCCGGGATGGGAAACATCTGTGGCCCTCCAGATGTCGTTGGACTACAACCCCCACCATCCCTCATTCTGGCTCCTGGGAGTTGCAGTCCAGTCACATCTGGAGCAGACTGGGCTGTGTGGTCAAAGAGCCTGATTGCTCCCTCCGTTAGTATTCATGTATGAAAAAGGGTGGAATTAAAGAACCTTTTATTGAGGGTGAAAGAGGAGAGTGCAAAATATGGTCTGAAGCTCAACATCAAAAAAACCAAGATCATGGCCACTGGTCCCATCACCTCCTGGCAAATAGAAGGGGGAGAAATGGAGGCAGTGAGAGATTTTACTTTCTTGGGCTCCATGATCACTGGAGATGGTGACAGCAGTCACGAAATTAAAAGACGCCTGCTTCTTGGGAGAAAAGCAATGACAAACCTGGACAGCATCTTAAAAAGCAGAGACATCACCTTGCCAACAAAGGTCCGTATAGTGAAAGCCATGGTTTTCCCAGTAGTGATGTATGGAAGTGAGAGCTGGACCATAAAGAAGGCTGATCGCTGAAGAATGGATGCTTTTGAATTCTGGTGCTGGAGGAGACTCTTGAGAGTCCCATGGACTGTAAGAAGATCAAACCTCTCCATTTGGAAGGAAATCAGCCCTGAGTGCTCACTGGAAGGACAGATCCTGAAGCTGAGGCTCCAAGACTTTGGCCACCTCATGAGAAGAGAAGACTCCCTGGAAAAGACCCTGATGTTGGGAAAGATGGAGGGCACAAGGAGAAGGGGACGATGGAGGACGAGATGGTGGGACAGTGTTCTCGAAGCTACCAGCGTGAGTTTGACCAAACTGTGGGAGGCAGTGGAAGACAGGAGTGCCTGGTATGCTCTGTTCCAGGGGGTCACAAAGAGTCGGACACAATTAAACGACTAAACAACAAAATGAAAAAGGGCACAAGAGGGAGACTGCAAATTTTAGCAGGGTTTCCAACAGATATAATTGTAGAGCTGATAAATATTACAAAGGGTGGGATAGGAAATGGGGTGCTGCCGAGTCAGACTGTGGGTCCCTCTAGTTCAGTGTTGTCTGCACTGACTGGAAGCTGCTCTCCAGGGCTTCAGCAAGGAGGGTCTCTCTCTCCTCCAGCGCTACCTGGAGGTGTCAGCAAGGGTCAAACCTTGGGTCATCCTGCATTCAAAGCAGGGGCTTTGCACCGAACGATGACCCTTCCACAAGGACAATGTGGTCTACCAGTTCTACCTAGATAAAATGAAAATTAATGCACGTAGACAGCTTTTCTCTATCCTGTCTTCCTGACACTCCTTTGCAGTCTTAATCTGGCCTCATTTTTCCCAGATCTAGCCCTCTGCCAAACTGCCTTTGGGGTCAGTGATGAACTAGGTCCCTGGGAGGGGACAACAACAACAACAACAACAACAACAACAACAATAATACAGTGGTACCTTGGTTCTTGAACTTAATCTGTTCCAGGAGTCCGTTCAACTACCAAAACCGTTCAGAAACCAAGGCGCGGCTTCCAATTGGCTGCAGGAGCTTCCTGCCGCATCAGACGTTCAGCTTCCGAAAAACGTTCGCAAACCGGAACACTTACTTCCGGGTTTGCAGCATTCGGGAGCCAATTTGTTCGGGTGCCAAGCTGTTCGAGAACCAAGGTACCACTGTAATGTAATACAGTGGTACCTCGGGTTACATACGCTTCAGGTTACAGACTCCACTAACCCAGAAATAGTACCTCGGGTTAAGAACTTTGCTCCAGGATGAGAACAGAAATCGCGCGGCAGCGGCATGGCAGCAGCAGGAGGCCCCATTAGCTAAAGTGGTGCTTCAGGTTAAGAACAGCTTCAGGTTAAGAACGGACCTCCGGAACGAATTAAGTACTTAACCTGAGGTACCACTGTACAAGGTCATAATTTGTTTGGGGCCAACTCCTGTGGGGTGGGGTGGCAGCTTTCTACAGAACTCTTGGCCAGCCTCGCTGGCTGAAGGCAGCGCTCTGTTCAATCACAAAGTCTCCCATCGTCAATAAAAAACATCCTAAGCTTGTCTCTATGAAGCATTGCATCATCAATATTATTTCGGAGATGGACACACACACAATTTCGGCCTCGTTTTCTCCTGAAGAGCAGAGCGAAACCTGGAACATCACCTTCACTTTGGGGAGCTAAGCCAGTTGACCTGTCGCACAACAGCGGGTCAGGCTGCCGTAAGCTCATGCACCTTCTGTCTGAGATACAACAATTTACCTCTGAGTAAACAGACGAGCTGTTCTTAAGCTCTTTTGGAAAAAAAGATGCATTTTGAAACATGCTATTAATTTATCATCGGGATTATAATTCTAATCAGCACAGTTCATGCCCGTATATGATGGCAGACATTTTCCCAGACTAGATCCCCCTTGATCAAGAGGAGCGTTTCAGGGGCTGTATAGGTCAGTGAGAGAGCCTTACATGCAGAAGGTTGCAGGTTCAATCCCTGGCAACTCCTGGTAGTGCAGCGGGTTAGTGTGCTTGTCTGTTAACCAGAAGATTGGTGGTTCGAGCCCAACTAGGGACAGCTGTGGACAAGATTCGTGCATTGCAGGGAGCTGGACTCGATGATTCTTGGGATCCCTTCCAACTCTACAATTCTATGACTACCTGCCTGAAACTGTTGCCAGTCAGTGTAGACACAACTGGGTTAAATGGTCTGACCTGGCAGAGGGCAGTTTACTATACAGTGGTACCTTGGTTCTCAAATGCCTTGCTACTCAAAACGCCTTGGTTCCCAAATGCCAAAAACCCGGAAATGAGCGTTCAAGTTTTCAAACATTTTTCGGAAGCTGAACGTCCGATGCGGCGGTCAGCTATTGTTTCCGGGGCGCCTGCACCAATCAGAAGCTGCGCCTTGGTTTTCGAACATTTCGGAAGTCAAACCGACTTCTGGAATGGATTAAGTTTGGCGCTTTTGTTTTTGCTATTTACTTTGTGTTTCTGTTTTTGAGGCATTTTCGGTTAATTTGTTTTTGTGACTGTGTGGAACCCAGTTCAGCTACTGACTGATTGCTTGATTGTGTGACTGCAGAAATAGATAAAAGCCCCCCATCTAAACAATGACTATCATCAGTGCAGGTAAGAAATTTTTAAAATAATAACTTTTGATCATCTACAATATTGTCTTATTTATTTTATAGTACAGTACATTGATTATTGCTTTCATTTTTATGGATCTATGGTCTCGTTAGATAGTAGAATTCCTGTTAAAATACTGTTTTAGGGCTTGTTTTTAAAAGTCTGGATTAATCTGTTTTGCATTACTTTCTATGGGAAAGCACGCCTTGGTTTTGGAACACTTTGGTTTTGGAACGGATTAAGTTTTAGAACCAAGTACTACAATATATCCAAAACAATGGGAGAAATTGGAAGGATCTCAAAAGAGAAGATAGAAAGGGACTGGAAGGTGTTTAAAGGATACTTGCAAAAGCATATCGAAAAATCAGAACTCCTATTAGAATAAACAAGTTCCTTTTTAAATACTGAAATACTAAATTAGATGGATAACAATGTGTAATAGAAAAAGAAGCATGAAATTAGGTTAAAGGTGTGTGAAAGAAAGTAATAGAAGTGGAAAGAAATTGCAATTGAGTTGATTGGAAGTCTAACACAAAGGTGGGGTGAGGGGTGGTGGATGGTGATGGGAAAAGGAATTATTTGTGGGATTGAGTGTAGGTATGTTTGAACATTTTTAAGGATTGTATGAAATGTATGTTTGTATGCGTGTATATTTGCAATATGTGTGTATTAATGCTGAATTATTTTAACAATAAAAATTAATAATAATAAAAGTTTTAGAACCAAGGTGCCACTGTATTCCTATTTAAACCAGCCCTTTCTTTCAAAATCATGTGGACTGAAATCTTGCTTTAGTTTATTTTTTTTTCAAGGAAATGAACGTAACTCAGCGGCAGAGCTCTGGCTTTGTACCCAGAAAGCACTGAGTTCGATTCTCGGCGTCTCCAGAAAGCGCTAGGAGCATAGCTGTGTGGATGTTATTGTCCCAGAGATGGAAAGAAGATAAAGTCACGACCAGAGAAGAATGGCAGATTAAGTTAATGGATTATGCCAAAATGGCTAAAATGACGGGAAGAATTAGAAATCAGGAAGACCAAAATTTTAATAAAGAATGGGGGGAAATTATAATTTATCTTAAGAAACCATTGTGAGCAGTTAAAATGGTTACTAGGATTGGAATAACACTTGTAGTTTAAAGGTGAATTTGGGATATACAGTGGTACCTCGGGTTACAGACGCTTCAGGTTACATACGCTTCAGGTTACAGACTCCGCTAACCCAGAAATAGCACCTTGGGTTAAGAACTTTGTTTCAGGATGAGAACAGAAATCGCGTGGCGGCGGCAGCGGGAGGCCCCATTAGCTAAAGTGGTGCCTCAGGTTAAGAATAGTTTCAGGTTAAGAACGGACCTCCGGAACGAATTAAGTTCTTAACCCGAGGTACCACTGTAATGGAGAAGTACCGGTAAAAGATTTGGATGATCATAAAAGATGCAGGAGGAAATGATGAATAACAGGATCCTCCACAAAGAGAAGGAGGGAAGACCAGGAGATTCTTTGGAATCTTGTTTTTATGATCTATGTTCAATATACGACTGCAAAATTTTAATCTGAAAACCAAATAAATAAATGAAACAAATATATATTCTAGATGAAACAAAGAATGGAGGTCCACACATTACTTCATTACAGTAGAAGATGGGGCCGGTTTTGGGGTGTGCATGGTTGGAATTTGTTAAAACTGGGGCAATTCTTCCACCTTTCATTTCCAAGGAAATCAAAGCGGAGTACAGTGGGACCTCAGGTTAAGAACTTAATTCGTTCTGGAGGTCCGTTCTTAACCTGAAACTGTTCTTAACCTGAGATACCACTTTAGCTAATGGGGCCTCCTGCTGCCACCACACGATTTCTGTTCTCATCCTGGAGCAAAGTTCTTAACCTGAGGTACTATTTCTGGGTTAGCGGAGTCTGTAACCTGAAGCGTCTGTAACCCGAGGTACCACTGTACGCGGCTCTCCCCCTCCCTCCTCATTTGATCCCTACCTTGTGAGGTAGGTTAGGCTGAGAGGACGTGATGGGACCCCAACATCCACCCCCCATGGCCAAGTGGGGGATTCGAACCCTAGTCCCGACCCTCTAACCACTGCACCGCCCAGTCTCTCTTCCTACACCCCTGGGGAACCAAACAGAGGAGAAGCACATCATTTTGATCCCTCTCCTCCAATTCATGCGGGTATTAAGAGACAAAACAGACAAGCCCCAGAATACCAGGAATTTCCTTCCTTCCTGCACCCCCAACAACTGCTGCAAATTGCGCCCCACACAAGAGGACACCCAACCCCAGATGCTAACCCGCCCCCCAAAATGCCCAGACTGGAGGAGGGATTTTGCAGCCGTAATGGACAGGACAAAGGTGGAGACTGTGGGAAGGGATGCGAGGGAGCGATGGAGAGGGATCTTTTGCAAGAGGAGCCGCTTGCAACTTTTCTCCTGGCAAGTCCACAGGTGGCTTCTCCATCCTGAGTTTCTCCACTTGCCTGGGAGATCAGAAACAGCTGCGGTGGGGGCAGATGCAACCCCCCTCCCCTCTCCCCTCCCTGCCCGCTTGATTCCCTTTCTTCCCATTCCCCAAAGAAAGAAAAGGCACAGAATCCAGACCTCACCTGCTTCTCTCTCTCTCAAGGCATCTTTTGCAGTTCAGAGCTCCGGAAACGCAGCCGGAGCCGGAGAACCCCCGCTTTTTATAGAGGGGCACATGGGAGGGGCTGCCATGCTGATTCTCTGCCCCCCCTTCCCCTCTTTTAATGCAACCAGTAAGTTTTCAGCTACCCACCCTCTCGCCTCTCATCTGTGCAAAGGCGCAGATTACATCATAGATATAGTAGCCTCTCTTTCAGAATAAGAGTCTCCTCCCACCCTGGGTGGGAGGGGAGGGAAAGAGGGGGGGGCAAGGGAGGAAAAAAAGCAGGCTAGCAACAGGTTTGATGAAGCCTTGGAAGTTTGGAGGGAGGGAGGGAGGGAGACTGGGAATTAAGGCGAGCTGGCAGTGGCAGTGGCATGGCATCATTAGGGGAGCACATCTTGCCACCATACACCTGTGCCATCTCCCTGAACTTTAAGCGCCCTGCTATTTCTCTGCTTCTAACTTTCCTTGCAGGCTCCATCACATGGAGGGGAAGAGGTCAAGCTGCCAAGAAGACGGTTCTCTGCAAACCTCCAAGTGTCCCCGTTTTTCAGTGCCGGGTTTGCAGAAGCTGTTCCAAGTTTCCGATTCGATTTTCCTTAAGGTAGGGACACAGGTGGCGCTGTGGTCTAAACCACAGAGCCTAGGGCTTGCAGATTAGAAGGTTGGTGGTTCGAATCCCCGCGACGGGGTGAGCTCCCGTTGCTCGGTCCCTGCTCCTGCCAACCTAGCAGTTCGAAAGCACGTCAAAGTGCAAGTAGATAAATAGGTACCGCTCCGGCGGGAAGGTAAATGGCGTTTCCATGTGCTGCTCTGGTTCGCCAGAAGCGGCTTAGTCATGCTGGCCACATGACCCAGAAGCTGTACGCCGGCTCCCTCGGCCTATAAAGCGAGATGAGCACCACAACCTGAGTCGGCCACGACTGGACTTAACCGTCAGGGGTCCCTTTACTTTTACCTTAAGGACCATTAGGTCTCATGACCATTAGGTCCAGTCACGGACAACTCTGGGGTTGCGGCACTCATCTCATTTTACTGGCCAAGGGAGCCGGCGTTTGTCCGCAGACAGTTTTTCTGGGTCATGCAGCCAGCAGGACTAAGGTAAATCACTTCTGGTGAAACCAGAGCAGCGCACGGAAATGCCGTTTACCTTCCCACCGGAGCGGGACCTATTTATCTACTTGCACTTTGACGTGCTTTCAAACTGCTAGGTTGGCAGGAGCAGGGACCGAGCAATGGGAGCTCACCCCGTCATTGCGGGGATTTGAACCACCGACCTTCCGATCCTAGGCTCAGTGGTGTACCTATTGCTACTGTGCCCTTTCTTCTTCCAGGCACGTTCAACAGGTAGATTGTGATCTACCAGTAGATCACTGGACGTCTGTGGTAGATCGCTGATAGATCACTGACTCCCCTCAAAGAAGCTCAACAACTTTGACCTGAACCCCAAAAAAGAGGGTAGATCATTGCCAGTTTTTAACTCCATGAGTAGATCGCAGTCTCTTGGGAGTTGGCCACCCCTGTGACAGATGACAGCAAGTTTTATTTAGCAGGGGGCAATTAGAACAAAATCTATTATTTGATTATTGAAGTAAACCTCCAAAATGCATTTTGTATCGTTAAGTTTTTACCTGTATCTTCAGTATATTTCATTTTATTGTTATGACTAGTGGCTGATGCAAATAAAGGTTTTCCTGATCTGATTTCTTTTTGTTTGCTCTTTCTACAGATATTTTATTTCACTTCAAAGGGACAGAGATATATAATATGCATTCATTGGAGAAAGGGTATGAAGTTCAGCGACCCCCGAGCCAAGGAGTTAAGTAACTTAAAAACCTTTAGAGGACATCTGAAGGCAGCCCTGTATAGGGAAGTTTTTAAAAAAATGTTTTATGTTTTATTATGTTTATATATATATGTTGGAAGCCGCCCAGAGTGGCTGAAGCAACGCAGTCAGATGGGCAGGGTACAAAGATGATGATGATGATGATGATGATTGAAAAGGACATCCCTATTTTCATTGGAAAAAATGTTGGAGGGTTTGTTTCTGTAGAGGGAAGTGAGGGGGAGGTGGGGCTTGTCTACCTGGGAAGGGAGCCCATTTGTTTCCTGCTTGGCAGGGGGTTGGACTTGATGGCCCTTGTGGTCTCTTCCAACTCTATGATTCTATGATTCTAGGAGAAGGACCACATCATCAAGGCTGAGAGGGGCGTCTCGTCTTAGGTTACCAGACACCCCATTTCCCGGGGACAGTCCCCAGATTTACAAATCAGACCCCTGAAAAAATCCATCTACAGTGGTACCTCAGAGAAAGAACTTAATTCGTTCCGGAGGTCCATTCTTAACCTGAAACTGTTCTTAACCCGAAGCACCACTTTAGCTAATGGGACCTCCCACTGCTGCTGCCGTGCAACTTCTGTTCCCATCCTGAAGCAAAGTTCTTAACCTGAGGTACTATTTCTGGGTTAGCGGAGTCTGTAACCTGAAGCGTATGTAACCTGAAGCGTATGTAACCCGACGTACCACTGTTTTTAGGAGGACGTTGAAAATTGTTCCCGGATTCGTTGAGTAAAATCTGGCAACCTTAGTCTTGTCACCTGGGCAGCCCAAGACCTCCATGCTCACTACCCAAGTTTGAGCCCCAGGGAAATCACCCTGGAGACGCACTCCATTGTCTCTCTCGAGACAGACAGGTGCCATCATCAACTCTGAATTCCCCCACCTTCAAGCAAGATGGTGCTCTCCTGTTCCCCAGCAACTGGGATTCAGAGGCAAGCTTCCTCTGATCGCTGAGGGAGCTTTCACCATCAGGCTCACTGGTAGTCTTCCCTTTTGCTGAATTAGCCCAACCCTCCCTTTGAATGACAGGTGGCGCTGTGGGTTAAACCACAGAACCTAGGACTTGCCGATCAGAAGGTCGGCGGTTCGAATCCCCGCGATGGGGTGATCTCCCGTTGTTCGGTCCCTGCTCCTGCCAACCTAGCAGTTTGAAAGCACGTCAAAGTGCAAGTAGATAAATAGGTACCACTCCGGCGGGAAGGTAAACGGCATTTCCGTCCGCTGCTCTGGTTCACCAGAAGCGGCTTAGTCCTGCTAGCCACATGACCCAGAAGCTGTATGCCGGCTCCCTCGGCCAGTAAAGCAAGATGAGCGCCGCAACCCCAGAGTCGGTCACGACTGGACCTAATGGTCAGGGGTCCCTTTACCTTTACTTTTTAAGCATTTTAAACTTCCTTCCGCAGGGCCTGTAAGACATAGCTATTCCGCCTGGCCTTTAATTTGAATTCAGCCTGGTCTTTTATTTCCCTTCTCTTCCCTCCCCCTCCCCTTTTATGAAGATCACCCGCTCTGAGACCCCACAGCTAATTCTCCCCTGGTCTCCTCGCTGGCCCAAGTAGGACTAATTTAGTCAGCTAGCCCTGGGGATCATCTAATGCTTATTGGATGGATTTCCCCCCTAAATTGATTTTTGAATTCTGAATTTATGGTTATTCACGTTTTATACTGTATTTTATGCTGTTTTTTGTTGCATCAATTGTTTTAAATTTGTTGTTAGCCGCCATGAGCCCGGTTTTCTGAACTGGGAAGGGCAGGGTATAAATAAAAAATTATTTATTATTTATTAAATATTGCGGTGGTGATTCCCATCGATCAGGGGTCAGCAAACTTTTTCAGCAGGGGGCCGGTCCACTGTCCCTCAGACCTTGTGGGGGGCCGGACTATATTTTGAAGGGGGGGGAAATGAACAAATTCCTATGCCCCACAAATAACCCAGAGATGCATTTTAAATAAAAGCACAGATTCTACTCATGTAAAAACACACTGATTCCCAGACCGTCCGCGGGCCGGATTGAGAAGGCAATTGGGCCGGATCCGGCCCCTGGGCCTTAGGTTGCCTACCCATGCCATAGATTAACATGTGTAGCGCATGATGAGGCCCTTCCTTTGTCTGACCCAAATCTCCTGACATTCCTCTTCACTGGATGACGCAGGTTCTGATGTCCTGGGGAGTTTTCACACCTGTGTGTCCATTTGTCTCACCTGATGCTATTACAGTGGTGCCCCGCAAGACGTATGCCTCGCAAGACGGAAAACTCGCTAGACGAAAGGGTTTTCCGTTTTGGAGGTGCTTCGCAAAACGAATCTCCTATGGGCTTGCTTCGCAAGACGACAATGTCTTGTGAGTTCCTGCTGGTTTTTTCCCCTTTCCCCCCCTTTTTCTAAGCCGCTAAGCCGCTTATCAGCTGATCCGATCAGCAGATAAGCCGCTAAAAGCAGCAAAAAGCCGCTAATAGCACTATCCGCTTATCAGCTGATCCGATCAGCAGATAAGCTGCTAAAAGCCTCTAAAAGCCTCTAATAGCGCTAATAGCGCTAATCTGCTAATCATTCAATGGGCTTGCTTCACAAGACGAAAAAAACCGCTAGACGAAGAGAATCACAGAACGGATTCTTTTCGTCTTGCGAGGCACCACTGTAATTCTAGACACATCTCCTCTCTCTCTCTCTCTCTCTCTCTCTCACACACACACACACACACACTCATCACCAATTCTCTAAGCTAAATCATAGAACTGTGGAGTTGAAAGGGCCCCCAAGGCCATATTGTATGGGTGAATCTCAATTTTTGCAAATTTATTCTACAAGGGGTGTTAAAAATATGTGAGGAATTCAAATATGTTATTATTTTTGTGACCAGGCAACATTTTGCTTCGTAGGTGTACAGCTGAACAAGAAGCATGTCAAACTGCTTTCGGCAAACCAAATATTTTTTATTTTACCTTCCAAAAATGTCCAGTAATACTAATTTTGCTATCCCGTATTGGCCTGAATATAAGCCTCACTCCCCCCCCCCCCATTCTGACTGTGAAAAGTTAAAGTGCGGCTTAAATTTGCAACCTTACAAAAATTGGCTTTTACGATATCACTGCTGAAACAGACATACGGTAAAATGGAACAGGTGTGAGTACGTGCAGAATTTTAAGGGAGTGGCTTATATTCGGGTACAGTGATACCTTGGTTCTCAAACGCCTTGGTCCCCCAACGCCGAAAACCCGGAAGTAAGTGTTCCGCTTTTCAAACATTTTCCGGAAGCCAAACGTCCGATGTGGCTGTTGGTTATTGTTTCCAGGCTGCCTGTACCAATCAGAAGCTGTGCCTTGCTTTTCGAACATTTCGGAAGTCAAATCGACTTCTGGAACTGATTAAGTTTTTGCTATTTACTTTGCGTTTTAGTTTTTGAGGCTTTTCGGTTCATTTGTTTTTGTGACTGTGTGGAACCCAGTTCAGCTACTGATTGATTGATTGTGTGACTGCAGAAATGGATAAAAGCCCCCCCCCCATCCAAACAATGACTATCATCAGTGCAGGCAGGGGGGGGGGATAATTTTAATTTTTATCATCTACAATACTGTCTTATTTATTTTATAGCACAGTACATTGATTATTGCTTTCATTTTTATGTATCAATGGTCTCGTTAGATAGTAAAATTCATGTTAAATTGCTGTTTTAGGGGTCGTTTTTAAAAGTCTAGAACGGATTAATCTGTTCTGCATTACTTTCTATGGGAAAGCGCGCTTTGGTTTTAGAACACTTTGATTTTGGAACAGACTTCTGGAACTGATTAAGTTTGAGAACCAAGGTACCACTGTATTGTCTTTTTTACCCCCCCCCCCCCGAATTTTAAAGGTGTGGCTTATATTCGGGCCAATATAGTATTTTAAATCCCTTTAAAGCATCATCTTTTATATGTTGTTAGCTTTCTGTCTTTTATTCATGTTTGTTTTAATTTTTGTGAGTCCTGGTATTGGGAGAAAGGTGGGATATAAATACTTGGCAGTCGTTTTTTAAACAAGTTCTATGCAATTTTACAAACATTTCACTTACCAAGCAAAACTAAACTATATTAATTTAACCAAAACATCTTTCAAATTCCCAATTCAAGTTACAACTTTTTAGCACCCTTGATTTTTCGGAATTTGAAAGCTGAAAAATGCAGCACACCTTAGTCTAGCAGGAATCTCAACACTCGGGGATTGCATAAATATTGGGGGGTGGATATTGTTTTTGTTTGCTACTATGGTATGTATTATTGTGTTTTATATTGTAAACCACCCTGGGATACTTGGCTGAAGGGCGGTATAGAAATTTAATAATAATAATAATAATAATAATAATAATAATAATCATAATCATAATCATCATAATAATAATACCAGCGCCACATTCTCACCACACTTTCAAAGCACCATAGTAAAGGGTAAAGGGACCCCTGACCATTAGGTCCAGTCCTGGCCAACTCTGGGGTTGTGGCGCTCATCTCACTTTACTGGCCAAGGGAGCCGGCATACAGCTTCCAGGTCATGTGGCCAGCATGACGAAGCCGCTTCTGGCGAACCAGAGCAGTGCACGGAAACGCCGTTCACCTTCCCACTGGAGCGGTACCTATCTATCTACTTGCACTTTGACGTGCTTTCGAACTGCTGGGTTGGCAGGATTAAAGCACCATGATACCACTTTAAACAGTCATCTCTCCCCATCCCCAAACGAATTCTGGGAGGTGTAGTTTGCTAAGGACGCTGAGTGGACCCCTCTTCCCCTCACCAAACTACAGTTCCCAGAGTCCTTTAACTCAGGATCCAGCCCAATCGCCTTCTCAATCCGGCCCACGGAGGGTCTGGCAATCAGCATGTTTTTACATGAGTAGAATGTGTCCTTTTATTTAAAATGCATCTCTGGGTTATTTGTGGGGCATAGGAATTCGTTCATTCCCCCCCTCCTTCAAAATATAGTCTGGCCCCCCACAAGGTCTGTGGGACAGTGGACCGGCCCCCTGCTGAAAAAGTTTGCTGACCCCTCCGTTCCTTTTCGGAGGAATCTCGGGAACTGTAGCTGTGTGAAGAGACTAGGACAACCAAAGTGTCTGGGAGCACAAAAATGCGGTATCTGCTTATTATCGTTCATGCTGTGACATAATCAGCCGGCACCCGATTCACACGTGAACCATGACAAAAATGTTTTCAGAAACACAACAACAATTGCTAATAATTTTGTACTCTGCAGCGATTTCCGAGGAGCTTGTAAAGAGTTGCCAGAATCTAGGGGTTATTTTGGCCTCTGTTTATTATCCCAGTATTATCTGTGTTATTCTGGAAAAAGAAGAACTTTTTTTTGTAAAAGAGAGAGCGAGATGGAGTGATATGGAGATGGCATTCTGGATGTTATAATTTCTAACACAAAATCCCCCCTCCTTGTCCCTGGTGTTTTCAATTTATGTGGCTGTCTTTATGCACCTTTACATGCTGATCTGCAAGGCTCATAATTCATTGTTTTCATTGTTTAATTTTTGCGAATGGAATTTGAATTTTTTAAATGATGTAAAACCGCCCAGAGTACAGAGTTAATGTGTGTACAAAATAACACCAACAATTTATACCTGTGTTGTTGTTTTTTAAAAATATGTTTTTGACCATTGTTCTGCATTTTACTTATTGCAGCAAGCCACCTTTTCTGAACATAGTTTGGTGGGAAAATGGGATACAAATTTAACATCAAAACAGAAAAATTGGTCCAGCACCTAACGGTAAACAAGCCGAGATCTGAACCCAGGTCTCCCCAGCCTTAGTCCAACACACTAACCATCACAGGACACTAGCAGGGGCCAAGCCACTGTGAAACTAATGAAATTTAAGCTTCAGGGCCTAATCCCAGCAGGTCTCCAGAAGCGGTTTTAGCCCACATTGCTTAAAAAATCGGTTCTAGTAGACCCAATCTGAGTCTCATTGACTTGAGTCAAATTGATTAACTTTTTGGTGTGTGTGTGAAGCCTGAAAGTCAGTAGCACAGAAGTTGTACTGTATTTTTCGCTCTATAAGACACAACAGACCATAAGACGCACCTAGTTTTTGGAGGAAGAAAACAAGAAAAAAAATATTCTGAATCCCAGAAGCCAGAACAGCAAGACACTGCGCAGCGAAAGCAACAATCCCTCTTGCTGTTCTGGCTTCTGGGATAGCTGCGCAGCCTGCATTCGTTCTATAAGACGCACACACATTTCCCCTTACTTTTAAGGAGGGAAAAAGTGAGTCCTATAGAGCAAAAAATACGGTAAATGTTTGGTGATCTGCCATGGAAGAATCTCACTGAAGAAGATGTCAGTGGGTCCCCCAGACCTCATCACTGGTTGCGAAGAGCCCCCCATGACCGTTCCAGCTTCAGGGCCCCCAAAAAGGTCTGCCACCCCACACTAGTCCTTGTGGTGTAAACGAAAACTTCGTGCCCCTTTCGCCTCCCAGACGCTTCTTAAAATAAGATACAGTCATACCTCGGGTTACAGATACTTCAGGCTGCATTTTTTCGGGTTATGGAACAGGTTACCTCCGGGTTTTGGCGGTCGCGCATGCGCAGAAGCACTGAATCGCAACCCGCGCGTGCGCAGACGCGGCGCTGTGGGTTGCGAACGTGCCTTCCGCACGGATCACGTTCACAACCTGAGTGTCCACTGTATCTTGAATCACTGGACAGACTTTTTAAAAAAGAAATACAGTGGTGCCCCGCAAGACGAATGCCTCGCAAGACGAAAAACCCGCTAGCCGAAAGGGTTTTCCGTTTTTCGATGCGCTTCGCAAGACGAATTTCCCTATGGGCTTGCTTCGCAAGACGAAAACGTCTTGCGAGTCTTGCGATTTTTTTCACTCCCCCCCCTTTTCTAAGCCGCTAAGCCGCTAATAGCCTTTTAGCCGCTAAGCTGCTAAGCCGTTAATAGCCGCTAAACTGCTAATAGCGCTAATCTGCTAAGCCGCTAATAGGGTTGCTTCGCAAGACGAAAAAACCGCTAGACGAAGACACTCGCGGAAAGGATTATTTTCGTCTTGCAAGGCACCACTGTATGAGGCCTCTGTGATGGTTTGTGCCCTCTACTCCGCCACCAGGTTTCAACAGCATAACACAAACCTCCAGAGTTTACCCTCTGGGGAAAGACTAAAAGTCTCGTTTCGCAACGCTTTTTGCAAAGTTGCAATCCCTGCGGCTGGAGGGAGGCCTTCCCAGTTTTTAAAAAACGGACGTCCCCTTGAGAGGAGGAAGATGCTCACAGCACATCCGTTTGCAAGATTTTGGCCCCTGTCTCTTTATCCTCCCTCGGCAAGCAACACTGCAGGAGGACCCTGTCCACCTCCATGGTAGATCCAGCCAAGGCTCTCCCCTGCTCTCCCTCTCGCTTTCTCCACTGTTACTATAGAGACGCTAATGTCGCTCTTAGAAAGTGTTTACAAGGCCACTGGCAGACAGATGGTGGCCTCCAGCCCACCTCAACCTGCCTTGCGTGTTTTTCCATCCAGGCTGGGATCTGGAGCTTGCTGAGGATTAGACAGGAGGGTTAAATTTTACACATCTGTTGTGGCTCCGAAACCTGAGCTTTTCCTCCAGGTTTGGGGGGATTAACTGGCATGGCAAAGGCAAAGTCTCACATGGAAACAGCTGGTCTGGCAGTAGGCGCCTGCGGCAGGCAGCTCACCTGGTTTTGGTATTACTGGTTTTGGAGAGAGTGTGCTCCTTTTTGCTTCTATTGGAGATGTGTATGTAGGGTCTAGGGACTGGGGCAGCGGGGATAAGTTCAGTTCCGTTCACATTTAAAGGCAGTTCGGCATGATTTGTGCTGTCTGAAACGACGCAAAGCCCCGCTCCTTTAAAAATTGCACTGCCCCAAATTTTGCAACCCAGCCAAGTAAGATGCATTTATTAGGGGAAACTGTGGCTATGATGCATATCTTAGCAGAACCAACCTACAAGAATTGGTAGCTTGAAGCGACTGGGTGCATAAAAACTGTCTCCTGTTGGAAATAAAACATTGTCAAGGCCCAATAAGTTTAATTAAAGCTTTTCTTGCATAACTTTCTTCAAAA
The DNA here is from genome assembly GCF_964188305.1 of Podarcis bocagei. Classification (NCBI taxonomy): domain Eukaryota; kingdom Metazoa; phylum Chordata; class Lepidosauria; order Squamata; family Lacertidae; genus Podarcis; species Podarcis bocagei. The sequence goes on from NC_138144.1 coordinate 8,887,602, forward strand.
CAAAACAAAACAGTAAATTATACAACCAAATAAATCCATACAATATCTTGTGCTGTACAGCATCAGGCTTAGTATCTTGGAACTAAAAGAAAATCCCAAACAGACATAAAAGCAAAGGTCTCTCCCATTACAGCCTCCGTTTTGCCTGCAGTTGTTTACCTGGACATTTGCATCCTTACTCTCACAGAACCTGGGAACAAAGACCAAAGGCAACTCCTTTTCAAAATGGAGATTTGCAACCCAATACCTTTGTCACCTGATCTCAGTAGAGGACAACAACAATTAATTATCATCCCATCAAGGAGTTCAGAGACCACTTAGTATACTTTAGTGGAATTGTTGTTGTTGTTGTTTAGTCGGGTCCGACTCCTGGTGACCCCATGGACCAGAGTACCCCAATGCTGGTACTACAGCAGCCCCTTGGCCAATAGGAGGCGCTGATGGTCTCCTCCCACCCTTGTTCCCAGATGTAGATCCTATCTCAAGCCTCCTTCCCTGGTGGTGGGACGCCATTTTGAGGTTAGCCTTGGGCGCCAAAATATCTTGGGCAGGCCCTGCCCCCGATGACAGCTTTTGCAATGCACTTGTTGGTTTAAACAACAACCTAGATGATGAACCAGATTGTGTTTCTTTATTTTTTTTTAAAAAAGAAGGGCTATTCGTGGCAAGTAAAAGTGTGGGGAGTGCTGGGGGAGGACTCTCAAAGAGATTATATGCATTGATTTTGACAGAATACATAGCCTGTCCCATCTGGTGTTGAGTAGGTACCGTATTTTTCACTCTATAACACGCACCCGACCATAACACGCACATAGTTTTTAGAGGAGGAAAATCCGTAGGCATGCCACTCGTAGGCATCTCCTCCATAACACGCACAGACATTTCCCCTTACTTTCTAGGAGGAAAAAAGTGAGTGTTATGGTGCAAAAAATACGGTATGTTGCAAGCAGGGAGAGCTTTCGTTTTTAAAATCTACTTTCAAGTCTGTTGTTTGCTGTCCGTCTCCACCAACGATAATGTTGGTCTTATGTGAAAACCTCTTATAATTTATCTGCTTATTGCTGCTTGACTAACCATCGCCCAGAGATGAAGGATGAACTCATCCTTGATACCTGGTTTAAAGTAAAGGTAAAGGGACCCCAGACCATTAGGTCCAGTTGTGACCGAATCTGGGGTTGCGCCGCTCATTTCACTTTACTGGCCGAGGGAGCCGGTGTACAGCTTCCGGGTCATGTGGCCAGCAGGACTAAGCCGCTTCTGGCGAACCAGAGCAGCGCATGGAAACGCCGTTTACCTTCCCGCCGGAGCGGTACCTATTTATCTACTTGCATTTTGATGTGCTTTCGAACTGCTAGGTAGGCAGGAGCAGGGACTGAGCAACGGGAGCTCACCCCATCGTCATTCAAACACTTACCTGTCGTCATTCAAATTCGAACCGCCGACCTTCTGATCGGCAAGTGCTAGGCTCTGTGGTTTAACCCACAGTGCCACCCACGTCCCTTGATACAGTGGTACCTCGGGTTAAGTACTTAATTTGTTCCGGAGGTCCGTTCTTAACCTGAAACTGTTCTTAACCTGAAGCACCACTTTAGCTAATGGGGCCTCCTGCTGCCGCTGCATCGCCTCTGAACGATTTCTGTTCTCATCCTGAAGCAAAGCTCTTAACCAGAGGTACTATTTCTGGGTTAGCGGAGTCTGTAACCTGAAGCGTATGTAACCTGAAGCGTATGTAACCTGAGGTGCCACTGTACCTGGTTTAAGAAGGTCTTATTGCAATATCTATTTATAAAAATATTACTGTTAATTACTCTGTATGGTTTTATCAGTGGTTTGTTAATTATCTTATGTGACTTATGTCGCATTTGCCATGTTCCATTTTGTTTATTGTTTGTAAGCCGCTTCATTATTAAATTATTAAATTTTCGTTATACCCCGCCCTCCCCAGCCAAGACCGTGCTCAGGGCGGCTAACACCAGTATAAAACAATTGATTGTAATACAACTTAAAGATTTGAGATTCATTTGAATGAAAAGCAGACTAGGAATGCGATAAATAGCTCAGCTGGTTAGAGAGTGGTGCTGATAACGCCAAGGTTGCGGGTTCGAATCCCTGTATGGGGACAGTTGCAGATTCCTGCGTTTTAGGGGGTTGGGCTGGATGACCCTTAGGGTCCCTTCCAGAAGACTGAGAAAGAAATGGAAGAAAGGTAAGAAGAACATACAAAGAAGGCTGCTGGGTCAGGCCAGAGACTCATCTAGTTTAGCTTTGTTTTCCCCAAAGGGAAGAATCAGTTGCCTTTTCCAGGAAGCCGGGAGCAAGCAGAGAGAACTTGTCCCTGGGACTTAATTCTGCGTAGGAGGATATAGGATTACAGCCTTAAGCTCTAGTGGGCGGTGCAGAGAATACGTTCCTTTCATGCTGTTTCCGTTCCTCATTTCCCCCAGCCTCAAATTCGGTTCTCCCCATTTCCACACCTGCCTGCTGCCGCGCACGTTTTTTCAAAAGTCCTTCTGGAAATGTGCCAGCGTTTTAGTGCAAATTTCCCCTCGTGTTTGCATGCAGGTCTGTCTAAATAGACACGTTTCTGCAATGATTCTGCAGAACGTAATGCTTTATTGCATGTTATTTTCACGAATATGTGCATTTTATTTTTTTAATGACACATTGATATGTGGCACACGTTTACAGTGGTACCTCGGGTTACATACGCTTCAGATTACATACGCTTCAGGTTACAGACTCCTCTAGCCCAGAAATAGTACCTCAGGTTAAGAACTTTGCTTCAGGATGAGAACAGAAATTGCACGGTGGCGGCATGGTGGCAGCAGGAGGCCCCATTAGCTAAAGTGGTGCTTCAGGTTAAGAACAGTTTCAGGTTAAATACGGACCTCTGGAACGAATTAAGTACTTAACCTGAGGTATCACTGTATTGGCCAGAGAACTGCATTGTGAAATTCCGAGAAGCGCCAGTTTTGAAGGACAGCTGTTTGTCAGTTTGCATACTGTTTCTGAAAGTGAGAATTCGGATATTTTCCATGAAACGCACCAGCCAAATTAAATTTATTATCTCTGCCCGGGAGGGACCAGATATTTCCCGACTCTTAATGCACAGCCAGGTAAACAGAGGAGCACGAAAACAACTGGCAAGACCCAGCCTAACATTTCACACACAGTGTCTAATGCAGTCTGTGCCTGCCTTACGGTAAGATAAGTATGATTTTCAAGTATATCCCTGCCCCCAGACACCAAGTACCCTCTCTCGGCTTTTAAATCAATGGAAGCTGCAGTCAATAAATAGCTGGAACTAAGTGGGACTTGGACAATGGCCCTTGACAAGAACATAAGAACTGAAAAGAGCCGGCTGGATCAAGCAGGGGGGTGGTGGGAGCGTCTAGCCCCGCATCCTGTTGTCACAGCGGCTTTTGGGAAACCCTCAAATAAGATCTGAGCACAAAAATAACACTCCTTCTCTCCTGCGGCCGCCGGCAGCTGGAGTTCATAAGCAGTGCCTGCCTCCACAACTGTGGAAGTCGAGCGCAGCCATCATAGCTAGTAGCCATTGATGGCTCCAAGAATTACCCTAATCCTCTTTTAAGGCCATCCAACTCGGTGGCCATCACTGTTCTAGCCTTATTAGACTATACCGATTGGTGGGGTCTACGTTGCTCCCGGACGGGAGGAAGGAAGTCAAATGACACCGAGGTTGGTTCAGAGAAAGAGTTTATTCTGTTCTCCAGATAGCAGAAGGCACATGCGTGGTCAGTTCACAGCAAGTCCAAAGAAATGAGAAGTTTCATGCAGTATATATATCCTCCAGGCACCCTCTCCCCCCTTCCCCAGGAATCCAACCACGTCAGCTTATACACGTAAATTGACATCCATGACCATACACAGTTGTTCCTGTTCCGGTACTCTTGACCATAAAAGGTTGTTCCTGTTCCTATTCCTATACTCTTATCTTGGGGCAGGAAGGTCACCAACTCTAAGAGCACTCCTGGCGCCGTTCCCGGGTCTCTTGTCAGACCTGACAAGGTCTGTGCGTCAGTGTGTAAGATATGACCCAGATGTGCCATCCCTGCTCCACTCGGAACTGGCAAGGCCATCCATTGCCGTCACGGACTGATAAAGGAGAGGGCTTTGAGCACTTTTTTATACAGCTGGGTTTCTGTTTATACATTGGCTCAAGAGCTCAAGTTAATGCATTTTAGAAATGCTCTCTTGGAGAAGGAAAAATGCGGATTTTGGGACCCGTTTCAGACTGACTGCACAGAAACCCATTCCTTCCCCCTTCACTGTCTCCTGTGGGAGAGAGTTCCACAGGTTAGCGAGGTGCCGAGTGAAGGAGGACTTTTGTTTATCAGTCCTGAATCTTTCAACCTTCGGCTTTATTGGCCGTCTTGCGAGTCGCGGTGTTCTGGGGAAGGGTGAAAAACTTCTCTCTCTCCACTCTTTCCACACCAAAATACTTTTTTTACACACATATATGCCGTATTTTTCGCTCTATAAGGCGCACTTTCCCCCTCCTAAAAAGTAAGGGGAAATGTGTGTGCGTCTTATGGAGCGAATGCAGGCGGGAGGCTCTGCTCAGCGCTCCCTTTAAAGAGCCGACAGGAGCGTATGTGCGGCTCTTGGGGGCTTTTCCCCAAGGAGGGAGAAGGGCTGCCCTTTTTGTCGAGAGGCCCGCCCAGTGCATGGACGCTGCTCACACGAGGTGTGCAGCTTCCCTCCCAAGCCTCTGTGGGGATTGCTCTCCTCCCTCCACCCGCAGAGAGTTGGGCGCTGGGCAGTTTTTTTGCACCCCAGCGCCGCATGTGCTAAAAACGGCCCTGTTCTCCTCCCGGGTCTCGCCTGATCCCAAATTTAAGGGGTGTTCTCAGAACCGTGTCCTTCATTCCTGAGTTGCAAAAGGGCTTTGTTTACTCCGGCACAAACTTCATTGGGCTCCCGCAGCCTGGGGTCAAATCGTGAATTGCCTTTAGCTCTTAAGTAGGAATGGAAAATTTGACCATTTCAGTGTCTCTCTGCTTCTCAGTTCTTTCCTGATCTTAAGTTCAGGCCTCTATGTTTCTGCATCACTTTGCAAATTCCTTTTAAAAGAGAGCGAGAGAGAGTCCTGTTGAAGACTTGTTGTGCCATGTTCACCTAACAGACACATTTTTATTGCAGTTTTGCCTGCTGCACACATTTTTACAAAGCAATTCTTCTCAATATTATACTCGTTTTGTATGTTACGATCATGAATATATGCTCCTTTATGCACACTTTCCCCTGGAATATGCCTTTTGGGACACACTACATGGCCGGAGTGAAAGCTGGACCATAAAGAAGGCTGATCGCCGAAGAATGGATGCTTTTGAATTCTGGTGCTGGAGGAGACTCTTGAGAGTCCCATGGGCTGTAAGAAGATCAAACCTCTCCATTGTGAAGGAAATCAGCCCTGAGTGCTCACTGGAAGGACAGATCCTGAAGCTGAGGCTCCAAGACTTTGGCCACCTCATGAGAAGAGAAGAGTCCCTGGAAAAGACCGTGATGTTGGGAAAGATGGAGGGCACAAGGAGAAGGGGACGACAGAGGACGAGATGGTGGGACAGGGTTCTCGAAGTGACTAACATGAGTTTGACCAAACTGCGGGAGGCAGGGGAAGACAGGAGTGCTTGGCGTGCTCTGGTCCATGGGGTCACGAAAAGGCGGACATGACTAAACGACTAAACAACAACACATGGCCGGAGAACCCCACCGCAAAATTCAGAGAAGTGAGGCTCTCAGACGTCTGTGCTTTTGGTTTGCCTATTGTTTCTGGAAGTGCAAGTCGAGTAAGTTAAGACTTCAAAGGTGAGCTGCGTCGAATTTCCTCCCCGTCCCTTCTTTCAGACCTTTGAAGAGGATCCTCTGGAGGTGGCCCTGAAAGGGCTCCCCTAGACTCTCCGTCTCTCCAGGGCTCTCCCCGTCTGCTCCCCCAAATCTTCAGCTGGTGGGAGGTTTGGTTTGTCCTCTGAGGAGCCCATGTAGCAGGAAGACTGTAGAGCTGGAAGGGACCATGAGGGTCATTTAGTCCAACCCCCTGAAATGCAGGAATCTCGTTTGAACCCAGAACCCTAATATTAAGAGTCTCACTGGCAATAACTTGCTAAACAGGCCAGGTATTCTTCAGTTTCCACATCTATTTTATTTCTTTCATTTACCGTATTTCCCGCTCTATAAGACGCACCAGACCACAAGACGCACCTAGTTTTTGGAGGAGGAAAACAAGAAAAAAAATATTCTGAATCTCAGAAGCCAGAACAGCAAGAGGGATCACTGCGCAGCGAAAGCAGCAATCCCTCTTGCTGTTCTGGCTTCTGGGATAGCTGCGCAGCCTGCATTTGCTCCATAAGATGCACACACATTTCCCCTTACTTTTTGGGAGGGAAAAAGTGAGTCTTACGGAGCAAAAAATATGGTACATCCCTCCTTTTTCTGCATGGAGCTGAAGGTGAAGATCATGATGTGTGTGTGTGTGTGTGTGTGTGTGTGTGTGTGTGTGTGTGTGTACCCCCCGGCTCATTAAATCCCCACAACAACCATGTGAAGTAGGTTAGGAGCTGAGAGGCAGCGACTGGCCCCAGGTCACACATCCTGTGAGCTTCATGACTTGAGTGTGCGGATTCGAATCTCTGTCTCCCAGGCCCCAGTCCGGTGCCCTAACCACTGCGCCACACTTAAAATGCCTCTATGGATTCCCACCCCCCTCCAAAAAATATTGTTTTTAATGTCTTGGAGAAATGTTAATGTGGCAACTCTTTGTATGTTTTTGTAGACTTTATTCCCACCCCTCAAAAAAAAAAAAAAAAAAAACACACCTTTATTTGATGATTTGTTGTGCGTGCCAATTTTACTTCTAAATTTTTGGTGTTTGGCTGGAAAGCAGCAAAGTTCTCCGGAGGTTCATTTCTGTTTATCAAGTCAGCGAAGCTCAGGGCAGGTGTGTGTGGGGGGGTGTCTGTCACCGGAAAGCGTGGGCGAGGGCAGAGGGGAGACCTTCGCGAAGGAACAGGTGAGCCAGGCAGATGCAACTGCAAAAGGTCAGGGTTGAAAATGCCGTCGTTTCCGAGTTGTTTTCTACCCAGGTGTCAGCTTCCTCCATCCTAATCGTTCTTTGGGGTAATTAGTCGTCCAATCTGATCTTGGCAAGGACGGAGGCGGCGTTTTCATCAGACAGAGGGGATTAGTTGGACTATGGCCTTTGCCAACCCAATTTTTGCAGCTTGCCTGGTTAACCCCCACCCCGTGCTAACCACACGGCAGGTGTTGGCAACCTTGATTCCGACGTTTCCAAGGGAAACGCTTCACCTCCCAGGTGAGAAAGTGCAGCTTTCCCTGGTACTACGGCCAGCAAGATGCACTTCGGAGGGGATTTGCTTTCGCCCTTCACTGCAAAACACACAAGGCCCTCATTTCCACAGGAAAGAAAAACCATACAATGCAATAAATATCGAGGTTTATACCAGTGCCAGTTTCTGGCCTAGGAGCAGTTGGGCCATGGGTACAAGCCAGCTTGCTACGTTCTGAACGTTTGCTCAGGGAGAGGGGTTTCCCTTTCTGAACCAGAAGTAGGACCCGGGAGGGTCTGGGTTCAAATCCTCGCTTGGCCATGATGCTCACTTTGTGGTCTCGGCATTGAGGAAGTGTGTCATGGATGGACATGGAAGAATGGTGGGAAGAACCAGATGAGGAACCCCCAAGGGATGTTGACTCAGAGCCTGTGGAGTGTTTGTGAGATGTTGACGAGAGGTTGGAGGAAGACGAGAGAGGATACTGGGAGGTGGAAATGTTGGAAGCTGGAGGGGTTACGAGGCTTAGTGAGAAGGGAGAGTCCAGAAGCAGAAGCAGGATAGTGGGATGAGGGAGGCCAACAGGCAAAGAGGAGTCCAGCCGGTGAAGAACCACAGCTGTCTCCTTCTCCTGTTGCTGTGACAAGCTCTCCCAGAACCAGAAGTGGAGGCATGAAAAGGGCAGAGCAGTGGTAGGCCACACTCAGGCACAGTCTCCGACTGCTTGGGAAAAGCCCTGGAGAGAACTTAAGAGAGCTCTCTTGGCAACTGATTTTCATGGAGTAAGACCACCATGAATGAGCTGCTTTGTTTGTTAGGCCTAACACTCAATCCAGTCTGTGGAGATCATGTTTTTGCTAAAACGAGAGAGAGAGTTAACTCCGACTTTGAACTGTGTGTTCAAAGGCACACTCCTGTGACACAACAGCTTCTATGGGCAAAAGTGTTACTACCCAGAAAATGCATGTTCATTGGGGTCAGTTGTTTTATACGAAGTCAGATCTTTGGTCCATAGAGCACAGTATTGTCTACACGGACTGGCAACAGCTCTCCAGACACTTTCTTAGAGGCACCAAGAAATGGACCACGGGTACACGCAGAGCACCTTCTCTACCATTCAGCCAAGGTCCTTCCTCCTAAAGATCATGGGAACATTGCCAGCCCTATCTGGAGATGTCAGTGACTGAACTGGAGATGGATCCTTCCCCTTAAGCTAAAGCAAAGTTCTAATCCTCATGCTTCTGAATACAAGGCTGAACAAAACAGGAACACAGGAAGCATAGCTGTCAACTTACAGATTTGAAAATAAGGGACCAGCAGCCTCGAAAATAAGGGATCAGCAGCCAAAATAAGGGATTTTCCAAGCACAGGTATGTTCAACATCTGAGCCCCTCTGAGCCAAAGGCAGAAAGCCCAGCCAGCAGCCAAACGAAGCCTCAAGCGGTGGTTCCCACAGCGCAGCAACCCAGCAAAGGGGATGCAGCAAGGAAAACCACTGTCACCTCTCCGCTGGGAAGCGCTGAGCAAAGGCAAGTCCCCAGGCAACGCGGCTGATTTGATTGGCACAAGGCATGCAAGCTCCACCCCCCAGTCGTTCTTAGACTCCTTATTGGGTGAGCAACGCAGCCAAGCAACACAGTTGGAGCCTCCCTCCTCCTTGGCCGGCAGGGAGGGAGGGAGAGGAGCTGCTTTCTTTGAAACCCGGGAAATTTAAGGGACAGCAGTGGGACACAGCGCTGGGATAAGGGACTTTCCCGCCAAATAAGGGATGGTTGACAGCTATGACAGGAAGCTGCTGAAGGGTACATGGGTTCCCACGAAGCGAGACACAATGATAAAAGCAATAACCCAGGCTTTCTCAAACTCGGCCCTCCAGATGTTTTTGGCCTACAACTCCCATGATCCCTAGCTAGCAGGACCAGTGGTCAAGGATGATGGGAATTGCAGCCTCAAAACATCTGGAGGGCCGAGTTTAAGGAAGCCTGCAATAACCTTTATTGAGCCTACAGAACTGAACGACAGGGCAAAGCAACTACTTATATACATTTGTTAAGGCCTGGGCCACTCCCGCTCCCAACGTTATTGGCTGTCTAAACTCCCAAGCTGCGAGTCATAACTTTAAGAGCCAATGAGCAGTAGCCCAGATGCTGAAATGTTCTGTGACTGGACAGAATGCATCAAATCAGAATACAGGGGCTCAGAATCCTTAGTCCAGACTCCAGCACAGGCAAACACAGGCCACTGAATACATAACAGTGGCCTAGGTCCTGAGTTAGACTAATGGGCCATTCAGTTCAATATTGTCAACTCTGGGTCCAGGGTTCCAGATGGTGACATTCCAAGTCCTACCTAGGGACGGCAGGGATTTGAACCAGGGACCTCCTGGGCTCTACCACCCAGCTACATTTTGTTGTTGTTGTTGTTTAGTCGTGTCCGCCTCTTTGTGACCCCCTGGACCAGAGCACGCCAGGCACTCCTGTCTTCCACTGCCTCCCGCAGTTTGGTCAAACTCATGCTGGTAGCTTCGAGAACCCTGTCCCACCATCTCGTCCTCTGTCATCCCCTTCTCCTTGTGCCCTCCATCGTTTCCCAACATCAGGGTCTTTTCCAGGGAGTCTTCTCTTCTCATGAGGTGGCCAAAGTATTGGAGCCTCAGTTTCACAATCTGTCCTTCCAGTGAACACTCAGGGCTGATTTCCTTCAGAATGGAGAGGTTTGATCTTCTTGCAGTCCATGGGACTCTCAAGAGTCTCCTCCAGCACCATAATTCAAAAGCATCCATTCTTTGGTGATCAGCCTTCTTTATGGTCCAGCTCTCACTTCCATACATCACTACTGGGAAAACCATAGCTTTAACTATACAGACCTTTGTTGGCAAGGTGATGTCTCTGCTTTTTAAGATGTTGTCTAGGTTTGCCATCGCCTTTCTCCCAAGGATCAGGCGTCTTTTAATTTCGTGACTGCTGTCACCATCTGCAGTGATCATGGAGCCCAAGAAAGTAAAATCTCTCACTGCCTCCATTTCTTCCCCTTCTATTTGCCAGGAGGTGATGGGACCAGTGGCCATGATCTTCATTTTTTTGATGCTGAGCTTCAGACCATATTTTGCGCTCTCCTCTTTCACCCTCAATAAAAGGTTCTTTAATTCCTCCTCACTTTCTGCCATCAAGGTTGTGTCATCTGCATATCTGAGGTTGCTAATATTTCTTCCGGCAACATCCCTCCCCCTAAAAAATAAAGCAAGATTATAGCCCTCATTGTTCTGAATAAAAGGCTGGCTTAAATAGAGACTTAGGAAGCTCAGGGTTCCAGGCAGGGAAAACACCACCATGCGCTTCGTTGGATAAAAAGTTAAGGTATAAATGCAACAAATACACAGTGCGTTTCCCCCCAGGGGGTACGCATACCCCTAAACATTTTGTGAATCTTTGTACTTTTGTCCATTTACTGTATTTATTTCCCCCGATTTAAACTATAAAATGATGGTTGTCTTGTGTCAAAATGAGAGTAGCCCTAAACATTTTTTGTTTTTAGAATAAAAGCACTGCAAATACATAATAGCAGTGCTTTTTTGCCTTTAAAAAAATTGTTTAGGGGTACTCTCATTTTCCTATTCATATTGAATACTGCCCCTCGATGAGGCCAAACTTAAATTCACAAAATGTTTAGGGGTATGCGTACACCTGCGTCCGCCCCCCTCCCCCGAAAAAAAGCACTGCATAATAGTAATCGCTCTTAGATATCTTATTCCCCAATAGAAATATTTTCTTAGAGGGCTTTGCAACCTGTCCCCAGCCATAAAGAAGCCCCTTCACACGCCCTGAGCCTGTTTCTTTTGCACATGGAAAGGGACGCCGCTAATGCGCCTCTCCAGCAATCAGAAAAATGTGCTGCCTTCGTCCACCTTCTATTTTCAAACCTCTGCTGCCCCACCATACTCTCTCCTCCCTGATCCCAAGTTCTACTTCTGCATCTGTAGTGGGAGCAGAAAACTGGTCATTTTGCGGTTGGTGGGGAATCGTGCAGAATAAAGGGGCTGCGGGGATGAGAGGGGGCTGTTTTGCCCCCAGAGCAGAGATTGCTCTGTGCTCCGAAGGCAATCAGAGCCATCTGCTCCCCTGCACGTCCAGAGTTCACCGTGCGCTTTGCTAAATCGTGGCCAGAGTGGCGCCTTGCCCTCGCCGCTGATTGACTGACATCTCTCTCAAACATCTCTCTCAGGCTAACACGGATCTCGCAGGTTTGCAGGTGCGAATCCGACAGGTGACTTTCCTTTCTTTGGAAGAGAAAAAAAGTGTGGCGGTCAAGAGCTTAATCTGATGGGGAAGAGGTGTCTCCCTCTTGATTGACAGGCCTTGCAGAACGGCATCCTGTCCTGGCCAGCGGTTTACGGCAGGCATGGCGAAACTGGGCCCTCCAGATGTTTCGGTACTACAGTTCCTATCATCCCTGACCACTGGTCCTGTTAGCTAGGGTTGATGGGAGTTGTAGTCCCAAAACACCTGGAAGGCCAAGTTTGGCCATGCCTGCTATAAGGGAAAAGGAACTGTTTTTTCTTATAACACCTGGCACCTTAGGGTAATAAATCACAACACAGTGGTACCTCGGGTTAAGTACTTAATTCGTTCCGGAGGTCCGTTCTTAACCTGAAACTGTTCTTAACCTGAAGCACCACTTTTGCTAATGGGGCCTCCTGCTGCCGCCGCACCGCCGGAGCACAATTTCTCTTCTCATCCTGAAGCAAAGTTCTTAACCTGAGGTACTATTTCTGGATTAGCGGAGTCTGTAACCTGAAGCGTCTGTAACCTGAAGCGTATGTAACCTGAGGTACCACTGTAATGCAAACATAGCTTGAGCTGGCCTAGAAGCCTCCATTCAAAACCAGCCAGTTAATCTCTCTCTTGCTCTTTCTTTCTCTCTCTCTCTCTCTCCAACATTTTTTTCCTGCCAGAGATGGATCCCCTCTTTTCATTATGGTAATGGACTTCTGCCTCTCCTCACCTCCATTTGATTCTGCTATCTCTAACACTCCAAACGGGAAATGGCATCTGCTTTAAACTATTATCTCTCTTCTTCATTTGCCTGGCATCCTGGGTTATTTTATCCCCCACCCCGGGCAGGTGCTAATAACAGGAGCCTCGAAGGAGTCTGTGCATTAGCAGCAAGCACCTCATTAACGCTCCACCGGTCCTATTCTTGGCAGAGACAAAAAGGACTTTGGTGGAGAGGGAGAGACCAGGGGCCTGGAGCACGAAGCCGGGATGAAAATGAAAATCTCCCCTCTCCTCTGTGCGCTTGTGACCTCTTTCCGTTTTGTTTTGTTAAAATAAAGTTTCTTTAGTTGCATGCAGACACTTGTTATCAAGATTCAGTCATCATAGTTCAAGCGTCAGACAATGAAACAAATCACTTCTTCCAAACATGGCACAAGAAGTTGACCCCATCAAAGGTAAAGGTAAACGGACCCCTGACCATTAGGTCCAGTCGTGGCCGACTCTGGGGTTGCGGCGCTCATCTCGCTTTACTGGCCAGCAGGACTAAGCCGCTTCTGGCGAACCAGAGCAGCGCACGGAAACGCCGTTCACCTTCCTGCTGGAGTGGTACCTATTTATCTACTTGCACTTTGAGGTGCTTTCGAACTGCTAGGTGGGCAGGAGCAGGGACCGAGCAAAGGGAGCTCACCCCGTCGCGGGGATTGGAACCGCCGACCTTCTGATCGGCAAGTCCTAGGCTCTGTGGTTTAACTTTAACCCACAGCGCCACCCTCCTCGTCTCGCCCAGGTTGACAGACAGCAAGTGATCAAACAACAGACGTTTATTTAAAACAGAATCCCAGGAATAATAAAAGAAACCATTCTAATACAGGCTGGGAAAGTTCTCAGCTTGAAAGTCTTTTTGAAAGTGGAAGGTGCTCAGTAGCCCATGAAAAAAGACACCAGAGATGGCACCTAATATTCAAGATCATAATATTCAATGCAGATCGTTACAATACAGTGGTACCTCGGGTTACATATGCTTCAGGTTACATATGCTTCAGGTTACAGACTCCGCTAACCCAGAAATAGTGCCTCAGGTTAAGAACTTTGCTTCAGGATGAGAACAGAAATCGTGCTCCGGCGGCAGCAGGAGGCCCCATTATCTAAAGTGGTGCTTCAGGTTAAGAACAGTTTCAGGTTAAGTACGGACCTCTGGAACGAATTAAGTACTTAACCTGAGGTACCACTGTATAACGAATTAAGGAAACATGGTTCCTTCTGGACGTTGCTGGACTACAATTTTAACATCCTTGTCCACTGGCCATTTGGGCTGAGGCTTCTGGGAGTTGAACTACATGCTTAGACAGGACCAGAGAGAGCCACTTTGCGTATCCCTTCTCGCCAGAGTGGTGCATGCTCTGGTTATCTCCCGCTTGGACTACTGCCATGCGCTCTACGTGGGGCTACCTTTGAAGGTGACCTGGAAACTGCAATTAATCCAGGATGCACAGGCAGACTGGTGACTGGGAGTGGCCGCCAAGACCACATAACACCGGTCCTGAAAGACCTACATTGGCTCCCAGTACATTTCTGGGCACAATTCAAAGTGTTGGTGCTGACCTTTAAAGCCTTAAACGGCCTCGGCCCAGTATACCTGAAGGACCATCTTTACCTTGATCGTTCTGCCCGGACACTGAGGTCCAGCTCCAAGGGTCTTCTGGCGGTTCCCTCACTGCAAGAATCCAAGTTACCGGGAACCAGGCAGAGGGCCTTCTTGGTAGTGGCACCCGTCCTGTGGAATGCCCTCCCACCAGATGTCAAAGAGAAAAACAACTGCCAGGCTTTTAGACGACATCTGAAGGGGGCCCTGTTTAGGGAAGCCTTTAATGTTTGATGCATTACTGTATTTTAATATTGTGTTTGAAGCCGCCCAGAGTGGCTGGGGAAACCCAGTCAGATGGGCGGGGTATAAATAATAAATTATTATTATTATTATTCTCTCAGGAGCAGAGAGCAGTGTTCTGCCTATGGGAAGACTGACACTTGCAGCCTGAATGTTGAAAGAAGCAGGGATGGAGGCGGCAGCCAGTTGCAACTCACCCAGGACCAAGTCTCCTAACCCTGGAACAGAGGATGCAGGAAGCGGGGAAAGCCAATTAAAAAGTTTAGATGTTGGTCAAATTAATTCCTGACAAGTACAAAGAGACCCTCCTTGAGAGAGCTCTTGAAGAAAATGGAAAAACCGGCTCCCCTTTCTTCCCCACCCCCAGTCTCCCCACAGATTGCAGCTCCTGTACTACAAATCCATTATCGCTGAGCATCTTGCCTGCAAAAATAAGGGGGGGCGCAGGTGTGCTTTGTCTAAAATGAAGAGCTCTACTAAAAAATATAAAATAGAAGAGGCGAGGAGGGGGGACATTGGCTTCTCCCTCCCCCAGCGCTCCCTGCCCCCAGCTGGTCCCAGCCCTCCCTTCCCAAGGGCTGCAAAAGTCACCGAGAGCAACTCTCCCGGGAGGCAGCGATGCTTCTGGATTGCAGTGGCTGGAAACCCCAGGAGAGGAGAGTTGCTCTTGTTATCAGATCCTGTTTGTGCGTTTCCCAGATGTGGCATCTGGTTGGGCACTGTGAGATCAGGATGTTGGCATAGATCCTGTGAACCGCCCAGAGACCTGTGGGTATGTTGTTGTTTAGTCGTTTAGTTGTGCCTGACTCTTTGTGACCCCCTGGACCAGAGCACACCAGGCACTCCTGTCTTCCACTGCCTCCCGCAGTTGGGTCAAACTCATGCCGGTCGTTTCGAGAACCCTGTCCCACCATCTCGTCCTCTGTTGTGTTTTTTTAAAAAATAATATTTATTACTTTTCCGACAATTTAAACACTACCAAAAAAAGAAATAATACAATACAACAACAATACCTAACCCTAACACATTAAACTAACAAAACAAAACAAAAACAGTTTAAAACACATCAAACAGTTTCAATATCTTATCTTTCATTCACTTATTTCCACGACCTCCTCACACCTCCCTTTTTGTATTCCACTTCTATTAATTGTTTCAGCAATTCCTTTCCATCTTCCTCTGCTTTCTATCCTTTAATTATCTTAATACATTCTAACCTTATCTTTCACTTTAATACTCTATTAATCTATACTTAATTCCTTATAACATTTCTACTAAAGCCATATAACTTCCTTCCAACATTTTCCTAACATTCATTAATTTTACAATATTTCTGTAAATGGTCTTTAAACTTTTCCAGTCTTCTTCCACCGACTCTTCTCCCTGGTCTCGGATTCTGCCAGTCATTTCCGCCAATTCCATATAGTCCATCACTTTCATCTGCCATTCTTCCCGGGTGGGTAAATCTTGTGTCTTCCAATACTTTGTGATGAGTATTCTTGCTGCTGTTGTTGCATACATAAAAAAAATTCTATCCTTCTTTGACACCAATTGGCCAACCATGCCCAGGAGAAAGGCCTCTGGTTTCTTCAGAAAGGTATATTTGAGTATCTTTTTCATTTCGTTATAGATCATCTCCCAGAATGTCTTAATCTTTAGGCATGTCCACCAAAGGTGAAAGAATGTACCTTCAGTCTCATTACATTTCCAACATTTATTGTCGGGCAAATGATAATTTTTTGCAAGCTTGACTGGTGTCATGTACCACCTATAAATCATTTTCATTAAATTTTCTCTTAGGGCATTACATGCCGTAAATTTCATACCTGTGGTCCATAACTGTTCCCAGTCAGCCATCATTATGTTATGTCCACCATCTTGTGCCCATTTAATCATAACTGATTTCACCATTTCATCCTGAGTGTTCCATTTAATCTGTCTCCATCTTGTTCCAGAATTTCCCAATATCTCGTCCTCTGTTGGCCCCTTTTCCTTGCGCCCTCCATCTTTCCCAGCATCAGGGTCTTTTCCAGGGAGTCTTCTCTTCTCATGAGGTGGCCAAAGTATTGGAGCCTCAGCTTCAGGATCTGTCCTTCCAGTGAGCACTCAGGGCTGATTTCCTTCAGAATGGAGAGGTTTGATCTTCTTGCAGTCCATGGGACTCTCAAGAGTATCCTCCAGCAACAGAATTCAAAAGCATCCATTCTTTGGCGATCAGCCTTCTTCATGGTCCAGCTTTCACTTCCATACATCACTACTGGGAAAACCATGGCTTTAACTATATGGACCTTTGTTGGCAAGGTGATGGTCTCTGCTTTTTAAGATGCTGTCTAGGTTTGTCATTGCTTTTCTCCCAAGAAGCAGGTGCCTTTAATTTTGTGGCTGCTGTCACCATCTGCAGTGATCACGGAGCCCAAGAAAGTAAAATCTCTCACTGCCTCCATTTCCTCCCCTTCTATTTGCCTAACATTTAGTTCTCTACATTTCCACAACATAGAATTGTAGGGTTGGAAGGGATACCAGGGGTCATCTAGACCAACCCCCTGCAATCCAGGAATTAATGATTAAAAAAGGAAAAGGAAAGTCCTCATGAATTTTCACCAGCGTTCAATTGCGAATTTCTCCTAATTGCAATTTCCCCAATATACACATTTTTATTTTATTTTTTGCAAATCACTTCCCTATAATATAACAGATTCTTTAATGTTCTTGTTCACTAACAGATTCCTTTTTATACGCATTCTACCCGTGTACATGGGTATTATCTGGAAAGCTGCATTGCAAAATTCGGAGAAGTGTGAATATTAAACAGCGGCTTGATTCATGTATTGTTTGGGAAAGCACGTTTTGACTTTAAATGTGCACTGATCCCATCCACGGCATACATTTAACACACCACTTTGAAACGTAATGGCTTCCTCCAAATATTTCTGGGAGCTATAGTTTGCTAAGGACGCTGAGAGTTGTTCCCTTTCACAGAACTACAATTTTTCCAGAGCACCCTTGGAAGAAGGATTGATTGTTCAACCACCCTGGGAATTGTAGCTCTCGGAGGTATTCTATTGGCTCTCCGCACCCTGAACAAACTACAGTTCCCAATACTCTTTGGGGGAAGCCAGGAGTGTTTAAAGAGTATCTTAGTGCTTAGATTGCACTGGGAAACAATTTTTTTGTTGCATTGACACCCGCAGTTGTTCTAACCTAATTTCGACGTGCTGATTTCATATCTGAAGTTGGTTTTGTTCTGTAAGCTCTGGTTTTTTTGCAATTCATGTTTTTCACTTTTCACCATAATCTCTGTTTTTCACAATGTGAGAATTCAATATTTTATTAAACACATAGCCAAAGTAGTACAGTGGTACCTCGGGTTAAGTACTTAATTCGTTCTGGAAGTCTGTTCTTAACCTGAAACTGTTCTTAACCTGAAGCACCATTTTAGCTAATGGGGCCTCCTGCTGCTGCCATGCCGCTGCTGCCACGCGATTTCTGTTCTCATCCTGAAGCAAAGTTCTTAACCCGAGGTACTATTTCTGGGTTAGCGGAGTCTGTAACCTGAACTGCATGTAACCTGAAGCATATGTAACCTGAAGCGTATGTAACCTGAGGTACCACTGTACATTATGAATATAAATGTAAGTGACATATAGCATTGAACATGACATTGAAAATGAGATGTATATCTATGTACAAGGTATGCAAAAAAATGTATTCCCTTGGGATACACAGTATACTGGGGGACAAAACTATAAAAATAAAGAAAAATTAAATTTGCAAAACAATTATTACCATGTGGTTAGGGTAGATCAACAGGTCAGTGTCCTCCTATCCCCAGTCTGAATATGACATATCGGTAAAAGCCGGTAATTGAAAGATCACTCTAGCACGTACACGAAAATCGATTTCAGATTTGAAATCATCATTGAAAGAACATATAAGAACAGCTGAAAAATCTCATGCAACAAAAAATGGAAAAAAATTGTTCCCCAGTAATAATAATAATAATAATAATAATAATAATAATAATAATAATTTATCATTTGTACCCCACCCATCTGGCTGGGTTTCCCCAGCCACTCTGCGCAGCTTCCAAAAATACACTAAAATGTCACACATTAAAAACTTCCCTGAACAGGGCTGCCTTAAGATGTCTTCTGAATGTCAGGTAGTTGTTTATCTCTTTGACATCTGAAGGGAGGGCGTTCCACAGGGCGGGCGCCACTACCGAGAAGGCCCTCTGCCTGGTTCCCTGTAATCTTACTTCTCGCAATGAGGGAACCGCCAGAAGGCCCTCGGTGCTGGATCTCAGTGTCCGGGCAGAATGATGGGGGTGGAGACGCTCCTTCAGGTATACTGGACCGAGGCCATTTAGGGCTTTAAAGGTCAACACCAACGCTTTGAATTGTGCTCGGAAACGTACTGGGAGTCAATGCAGATCTCTTAGGACCGGTGTTATGTGGTCCCGGCGGCCACTCCCAGCCACCAGTCTGGCTGCTGCATTCTGGATTAATTGCAGTTTCCAGCTCACCTTCAAAGGTAGCCCCAAATAGAGCGCATTGCAGTAGTCCAAGCGGGAGATAACTAGAGCATGCACCACTCTGGCGAGACAATCTGTGGGCAGGTAGGGTCTCAGCCTGTGTACCAGATGGAGCTGGTAGACAGCCGCCCTGGACACAGAATTAACCTGTGGCTCCATGGACAGCTGTGAGTCCAAAATGACTCCCAGGCTGCGCACCTGGTACTTCAGGAGCACAGTTACCCCATTCAGGACCAGGGAGTCCCCCACACCCGCCCGCCCCCTGTCCCCCCAAAACAGTACTTCAGTCTTGTCAGGATTCAACCTCAATCTGTTAGCCGCCATCCATCCAGTGTCCCTTATCTGTATCTCTGATCAACAAGCTGCCCACTGCCGCCTTTCGCACCCAGGTCTCAAGCATTTGTGGTCTTGCCTTGCTTGTGCCAATGTTGCAAAATCTCTGCCGGTGCCCTCTCCCCACCAACGGCAAGTCGTCACTGATAAAGGATTGATCAGGGGCTGGACGGGGGGGGGGGCATGTCAGTGCCTCTTATTGCTTGACGATGAGGCTCTGAGCCCTGGCAGACAAAAAGCTCTTTCATAATAACCCTCAATTAGACATTCATTTGATCCAGCGGTGCTGCAGAAATGCAGAGAGATGGGGGGCGGAGGAAGAAATAAAGTGAAACAAATGGATTCTAACAGGAGAGAAGGCCAGCCAGTTAGCTTTCGTCTTCCGGAACGGACGTGGGGTCTGCACAATGCAAAAGCCAGGGTTCAGCCGTAGTCCCAATGTTGTGAGGGGAGCAGAGGGGGAAATGAAGTTTTCCCTGGGGTTTGGGGGCATCGCTTGTGCCCCCAACCAACAGCTGACTAGGGCTTATATGCAACAGCCACATCTCGGACTTTGGGGGCAAAGGGGTGGAAGGAACAAGAAGCCCCCACAATAACGGACTGGCATTACAAGCTACAAGAACTCGCTGAAATGGCGCGGTTAACAAATTCAAAACAAACATTTATGGAAAAGTGGGATCGATATAAAACGTATGTTCAAAAATACAGTAAAGGTTCTCTATCTATGCTAGCATTTGATTGACGATGTCACACAGGGCAGGCCCTGGAACAGACACCCGTCACCCTGTCTTCATCTTGAGCCCAGCCCACTAAGCTCTGGAGATGGAGAAAGGAGGCAGAGAGATGTGAGTTTAGCTGTAACTCCCCCCTCCCATTTAATAATTTATATATTTATTTCGAAGTAATAATCACAAATAAATAAGAATAAAATGTGCACCCCACCACCGAAACCATTCCATTGTAACTATCCAGCCTCCCAAAATTTCAACACCTCTTGTGATGGTTTGACCCCTTTCTGTTTTAACAGTACAAATTCTGCAAACACCTTCCATATCTGCTCCAAATCATTTCTCTTGCATATTCCCCGCCTTAACTTTAACGACACGTGTTAATTTATCATTAATAGCTAGATCCCACACACCTTTATGCCATTCTTCCATTTTATATTCACCTTGCCCCCTTCCCCTTCCTAGCTATCATAATTTGTGCAACTGTGAATAAATTTGTGAGCGACTCCTTCGTAGCCTCCTTCCACCCCATCGTAAATTGATAACAATGCTACCGCTGGACTTTCGGTCAGCTTTAACCCAGTGATTTCTGTTATCTCCTTGAAGGAATGGGTTTTCCAAACGCAAAACTGACTGTGAAAGGAAACTGCGCCAAAATCCCTATTTTCACCTTAGCTAAAATCCATTAACTTGAGCTCTGAGACAATGTATAAACAAAAACCCGGCTGTGCTCAGAGCCCTCTCCTTTATCAGTTTGTGACGGCAGGGATGACCCTGACTGCACCAGCAGAACCGAGAAGACACGTCGGTGCCTTATCTCATGTGCTGACCACAAAAGACGCACAGACCTAGGTCTGGAAAAACGCCAAAAGTGTGTTCTCGGAGATGACAGCTCTTCCTCCAAGATAAGAGTAGGAAAAGGAAGATCCTTTTATGGTCAGAAGTGCAGGAAGGAATTCCCTTTTATGGTTAAGAATACCAGAGCAAGAACATATGTGATGTCAACCTGCGTACAGTGGTGCCTCGCAAGACGAAAAGAATCCGTTCTGTGATTCTCTTCGTCTAGCGGTTTTTTCGTCTTGCGAAGCAAGCCTATTGAAGGATTAGCGGATTAGCGCTATTAGTGGCTTTTAGTGGCTTTTAGCGGCTTATCTGCTGATCGGATCAGCTGATAAGCGGCTTAGCGGCTTAGAAAAAGGGGGGGGAGGGAAAAAAACCAGCAGGAACTCGCAAGACATTGTCGTCTTGCGAAGCAAGCCCATAGGAAATTCGTTTTGCGAAGCACCTCCAAAACGGAAAACTATTTCGTCTAGCGAGTTTTCCGTCTTGCGAGGCATTCGTCTTGCGGGGCACCACTGTACATAGGCTGACGTGGTTGGATTTACATGGGAAGGAGGGAGAGGGTGCCTGGAGGATATATATACTGCATGAAACTTGTCATTTCTTTGGACTTGCTGTGGACTTGATCACGCAAGTGCCTTCTGCTATCCAGAGAGCAGAATAAACTCTTTATTTGAACCAACCTCGGTGTCATTTGACTTCCTTCCTCCTGTCCTGGAGCAACGCAGACCCAATTGATGAACTCCAATAAGGCTACATCCTTAATCACCCGCAAAAGAGGATGATTGGGTGTCTCCCATCATCCCTAGGTAGCAAGACTGGTGGTCAGGGATGATGGGAGTTGTAGTCCAACAACAGCTGTGGACCCAAGGTTTGAGAAACACTGTGCTTGCCTGAAGATCACAAGCTGCACACACCAGCTTCCTAATTTTTTAAAAATAAAATAAAGGTGCTTTCACTTACCTGGAGATTTAGCCCTGGCCCACCGACCACCTGGAATGGACCAGTCAGACTAGGAGTCTCCAGCTTCCCAAACCCTGAGATTCAACAGTCAGGGCCACGTGATGTTGAAGAGGTCGAAGTAGTTAAACCTGTGGTGACCAAACTTGGCCCTCCAGCTGTTTTGGGACTACAATTCCCATTATCCCTGACCACTGGTCCTCTTAGATAGGGATGATGGGAGTTGTAGTCCAACAACATCTGGAGGGCCAAGTTTGGCCACCACTGAGTTAAACCATTCAGTTATTATGTTATCCATGCTTGTATTGCGTTGGAATCCTTGGTAGCGACTTCCACATTGGTTTATTCCCCTACAACATCACAACGCTAGCTTGTTATGTGCGGGGAATTTCAAAACAGCAACAACTTTACCAGGGCTGCTTGGAAACAGATAAAATCAACTTTTTCTCTGTTTGTAGTTTAGTTTGTAGTTAAGATGCTTTGAGATTTCTTTCTTTTTCTTCATTTAAAGCACCTAACAAATGCAAAGAATGATGGTGATAATATTTTTTTTAAAAAACCCACAACAGTACACACGCGCACAATTTTACTAATGCTTTTCTGTTTTACTAAGTGTCTCCGCTAAGTCCCATCAGCCCCAAACAGCTTGTTGCTTGCCAGTGATAGCGTCGCAGTTACAATGTCAGATTAGAATCTGGGAGAAACCTGGGTTCAAATTCCCACTTGGCCATTATGATCTTGGGGGCCAGTCACCGCCTCTCAGGTTTGTTGTGGGTTTTAAAAATGAGGAGGGGGGAAGAACCATGCAAATGTCACTTTGAGCTCCCTGGACGAAAAATTTAAAAAGGTGGGATCTAAATGCAAGAAATAAACAAAAGAATAAACATGTACATCAGAACTGGGTCACCCGCTGCCTTGTATACTTGGCGAGTGTTCTGTTGGCAGCTGCCCAGCTCAAAGAGAAAAACATTAAGTACCGTATTTTTCGCTCTATAACACGCACCCGACCATAACACGCACATAATTTTTAGAGGAGGAAAATCCGTAGGCATGCCACCCGTAGGCATTTCCTCCATAACACGTACAGACATTTCCCCTTACTTTCTAGGAGGAAAAAAGTGAGTGTTATGGTGCAAAAAATACGGTATATGCTTAAGAAATGCCTGTTTTCAGAGAATACCCTTTTACACCTTGAACTCATCAGAAAAATGGTGGGATGGAAATTTGGTGGATAAAATGAATGAATAAAATAAGCAAGGAGTCTCCCTGCGGCTTACCAAATGTGAAGACCTTCAAGGATGAGCGAGACGTTAACGATGAATGCCGTGAAACGAAAACCAATAAAACAGCTGCAAAACAGCCCACCATGCGCCAAAAGATGGCAAATGTGGGGGTAAATGATGATGATGATGATATGATGATAATACTTCATTATTTATACCCTGCCCATCTGACTGGTCACCCCAGCCACTCTGGGCGGCTTCCAACGTAATAAAAACACAAACATTAAAAACTTCCCAATACATGAATATAATTATATTTGAGCCTCTTACATACGTACCTTAAGTATTTTTATACTATACTATACTTAAGGTATATATGTAAGAGGCTCGCTTATGATTATATATTTTTTCGGAATGATTCATGTTCCTATGCCTTGTTGCTAATTTCTGCACATTCCCACAATTGTATTATAAAGTAGTTGTGTTCTGTGTTGCAAATCAAGCACTGCCAGCAATTGCTTCCTTTTGTTTTCCGATTATCGATAAAACGTCCCACGTCCCGCCAGCCATTTTCCATTCTGAAGGTGTGGCCTTTGAGAACCACCGACCGAATCAATTGGAATCATCCCAATCTGTCAGTTGTCCTGGAGGAAAGAGAAGTTTTTACCTGGCCCTCAAAAGATGACGCCATGCGGGTGGACTCCGATGCCGGACTGCTTGTGCTTTTTCCATGATGCATGTGCAGCCCTTGTGAGCGAGATTTTCAGGGCTGCTAATATTAGTTGGCAGGTTCTGGGCATGCATGGCAAGGCAGCCTCTTCCCCAGGGAGACCTATCTGCCAAGAAAGAGCCAGAGCTGGACTTGCTATTCCTGCTGCGTCGATACCATTAATCCCTAAAGCCCAAAAGAGACTTCTGAGGGACTTGACGGCTTATTTCATTAAATAGTCGCAAGGGAGCAGTGGGGCCGTGTGTGACACCCGAAGGACCAGGAACTTGCAAAGTCATCTTGACCTTGGCACTAGAATAGCCTGGCTGCTGGATCACACCCATGCGCCATCCAGTCCAAACATCCTTGAAATATACTCGGAGTCGAGAGTGGATTTCATGCTCTTTTTTCAACAACTCACTGATTCAAAATTGGGAAAGGAGTACGACAAGGCTGTATATTGTCTCCCTGCTTATTTAACTTATATGCAGAATTCATCATGCGAAGGGCTGGGCTGGATGAATCCCTAGCCGGAATTAAGATTGCCGGGAGAAATATCAGCAACCTCAGATATGCAGATGACACAACCTTGATGGCAGAAAGTGAGGAGGAATTAAAGAACCTTTTATTGAGGGTGAAAGAGGAGAGCGCAAAATATGGTCTGAAGCTCAACATCAAAAAAACGAAGATCATGGCCACTGGGCCCATCACCTCCTGGCAAATAGAAGGGGAAGAAATGGAGGCAGTGAGAGATTTTACTTTCTTGGGCTCCATGATCACTGCAGATGGTGGCAGCAGCCACGAAATTAAAAGACGCCTGCTTCTTGGGAGAAAAGCAATGAAAAACCTGGACAGCGTCTTAAAAAGCAGAGACATCACCTTGCTGACAAAGGTCTGTCTAGTTAAAGCTATGGTTTTCCCAGTAGTGATGTATGGAAGTGAGAGCTGGACCATAAAGAAGGCTGATCGCCAAAGAATGGATGCTTTTGAATTATGGTGCTGGAGGAGACTCTTGAGAATCCCATGGACTGCAAGAAGATCAAACCGATCCATTCTGAAGGAAATCAGCCCTGAGTGCTCACTGGAAGGACAGATCCTGAAGCTGAGACTCCAATACTTTGGCCACCTCATGAGAAGAGAAGACTCCCTGGAAAAGACCCTGATGTTGGGAAAGATGGAGGGCACAAGGAGAAGGGGACGACAGAGGACGAGATGGTTGGACAGTGTTCTCGAAGCTACCAGCATGAGTTTGACCAAACTGTGGGAGGCAGTGGGAGACAGGAGGGCCTGGCGGAATGGAAGTTCCCCCAGAATGTCTGCCTTATATACAGTGGTGCCTCGCAAGACGAAATTAATTCGTTCCGCAATTTTTGCTGTCTAGCGAATTTTTCTTCTTGCGAAGCACGGTTTAAACGGCTTAACAAAGTCGCAAGACGTTTTCGTCTTGCGAAGCAAGCCCGTAGGGAAATTCGTCTTGCGAGGCAAATCGCGGACG
Source organism: Podarcis bocagei (assembly GCF_964188305.1). Taxonomy (NCBI): domain Eukaryota; kingdom Metazoa; phylum Chordata; class Lepidosauria; order Squamata; family Lacertidae; genus Podarcis; species Podarcis bocagei. Next base: position 8,912,613 of record NC_138144.1, read on the forward strand.
AAAAAACCTTTCGTCTAGCGAGTTTTTTGTCTTGCGAGGCATTTGTCTTGCGAGGTACCACTGTACATTGTTTACACAATGGGCCCTACGGGATGGGCTAATTCCGGGATTCTCCTATAGGCCAATCAGCTTGCGGATTCCCTTCCACCTGGAGCTGGATTGGGTGGTTCCTGTGGACCAATCAAACTGCTGCATTCTGGATCCTATTGTTCTAGGACCAATCAGACTGTTGCATTCTGGATCCTATTATTCTAGGACCAATCAGACTGCTGCATTCTGGATCCTATTGTTCTAGAACCAATCAGACTGCTGCATTTTGGATCCTATTCAACTCGGTACATAACATTTCCCCTTGAAATCAGTGGCTGCCCCCCCCCCCGGCAATTTCCATGTTGCAATTTACATTTCGCATTGAAATCAATGGCTGGTTTTCAGGCTCAGAGACAAAGACAATAGAGATTTTTTTTAAAAAAAGATTGGGAACCATTCATGTTGCATTTACAGAAACAATGTGAAGAAATGGACTCACTAGCAGGGTTTGAAGAAACACTTACAATTAACAAAACTAAATATATAAACTATAAAGATGATGTTAAAATGATAAGAGATAACAATTCATATAGATAAGTCATATGACAATATAATAAAGCAGGCAGGGGAAGTTAATATTAAAAAAAACCAGAAGTTGAGGGAAGTCAGGGGGTGGGATGGGGGTAATTGGGGGAACATATTTATTTTATTTTGATGATTTGATATGTTGCAATATGTTTAAAATGTAAAATCCAATAGAAACTCTTTTTTTCAAAAAAAGAAATCAGTGGCTGTTCTTCTCTTTTTTCCCCCCCTGAGAAAAGTGTATTCCTTTACGCAACAGCAGCAGCCAGAATATTGATTGCAAAGAATTGGAAGGGGCAGAAAATACCATCGTTATTAGAATGGCAAGGCAAGCTCTGTGAGTTTGTGGAAACGGCAGAATTGACGGCAATCATTAGATGCCATGCAAATCAGAGAATAATTAAAGAGTGGGATGGAGTGAAGGAATACATGAAAAAAATATGGTTCCGGAACTGGAATATTAATAGATAATGTGTAAAACGCACAGGGGTAAGCAAGGAAATAATAAAAGAATGAACTGAATAATTATTAAATTACAACGACACAAGAAGATGGAAGAAGTAAAAAAAGATTGAGATCACACATGGGTGAAGGGGAGTGGGGGGGCATAGGGGAACTTATAAAAATTTCTAATAGAATATTTCTAATGCGTTGTATTTATATACAGCAAAGGGAAGTCTATAGCAATTAGGTATATTTTAATCTAGTCAACTATGTAATAGGCTCATGGTATTCCAGCTGAACTATTTAAAATTTTAAAAGATGATGCTGTCAAGGTGCTACACTCAATATGCCAGCAAGTTTGGAAAACTTAGCAGCGGCCAGAGGATTGGAGAAGATCAGTCTACATCCCAATCCCAAAGAAGGGCAGTGCCAAAGAATGCTCCAACTAGCGCACAATTGCACTCATTTCACACGCCAGCAAGGTTATGCTTAAAATTCTACAAGGAAGGCTCAAGCAGTATGTGGACCGAGAACTCCCAGAAGTGCAAGCTGGATTTCGAAGGGGCAGAGGAACCAGAGACCAAATTGCAAACATGCGATGGATTATGGAGAAAGCTAGAGAGTTCCAGAAAGACATCTACTTCTGCTTCATTGACTATGCAAAAGCCTTTGACTGTGTTGACCACAGCAAACTATGGCAAGTTCTTAAAGAAATGGGAGTGCCTGATCACCTCATCTGTCTCCTGCGAAATCCCTATGTGGGACAAGAAGCTACAGTTAGAACTGGATATGGAACAACTGATGGGTTCCAAATTGGGAAAGGAGTACGGCAAGGCTGTATATTGTCTCCCTGCTTATTTAACTTATATGCAGAATTCATCATGCGAAAGGCTGGGCTGGATGAATCCCAAGCCGGAATTGCTGGAAGGAATATCAACAACCTCAGATATGCAGATGACACAACCTTGATGGCAGAAAGTGAGGAGGAATTAAAGAACCTTTTATTGAGGGTGAAAGAGGAGAGCGCAAAATATGGTCTGAAGCTCAGCATCAAAAAAACGAAGATCATGGCCACTGGGCCCATCACCTCCTGGCAAATAGAAGGGGAAGAAATGGAGGCAGTGAGAGATTTTACTTTCTTGGGCTCCATGATCAGTGCAGATGGTGACAGCAGCCACGAAATTAAAAGACGCCTGCTTCTTGGGAGAAAGGCGATGGCAAACCTAGACAACATCTTAAAAAGCAGAGACATCACCTTGCCGACAAAGGTCTGTATAGTTAAAGCTCTGGTTTTCCCAGAAGTGATGTATGGAAGTGAGAGCTGGACCATAAAGAAGGCTGATCACCGCAGAATAGATGCTTTTGAATTATGGTGCTGGAGGAGACTCTGGAGAGTCCCATGGACTGCGACTTCCGGGGTGGCGCCATCGGTAATGGCGGACTCCCTCTGATCCGGAGGGACCAGCTCCGTGGAAAACGGGTCTTTCCCGCTACGGCGAAGCGGGGACCCTTTCAAAAATCACAGGCGGATGAAGCCTGTGACCATGGGACTCGGCGGGCACCTTTAGTGCCCCCCAACCCGTAAAGGAACCCACTTCTGGGCTCCGGAGCGAAGAGGGGGAAGTGGCGCAGTGCTGAGAGTCAACTGCTTCTTCCGTGGAGCGAAGCCGCACAGCCGTTGCCGGAGAGCGCTGCCTTTTTCCTGGGACAATTTGGCTTTTAAAACAATCACCCGTGAGTACCTTAATTTTGGACAATTGGACTTCAAATAATGACCCGCGATTAGAAGGAAAATTGGACTAAGAAATTTATATTAATTTGGCACTGAAATGGGAAGGTCTAAACAGGAAGTCAGCCTTCCGTTTCTTGTAGATAGATTAAAGCAAAGACATGGTAAACTAGAGTTCAGAAAATCGCTTGTGAAGGATTAATTTTCATCATTTAAAATTGTTGAACCCCCTTCGGAAGCAGGAGAAGAGGGGGAATTTTTTTCGGACTGTTTAAACCTGCAGAAGAGAGTGTAAAGTAAAGTAATTTTCCACCGTCTTGATCCTGGGAGCCGGGTGTCAGGCCTGACGTTCATTGGAAGCTCATTGACCAGAGACCAACATCTTTGACAGATAGTTAAAAGAAGAGAAACATAGTGATTCCATTGTTCACTTTCGCATTCTAAAGGAACAAATATTGACAAAATATCTGAAAAAGGAAACTTTGTTGCTAGATCCGCCTTTAAAAGAAAGAACAAATAGAAGTTCTTCCCCTAGAGGGAGCCTGTGAAACTGTTATTAAATTTGAATCGGGGAGCTCTGCAGCTGAACAAGATTACGATCGTGAGAATAGGCTTCTGACCTTGCAGAACAATGTATTCAGAGACTCTGGTGTGTGCTCTTTGCAAAACAAGTGCCCTATTGGAACAGATACATGAGAAGACGGACTTGATGACTGCTGCGATCAGAAACTTTGGACAGGTAGTGGGAAATTATATAGAGCCCACCCAGGAATCAAATCAGGAGTGTGCTCTGACAGACCAGATGAGGGAAGAGGATGTTGCTGAACCTCGGGAGCCAGAGATGGAGGGAGTTGGGGCCCAGCAGGAACATGAGTTTTTGGATTTGACCAATGAACTTGGAAAAAACCAGTTTTGGAAGGCTAAAGAAGGATAAAGTTTGGTTTGGTTTGGAAATGGGGGGTTGTATGCAGGGATGTTTGGACTTTTCAAGTCTGGCAATGGGCCGTGAGATGTTTGGGGTTGTGGGGGCTCTTAATTCTGGAGGGACTTTGAAACATGTTCTTAAATACCATATGGGGTTTTGTGTGGAATATGGAAAAGGGACTGATTTGTCAAGAAGGGTCAAAAACACTGTTAAGTTGGAGTTCCTATGAGTGAAAGGAGCAGGAGACAAAGTAAAGTACAGGTATAAATATGAAGAAGAGCTGCGGAAGGGACATGGAAGAGACTTAAGGGCATAAGATTACCAGGTTAATGCGCTTGATTGATGGGATAGAAAGGACTGACAAAACCCGAGACCAGGAGGAAGAGACGCTGGATGAAGATTGGAAGAATTTTTTTTTTATTTTTATTAGGACTGCTTTATAAAATTGATGAATGTTAGAAAAATGCTGGAATGAAACTATTTGGCTTTAGCAAAAATGTTAAAAGAATTATGTAAGAATATGTTAGGGTTATGAAATAAGATTTAAGTTTTAGGTTTTAGGGTCTTCTATAGTAAGATAAGGTTAAAATAGATTAAGGTAATGTAATGACAGAATATTATGAAAAATGGAAAGGATTTGCTGTGACAATTAATAACTAGGATACAAAAAAGGGAGGACTGAGGAGGTCAAGGAAAGAAGGTAATACAGTTAAGGATTGGAGAATATTGGATTTGTTTTTAAATGTTTATGGCTTATTTTTGTCTTTTGATTGTGTTGTTGTATTGTTTGATTGTGGTTTGTTCTTTTTTTTCTAGTTTTTCTTTTTCTTTTTTGGTTTTTCTGTAACTTTAAAATTTTTAATAAATATCATTAAAAAAAAGAGAATCCCATGGACTGCAAGAAGATCAAACCTCTCCATTCTGAAGGAAATCAGCCCTGAGTGCTCACTGGAAGGACAGATCCTGAAGCTGAGGATCCAAGACTTTGGCCACCTCATGAGAAGAGAAGACTCCCTGGAAAAGACCCTGATGCTGGGAAAGATGGAGGGCACAAGGAGAAGGGGACGACAGAGGACGAGATGGTTGGACAGTGTTCTCGAAGCTACCAGCATGAGTTTGACCAAACTGCGGGAGGCAGTGGAAGACAGGAGTGCCTGGCGTGCTCTGGTCCAGGGGGTCACGAAGAGTCGGACACGACTAAGCGACTAAACAACAACAACAACAACTAAACGAATATGAATAAAAAAATTCCTTCCAGTAGCACCTTAAAGACCAACTAAGTTAGTTCTTGGTATGAGCTTTCGTGTGCATGCACACTTCTTCCGATACACAGTGTATCTGAAGTGTATCTGAAGAAGTGTGCATGCACACGAAAGCTCATACCAAGAACTAACTTAGTTGGTCTTTTAAGGTGCTACTGGAAAGAATTTTTTTATTTTGACTATGGCAGACCAACACGGCTACCTATCTGTAAACGAATATGGATTTTGAATTTGAAAGTTTGCAATTCTTTTTCGGTTTTGGAATAAAGTTTGAAAAAAAGAAATCAGTGGCTGCCCAGCAATTTCCAGGTTGCAATCTGGCAACTTTCCCCTTGAAACCAGTGACTGATTTTCCCATCCCAAGCAACTTGTGGGTTGCGTTCCTTTCTCACCAGCCTTTCATTCAATCGGGGGAACTTCGAATTGTCCAAGTTTTGCTGCTTCTGATAAGAGGATGAGTCTCTCCTGACCTCTAATGGCGACAGTGGCATCCCTTCCCCCCCCCTATTCTTTAGCAAAGTGCATTGCAATCAGGGAGTGATTCACAGGGCCACCTGATTGCAAAGGTAAAAAATTCCTTCCAGTAGCACCTTAAAGACCAACTAAGTTAGTTCTTGGTATGAGCTTTCGTGTGCATGCACACTTCTTCAGATACTATTTACTACTGATTGCAAAGGGTGACCCTTTGCCTCGCAGGTGCAAAACTGCAACATTCAGCACAGGGCATGAGAATATTTCAAAAAGCATCAATAACTAGCTGCGGCGGAAGTGGAAGCGCTTGAGTTAATATCAAGCAGCATGGGGAACCCTTCCACGTCGGTTTCCGTAGTGTAGCGGTTATCACGTTCGCCTCACACGCGAAAGGTCCCCGGTTCGATCCCGGGCGGAAACATTATTGCCTTTTTCTTGGAAAAACCCCTTCCAGTTTTTATTTTAATTTATCCTTATAACCCTGCCAGTTTAGCTGATTAAATTCAAATGCATTTATTTAATTTCTGGGTTTTTGTTAATATTTTGCTTTAGAATTATGAGTTCCCCAGCATAAGCTGATTAAAATTAAATGCATTTATTGAATTTCTGGGGTTTTGTTATTATTTCGTTTTACAACGATGAGTTCCCCAGCATAGCTGATTAAAATTAAATGCATTTATTGAATTTCTGGGATTTGTTTTTTTTTTTAAAAAAAATGATTCACTTTAGAATTATGAGTCCCCCAGTTTAGCTGTTTAAAATTAAACGCGTTTAATTTCTGAGATTTTTATTTTTATATTTATTTTTTAAGCAGGGCAGCCACCTCTTTCCAGAAGCTACCATGATGCAGCTCAGCTGGTCATTAGATGAACTTGTTCCTTTGGAATCTGCAACTTAAAGTGTCTTATTTCCTCCTCCCTCCCACTCCACCTTTCCTTTTGTGTCTTATTTTTGAGTTTGCACACCTGTTTTTAGCAATATTATTTGAAAACCTCAAATAAGCTCAGGCTGATAGTTTGCAAATTTTTTTTCTTTTACAAAACTGAATAAAACTAATTGCATGGCAGCCTGGTTTTTATTTCCTTTCTTTTCAAAGCCCCCCTTGAACACGTATAATCATATATAATCATATAATCATGTATGAATATAATTTCTCCATAAATTAGGAGGGGGGATTAATGAATGCACACATGTAAAGGATGATAAAACATTCACAGTGAGAAACTTTGTTTAAGTTCTGAATTGTAGCCTTCGGTCCTACTTGTAAAGGAACTGTTTAAATAATTGCAAGTTACATAAGAATGAAAAGAGGGCGAGGGAAAATACTGCGTTGGCCGGGAATCGAACCCGGGTCAACTGCTTGGAAGGCAGCTATGCTAACCACTATACCACCAACGCTGCAGATGCGCTTGGGTTCATTTTCCTAGCCTATGAAACACCGATCTTGGACTGTACCATCCGACACCACGTATGTGAAACTGCCGAAAAGAATGTTTGGCCGCCCTCTTTCGCTGACCCCCTACTCCCTCGATGGAATTGATCCTCCCACCCCTCCGTTTCAGAACACGGTTTCCGTCCGAACGTGGAAAATCCAACCCCCCCCACTATGCAAAAGTGGTCACTACCCGTTCCCATAGCAACGTCTCCCTCCCCTTTTTAATGCTAATGGTTCCTTCCAAACTGTTTTTAACAATTACGTAAGAGACCGTTTAATTTGTGCTCTTTATTTTATTTTAAATTTATGTCCATTTATACAATATATATGAACACTTTCATGTATGTACCAAAATATATGTGCATATTTAAATGATTTTTTTATTTTGCAAACGTTTATTAAATTTTCTTATGTATTATTATTATTTCAATAAAAACATTAGATATAATTAAAAATATAGGCATGGGTTGTTGGATTTTCTTTTACAAAAGAATTATAAGATTTTATTTATATTTTCACCCCGCAAAATCTCCCCCCGTGCTCCTATCGAATGGTTCCGCCCAGTTCGCCGTCATCCAAATCCTTTAATAAAAAAATTCTCCTCACGAACATTCCTCTCCACCCCTCCAGAATTTCCCAAGGTGGTCCCTCCCAACCGTCAGAAGCAACCTCCCGTTTTATTCTCTATGGTTCCTTCCGCGTTCGCAAGAGGCCCCGCCCTTCTTCCGCTTACTCTCGCGAGAATAACCGCGCCTTGGACGACGACGAGAGCAGCGGGGAAAGAAGTCAGTTCGAGACCCCGCCCCCTTTCCCGCACTCGCTATCTCGAGATCTCGTTCGGGCTCCCCCCCCGTTACTATCGCGAGAAGAAGAGCGAGAGTTGGGAGACGGCGAGAGAGCGGGCTTCCGCTTCCGGGCGAAAGGTCGCGGCGGGAGGCTCGCGGAGGCCGGCGGTGTCCCTCCCCCCCTCCCCCGGAGCTCCGGCGTCTCCAGGAAAGGAAATGGAGCGGGAGTGAAGCCTCCGCGGAACCCAACCCTCCCCTACCCCCCTCACCCCGCAGCGGAGGAAGCCCGGCCTGGGGGAGGCCGAGGAGCCACGAAGTGAGTGAGCAGCCGGCTGGCTGAGGGGCCGGAGGGGAGGGGCCGACGGAAAGAGGCTCCGCCCCTTTTCCGAGAGGGGTGCGGGGGTCCCAGACCACGCTCCGAATAGGCTTTCCCGTGGCCACGCCCTCAGCTCGGTGGCCACGCCCCCTGGAGAGAAGGTCCTGAAGACCCCCCTCTTAGGCCACGCCTCCATTGCGCGAGGCCACGCCTTGGCACCTGAGAGTTAAAACAGGCAGGGGGTTTTGGCCACGCCCTCTCGGAAGGGGGCTGCTGGCCACGCCCTCTCCCACTTTGGGGGGGGTTTCTCTTCGGACAACACCCCAAATAAGGTTCCCTTGTGCCAGGCTCCAGCTGAATGCCCATGCTCCTGGATGGAGGGAACGCCCTTGCTGTGGATCATCCATGGGAGGGGGTTTGGGTCTTGCCTCCTTGGAGGGGTAGGAAGAAAGGGGGTTGCTGGCCCCCATGCCCTCCCCTGCTGTCACCGCTCCCCACCAGAGCCCCTTTTGGAAGGGGGGGCTTCTTCAGGCCTGCCCCTTCCCATCCCAGCTTCAGAACTTGGGGGACCCCCATCCCTATAGAATAAAGAAAGTGTTTTGTATGGTGAGTTTCAGTGGCCTGGGTTCTTAAAGGCATCTAAACGGCCTTGGTCCAGTATACCTGAAGGAGCGTCTCCACCCCCATCATTCTGCCCGGACACTGAGGTCCAGCTCTGGGGGGCTTCTTGCGGTTCCCTCATTGTGAGAAACAAAGCTACAGGCAACCAGGCAGAGGGCCTTCTCGGTGGTGGCATCTGCCCTGTTGAATGCCCTCCCACCAAATGTCAAAGAGATAAACAACTACAGTGGTACCTCGGGTTACATATGCTTCAGGTTACAGACTCCACTAACCCAGAAATAGTGCTTCAGGTTAAGAACTTTGCTTCAGGATGAGAACAGAAATCGTGCTCCGGCGGCGCGGCGGCAGCAGGAGGCCCCATTAGCTAAACTGGACAACTGGATCGAGGCGGGTCAGGACTGCTGATCCTTTTAGATTTGTCAGCAGCCTTTGACATGGTCGATCATGATCTTCTGGACCATCGCCTTGCAGACGTGGGGATACAGGGCATAGCCCGTAACTGGTTGTGCTCTTTTATCTCTGGTCGGGGACAGAGGGTGGCACTGGGGAGGGAAATGTCGTCACGCCACTCCTTGGTGTGTGGAGTGCCGCAGGGCGCAATTCTCTCCCCAATGCTTTTTAACATCTTTATGCGCCCCCTTGCCCAGATTATCCGGAGCTTTGGGCTGGGCTGTCATCAATATGCTGATGACACTCAGCTCTATCTACTGATGGATGGCCACACCAACTCGGCCCCTTACACACTGACCAGATGCTTGGAAGCTGTGGCTGGATGGTTTCGTGGGAGCCGATTGAAACTAAATCCTTCGAAGACAGAGGTCCTATGGCTAGGTCGGGATAGCATGGGGATGAGGGACCAACTCCCTTCTCTTGCGGGGGCCCAATTAGTGCCATTGCCTTCCGTTAAGAGTTTGGGTGTAATCCTTGACGCCTCCCTTTCCATGGAGGCGCAAGTCACAGCAACAGCCAAGGCGACTGTCAGGGGTTTAGGTGCAGAGGCACGGGCAAGGGAGGAAACAGAGAGCGAAGGGGAGGAGACAGAGGAAAGGATGAGTGATGACGACGACCCGAGATCTCCCAGTCTTTCCAGTGAATCAGAGGATTCACAGAAAGGAGCACCAGTGGCCAGGGCAAGGGGGGAGTCTAGGGAGGCACCCCAGGAAGATAGAGCCAGAGGAGACTCAGGGGGGAGCAGCTGGAAGTCGGGACCAGCGTCACCGCCAGGAAGCAGGGAAGAGGAAAGGAGCCAGGGGGGAAGCGCTGGCAGCTCACCACAGGAGGGAGGGCAGGAGTCAGGAGTGGCCACACCTCCATCGGGGAGCGAAGAAACGGTTAAGAGGAAAGTGGAAGGTTGGGCGCGCGCGCCAAGTTCAAATGCAGAGGAAGGCGGCGCAGTGAGCAGCCCCGAAAGGGAACCAGGTCCTAAAGCCCGGCGCAAGGAGGCAGAAGGGTCCGGGTCAGCGTCAGAAGAGTCCCGGAAGGAAGAAGCCCCGGGGGGTAGAGGGACCCAGAGGAGGACAGTCAGGAGGAAAAGGTGGAGCAAGGCTAGGATATTAAGTTGGTGCGCACGGGGCGGAGACTCAGACGGAGCCTCGCCGATCTAGCTAGTAGACGTAGAGTTGCAGACAGCAGCGTGAGAATGGAAACTGTAATTCAATAAAGACTTTTACTTAATGACCGCTGGCTAGCGTGATCCTCTGTGAGCTAGGATCTTGAAGCAGCTCTGACAGTAGGCTCCGTCTCTACATTGTGGGCATCTGCAGCCTCGAGGAGGGGAGAGAAACAGGCGCCCACTAGCGAGCTCACGAACGGCAAGAGACATGACGGCTGAGCAGCAGATAGAGGACCTCAGAAAAGCAGTGGCACAACTGAACGCCGAGGTTCTCGCATCCAGGAAGAGAGAGGACGAGGCAGCTGCCGCCTGCAGGGATCTCCAGGTCAGGTTAGACGTACTGGCAAACCAAACACCCCGGCAGGAGGGAATTGGGTTGGCGAGACGGACAGGCGGGCTACTCTCTCACTTCGATGGGAACCTGCAACAGTATCCCAACTTTAGAGCCGACGTACTGTGCGCACTGCAACTGTTGCATAAGGACTTTAGAGATGAACAGGAGAGAGTGGGGTTCATCATGTCCCATCTGCATGGGGAGGCGAAAGCGTGGTTGCGCAATTTATGGAGAGATAACGATCCGGCGCTCCAGAATGCGGATGCCTTTATTAAAGCGATGGATGGGTGTTTCTTATCAAGTATTGATATTGATCTTGCACGGAAGGAGGTGCATGGGCTGAGACAAGGGAGGGCCAGCGTCAGACAGTATCATGCCCGCTTTTTCGCCTTGGTCAGCGCCCTGGAATGGGACAGAGATTCGGCTCCTGTAAGAGACCTCTTTTGGGAGGGACTGCACAACTCGATTAAAGATGAGATAGCGAGGGGGGAGAGACCCCGAACCACCCAGGAGGTCGTTCAGAGGGCACTGGCAGTGGGGGTGAGGCTGGAAGGACGTCCGTGGAGCAAGGACGAAGGACGTGGAGGGCGCGAACCAGCCGGGGGCCCCTCCTTCTTTCCCAGAGAAGCAGCGCGGGCGCAATCCACGCCTCCGCCAGGAGGAGGAGCCGAACCTATGGAGGTTGGAGGTGCAAGGGCTCAGTCAGCAACCAGAGCCCTAGCACCGGCAGCAGTGAAGGCGAAGCCTCCTAGAGGGACCAGGAAGTGTTACGTCTGTGAGCAGCCAGGGCATATGGCGAAAGAGTGTCCCCAGAGGCCCCACAAGCTTACTGCAGCCTCAGCAATGGTGACTGCAGCAACGCAGCAGGGAGGACCACAGCAGGGAAACGACGATGTCTGGCTGGAGGAAGAGGCAATGGGGCCCAGCCAGACGTGTCAGTGAAGAAGTCCCCAGAAATTTTACAGCCAGTGAACCCCCTCCCGCCCAAACCAGTAGTGAGGCTCACAGCATCTCTCCAGCTGCCCAATGGAATCACCATGGACGTGCCAATCACCATCGACTCCGGCAGCAACGCGGACTTTATAGGGCAGGAATTTGTCGACAGGCACGCTGTGCAGTTGCTGCCGGCCACACTGCCCCTGCAGGTTGTCACGGTGGATGGCAGGGAGCTGCTAGGGGGGCAAGTGGTGAAGCAGACGCCACCAATGGTGATGCGACTTGGGAATCACAGGGAAGTCATCAGCTTCAACGTCACTCAACTGTCTGACACGCCCATTGTATTGGGCATGAGTTGGCTGGACAAGCACAGCCCAACGATGGCTTGGTTCCAGAGGCAGCTGGTCTTCGGCTCTTCCTTTTGTGCTGAACACTGCATCGTACCCAGGCAGGAAGGAGAGGAAGAGGAGTCACAGCTGCTGCTAGGCACGCTGCAAGCGATTCCCCACAAGTACGCAGAATTTCTGGAAGTTTTCTGCGAGAAGGAGGCGGACAGGCTACCCCCTCACAGACCATATGACTGCAAAATTGACCTGCTGCCGGGGGCGGCGCTGCCTAAAGGGAAGCTGTATTCCATGTCTGAGGACGAACTGCAGGAACTCAAAGACTTCATCGATCATAATTTGGAGCGCGGTTTCATCCGGGAGTCTAAGGCAGCGGGGGGCAGTCCTGTATTCTTTGTTAAGAAGCGAGACACGCCCCAAAAAAGACTCGTAGTGGATTACAGGATTTTGAACAGTGTGACCAAGCCGTCGGACTTCCCCATGCCCCGCATCGACGACCTCCTGGCGAAGGTACGGAAGGGAAAGGTGTTCACCAAATTGGACCTGCGGGGGGCGTACAACCTCATTCGCATGCGGGAGGGTGATGAGTGGAAGACAGCCATGTTCACGCCTCTGGGTACCTACGAATACAGAGTTATGCCTTTTGGACTGCAAAATGGCGCTCACGTTTTTCAAGCATTTATGCATCACGTGTTGGCGGGACTTCTCTACAAGACGTGCGTCTGTTTCTTGGATGACATCCTGATCTTTTCGGAGTCGCAGCAAGAACATGACAAGCACGTCAAGGAAGTGCTGGACAGACTAAAGCAACACAGGCTCTACGCCAAGCTGGAGAAGTGCCAATTTGACGTGCCGGAGGTGGATTTTCTGGGCTACAAGCTGTCTGACAAGGGGCTCGCCATGGACAGCGCCAAGGTTCGAGCAGTGTTGGATTGGAAGAGCCCACGCAACCGGAAGGAGGTCCAACGGTTTGTCGGCTTTGCGAACTTCTATCGCAAGTTTATCAAGGGCTTCGCGATGCAGACGGCGGCCATCACTGACACCCTTAGCTCCAAGAAGAAGAAGTTCATCTGGACAGAGCAGGCGGAGCAGTCCTTTCAGGCCCTCAAGCGTCTCTTCGCGTCGGAAGAGCAGTTGCTTCATGTCAACCCCAGCATGCCGATGAGGGTGGAGACAGACGCTTCGGACAGAGCAGTGGGGGCGGTCCTGCTGCAGAAGGACCCGCAGGGCGTGTGGCGGCCGGGAGCGTTTTACTCCAGGAAGCTCAGCAAGTCCGAGCAGAACTACACCATATGGGACAGGGAGTTGCTGGCCATTCATGCGGCGTTCAAGGCGTGGAGGCACTTTCTGATCGGCGCCAAGCACACGGTGCAGGTTTGCACGGACCACAAGAATCTGGAACACTGGCGCACGGCACAGTTCCTGAACCAGAGGCAGATACGTTGGGCTGAGTTCTTTGCGGACTTCGACTTCCGAATAGAGTATGTCCCGGGGGACACCAACATCATGGCAGACGCTCTCTCCCGCAAGCCACAGTATCTGGAGGACGCAACACCAGCGGCCGCCATGCACATCTTTGCACCGACAGTGTGGGCGTGCGCCGCGGCGACCGTGGACCTAGAGGCGGTGCGGCGAGCGTTGCAGGGGGACTCCTTCGCACAAACGAAGATGGCAGAGGTGCGAGGGGGCAAGGCAGCGGCCGACGGTTTCCAGCTACGAGATGGATTGCTCATCCGTAAAGGGGCCATCTACGTGCCGGGTGACGAACTTCGAGCCAAGGTGCTACAGCAGCTGCACGACGCACCCACGGCCGGGCACTTTGGCAAGGAGAAGACGGTAGAATTAGTAGCCAGGGATTTCTGGTGGCCTGGAATGAGAGGGGAGGTCGCAGACTACGTGGCGAGGTGTGACACCTGCCGGAGGGCAAAGCCGGTGCACAAACCGCCGGCTGGACTGTTGGAGCCGCTGCAAACTCCGGTCGAACCTTGGGAAAGGGTGGCTCTGGACTTTGTCACGGATCTGCCCAGCTCAAGGGGCAAGACGGCAGTGTTGGTGGTTGTGGACCTGTTCTCCAAGATGGCGCATTTCATTCCGTGTGCTAAGGTGGCCACGGCAGAGCAAACCGCCAAACTGTTCATAGACCACGTGTTCAAGGTTCACGGTCTGCCACGGTCTATTCTGTCCGACCGCGGGCGGCAGTTCATCTCGAACTTCTGGCAGAAGCTGATGGGCTTCCTAAACGTCAAGATCAATCTGGCGTCGGCGAGACACCCGCAGACCAACGGGCAAGCGGAGCGAGCCAATGCCATCATGCAGCAGTACCTGAGATGTTATGCAAACCAACAGCCTGCGACGTGGGTGGATTACCTGCCGCTTGCAGAGTTTGCCTACAACAACACGAAGCACGTATCCACGGGCGTCACGCCGTTCTTCGCCAACAACGGGCGGCACCCTAGAACCTTCCCGGGACTGGAATGCAGGGGAGAAGGGGAGCCGCAGTCAGCAGATGCGTTCGCGTCGGAGCTGCAGGAAGTCCACGATCAGCTGCGGCGCCACCTGGAGCTGGCTAAACACGCATACAAGGTACAAGCGGACAAACACAGAAGGGTTGGCGAAGAGCTCCACGTGGGAGACTGGGTCTGGTTAGCAGCCCACGCAGTGCCGGCCAGGTCGTTGGCCAAGAAGAAACTAGGGCATAAACAACTGGGGCCATACCAAGTCGAAGAGCAGGTCAACCCGGTGGCTTTCAGGCTGGCGCTTCCGGAGGGTTCCAGAATGCATCCGGTGTTCCACAGATCGGTGCTCACTCCCTACAAGGCACCGCACAGGTTCCAGGAACCCGGAACGGCGCCGAGTCCGCTCAGAGAAGGAACGAGGCACGCGGGAGTGGCACAGGAGGAGCGCATCAACGAAGTCACGGAGATTTTGGACTCCAGATGGGGGGAAGAGGGAGTAGAATACTTTCTCGCCAGGGAAGGCACCCCGGCCAGTGCGAACAGCTGGGTGCCGGGCTACGCTTTAGACGAACCTCTGCTCAAAGACGAGTTTCATGCCCTCTTCCCACATAGACCTATGCCAGCAGACTTTTTCGATGACTGGCTTTTCACGCCCACGCTTTCGGACAGCACGTTCAGGGGGTTCGACTCGGACGAGGAACCAACACGAGACGTCCGTTCCCCGGAGGGGTCACCCTCGGGATCTGTCTCAGAACCCTCGTATTGGTGGGACGATAGGCCGGAGGAGCAGTTCCGCAGGAAGTGGATGGAATGTTCCGGCCGAGCAACGCCGCCTGGAGGAAGTGCGGGAGAGACGGACATGGACATTTTCGGGGACGACCCTGGTTTCGAGCACGGCGGCACAGAGATGGAAGAGGAGGTGACTGTCGTCAACGAGAGCAGAGAGGAAGACCCGGAGGAGTTCCGATGGAGGCCTGCCACGGGAAGCGACCGATATCCGACGTTCGTCCCTTTGCAACAGCAGCCCCCAGCTCCAGCACCGGAAGGAGGGGAGGGGGGACTGGGGGGCTTCGAGGGGGGGATGGATGTCAGGGGTTTAGGTGCAGAGGCACGGGCAAGGGAGGAAACAGAGAGCGAAGGGGAGGAGACAGAGGAAAGGATGAGTGATGACGACGACCCGAGATCTCCCAGTCTTTCCAGTGAATCAGAGGATTCACAGAAAGGAGCACCAGTGGCCAGGGCAAGGGGGGAGTCTAGGGAGGCACCCCAGGAAGATAGAGCCAGAGGAGACTCAGGGGGGAGCAGCTGGAAGTCGGGACCAGCGTCACCGCCAGGAAGCAGGGAAGAGGAAAGGAGCCAGGGGGGAAGCGCTGGCAGCTCACCACAGGAGGGAGGGCAGGAGTCAGGAGTGGCCACACCTCCATCGGGGAGCGAAGAAACGGTTAAGAGGAAAGTGGAAGGTTGGGCGCGCGCGCCAAGTTCAAATGCAGAGGAAGGCGGCGCAGTGAGCAGCCCCGAAAGGGAACCAGGTCCTAAAGCCCGGCGCAAGGAGGCAGAAGGGTCCGGGTCAGCGTCAGAAGAGTCCCGGAAGGAAGAAGCCCCGGGGGGTAGAGGGACCCAGAGGAGGACAGTCAGGAGGAAAAGGTGGAGCAAGGCTAGGATATTAAGTTGGTGCGCACGGGGCGGAGACTCAGACGGAGCCTCGCCGATCTAGCTAGTAGACGTAGAGTTGCAGACAGCAGCGTGAGAATGGAAACTGTAATTCAATAAAGACTTTTACTTAATGACCGCTGGCTAGCGTGATCCTCTGTGAGCTAGGATCTTGAAGCAGCTCTGACAGCGACATTTTTCCACCTTCGCCGCATCAAGCAGTTGGTCCCTTACCTTTCCCGCCCCGACCTGGCCACAGTGATCCATGCGACAGTCATCTCCAGGCTTGACTACTGTAACTCGCTCTACGCGGGGCTGCCCTTGAAGCTGTCCCAGAAACTCCAGCGGGTACAGAATGCTGCAGCGAGGCTCCTCACAGCGTCTCTGCCATGGGAGCATATTCATCCAGTGCTTTTCAAGCTGCACTGGCTCCCGGTGGAGTACAGGGTCAGATTTAAGGTGCTGCTTTTGACCTTTAAAGCCCTTCACGGCCTAGGACCCTCGTACCTACAGGACCGCCTCGCCTGGTATGCCCCACGGAGAGCCTCAAGGTCCATAAATAACAACACCCTAGTGGTCCCGGGCCCTAAGGAAGTTAGATTGGCTTCAATCAGAGCCAGGGCCTTTTCAGCACTGGCCCCAACTTGGTGGAACGCTCTGTCTCATGAGACCAGGGCCCTGCAGGATCTGATCTCTTTCCGCAGGGCCTGTAAGACAGAGTTGTTCCGCCTGGCCTTTGGATTGGAGCCAATTTGATTCCCTCCGCCCCCTTTTTCTTTTTTCTTTTCCTTCTCCTGCAATGAGGCTCCATTTTAATATTTTAATGTTCCATTATTTTAATGTTGTATTTTATTTTTGTTTTTAAGTTGTAATCACTCATCTTGTTTTTATTATTGCTTGTAAGCCGCTCTGAGCCCGGCCTTGGCTGGGGAGGGCGGGGTATAAATAAAAAATTATTATTATTATTAAAGTGGTGCTTCAGGTTAAGAACAGTTTCAGGTTAAGAACGGACCTCCGGAACGAATTAAGTACTTAACCTGAGGTACCACTGTACCTGACATTCAGAAGACATCTGATGGTAGCCCTGTTCAGTGAAGTTTTTAATGTGTGACATCTTAGTGTATTTTTGGTCTTTGTGGAAGCCGCCCAGAGTGGCTGGGGAAACCCAGCCAGATGGGCGGGGTACAAATAATTTATTATTATTATTATTATTATTAATATTATTATTATTATTAATTATCTGGTTGGTCACTGTGAGGACAGGATCATTGGCTTGATCCAGCAGGTTCTCCTTGTGTTACTATGACTTAACCTGACGTAGTGTAGGCAGCCTGTGCCTCCTTGGATTCTGCGGGCTGTTCTGGCTGGATCAGAATACTGCCAAATATTTAAGATCAAACAAGGTGGTGTGATAATAAGAAAACTTACACATCTATCTGGTGCAGTTGCACCAGAATTAATCTGCAGGTGATAATCTGCCTCCTCCGTCGGAGCCAGTTTGTCTCTGTATATCGGCTGCTGGGAATCACAAGTTGGGAGAGCTGGTGTTGTACTTAGGCCTTCTTGCTGGGCTCCCGTGAGGGCATCTGGTCAGCCACAGTGAGAGTAGGAGAGTAGACTAGATGGCCCCTGCCTTGGCCGGATTCAGCAGCCAGGCTCCTGTTACCAGTGTTAGAAACTGGTATGTGAGCTTATGGCCAAATAGCACCTTAAACCTAGGTTACGGTTGCCACAGCCGAATGACTAGACTCCATTTCCCCTCAATGGAGGGAGGAATTATTTTTATTATTAATTTCATTTATATACAATCATACCTTGGGTTACAGCCGCTTCAGGTTGCGTTTTTTTGGGTTATGGACCCCCGAAAGCCGGAAGTACTGGAATGGGTTACTTCTGGGTTTCGTTGGTCATGCACGTGCAGAAGTGCTAAATCGCACTTTGCGCATGCGCAGAAGCGCCAAATTGCAACCCGCACGTGCGCAGACGCGGGTTGTGAATGCTGTGGGTTGCGAACGTGCATCCCGCATGGATCACATTCGGAACCTGCACCGTCCACTGTACTGTTTTGTATTTTAATGTGTTACAAACCACGTTTGAGGTTTTTTTCTTTAAAACACCAAATAAAACAATCCAGAATAAAACAAATTCAAGCATCAAGTAAAATATTTCTGATCCTTCCCTAAGTGACATTTGGCTTTTCCCATATTTATTTACCTGCTTAATTTATAGTGCTGCCCCTAGAAGGAGGACTCCAGGAGGCTAGTGTGGTGTAGCAGGTTAGAGTGTTGGACTAGGACCTGGGAGATCAGGGTTCAAATCCCCACTCAGTCAGGAACCTCACTGACTGATCTTGGAGTCAGTCACAGCCTCTTAACCTATCTCACAGGGGTGTTGTGCGGATTAACTGAGATGGGTGTGAACCATGGACTCCTTGGAGAAAAAGGTGGGAGATAAATGCAATAAATAAGCTTTTCTGCTGATCTGCTTAAGAAAGCTGGAGGAACCAACCAGATGGAGATGTCAGTCGCCAGCCTGGGCACCCAGAGATCTCCACAGGGTTGCGATCCGACCTTCCCCGGTTGCAAAACACACCTGGCACCTGGGGAACTTCTAACATGCCTTGTTACATTCTTCTGACCTTGGCCCAGTTACTGCTTCTCAGCCTAAGCTACCTAACAGGGTTGTTTTGAGGATAAAGGTGGGGAGAACAACCATGTAGGATGGAGTCGGGGGTTTGGACGAAGGGTGGAATAAAAATGTAAGCACCACTTTCTCCAAGATTTTTCTGGCCTCTTATTTGTGGTTCTCTGGAACTGCAGGAGCTGAAAAGCTTGCATGGCAAAACTCTGTTCCCTGCTCTTACCTCTTTCTGGGAAATGTGTTAAGGGGGACTTTTGAATTCTTTTCCTGAGACATGGACCCTCCGTAAGCAGCGATAATGAAACAAGGGAGATGGGGCTGTGCCTTTGCCACTAAGATAACTAAGAATACAAGTATTGCTATAATATTATTGTATTGTATTAGGATCATTGGTGATGACTGATTGAGCAAGGGCTCAAAAAAAATCATAGTCTATATGTTAATATGTCTTTTATATGTTGTAGGTGCTTTGTTTTGTAATAAGAATATAATGTTTTAATAAACATAGCAATTTAGAAGGGGTCCCAGGAGTAAAGGCTTGTAAGCTTTGATTTCGTCCAAATAATTCTAAGAGTCCTCTTGGAAACTGGGATTAAGCTCTGGTTCCTTTTTGGGGGTGGAATGTGGATATTAGACACTTTCATTCATGGCTGTGGACTTGAGAACGAGGCTTTTCACAGAATTCTATCTTGAATGTCAGCTCCATTCCTGACATTGCTGCAACCTTCATTCTTCCTCCCTTTTTCAAGTTTCCCCATATCCTTAGTAAAGGCTGAATGTTAAAAGGGGAGAATTTGGGGAAATGAATGTACCTCACTTTGAAGGCAGAAGGTCCAAGTATGACCCCCCCCCCCCAGTTTCTCCAGTTAGGTCTAGGACAGGCTTCCTCAACCTCGGCCCTCCAGATGTTTTTGGGTTACAACTCCCATGATCCCTAGCTAGCAGGACCAGTGGTCAGGGATGCTGGGAATTGTCTCAAAACATCTGGAGGGCCGAGGTTGAGGAAGCCTGGTCTAGGAAGAGCTTTGTCTGAAGCTGCAGTCAGAGATCTAAATTGATTGATGGGCTGACTCAGTATAAGGCCGCTTTCACCCGATGTTCCTGGCGATGTCTCTGGCGCCGTGCCATTGTACGACTCATTGCACAAGTGATACAGAAGAGGCCAGACAACTGGTGGTACCCTTTATTCTTCTTCTGTGCTGAGGATCCTAAGGGGGTCTTTAGATTCCCTCCGTAAAAGTGAAAGTGGGGCATCCAAAGTAAGGGATGCGGGTGGTGCTGTGGGTTAAACCACAGAGCCTAGGACTTGCTGATCAGAAGGTTGGCAGTTCGAATCCCCACGACGGGGTGAGCTCCCGTTGCTCAGTCCCTGCTCCTGCCAACTTAGCAGTTCAAAAGCACGTCAAAGTGCAAGTAGATAAATAGGTACCGCTCTGGTTGGAAGGTAAACGGCGTTTCCGTGCGCTGCTCTGGTTCGCCAGAAGCGGCTTAGTCCTGCTGGCCACATGACCTGGAAGCTGTATGCTGGCTCCCTCGGCCAATAAAGCGAGATGAGCGCCACAACCCCAGAGTCGGCCACAACTGGGCCTAATGGCCAGGGGTCCCTTTAGCTTTACATCCAAAGCACATGACTTCCCCCAAAGAATCCTGGGAAATGTAGTTCCTGCTTCCCAGACCTATAATTCCCACAACTTTTAACAGCCTACCGTTCCCAGGATTCTCGGGGAAAAGTCACGAGCTCTAAAAGCAGTGCAAAGATGCAGTTTCAAAGACTGCAACATTGCAGCTGGGGGGGTTTTGTGGTTTGGCAAAAGGTCTCTCTATGCTTCACTCCTAAAACATGTGTGTATCTCTGCCAGTTTACTTCAAAATGATCACATGCCCTCTGTTTCTTTCTTTCCGCCCTCTAGTTTCTTACTTCGTCCAAGGCTCGCCTAGCAGTTGATGCAGAAAGTCAAGAGGGCTCGGCTGGAAAACGAAAGTGCAGGAAGTTGGAGAAGGTAACTTTTTGAAGTTGACTCGAGTAGCTTTTGGAGGAGCAGGAAGCGTTGGGGACTCAGGAGGTTAAAAACAAGGGGTTTGTTTTCTGAATGGCAACTCCTATCTGATTCCTACCATCCCTTTCTGTTAGCTGTGCTGGCTGAACTTGCTGAGAGTTGCAGTCTCAGGATCATATTGAGTGCGACAGGTTTCCACTTCCCTGTTGTGACACATTTAGAGCCAGAAAATAAAACACAGTTTGCCCAGACAGCAGCCCCAGTGGTCAGCATCGTCTTCCCCTTAGTTTCCAAAGGCCTGTCTGAACAGGACGGTCCTAACGTGCCTTCCTAGTGGAGGGAACCAGTCTAACTTCTTCTGTAAGGGAATTCCACAGTATGGGAGCAGATACAGAAAAAACTCCCCTGTCACTACCAACCACGCCTCTGATGTTGGTGATACTGAGACAAGGTGCTCACCTGAGGATTTTCACACCTGGGTAGGCTTGTACAGGGAGGTAGGAAAATTACATGGCTTGGGTGACCTGAAGTATCTTATCAGTGCTAATTGCTGTTATTAAATAACTGCGAGTCAAAAATTCTTGCTAAATACCAGAGATCACCTCGCATTCCACCAGCAGATCCAGATCTGTGTTCTTCCCACCCCTATATTTTGGCTGGTGGTCTCAAACATTGGTGTATTGTTGTATGATAAAGGTGGGAAACTCGCTCGCAGCCTCACTTTATGTGGCCCATTGACCCCTACTCCTTTCGTAACTACAATTCCCAGAGTGGTTTAAAAGTCAATCCCTCTTCACAGGAAAACTCTGGGAATTGTAGCTGTGGTGGGGGATATAGGGTCTCCTAGCAACTTTCAGCACCCTTAACAGACTACAGTTCCCAGGATTCTTTGTGGGGAGCTATGTACAATGCGGATGTGGCCAGAGAGAAATAGTCTAGTTTCCCCCTCCCTCTATTAAAATTACCCTAGTGTACCACTTGGAGTGTGGTTCCTTACACTCTGCTGCCATACAGACAAGTCTGATTCTGAAATCTATACAGGCTATTCCACATTTACAGTGTGGTGTAGAGAGCCAGTGTGGTGTAGTGGTTAAGAGCGGTAGATTTGTAATCCGGGGAACGGGGTTCGCGCCTCCGCTCCTCCACCTGCAGCTGCTGGGTGACCTTGGGCCAGTCACACTTCTCTGAAGTCTCTCAGCCCCACTCACCTCACAGAGTGTTTGTTGTGGGGGAGGAAGGGAAAGGAGATTGTTAGCCGCTTTGAGACTCCTTCGGGTAGTGATAAAGCGAGATATCAAATCCAAACTCCTCTTCTTCTTCTTCTTCATGGGGGGCTACTTTCCACGGCACGGCATCTCTAAAAATCTCATATACCTCATTTACTCGAATCTAATGCTCATCTTTTTAGCCAAATTACATTGCGAAAACTAAGGTGCGCATTAGATTCAATGGCACATTTGCATTTGCCAGAAAATACTTTTTTGGTTTCAAGGTTCTGAAAATTAAGGTGTACGTCAGATACGGTGGCGCATTAGACTTGAGTAAATACGGTATTGGGAACACCATTGCAAAAAGCTTTCAACTCCCAACTCTCCGCAGACCTCAGAAGTTCAGTGCAAGGACTCCTGGGATTGCACTTGCAAAGGCTTGTGGGATTGCTGGGCACTGTTTTGCAGTTTTCACGCTCTTTTAGGGCTTTCCTATGCCGCTTCTGGGTTGGTGGCAATGCACACATGTGCAGTTGGGTGTGCCTTGAGCGCCTGTAAATGGGGAGTTGCCTATAATGTATTTTGTGTATGTAAATAATTGATCACACAATAAATAATAGCATCACACAAGGGTTAAACCACAGAGCCTAGGACTTGTCGATCAGAAGGCTGGTGGTTCGAATCCCCACAACGGGGTGAGCTCCTGTTGCTCGGTCCCATCTCCTGCCAACCTAGCAGTTCGAAAGCACGTCAAAGTGCAAGTAGATAAATAGGTACCGCTCCAGCGGGAAGGTAAACGGCGTTTCCGTGCGCTGCTCTGGTTCGCCAGAAGCGGCTTAGTCATGCTGGCCACATGACCCGGAAGCTGTATGCCGGCTCCCTTGGCCAGTAAAGCGAGATGAGCGCCGCAACCCCAGAGTCGTCCGCGACTGGGCCTAATGGTCAAGGGGTCCCTTTACCTTTACCTTAGGATCACACAGGAGCTGGGGTTGGGGGTTGGGCAGGTCTCTAGCCTTATCAGTGCTCACACGGGGCAGTCCAAATGATGTGTTTTATAGCAGCCCCACAGTGTTACGAAAGATGCTGGGACCATCGTGTGTTTTCAGGAAAAGTTTCCCTTCCTTTCCTACAGGAGGAGCTGTTGCTCAGTAGCAGAGCACCTGCTTTGCATGCAGAAGGTCCCGGGTGCAAACCCCGCCGTCTCCAGGTAGGGTTGGGGAACGATGCTAGTTTTTTAACCCCTGTAGGGATGCTTCCGCCCTCAGTGCGGGAACAACGGGAATAGCTAGACTGAGGCCTTGACTCTGGCGACATTCGCACCCACACATTTAGAGTGCTGCGGTAGCAGGTTGTGGCTTCTCCCCCCCCCCCCCAATTTCTGGGAGCTGTAGTTTATTAAGGACACTGAGAGTTCTTAGTAGGCTCCGGTTCCTCTTCACAGGGAGCTCTGGGAATTGTAGCTCCGTGAGGGGGATAGGAAGGGGTTGCTAAAACTACATTTCCCATATACAGTGGTACCTTGGGTTACACACGCTTCAGGTTACACACTCCGCTAACCCAGAAATAGTGCTTCAGGTTAAGAACTTTGCTTCAGGATAAGAACAGAAATCGGGCTCTGGCAGCACGGCGGCAGCGGGAGGCCCCATTAGCTAAAGTGGTGCTTCAGGTTAAGAACAGTTTCAGGTTAAGAACGGACCTCTGGAACGAATTAAGTACTTAACCCGAGGTACCGCTGTATTTTTTGGTGTGGGAGGGAGCCCTGACTGTTTAAAGTGGAATCGTAGTCCTTTAACTGTGGTGTGAATGTGGCCTCTGTATGAGGCAGCCGTCTATGATCCTGTCTAAACAAGAACTATGAGGACTGGAATACGGCTCTCTCTTTGTTTTGGAGAGAGAATGCATGATAACGAAGTGAGAAAAGTGCAAGAAGTCCGTCTCCAGGCAAGGCTGTTTAGGTCCCCTGTTCTGAAACCCCGGAGAGCGGCTGAGCTGAATGAGTTCCTGTGAACTAGGCCACATCCACACCATCCACATTTAAAGCAGATGGGCTCCCCCCCCCCAAAAAAAATCCTGCGAACTGTAGTTTGTTCAGGGTGCTGGGACTGGCAGCTGTGGGAGGGGAAAACTACAGTTCCCAAGATTATTTGGGGTGGGGGAAGCCATCTGCTTTAAATGTATGGTGTGGATGTGGCCCCAGTCTTCGGTCCTGTTTTGGGCAGCAGGTGGAGTATTTCATATTTAACCTTCCCCTTGCAAAAGGCCTCTGAACCCAGCAAAGCAGAATATCTTTGAGAAGGCTATGCTTGAGCCCTTCCGTCTGATGTGCTAAGTTTTTTTAATGCAGGGAGCTATTTTGAAGACATGTGGGGAGCATTTGTTTTACGGACCATGCTTATAACCAAGCAGCTAAAAACCAAAATTACGGTTCTCAGATCGGTTTGCAGCAATCAGTAATAAGAGTTGCCTGCCCCACATGCTTACGGTCCAAAAGACAATGCACAAAAAGAAAAGGGGTTGTGGAGAGGAGGAAAGACAAAGACAGGCAGTACTTTTTGGAGTTTGTATAATTATTGTTTTTCTGATAGGAAGAAGGGAGTAATATATATTATTAAATTTTCTGTTTAATAATATTCATTTCTACATCCTTAAGATATCGATGACTTCCCTTCTCTTTCCATGGTTCATTTTACATATCATTAATCCCTGTGGGTGGCGCTGTGGTCTAAACCACTGGGCCTTGGGCTTGCTGATTGGAAGGTCGGTGGTTCGAAGCTCCCGTTGCTCGGTCCCTGCTCCTGCCAACCTAGCAGTTCGAAAGCACGTCAAAGTGCAAGTAGATAAATAGATACCACTCCGGCGGGAAGGTTAACGGCGTTTCTGTGCACTGCTCTGGTTCGCCAGAAGTGGCTTAGTCATGCTGGCCGCATGACCCGGAAGAACTGTCTGTGGACAAACATCGGCTCCCTCGGCCAGTAAAGGGAGATGAGCGCCGCAACCCCAGAGTCATTCGCGACTGGACTTAACTGTCAGGGGTCCTTTACCTTTGATCCCTGCATATTTTACAAAAACTATACCATTCAGTATTCCATTCTTGTTATTGTTTAGTCGTTTAGTCGTGTCCGACTCTTCGTGACCCCATGGACCAGAGCACGCCAGGCACTCCTGTCTTCCACTGCCTCCCACAGTTTGGTCAAAATTCCATTATTACAACCATCTTAATTTATACTTTATATAATTTGGGAGACATCTGAAGGCATCCCTGTTTAGGGAAGCTTTTAATGTTTAATAGACTATTGTATTTTAATATTCTTTTGGAAGCTGCCCAGAGTGGCTGGGAAAACCCAGCCAGATGGGCGGGGTATAAATAATAAATTATTATTATTATTATACTGTTGATTTTTTTCTTAATGCTGCCAGCGTTTTCATCCTTACACAGTTATTTCCCATATATTCAATGAACGTTTTCCAATTCTTCTTGTTCTCTTGTTCTATAAGTTAAATATTCAAGTTGCGCATATTCTGTCAACTTAAGTTGCAATTCTTCTTTATTTTGGACCTCGCTCGTTTTCCATTGGGGAGCTAACAAAACCCGGGCCGCAGTAGTAGCATACATAAATAAGCTTTTTTGACACCTGGGGATTTCAGTCTAAATTATCCACAACAGAAAGGACTTTGGTTTGGCGGGGGGGAGTACTTTTAAACATTTTTCCAGTTCATTATGGATCATTTCCCAATTCTCCTTTACCCGTTTACAAGTCCACCACATATGAAAGAATGTTCCCATAGCCTCATTGCACCTCCAGCACTTATCTGAGTATGTTGTTCTTTAGCTGTGTGTTCTCGGACTGGACTGATAACAGTTCAGGAGAAACTTGACTATCAGATAAACCAGGCTTCCTCAACCTCGCCCCTCCAGATGTTTTTGGCCTACAACTCCCATGATCCTTAGCTAGCAGGACCAGTGGTCAGGGATGCTGGGAATTGTAGTCCCAAAACATCTGGAGGGCTGAGGTTGAGGAAGCCTGAGATAAACTGTATGAATGAACCCTGACTCTGGATGGAATTGATGTGCCCTCCTCCCTTTTCTTTCTCTCTTTCTCTATCTGTTTCCCCAATCCACCAATTTTCTCTCCCCCCCCCCCAGCTGCCTAACCAATTCAGGAGGAAGGCTGAAGATGACAGCGGTGGACGCTCTGTCCGACAGCTCAGACGCCGTGGAGATGGAGGACACGTCCGCTTCCCACTTCCAGGTGGAGAAGCATTCGTGGGAGGGGCTGCGTGACATCATCCACAGCAGCCGGAAGTACACGGGGATGATCGTGAACAAGGCACCCCATGACTTCCAGTTCGTTCGGAAGACCGAAGAGTCAAGCCCTCACTCCCATCGGCTGTATTACCTGGGTAAGATTGGATTGGGCTGGGAACCAAAGAGTCGGAAGCACCTTGTGTCGCAGTGGAATTGCATATAATTGAAAACCATTGAAAAAACTTGCAAACACCCTGTTCTGCCCCAAACCCCGTTGCACCCTTTTAGTGACGTTTCAGTTATGCCTTTATGATGTTTCCAGGTTACTTCTGGGTTCAGTGTGATGTGTGTATGCACATGTAAATGGAGGGCTGCCTGTATTTATTTACTTTATATTTATTTTAAAATGTGCATCGTTCCTTTTTGAGGGGCTTCTTCCATGAAGCAGCTTACAATCTTAAAAGCAAAACAAAACCCAACTCCACCTGACGAATGTGGGTTCTAGGAGTTCTGTAGGTTCTCTCTCTCTTTCTCCCTCCCTCTCCCTAACTCTCTTGCTAGAGGGTGGATCTAAGGCATGGGTTTGCAAGCTAAGGCCTGGGGGCTGGATCCGGCCCAATCACCTTCCAAATCCGGCCCACGGATTTACATAAGTAGAATGTGTGCTTTTATTTAAAATGCATCTCTGGGTTATTTGTGGGGCATAGGAATTTGTTCACCCCCCCCCCAATACAGTCCACCCCAAGGTCTGAGGGACAGTGGACCGCACCCCTGCTGAAAAAGTTTGCTGACCCCTGATCTAATGGTTTAGAGATAGGTAATTTTCATTTATGTCTGGAAGCCTTGGAACCAGACCCCTGCCTAAGATGCGATCGTACTGTGCAGGACAGCTGAACAATAAACCAGCATTTTGAAAGAAGTTCAGAAATACTCTTGCAAGAGCAAGAATTTTAATTGCTAAGGTATGGAAAGCAGATTCTACTCCCTCGAAATTAGATTGGCAAAATAAAATGTTAGAATATGCAGAACTAGCAATATTTAGCAGCAAGATTCCGAGACCATACAGATCAAATATTTAATAGAGAGTGGAATATTTACAGAGAATATTTAAAAGAACATTGTAACAACATAAATTCTTTGGCAGGTCTGGATTGATTTCTGCATGAAATAAGAGATCGCTACAGAATCAACATAACAGAATAACTTAGGAGAGATAAAGTTGTGTAGCTGTAATGAAACTTAGAAAGCACAATGGGGGCGGGGATCGGAAGTCATGTTAGAATTAGTGATGGATGAACTCAATCTTTTCTTTTTTGTGTGTACGGAGTGTTAATTTTGGATTACCATTTGCTGATTGTTGCTTAGTGTCTTGGTTTTTTTTTTTTAATAAAAAGTAATAAAGCATTGAAAGAAAGAAAGAAGTTCAGAAATAAGAACGTACAGTGGTGCCTCGCAAGACGAAATTAATCCGTTCCGCGAGTCTCTTCATCTAGCGGTTTTTTCGTCTTGCGAAGCAACCCTATTAGTGGCTTAGCGGATTAGCGCTATTAAAGGCTTAGCGGCTATTAAAGGCTTAGCGGCTATTAAAGGCTTAGCAGATTAGCGGCTAAAAGGCTATTAGCGGCTAAAAGGCTCAGAAAAAGGGGGGAGCGGAAAAAAATCGGAACACTCGCAAGACGTTTTCGTCTTGCAAAGCAAGCCCATAGAGAAAATCGTCTTGCGAAGCAGCTCAAAAACGGAAAACCCTTTCGTCTAGCGGGTTTTCCGTCTTGCGAGGCATTCGTCTTGCGGGGCACCACTGTAAAAGCATAAGGCAGATTGAAAAACAGTATTAAAACCAAAAAGCCAACAAGAAACACTCATGTCCTGCTATCCAAATTCTCATTATATGAAAATTCACTTATCCAAACACAATGAGTTAGTACCCAAACCTCACTATGCACACTGCAGATTCAGATATCCAAACCTGTACTGTAAACAAGTAAGTGGGTCTTAAACAAGCCTTCCTTTTGCAGTCATTTTTCCAGAAACCGTGGTGGGAGAGAGGGACGGGGGGAGAGAGCGTGTTTCCCCCTTCATTGTTTGCCTTTTGCAAGGATTCAGACGATTTCCCTGGGTTTCCCTGTTTGTCAAGTTTTTGTGCATTAGAAAATACCCCATGGGAATCGATGGAAATCGTCGGCTTGTTATGCGAACGTTCACCTAACAATTGATTTCCTGAGAATGTATTGTGCTTGGACAGCGGGAGCTGTGCGTAGACTAATTTGAGGAGGTGGAGAGTGGCGTTGAATGGCAATTATGGGGTTTTCGCTTCACTTCTACAAGGAGAGAATTCTAGAGAACTTGTGACTCTATATAGTGGATGCTCGGGTTGCAAATGTGATCCATGCGGGAGGCACGTTCGCAACCTGCACCGCCGTGTCTGCACACGTGCGGGTCGTGATTTGGCGCTTCTGCGCATGTGCAAAGCGCGATTTAGTGGTTCTGCGCGAGCGCCAAAACCCGGAAGTAACCCGTTCCAGTACTTCCAGGTTCGGTGCGGTGTGCAACCAGAAAGCGCACAACCTGAAGCGCCTGTAACCCGAGATGTGACTGTACTGTAAAAGCATGTGCTTGAATTGGTTCCCATTTCAACAGGAATGCCATACGGAAGCAGGGAGAACTCCCTCCTCTACTCTGAGATTCCCAAAAAGGTACGGAAGGAAGCCTTGCTCCTGTTGTCGTGGAAGCAGATGCTGGACCACTTCCAGGTGAGGCACGGTGGAGGGTGGGGTGTGGCTTCACTGCGCTCGGCGGACTCGGGAACTGTTCTGGGGGAAAAACCAGAAGAAAAAATAATAACTCTGATTCCACATCTAGAATAAATTGGAGGCAGGGAATCTTTTTCCGTGATGGAGGCTGACCCAGTCTCCCGCAGCAGAAGCTGGCAGGAAGCTGAGAGACCTGCCCAAGGTTCTCGCTCCACCCACTCTATTGGGGCAGCTCCATCAGGCCTCAGCTCCTGTTCCATCAGGCTGCCTAAGGGAGAGAGCTGGGAAGCAGAAGACTCGCTCCATCAGCTTTGTTGAAAGACCAGCTCCCCCCAGGCACCTCCTGTCCCTAAAACTATGCAAGCTGGTCATATGAACAGCTGTTTTAAAAACCAGTGCCTGAGTTTGATTCCCTCTCCCCACTGTCCCTTTTCTCTTATTTAATAATAATAATTTATACCCCGCCCATCTGGCTGAGTTTCCCCAGCCACTCTGGGTGGCTCCCAATCAAGTGTTCAAAACAATACAGCATTAAATATTAAAAACTTCCCTAAACAGGGCTGCCTTCAGATGTCTTTTAAAGATAAGATAGCTGCTTCTTTCCTTCACATCTGAAGGGCGGACATTCCACAGGGCAGGCGCCACTACCGAGAAGGCCCTCTGCCTGGTTCCCTGTAACTTGGCTTCTCGCAATGAGGGAACTGCCAGAAGCCCCTTGGAGCTGTATCTCAGTGTCCGGGCTGAATGATGGGGGTGGAGACTCTCCTTCAGGTATACAGGTCCGAGGCCGTTGAGGGCTTTTAAGGTCAGCACCATCACTTTGAATTGTGCCCAGAAACGTCCTGGGAGCCAATGCAGATCTCTCAGGACCGGTGTTATGTGGTCCTGGCAGCCACTCCCAGTCACCAGTCTAGCTGCCACATTCTGGATTAATTGCAGTTTCTGGGTCACCTTCAAAGGTAGTCCCACGTAGAGCGCATTGCAGTATATACCGCCCTATACCCAGGGTCTCAGGGCGGTTCACAGAATAAAATCAAGCTATAAAAACATAAAAACATAATAATAATAATAATAATAATAATAATAATAATAATAATAATAATAATTTTTTATTTATACCCCGCCCTCCCCAGCCAAGGCCGGGCTCAGAGCGGCTTACAAGCAATAATAAAAACAAGATGAGTGATTACAACTTAAAAACAAAAATAAAATACAACATTAAAATAATGGAACATTAAAATATTAAAATGAAGCCTCATTGCAGGAGAAGGAAAAGAAAAAAGAAAAGGGGGGGGGGAGGGAATCAAATTGGCTCCAAGCCGAAGGCCAGGCGGAACAACTCTTTCTTACAGGCCCTGCGGAAAGAGATCAGATCCTGCAGGGCCCTGGTCTCATGAGACAGAGCGTTCCACCAAGTTGGGGCCAGTGCTGAAAAGGCCCTGGCTCTGGTTGAAGCCAATCTAACTTCCTTAGGGCCTGGGACCACTAGGGTGTTGTTATTTATGGACCTTGAGGCTCTCCGTGGGGCATACCGGGAGAGGCGGTCCCGGAGGTATGAGGGTCCTAGGCCATGAAGGGCTTTAAAGGTCAAAAGCAGCACCTTAAATCTGACCCTGTACTCCACCGGGAGCCAGTGCAGCTTGAAAAGCACTGGATGAATATGCTCCCATGGCAGAGACCCCGTGAGGAGCCTCGCTGCAGCATTCTGTATGAATGAATGAAATGAAATGAAATTTAAAAAAAAAGAAAAAAAAATGAAAACAGCAACCCAATAGCTCCCCCCCCCCATCACATTTTAAAAGGGCATAGGATGTAAATCAGAGCAACCAAAAGCCTGGTTAAAAAGGAACGCTTTTGCCTGGCACGTAAAGATTGTATAATGAAGGCGCCAGGCGAACTTCCCTGGGGAGAGCATTCCACAGAAGGGGAGCCACTGCAGAGAAGGCCCCGTTCTCGTGTTGCCACCCTCCTGACCTCTTGAGGAGGAGGCACACGACGGAGGGCCTCAAAAGTTGATCTCAGGGTCCGGGTAGGTTCATATGGAAAGAGGCGGTCCTTGAGGTATTGCGGTCCTGAGCCGTTTTAAGGCTTTGTAGGTCAAAACCAGCACTTCCTTGTGTGTTGTGCATTTTTAGATTCTAAGCCTGCAAGCAGGGACTGTCTTGTTCCAACTGATTATACGGAAGCCGCTCTGGGAGGCTGGGATTTTGGGGTACAAATCCCCCTAAGTAAACAAATAAGATTTGCACAGTAGGTTGGTGGCAGAGCTTTCTCGTGTTTTCTCTGCGTGTACCTTCATGACCTTTTTTTGGGGGGCCCCCTCCCCTGTTTTCCACCAGGCCACCCCCCACCACGGGATGTATTCCAGGGAGGAAGAGTTGCTGAGGGAACGCAAGCGGCTAGGGGTCTTTGGGATCACTTCCTACGACTTCCATAGCGAGAGCGGCCTCTTCCTGTTCCAGGCCAGCAACAGCCTTTTCCACTGCCGGGACGGAGGCAAGAACGGCTTTATGGTGAGCATGCGTTAAAGGCAGCAGCCATCCCACGCTGCACTGATTCACAGCGCTTGGTAATTGTTGGTAAACTGCCCTTGGGTATGGAGGTTCTCTTCGCGCTCCTGTTCTTATCCACAGCGCTTAGTAATGGTCAGTATACAGTCGTACCTCCGCTTACGTATCCCTCTTTCGGTTTCTCCTTTCTGAACCTTTCCATTTTGTCTACCTTGAACCTCTGAACGTTCAGCTTCATGGGTTGTGCACGAATTCTGGTACTTTCAAAAAAGAGAGGGAAACTTTCTCCCCACTCTCCCTGCGCCGTGGAGAGTTCACAGGTGTGTGTGCTGCTTGTCCGCAGGTGTCTCCGATGAAGCCGCTGGAAATCAAGACGCAGTGCTCAGGCCCCAGAATGGATCCCAAGATCTGCTCCGCCAATCCGTCTTTCTTCTCGTTCATCAACAACAACGACCTTTGGGTTGCCAGCATCGAGACCGGGGAGGAGCGGAGGCTGACGTATTGCCAGAAAGGTGAGCGCTGTCTATAACACTCCCGTCTTGTGTGGAGGGGGAAATAAATATCCCTGCCTGGTATTTTTTCTGCCTGGTGCTAGATCAGCCCCTAAATTACCGTATTTTTCGCTCTATAAGATGCACTTTCCCCCTCCTAAAAAGTAAGGGGAAATGCGTGTGCGTCTTATGGAGCGAATGCAGGCTGCGCAGCTTTCGCTGAAGCCAATCCTTCTTGCTCTCCTGGCTTCAGCGAAAGCAATGCGAAGCCTCCGGAGCACAGCGGGAGCTCCTACTGCGCTCAGGAGGCTTCGGGAGGCTATCCCTGAAGCCAGGAGAGCAAGCGGGATCAATCCCTCTTGCTCTCCTGGCTTCGCTTCGCTGGAGAGCCGCTGCACAGCTTTCCCTCTCTGCGCAGCGCCCCTTCAGCGTAGCAGCAGGAGAAACGGAGCCCCTTCCATTTCTCCTCCCGCTTTGCTGGAGAGGCGCTGAGCAAAGAGGGAGAGAACATTTTTTCCCCCTGTTCTCCTCCTCTAAAACTAGGTGCGCCTTATGGTCGGCTGCGTCTTGCAGAGTGAAAAACACGGTAATAAATTAACTTAGCTGGTAAGTTAAGGCAATTGTTGTTGGCATCTGTCTTGGGAGGCAATGCAGGAGATGAAGTCAAACTGTTGGAAGGCTGCAGTCCCTGCTTTGGCTGTAGACACCGATGCAGGAGAGACGTGTTTTGTTGCAGTTGGGACAGAGGAAGGTGTCCTGTTGGGCTGCTGCAGAAGTCCCATGGTGTTTCCTCTCTCTTTGCTCCTCCCAGCAACCATTCCTCCTCTGATCACTGCTGTGGATGCCACGACCTGACTTTCTGTCTCCAGGCACTGTGGTCCTTTGGGTTGATGCTGCCAATCCTTCATGTCTTGTTTGCAAATACCCAGCATGGTTAATGGTCATGTCCATAGATTTCCTAAATGGGAGGTGTACAATGACCTCGGAGCCCAAGCCTAGTCTTTCTGTCCCTTGTATTCAAATAATCCGATATGATAGCTGAAGAGAGAGGGAATTCTTGTGTAACTAATCCCGATGTACAGTGGTACCTCGGGTTAAGGACTTAATTCGTTCTGGAGTCCGTTCTTAACCTGAAACTGTTCTTAACCTGAAGCACCACTTTAGCTAATGGGGCCTCCCGCTGCTGCCGCGCCGCCGGAGCATGATTTCTGTTCTCATCCTGAAGCAAAGTTCTTAACCCGAGGTACTATTTCTTG
The DNA here is from genome assembly GCF_964188305.1 of Podarcis bocagei. Taxonomy (NCBI): domain Eukaryota; kingdom Metazoa; phylum Chordata; class Lepidosauria; order Squamata; family Lacertidae; genus Podarcis; species Podarcis bocagei. Next base: position 8,945,646 of record NC_138144.1, read on the forward strand.
GTTAGCGGACTCTGTAACCTGAAGCGTATGTAACCCGAGGTACCACTGTATCCTGTAAATCAGAATTACAATCCTTAGAGCTTTTTGGAGGGTTATAAACATTTGTTCAGGTCTGTTCAGAACCCTGTAGGCTACTCCGGTGAATAATTTGAAGACAAGGCGAGTTGACTTTTAAGTTAGTGGCCACCCCAAAAGCAGAACCACCTCTGATCCTTCCCTTCTTACGATGATTCCTCAGGGCAGTGAGATGATGCTGTTGGGGGGCACAACCATTTTCTGGATGGCATGCTAGGGACTTCCTGTATGACCAGTGGCCTAAGCCCTTACTCCTCTGCCAGGGCTGGGCAGGTGACATGAAACGAGGAATGTAAAAAGCCCTCCTGCAGCTCCCTGCGACCCCAAAAGCAGAGGATGACCTGCTCTGGAGAGAAGGGAACACAGTCATCTCGACTCACACATCTCTTCGCATGTGGGCCTTGCCTGCAGAAGGACATGGAAGAGAAGGCCTGGCTCGGTTATTTTATTTACCGTATTTTTCGCTCTCTAAGACGCACCAGACCACAAGACGCACCTAGTTTTTGGAGGAGGAAAACAAGAAAAGAAATATTCTGAATCTCAGAAGCCAGAACAGCAAGAGGGATCGCTGCGCAGTGAAAGCAGCGATCCCTCTTGCTGTTCTGGCTTCTGGGATAGCTGCGCAGCCTGCATTCGCTTCATAAGACGCACACACATTCCCCCTTACTTTTTAGGAGGGAAAAAGTGAGTCTTATAGAGCAAAAAATACGGTATATCATAAAATGGCCTTGACTATGAGCAAGGCAGCTTCCCTTTTTCTTAGGGGCATTGCTGCCCATCGGAGAAAACCGCTCAGGGCTAGTGATCATAGCCAGCTGTTGTAGGTTCAAGTTCCCTGGCCCAAACTCTGCCGCTTTTCTCCCCACTGCAGGCTTATCCAGCGTGCTAGATGACCCCAAATCTGCAGGTGTAGCCACGTTCGTCATTCAGGAGGAGTTTGACCGGTTTACGGGGTACTGGTGGTGTCCCACATCTTGCCAAGAAGGTGAGTGCTCTGGGCACGCAGGCCACGCAACGATCCTACCAGCGCTTAGATCAGCCTTCTCCCATCTTTTGTTCCCAAGTGTTGTTGGACTACAACTCAGATCAGTCCTTGACAGCATGGACAGCTATCAGGGAGGATGAGTTGCCTTTTCTCTCAAAGCCCCAAACACAGCAACCTTTTCTTATAGGGGAGCCTCTCCATCCCCATTACACAGGTGGCACTGTGGTCTAAACCACTGAGCCTCTTGGGCTTGCCAGTCAGAAGGTCAGCGGTTCGAATTCCCGCGACGGAGTGAGCTCCCGTTGCTCTGTCCCAGCTCCTGCCAATCTAGCAGTTCGAAAGCATGCCAGTGCAAGTAGATAAATAGGCACCACTGTGGCAGGAAGGTAAGCGGCGTTTCCATGCGCTCAAGTTTTCATCACAGTGTCCCGTTGCACCAGAAGCGGTTTAGTCCTGCTGGCCACATCACCCGGAAAGCTGTCTGCGGACAAACACTGGTTCCCTCGGCTTGAAAGCAAGATGAGTGCCGCAACCCCATAGTCACCTTTGACTGGACTTAACCATCCAGGGGTCCTTTAAAGGTAAAGGTAAAGGGACCCCTGACCATTAGGTCCAGTTGCGGACGACTCTGGAGTTGCGGCGCTCATCTCACTTTATTGGCCGAGGGAGCCGGCGTACAGCTTCCGGGTCATGTGGCCAGCCTGACTAAGCCGCTTCTGGCGAACCAGAGCAGCACATGGAAACGCTGTTTACCTTCCCGCTGGAGCGGTACCTATTTATCTACCTGCACTTGACGTGCTTTCGAACTGCTAGGTTGGCAGAGTCCTTCACCTTATTATTATTATTATTATTTATTATTCATATACCACCCTTCAACTGAAAATCTCAGGACTGTTCACAATATAAAAATACAGGATAAAAGCACAAAATAAAGAGTTAAAACAAAAACAAAGCAAAACAATACACCCCCGACACATTTAAAAGGTCTTAAAATATTTATCGGCCAAAGGCCTGGTGGAAGAGGAACATTTTTGCTTAAAGATGTACAATGAAGGCACCAGACAAACCTTCGGGAGACCGTTCCACAAACAGGGAGCCACCACAGAAAAGGCCCTGTTCTTGTGTTGCCGCTCTCTGGACCTCTCCTGGAGGAGGCACACAAAGAAGGACCTGGCTATTTGACGGCTTCCTGTGTTTGTGTTCAGTCCAGCCTTTTGTTCAGAGCAACGAGGGCTGCAGTCTCAACTTTATTTTTAAAGGGAGGATTTGGGGCACAGAGTCTGGGTTGGTTTATATGGGGAAGGGCAGTCCTTGAGGTATGGCCCGTTTTTCTGAACCTTTTCCAGCTCTACAATATCCCTTTGGAGGCGAGCGAGTTCCACAGGCTAATTCTGTGCTGTGTGAATAAATACCTTTACCTGTCAACAGTTTCCACATTGAGCTTTCATGTGGCATAGAAGCCGCTTCCAGAAATATAGCAGAATAGAGCACAAGTTTAGCACTTATTTTTGTGATATTTTGCAAATGAAAATTCCCCCCACCCCTGGAAATGACCGCTAAGCTTGCACCACGTTTTTCTACATTTCTGGAAGTGGCTTTTGTGTCATGTGAAAGCTCAAAACACAATGCAGAAATTAGCAGTTAGGGGGAAACCTTGGGAAAATGGGATAAACCGTTCTGCAAATGCAGCCTTGGACCACAAGCTTCTAGACATGTGAGCAGGAGTGTTTTCCTTGGAGAAATATAGCAGCAGTTTCCTGCCGCGCATTGCTGCGTGCAGAAGAAGTCTGTGTTGCACAGTCCTCTTCTTGTTGAATGGGCCACACTCCGAGGTCAGTGTGTGCAGGAAGAGACTGCTGGGAGGAGCTGCCTCAGAATTCACCTCCCCATCTCGCCTCCTCAACCTAGGTCCCGAGGGCTGGAAAACGTTACGAATCCTCTATGAGGAGGTGGACGAGTCGGAAGTGGAGATCATCCATGTTCCTTCTCCCGCCCTGGAAGAAAGGAAGACGGACTCGTACCGCTACCCCAGGACAGGTCAGTGGGGGAGCTGTGGGGTGAGGATGAAGGGGGCTTGGAAAACCCCACCTGGCGGACGACATCACCTTCTGCCTCTGATCCTTTTAACCAGAGGTGGCCGGAGTTGAACCTGGAACTAGCAGAATTCCTTAAGAGGCACCTTAAGAGTGTCCTTCTTGAACTGTGGTGCCCAGAACTGGACACAGTACTCCAGGTGAGGTCTGACCAGAGCATAATATAGTGTCACTGTATTCTGCTCTGGTCAGACCTCACCTGGGGTACTGTGTCCAGTTCTGGGCACCACAGTTCAAGAAGGACACTGACAAACTGGAACGTGTCCAGAGGAGGGCAACCAAAATGCTCAAAGGCCTGGAAACGATGCCTTATGAGGAACGGCTAAGGGAGCTGGGCATGTTTAGCCTGGAGAAGAGGAGGTTAAGGGGTGATATGATAGCCATGTTCAAATATATAAAAGGATGTCACATAGAGGAGGGAGAACGGTTGTTTTCTGCTGCTCCAGAGAAGCGGACACGGAGCAATGGATCCAAACTACAAGAAAGAAGATTCCACCTAAACATTAGGAAGAACTTCCTGACAGTAAGAGCTGTTCGACAGTGGAATTTGCTGCCCAGGAGTGTGGTGGAGTCTCCTTCTTTGGAGGTCTTTAAGCAGAGGCTTGACAACCATATGTCAGGAGTGCTCTGATGGTGTTTCCTGCTTGGCAGGGGGTTGGACTCGATGGCCCTTGGGGTCTCTTCCAACTCTATGATTCTATGATTCTACCTCCTCTTCCTTGTTTTTCTCCGTGGATTCTCATTTTCTTCTGGGAAAGCCAGATCATTTAAATTTTTGCTGCCCAGTGGCTGCCACAGTTGTTACTCACAAGAAAAAGAAATGCAAGGTAGTCGAATAGCAGGTTTTATTGTTGTAATCTTAGGGGGAAGGGTAATAATGGTAGAGATGGCAATCGTCCTGTGCTATTGACCAGCCAAGAACCTGGCTTGCCCTCTTCAACCTGTTGGAAAACACCCTGGGGTGCTCTGAGCATCCTCTGGTATGTGCAGCTCTGGAAAAGGCATTTCCCTTCTTCTCCAGTGCGCTCAGCGACATATACCAGATGGTATATGCACACTACACTTCTGGCATTACACGGCAAGAAGCGTGAGACGTCGTAGAACTAATCTACGTATTTATTTACGCACTGTGTACAGACAAAGCATTATGGCATCTCTCTCACCAGCTCCGAGAGAGAACAGAATGAAGTAAAAGCAAAAGTACAGACAGTGGAAGAGAGATAAGGCTGTATTCTGTTCCCACGGTCTTCCCAGACAGGCATGTGATTTACACCAATCTCATCTGCAGCATTGGATGCGTGAAATACAGTGGTGCCCCGCAAGACGAATGCCTCGCAAGACGAAAAACTCGCTGGACGAAAGGGTTTTTCGGTTTTGCGTTGCTTCGCTAGACGAATTTCCCTATGGGCTTGCTTCGCAAGATGAAAACGTCTTGCGCTTTTTTCTTAAAGCCGCTTGAAGAGGCGCAGTTGCGACGGACCGTGCTTCGCAAGACGAAAAACATCGCAAGACGAAAAGACTCGCAGAACGAATTATTTTCGTCTTGCGAGGCACCACTGTACTAACACAACCTACATGAAGGGAAATGAGTGTTAAAAGCATTCAGCTCAGCTGCCTCCTCATGTCCTTCTTCCCCTCCATTCCAGGCAGCAAGAACCCCAAAATCTCGCTGAAGCTTGCTGAAGTTCAAGTGGATAGCCAAGGGAAGGTAAGGGAGCTGGGTTCCAGTTTGTTAATTGTCTTTGACTTCTTTCCTCTCGGGCGTTCCTTTGCAAAGCAAACTCAAAAGCAGCTCAAGGTATTAATGGCACGGCACCCCAAAACGAATTAAATCCATAACCAGAGGTACCACTGTAGTAATGCCTTGAACTTGGCCCAGTAGCAAATCGGCGGCTGGTGCGAATTTCTGAGCACAGCCATTTTGTGCCAGCAAGACTCGTGTCGGCAACCAGTCGCCGTCTCTTAGCCTAACCTACCTCCCAAGGTTGTTGTGAAGATGAAATGAGGAAGGAGGAGAACCTTGTGCACTACCTTGGGCTCCCCTGGAAGAAAAAGGCAGCGCTCATAAATGTAATAAATAAATGCAGGCAGCTTCCTGTTTCCTCATGTTCAGTATATACGTGCATTGCATCAAACCCAGAAGTGACGTGGAAACATCACAAAGATGTCACTAAAAGGGTGCTTGCAGGCCTTTCCAACGGCTTTCTATTATGCACGATTTCACAGATGAGTGCGGTGCCTTGAAACGCAACCCTGCGTAAACATGGAGAATAAATCAAAATTCGTATAAACAGTGCAATCTATAAGGCACCAAAGCCCATAACATAGAATTCCGCTCCTCAGCATTCACACCTCTGCCTCAGTCCACTGACACCTGCATGCATTCAGCCACACTTGGAACTTCCCAACAGTTACAGGTTCCAGAAATCCCCTGGGTGCGTAGATGCGAAGGCCGCTCTGCAGCACTGGCATCCTAGAGATGGAAGAGACCACCAGGGGTCATCTTGCCTTAAGTCCCTGCCACGCAGGAACCTTTTGACCCATGTGGGGGTGGGAACCCCCTCCCCGAGATGAAGAGTCTTGTGCTCTATGGCTGAAGTACCCTAGCTGTTTCTCCTGTGGCCTGATGGAGCAGGTGCTGTCAGTGGCGGGTTAAGTGGAGGGACGCAGGTGGCACTGTGGATTAAACCACAGAGCCTAGAGCTTACCGATCAGAAGGTCAGCGGTTCGAATCCCCGCGACGGGGTGAGCTCCCGTTGCTCAGTCCCTGCTCCTGCCAACCTAGCAGTTCGAAAGCACGTCAAAGTGCAAATAGATCAATAGGTACCGCTCCGGCGGGAAGGTAAACGGCGTTTCCATGCGCTGCTCTGGTTCGGCAGAAGCGGCTTAGTCATGCTGGCCACATGACCCGGAAGCTGTACGCCGGCTCCCTCGGCCATTAAAGCAAGATGAGCACCGCAACCCCGGAGTCGGCCACGACTGGACCTAATGGTCAGGGGTCCCTTTACCTTTTTAAAAAGTAAAAGTAAAACGAGTGGCAACTTCTCCCCTTTCCTCTTTCCTCTTTGCAGATAGTATCTTCCCAGGACAAGGAGCTGGTGCAGCCCTTTTCAACGATGTTCCCGCGGGTGGAGTACATCGCACGGGCCGGGTGGACCCAGGATGGTAAATAGTAAGTGGACTTTAGTAAGTGCAGTGGGGAAAGCAGGGAGCTCCTTATCCCTGGCCAGACCGTTTGTCCATCTCGCCCAGTGTTGCTTGTCCTTACGGGCAGTGTCTCTCCAAGGTCTCAGCAGAGAGAGAAAGAGGGTTTCCTCGCCGCTGGGCTCCCCTGTTCCAGTGTGGTGTAGTGGTTAAGAGCCGTAGTCTCCTAATCTGGTGAACCGGGTTCGATTCCCCGCTCCTCCACATGCAGCTGCTGGGTGACCTTGGGCCAGTCACACTTCTCTGAAGCCTCTCAGCCCCACTCACCTCACAGAGTGTTTGTGGTGGGGAAGGAAAGGAAAGGAGAACGTTAGCCGCTTTGAGACTCCTTAGGGTAGTGATAAAGCGGGATATCAAATCCAAACTCTTCTTCTTCTTCTTAACTGGGGATTGAGCCTGGGGCGTTTCTGCATGCAAAGTGGACGTCTTGCAGCTTCCCCCTGTGGTTCCTCTCCGTGTGTGTCTCGTGTCCGGCCCCTGCCTGAGAAGTTCTCGCAGATTTAGGCTCACCCGCACTTCCATTCAATCGGAACAAAACTGAATCACGGGGAGGGATTCTTGGTTTGCTGTTGTTCTTTATTTTTTTCTATGTTATTTTGTGGTTTTATATGGTGATTTTATGTTGGGAACTGCCCTGAGATCTGCGAATGAAGGGCGGTGTACAAATTTAATATGTTGTTGTTGTTAATACATGGTTGTTGTTGTTAATTCAATTTATATACAGCCCTTTTTGGAAAGATCTCAGGGCAGTGTGCAACATTAGAAACACGTCACAAAACACCAGTGATAAAAACATAATGAAGACATAGTCCATGGGTAGGCAAACTAAGGTCCGGGGGCCAGATCTGGCCCAATTGCCTTCTAAATCCGGCCCGCGGACAGTCTGGGAATCAGCGTGTTATTCCATAAGTAGAATGTGTCCTTTTATTTAAAATGCATCTCTGGGTTATTTGTGGGGCATAGGAATTCAGTTTTTTTGTTTTGTTTCCCCCCAAAATATAGTCCACCCCCCCCCAAGGTCTGAGGGACAGTGGACTGGCCCCCTGCTGAAAAGGTTTGCTGACCCCTGACATAGTCAGAAGCATGTCATGGAATTCTTCTCAGTATTGATCCAGAGCAGATTCCAGCGTATAGTTAGCAGAGTAAACAACCTATAAATACATTGCAGGATTCCCAAACAAAATAGGCCAGAGGCAATTCATATTTCATTCAGCAGAGCTTTACTGCTACTGAAGGCAATGAGCATAATGGTCACAAATCCTATACATTCAGGACTGGCACTGCCAATCAAATCCACCCTGAAGGAGAGGCTACCACCTTGTGAGGCTGTTCGTTTTTTTGGGTCTCCCAGTTACGAAATATTGATTCTCCCGCTCTCTTCCTCTCTGTGTCTCTCTCTGCTCAGCGCCTGGGCCATGTTCCTCGACCGGCCTCAGCACCACCTCCAGCTCGTCCTGTTCCCCCCTGCCCTCTTCATCCCGGTTCCGGAGAGTGAGGAGCAGCGCCAGGAGTTTGCCAAAGCTGTGCCGGGGAACGTCCACCCCTTCATTATTTACGAGGAAGTCACCGACGTCTGGATAAACGTAAGGGAGCAGCGTGGGCTGGAATGACTGGAGGTGGGTGGGAAGGGCCTAGCCCCCCCTACCTCTTTCCCCTGCCTTTTGCTGCTGTTTTAGGAAAGTAAAGACTCCTCCCCAACACGTTTATTGAACACACACACACCACCGACCTGGATCCCTGCACAGAGAGGCGAGACACTAGGCTTTGCATGCAGAAGGTCCTACATTCAGTGCCCAGCACCTCCAGGTATGGTGCAGACAAGGCTCCCGTCTGAAGCTGCCAATCAGTGTGGGCAGTCCTGCGAGAGATGGGTTTATGCGCTCCAAACTGCGGTAGCAGCGGTGAAGCAGAGGGGTTTATTCTCCCATGGACCTTTTGCATCCCCCAAAATCAGGTTGTTGGTAAGGTTGCACCAGGGTGCCTTCCAATCTGGCTGCTCTGGCCTGAATCAGAAAGGTCCGGAAGATGCTCTGGCACTCGTCAGCAGGGTCACGCCAGAGTGCTGGGTGGGAAGAGGCTCCGGCAAAAACCTCCTGACAGGTGCCAGAGTGAGAGCCTTTCATCTGGAGCAAAAACCGGGACAGGGATGCAGGTGGCGCTGTGGGTTAAACCATAGAGCCTAGGACTTGCTGATCAGAAGGTCGGCAGTTCGAATCCCCGCAAAGGGGTGAGCTGCCGTTGCTCGGTCCCTGCTCCTGCCAACCTAGCAGTTCGAAAGTACGTCAAAGTGCAAGTAGATAAAGAGGTACCGCTCCGGCGGGAAGGTAAACGGCGTTTCCGTGCGCTGCTCTGGTTTGCCAGAAGTGGCTTAGTCATGCTGGCCACATGACCTGGAAGTTGTACGCCGGCTCCCTCGGCCAGTAAAGCGAGATGAGCGCCACAACCCCAGAGTCGGTCACAACTGGACCTAATGGTCAGGGGTCCCTTTACCTTTACCTTTTAAAAACCGGGACAATAGGAGCAGAGAAAAGGGAACAATTAAATCAGCCAATTGCAACAGTGGAGGTGCACCAAGCAATTACGAAAGCAAAAGTTGGAAAAGCACCTGGAACAGATGGTTTGACAGCAGCATATTATAAAAAAAATTAGAGGAATTCTTAATAACACCAATGAAATTGGTAATGAATATAATTTTAAAATGTGGAATAATCCCGGCATCATGGGAAGAAGCTTTTGTCGTGTTGATACCGAAACAAGGACAAGACCTGGCGCTAATTAAAAACTATAGGCCCATATCACTGCTGAACAGGGATTACAAAATATTCGCAGACATTCTAGCCAACAGATTGAAACAATTATTACGGTAAATGAAACTATACCTAAAGATCAAGCTGGCTTTTTGGGATGCAAACAGAAGTCGGGATTGGCCTTTGTTATTCCAGATATCCTGCTTCAAAGGAGACAGTTGGGGGGCTACTCTTTTTTTTGCACACAAGGCAGCTGCTTGAGTCACTGAGTGTAGCTTCCCTTCCCTTCTGAGGGCTCTGAAAATGATGTCAAGAGGCTGGGGAGAGGCAGCGTGGTGTAGTGGTTAGTGTTGGACTGGGGCCTGGGAGACCAGGGTTGAAATCCTCACTTGGCCACCGCTCTCGCTGGGTGGGTGACCTTGTGGGCCAGCCGCTGTCTCTCTCTCAGCCTGACCTACCTCACAGGGTTGTTATGGGGACCAGATGAAGAGAGGGGAAGCCTTGTTTACCACGTTGAACTCCTTGGAGAAAATGGTGGGATAGGAGTGTAATTGCTGGAGTGGTCTTGGCAGGACTACTTAATGGTTTTTCTGCCTTTTCTAGCAATTGCACTGTGCTGCTCTAGAGCAGTGTTTTTCAACCTTTTTTGGGCAAAGGCACACTTGTTTCATGAAAAAAATCACGAGGCACACCACCACTGTGTGCGGAGAGGGAGATGTCAGAGCCCCGCTGCTCTCTATGGGGAATCAGATGAGAGCGCACCGCCTGTCCGCTCTCATCCGATCCCATCCGATCTGATCCCCACCCAGGATGGATGGAAAATAGGGTGGACACAGTCCGGCGCCCGCCTAGTGGGCAAAAATTTGACATTTATTTTTAAAAAAATCTTTTCAATTTTTCAATTTTTCCCACGGCACACCAGGCAACATCTCGCGGCACACTAGTGTGCCGCGGAACAGTGTTTGAAAAACACTGCTCTAGAGGCTGTGTGCTTTTCAGTTGCCTTTATATTCCTTTATTTCTTGCATACTGTTGTTTCATAGAATTCAGTTTGCAGCGCAATAGAATACAGTTTCAGAAGTAAGCTAAGCAATGAAAAACCAGTATAGTGTGACTTTTTCTTGCGGCGGGTACTATCTCCCATTTTCAATGAATTCAGTAAATTAAAATAAAATCACAAACCCACAGACACGCCACAGGCCACGTGAATGAAGTTTGTGGCGCTTTGGTCTGGCAACCCCTGGCCTAGAGGCTAGTTTGCCCTGTGAATGTCTGGAATCCATAGGCATTTGGGAGAGGCTTGGGCGTAACATTCGAGACAGTGACCACACAGCAGGAGACTAGTTTGGCCTGTGTGGGGGAGTTTATACCCGATGATGGTTTGTGTTAATGGCTCTGTTTTCTTAGCTAGGAGCCTAAGTCACCCCCTCTGTTTTTGAAGCGCTTCAATAATCATCCATTTTAATTTTATTTGCACGCTTGTTTTTCTGCCAAAAAAAGAGAGAACCCTGTTCAAAGCAGTCTATAGCGGACAAATCAGGAATTCATCTCAAAATCAGCTATCACAGGAACATTTCCATCATAAAGCAACAGAAAAAAATTTAAACGACATACAACACACCCCAAACTTTTCAGTACAGGGGTACCTCGGTTTACGAAATTAATCCATTCTGGAAGTCCGTTCTTAAACCAAAACCGTTCTTAAAACTGAGGCACGCTTTCCTTAATGAGGCCTCTCGCCGCTGGTGTCCTTCCACTGTTTGGATTCCATTCTTTAGACCGAGGTAAAGTTCTCAAACCGGGACACTATTTCCGGTTTTGCGGAGTTCGTAAACTGAATCGTTCTTAAACCGGACTGTTCTTAAACCGAGGTAAAGGTAAAGGGACCCCTGACCATTAGGTCCAGTCGCAGACGACTCTGGGGTTGCGGCGCTCATCTCGCTTTATTGGCCGAGGGAGCCGGCGTACAGCTTCTGGGTCATGTGGCCAGCAGGACTAAGCCGCTTCTGGCGAACCAGAGCAGCGCACAGAAACACCGTTTACCTTCCTGCTGGAGTGGTACCTATTTATCTACTTGCACTTTGAGGTGCTTTCGAACTGCTAGGTTGGCAGGAGCAGGGACCGAGCAACGGGAGCTCACCCTGTCGCAGGGATTCAAACCGCCAACCTTCCAATTGGCAAGCCCTAGGCTCAGTGGTTTAGACCACAGCGCCACCCGTGTCCTGAACCCGAGGTACCACTGTACTGTAAATTTAGCATCCAGCCATGTTACACCTCCTGGCAGTAGCCAAAATAACAAGGGAGCTTGGCACTTCCACCTTCGTCCGGGAGGATGCCTGCCATAGTGTTGCTCTCGCGGTCCTTCTCTTGCCAAAACTTGCAAGGCTTTCAAACGCGGAGGGTGGGGCAGCTGGAAATGCCTCTCCCGTGATGTTGCTAGCATCCCTCCCCTCTCTTCCGGGCAGGTCCACGACATCTTTTACCCTTTTGTCCAGCCAGAGGGGGAAGAGGAGGAGCTTTGCTTTATCCGAGCCAACGAGTGCAAGACGGGCTTCTGCCACCTGTACAAAGTCACGGTCGTCCTCCGGCGGGGCAACTTTGACTGGACGCAGCCGTACGTCCCTAGCCAAGGTGAGATCCCAAGAGCTGCCTGCCTGGCCGCCTGCCTGCAGTTCGAGTCTTCCGGGGAAAAATTCTCCCACGGTGCACCTTGAGTGTTTTCCTGGTAGCCAAGAGCAGTTGAAGGGGCAAATCTGGTTTATAGTAATAATAATTTATTTATACCCCGCACATCTGGCTGGGTTTCCCAAGCCACTCTGGGTGGTTCCCAACAGAATATTAAAAATTAGATAGAACATCAAACATTTAAAAAAAATCCCTAAACAGGGCTGCCTTCAGATGTCTTCTAAAAGTCAGATAGTTGTTTATTTCCTTGACATCTGATGGGAGGGTGTTCCACAGGGTGGGTGCCAACACCGAGAAGGCCCTCTGCCTGTTCCCCATAGCTTCACTTCTCGCAGGGAGGGGACTGCCAGAAGGCCTTCAGAGCTGGACCTCAGTGTCCGGGCAGAACGATGGGGGTGGAGACACTCCTTCAGGTATACTGGGCCGAGGCTGTTTAGGGCTTTAAAGGTCAGCACCAACACTTTGAATTGTGCTTGGAAAAGTACTGGTTGTCAAAGTGAGAGTGGAAAATGCATTTGTAGTGCAGTCTTTTGCATTTTAACACAGACGTGTCCATTGAGTAATGGCACAAAGATTGCCGTCCTAGGGGTTCAAATGTTCCCCCAAACACCCACCCACCCACACCAGTTTAAAAGCCTTTTTTGGGCTTCACCCACTTTTTCAGCCATTCCTCATAGGGCTTTGCTCCCAACCAATCCCAGTTGGTCTCTGGACTTTTGTTTAATTTGCCAGATCTCTGGTCTCTAATCTAGTATTGATTTATATATTTCACAAAAACTCATGGACGGTTTAATAGTTCAAAGGAGCCTCAGAAGAGGTTTACAAACAGAATAAAAGAATGATAAATAAAAACAGTTAAAAGCAAGTTTTTGACACATTCAGAAAATAATTGAAATTAAAAGTAATCTAAAAACCCGATGAAAACACGTATTGACGTTCAACATGCCTGGCTAGGCTGAACAAACAAGTTTTTAGCAGGGGCTGAAAAGAATCTTAGAATTGTAGCGTTGGAAGGGACCCCGAGGGTCATCCAGTCCAATTTTCAACACAGGAATCTTGACTAAAGCATCCATGACAGATGGCCATCCAACTTTAGCTTAGAAACCTTAAAGGAAGGAGACCCCACAACCTGCCAGGGGCGTACATTCCACTGTCAAACAGCTCTTACTGTCAGAAAGTTCTTCCTGATGTTTAGTCAGAAGGATATAGCGAAGGTCTCTGTTCCAAAGTGCATATGCTGCCACACTAAAAGATTGGTTTTGTGCAAGTATTACGTGGCACCTGTAACTGTGCCAGTTCCGCAAATTGAAGCGGGCGACTGGCTGTGTACGGGGTAAGGCAAACTTGTCCCGAATGCCAACAGTGCCCTTCAGCCCTCTATATTGGACAAACAGACCAAACCCTACGCCAAAGGATAAATGGACATAAATCTGACATCAGGAATCACAAGACAGAGAAACCAGTAGGAGAACACTTCAATCTCCCAGGACATTCTATACAAGATCTCCAAGTAGCTGTCTTATTACAAAAGAATTTCAGAAAAAGACTGGAAAGAGAAGTTGCTGAGTTGCAACTTATTACCAAGCTTAAAACCATGAAGAGACCTGGTCTGAATAGAGACATTGGATTCTTATCTCATTATACATGATAAAGCTATTTTTAGCCATCTCACCCCTTGCTTTTTCCTGTAAGACCAATTGCAGTCGTTAACAGTCGTCAACAGGTTTACCACACCTATGAGCCAATCACCCATTCCCACCATCCTTCTGAGTAATACCCCTCCCCACCCTCTCACTATATATAAGGGTCTGGGGACTTCTGTTTCGGTGTATCTGCACATGGAAGCTCATACCAAGAACAAACTTAGTTGGTCTCTAAGGTGCTACTGGAATGATTTTATTTTTTTTGGTTTCGACTACAGCAGACCAACACGGCCACCTACCTGTAACTTGTTCCAAGTTGTTCAGGGCTCTACATACTAATAGTAACACCTTGAACTTGGCCCGCTAGCAGATCTGCAAGTGCTGAAGGTCTTTGGGCAGGTTTCTGCCCCACCCCCAACAGCAAGGCAGGAGCAGTAGTCCGGGACAACTGCAAAAACAGGTAAAACTGGAGAGACAGTGAGCAGGAAAGCAGGGTCTCAGCCATTGTACCAGATAGTAATTCCTTCCAGTAGCACCTTAAAGACCAACTAAGTTAGTTCTTGGTATGAGCTTTTGTGTGCATGCACACTTCTTCAGATACACAGAAGTGTATCAGAAGTGTGCATGCACACGAAAGCTCATACCAAGAACTAACTTAGTTGGTCTTTAAGGTGCTACTGGAAGGAATTTTTTTATTTTGACTATGGCAGACCAACACGGCTACCTATCTGTAACTGGTACCAGATAGTAGACAGCTGCCCTGGGCGCAGAATTAACCTGCACCTCCATGGACAGCTGTGAGTCCAAAACGACCTCAAGGCTGCACACCTGGTCCTTTAGGGACACAATTACCCCATTCAGGACCAGGAAGTCCCACCCACCCTTGTTAGTTATTTTGCGGATTAGTTGGGCTGCAGGAGGCTTGCTGGGGAGACCACACATTCAAGAAATGCAAAAGTAACTTTTGCTTGGTTTAATAACAAAAGCAAAAACTCCTTTTGCACTAAATTACATTATATCAATAAGTGTGACCCATGCACCGACCCATTCACCAGGATCCTGAGAGAGCTATACAGTGGTGCCCCGCAAGACGAATGCCTCGCAAGACGGAAAACTCGCTAGACGAAAGAGTTTTCCGTTTTGGAGGTGCTTCGCAAAACGAATTTCCTATGGGCTTGCTTCGCAAGACGACAATGTATTGCGAGTTCCTGCTGGTTTTTTCCCCTTTCCTCCCCCTTTTTCTAAGCCGTTAAGCCGCTTATCAGCTGATCCGATAAGCAGATAAGCCGCTAAAAGCCGCTAATAGCGCTAATCCGCTAATCCGTCAATGGGCTTGCTTCGCAAGACGAAAAAACCGCTAGACGAAGAGAATCACAGAACGGATTATTTTCGTCTTGCGAGGCACCACTGTATGCTGTTCTTTATATACTATACCCAACAGCTTAATTAACATAACAGCACCTGCTATACTGCTTCACAGCTGTAAAACTAGGCCATGTTATTTGCTCTGGCCCTTAAAGACATCCACATCTTGTGGAACAATAATGAAACCTAAAATTTAAAGAAACCATTCAACACCCCAACCCCGCCATCCCCCAGAAACAGTACTTCTGTCCCTCCGTGTTTTATGCCCCAAAACAGGTACTTCTAACCGGCAAAGCAGAAACAAACAAGAAAATAAAGAAGTGGGCAAACTCCAGGCTGAATCTGTGGTTGTTTGCAGCAAGGTTTGGGCGTAATTCTTTTCGTGCGGATAAGTGAATTTCTGCATAGTGAGCAGGCAGGCAGCAGGACATGTGTGTATTTTAGCTCCCCTACGCCGTTATCTGTGTGCACATAGTATTGCTTTCATGTTTACTTACCAAGTAGGTTAAATAAATGAAGGTGACCGCAG
Source organism: Podarcis bocagei (assembly GCF_964188305.1). Classification (NCBI taxonomy): domain Eukaryota; kingdom Metazoa; phylum Chordata; class Lepidosauria; order Squamata; family Lacertidae; genus Podarcis; species Podarcis bocagei. The sequence goes on from NC_138144.1 coordinate 8,960,972, forward strand.
CATTCTGCATTGGACAGACACGCTCTCTGTCTCTTTTTCGCCCCAGAGGACTTCAGATGCCCTCTCAGGAAGGAGGTGGCACTCACCAGCGGTGAATGGGAGGTCCTGGCCAGGCACGGATACAAGGTACAAGGAACCCCCTTGGATTCGGCAGCACGGAATTGAAACTTCGAAATCCGCAGCCTGCCTCGCGTTTTGATTTCCGTCTTCGCCCTCAAAATAAAGGGGTGGCAAAGGAGTCGCCAGGCGAGTCTCTCTCTCTGGTGATGGCCTCCCCGGGAGCAGGATAACCACACGCAGCTGTGGGCCTCTGCATACACAAGTGGCCAAAAATGTGGAAACCTTTTGGGAAAAGTGTATTTCCGAGGTTTGGTGGCTCATAACACCACCTTTTTTTCTGGAGTTATACCATAAAATTATATATCGATCGAAAGATAATTTAATGAAGAATGTAATACAACGAAGTTTATTCAATTATCTGTATTCTATCAAAAGTTATAGCCAAATAACCAGAAAAAAGCAGTTTATTGAGCCAATCAGGTGTCATTTTGTTTTGGCAGTGATGGCTTATAACACCACTTTTTTTGGAGTAATACCATAAAATTATATATCAGTGGAAAGATAATTCAATGAAGAATGTAATGCAACAAAGTTTATTCAGTTACCTCTATTCTATCAAAAGTTATAGCCAAATAACCATAAAAAGGTGTTTATTGACCCAATCAGGTGTCATTTTGTTTTGGCAATGATGGTTCATAACATCAGTTTTTTTGGAGTAATACCATAAAATTATATATCAGTGGAAAGATAATTTAATGAAGAATGTAATGCAATAACTTTTATGAAGGATAATTGAACAAACTTTTGAAATTTTGGAATGGCCCAGTCAGAGAGCGGTCCTAGGCCAGGAGTTGATTTTATATATAGGACATCGCATCTTTAGAAGTGGGTTTTCCTGCCCCGCTCCCCAAAGCAGAACAACAGAGCACTGGGAAAGTGTTCACCCCACGCCTTTGTCTAGGGCAAGTGGACCGCAATATGGAACCCCCAGGCTGCTGCACTCCCTTGTCACATGGGGGTGGAGCAAGGCCAAAATTTGAGGATAATTTCATTGTCCCCGAGAGGGGGCAATGACAATAAAGATATTATTATTATAGGATGCCTTTCCAAAGCCAGCTTGGTGAGGCGCCAGGCTTTGGGAAGGAGGTGTGAGGCTCTGATGGGGTCCAAGTGCCCTCCCACCCCCTCCCCAAAGTTGGGAATTAGCCTTTGGGAAGAAGGTTAGAAGATTCTAGGACCCGAGGGCATTCAGGCATCCTTTTTTCCCGACTGGTCTTAGGAGTTCCTAAGAGTGTTCTCTTATTTGGCTATATGTGCCTAGCTAGGTCAGCACCTCTTAGAATCTAAGAGTTGGATCATGGTACTTAAACACAGTGGTACCTCGGAAGTCGAACGGAATCCATTCCGGAAGTCCGTTCGACTTCCAAAATGTTTGGAAACCAATGGAGGTGGAGACGCACCTTCAGATATACTGGACCGAGGCCATTTAGGGCTTTAAATTTGTTTAAATTATGCCAATAAAGGCTGAATGAGTGATCCTATGCATAACAGGAAGTAGTGCGGTGTAGTGGTTAGAGGTTTGGACTAAGACCTGAGAGAGAAGTCCCCATTTAGCTGTGAAACTCACTGGGTGACCTTGGTCTGGCTGCTCACTCTCAGCCCAAACCACCTCACGGGTTTGTTGTGTGGATAACCCGGGAGAACTGTTGTGAGCTCCACCTTGACCTCCTTGGAGGAAGCGGGGGGCGAGGGGAATATAAATTAAAAACAAACCAACTGGCAAGTTGTATCCAGATCTTAAAGCAATTTTCCATTGTGGTTTCTCCCTCTCTCTCCCCCGCTACAGATTTGGGTGAATGAAGAAACCAAGCTTGTCTACTTCCAGGGCACGAAGGATACCCCTCTGGAGCACCACCTCTACGTGGTCAGCTACGAGTCCCCCGGGGAGGTCGTGCGGCTCACCACCCTGGGCTTCTCCCACAGCTGTTCCATGAGCCAGGTCTGTCCCTCTGGGTCACAGAATTCCCATGTGTGTGGTTGGTTTCCTTTTTTCAAAAGAAAGTCAATCTCTTATTAGGAGGAGGCAACTGTGAGGGCAGTGGGGTCCATAATTCTCCTCGCCAAGATGACGACAACAACAATAATAATTTGTTGGGTAAAACTGTGGGGCTGCTTGGAGTGTCTCCCGACCCACCTTTGCCGCTCTTCCTTGCCCCCCTGCAGAATTTCGACATGTTCATTAGTCACTACAGCAGTGTCAGCACCCCTCCCTGCGTCCACGTTTACAAGCTTAGCGGCCAAGAGGAAGACGCCCTCCACAAACAGCCGAAATTCTGGGCCAGCATGATGGAAGCGGCCAGTGAGTAGATTTCCCTTGGCTCCCTATCTCGTTCAAGGGAGTTCGAGCCTGGTTTCGATTTTTATCTGTTGCAGTTGCACTAATGGCTTTTTACGTTGGGCTTCGTTGTTGGAACTATAAATCTTAAAAGTGAAAAAAGGACCAGCAAACCTGTCGAACAGCCCAGGGTATTGATGATACCACATTTTGCAGAACCTTGTGCAGCAGAGCCTCGGTTGTCGAATGTAATCTGTTCAACTTCCGAAAAGTTCGACAACCGAGGCTCAATTGCCGGTCGGCAATCTCAGTGGAGAAACACGCCCAGGAAGCCATTCGACTTCCAAGGCGCGTTCGAAAAAGGAAGCATTCGGGTTCTGGATCGTTTGGCTTCCGAGGCGCTCGAAAACCGAGGTTCCACTGTATAGCCTTTTATTGAAAAGTATGTATGTATAATTGTGCGTATACATTGGGGTCGGCAACCTAAGGCCCGTGGGCCACAAGAGGCCCATGGGGTTTGTTTAACCGGCCCATGGACCCCCCACCGCCTGCTTGGTCAGCTCCCGTGCGCCGCGCTAAACCGGGGACTGCCTTCTGCAACGCTGGCCAGCTTCCCATTGGCTGCAGGAAGCTCTTGCAGCCAATGGGAAGCTGTGCACGCCTCCTCCACACCAGAAGGAGCGCCGGAAATAGCGTTTGCGCATGCGTATGTGCACACACTCCAGCCCACCGTGGCGTCTGCCGGACCGTGAACCGGCCCAAGCCACAAAAACTTTGCTGACCCCTGGTATACATGGAGTATCTCTGGTGGGCGACATGACCTGCTCCTTCTGGGGCAGTTTGCTCAACTTTGGTCCCCACCCTGCACTCAGCTCTCACCTGTGGCTCCTGGAAGCTATAAGCAGGCGACAGTGGCCACAATCCTGGAATGGCTTTGACTGGCCGACTGAACCAGGCGAGGGGAGCCGATGGGTCTCTCTTTTTTTAATAAAATATTTATTAAAGTTTCACAAATTATACAGACAAACACAACAATACAAACAAACACACACAAAAAAAGAACAAGTATAATTTCAAACCCTTATTTTCTTATAACTTACTTCTCCGACCTCCTCATACCTCCCCTTTCTGCATTCCAATTTCAAATTTTAATTCAGCAAATCCTCACCCTTAAATTTATCTAATTTTTATCCTTTCTTTGCTTTTAACTTAATCCTTACAACTGTAATCCAGTTATTTTCTAAACCAGCATCATTCTAACATTCAAGGAGCTGATGGGTCTCAAACCCTCGCTGAGTTAGGGACTTCTGTGCGTGAAGATAGGCTCCAGCGGATGGAGTGGATGAGACCAAGAGTGGCTCCAGTTCTCAAGAGGGCGGTTTCTGCCTGTGCCATAGAAGGAAGTGAGGGGCAGGTGGGGCTTGTGGGAAGGGAGCCCCTCTAGGAGAAGGAAAACTCTGATCCTAAACATCCACTGCACTTGCCTCTGTACTCATTTGTGAGAAAGGCTTTGGGAGTAAATCTGGAGGGAAAATCTACCCGCTGCCTCGCAGGGTATCTTTGGGAGAAGAAAAGGCCAAAGAGGAAAGCCTGCACAAATCTGGGCGGCGCCTTGTGCGCCTCCTTTTTGGCAACTCCTGCAGCCAAGCTGGTGCTGAAACATTTCGCTCTGTTTTCCTTTGGACCACTTCAGCAAGGCCGGGGTGGTGGGTCTTGTCGTCCGGGCAGTCCAGGACCTCCAGACTCACTGCCCAGGCTTGTGGCCCAGGGTGCTGCTCACACAGCGGCTGGACTTCACCCCCAGAGGCGCACTCCATTGTCTCACAGCGAAGCTGTGTTAAGTTCTTTGGGACATGGCATAGAGTCAGAGCTTGGCCCAAAGCTGGACCCCTCCCAAGCCTGCCCGTCCCATTTCACTTTTGAGTGGCCTTTTCTGTGAAATAAAAGGTAAAGGGACCCCTGACCATTAGGTCCAGTCGTGGCCGACTCTGGGGTTGCGGCGCTCATCTCGCTTTACTGGCAGAGGGAGCCGGCGTACAGCTTCTGGGTCATGTGGGCAGCAGGACTAAGCCGCTTCTGGCGAACGAGTGCCGCGCACGGATACGTTGTTTACCTTCCCGCCGGAGTGGTACCCATTTATCTACTTGCACTTGGACGTGCTTTTGAATTGCTAGGTTGGCAGGAGCAGGGACCGAGCAACGGGAGCTCACCCCGTCCCGGGGATTCGAACCGCCAACCTTCTGATCGGCAAGTCCTAGGCTCAGTGGTTTAACCCACAGCGCCACCCGCGTCCCTTTTCTGTGTAATAGAGAGAACAATTGCCACCACTGTGGCTTGGAGACCCAGTAAAATCACTCTCATGGGGTACCCTGGGTGGTTTGTATTTTCTCCACTGCAGAACACAAAATTTGATTTTTCCGATATTAGTATTGCCATTATTTTTTTTTAAAAAAAATGCATTATGTGTGGCAAGATTCCATGAACAGTGCCTCACCCATATCTTGGGTGGCTCTTCTCTCCCCTTGGCTTTTCTGCAGGCTGCCCCACTGATTACATCCCCCCGGAGATCTTCCACTTCCGCACACAGTCGGACGTCGAGTTGTATGGGATGGTGTACAAACCTCACGACCTCCAGCCTGGGAAGAAGCATCCCACTGTGCTTTTTGTCTACGGAGGGCCTCAGGTAGGCTGGCTGTTGAGTTGGAGCACCTCTGGGTTATTTGGGGGCATAGGAATTCGTTCATTCCCCCCCTCCCAATATAGTCTGGCCCCCCCAACATGGTCTGAGGGTCAGTGGACCGTCCCCCTGCTGAAAAAGTTTGCTGACCCCTGGTAGTCTTAACCTCCTGCAGTGGAGTTGTTCCATACAGGGATCGAACCTGCAACCTTGGCGTTGTCAGAACCATGCTCTAACCAACTGAGCTATCCAGCTACCCCTTGGGGACCAGTAGCTGGGAACGCTTAAGTGGGGATGGCGCTGTGGCTTTACGTGACCTGCTTGGGGCCATCTAGCTGTGGCTACTGCGTCAACCACAATGCCCCGACGAGACAGCCCTTTAACCAGATCAAGGCTCTCAGTGGTGCACTGTGGGCAGGGTGGAAGGAAAAGCGGGGCGGCACTCCTGGCACTCACAAATGCAGCCGTGGAATGATGAGCGTGAGTCTTGTGCAGAGGTGTTTTGTTGGTAAACTAGCCGCTTCTGGCAAGGCTGGCTCCTCTCCCAGGCTCCTGGAGCTGGTTACCAGTGACCTCCCTGGCTGCAATCCCCGCAAGTCCAGGATAGGTCTCAATGGGCGACATCTCCCAGCGTGGGAAAATGCACACCCCCTCCCTCCTTGCTTCCCAGCAGGGAAAGGAGATAGCCAGAAATCTATTTACATATCTTTATTTCTGACTTTGCAGCACTACAGAAAACGTGTCCGGTCACTTCAGTTTCCATCCAGCAAGTGACAAAGACTTCCTGTACATACGGAAGAGGAAGGTCTCAAATTACACACTGGACACAGACTCACAAAGCCTGTGAACTTCCGGGAATTTACTTTCCCACAGCTAGCCAGATCACATGATGTCATTTTTTAAAAAAAAGATATTTATTAAAGTTTCAACATATTACAAAAATAAGCAAAAAAAGAAAGAAGAAATAAAGGAAAAAAATGAAAATACAAGATAAAAACATGATGTCAACAAGTTGACTGTCTACAGCTGCGATGTTCTCATATTGTAACAGTTTTCCCCACCCCTTTCCTAACTTCCCCCACCTTCCAGGTCCAGCTAGTGAATAACTCCTTCAAAGGCATCAAGTATCTGAGGCTCAACACGCTCGCTTCTCTCGGCTATGCCGTGGTGGTGATAGACGGCCGGGGGTCATGCCAGAGAGGCCTTAAATTTGAGGGGGCCCTGAAGAACCAGATGGTAAGTCCTCAGTTTGCCTTGTACGCGAGAAAACCATTACGAAGCAATAAACACCTGGGGGTTGGGGGTGACACACCGCTTCACATACCTAAAAATTAATAGGGATTACTGAAAACACTGTTGGATATGCCAAAAGGAGGCAGGAATTATTATTTTTTTGTCTACAGTGGCACCTCGGGTTAAGTACTGTATTTTTCGCTCTATAAGACGCACCGGACCACAAGACGCACCTAGATTTTGGAGGAGGAAAACGAGGGGGGAAAAATTCTGAATCTCAGAAGCCAGAACAACAAGAGGGATCGCTGTGCAGCGAAAGCAGCAATCTCTCTTGCTGTTCTGGCTTCTGGGATAGCTGCGCAGCCTGCATTCGCTCCATAAGACGCACACACATTTCCCCTTACTTTTTAGGAGGGAAAAAGCGAGTCTTATAGAGCAAAAAATACGGTACTTAATTCGTTACGGAGGTCCGTTCTTAACCTGAAACTGTTCTTAACCTGAAGCACCACTTTAGCTAATGGGGCCTCCTGCTACTGCCGGGCCGCCGGAGCACGATTTCTGTTCTCATCCTGAAGCAAAGTTCTTAACCTGAAGCACTATTTCTGGGTTAGCGGAGTCTGTAACCTGAAGCGTATGTAACCTGAAGCGTACATAACCTGAGGTACCACTGTATATGTATAGTGGAGGTGTGTGATCTAGCAGAAGCTAGGAAATAGGAAAAAAATAATTGATGCAGTGAAAGTCCATTGTTGTGTTTCTGCATAGGAAAGGCCGCTCACCACAAATCATTAATTTCATATATGTTAATAATTGTCACGTGTGAAGGCAAAATTCTGTGCTTGTGGCCGCTATGTGAAAGACGTGATTCACTTCCTGTCAATCTGCCCTTTATACGGTGAGAGAGATTTCTAACAAGCCTTGTTGACATATGGAAGCAGGAATGCCCTGGTAGAAATGGTTCATTTTCCTTTTTTTTATAAGATATTTATTGAATTTTTTTTTGAATATAATAAAAAATAAAAAATAAACATACAAAATGATAAGCAGTTAAAAACACACATTAATTTTCAATAACATAACTTCCATACCCTTATTTCCTCCAACCTCCTCATACTTCCCTTCTTTGTATTCCATTTCAGTTTGTTAGTTCAGCAAATCCTTACCATTAAACTTTTACCCATTTATAATCCTTTTTTCATATCTCCTAAATAGAAATGGTTCATTTTCTTCTGAGCAACACTAATGGCCTTTGTGGCACATAAAGTGGCCCTCTTTGCACTTGCCGTGAAAACAATTAGTGAAGGGAGAGTTAGAAAAATACTGCTGCGAATTGTTTTGGCAACTCAGAGGTTTAATTAGAAGTCAGATTTTTTCCCCTTCCTGGTTCTTCTGTCAGTGCTTCCCAAACTTTTTCAAGCCCTTGCCCCCTTGGATCCATAAACTCATCCCCTATGCCCCCTACCGTATAAAAAAAAGCATTATTCAGAACTGCGGTTTGTAGAACCCATGAAGGAAGGTAATAACACTCAAAACAGTAACAATTTATTGCATGTTTATTCAGCATCCAATTAGAAGCCTTTAGTTTAATTCAGCAAAACCGAAGAACCTGACTCAGTGATGCCAGCTTTTCAAAGTCTGAGGGTCATTAATACCTCTTGTGCCTCCTTACCCCCCTTGCCCCCCCAGTAATGCCAATGCCCCCCCTTTTAACCACTGCTTTATGTTATTGATGTTACATTATAATGTACCTAAATCAGTGGTGTCCAAACTTTTTTCAAAGAGGGCCAGATTTGATGAAGTGAAGGGCCGTGAGGGTTGAGGTCACTGAGTTTTTTTAGGGTTGAAGTGGTTGAGGGTTTTTTTTTAGGATTTTACTCCAGGAAATAAACTGCCATAGGGGACGGATTAGGCCCCTAAAATGGGACATGCCTGACCTAAATGCAATGAATGAATGAATGAATTTACAGAGCATGACTGGAGTGCGTAAATGAGCCAGCTATCCCCAAATGAGCAGGTAGCTCTCATGTCCCTCCTTTGCCCACAACTGTCAACCGTCCCTTATTTGGCGGGAAAGTCCCTTATCCCATCGCTGCGTCCTGCTGCTGACCCTTATTGATGATGTCCCTTAAATTTCCCAGGTTTCAAAGGAAGCAGCTCCTCTCCCTCCCTCCCTGCAGGCCAGGGAGGAGGGAGGCTCCAACTGTGTTGCTTGGCTGCGTTGCTCACCCAATAAGGAGTCTAAGAACGACTGGGGGGTGGAGCTTGCATGCCTCGTGCCAATCAAATTGGCCGCATTGCCTGGGGACTCGCCTTTGCTCAGCGCTTCCCAGCGGAGAGGTGACGGTGGTTTTCCTTGCTGCATCCCCTTTGCCGGGTTGCTGCGCTGTGGGAACCACCGCTTGAGGCTTCGTTTGGCTGCTGGCTGGGCTTTTTGCCTTTGGCTCGGAGGGGCTCAGAAGTTGAACATACCTGTGCCCAGTAAATCCCTTATTTTGGCTGCTGATCCCTTATTTTCGAGGCGGCTGGTCCCTTATTTTCGAATCTGTAAGTTGACAGCTATGCCTTTGTCACCCGCTTCCAGGGCCAGGTGGAGATCGAGGACCAGGTGGAAGGCTTGCATTACGTAGCGGAGAAATACGGGTTCGTCGACCTCAACCGCGTCGCCATCCACGGCTGGTCTTACGGGGGCTTCCTCTCCCTCATGGGGCTCATCTGCAAACCTCACATCTTCAAGGCAAGTTTGGAGTTTGCTGCTGTCTGTACCGGGGGGGGGGGGCAGCCAATACGTTGCACTCCAGAGACAGTCGCCCTGCAACTCCCCGCCGTCCCTGCCAGTCGCTAGGTAGCCTGTGGGGAATCCTGTGTCTTTTGGAATCCCTGCTCCCATCAGGGAGGATGGGAGTATCAACATCTGGAATGCCACAGGTTCCTCTCTTTGCTGAAGGTAGAGTGAAGACTCGGACCCAAATGATCTGCTCCCAGCTCTGCAGGGGAGTAGATCTCTCTGTATGGTCAACTCCTTTTGCCCGGCGCCACCCTGAGTTTTTAAAAATAAAGAAGCCAACCTTGTGTGATTTCACGAGATCACAGAAAGCCTGCCAACAAAAAAAGCAACAGCCCGGGAGTCTGCACAGGACTTGTCTTCTTGTGAAATAAAGCTGTATGTATGCAGAGATACGCTCTCCCCATGGAGTCTCGCTTGGTGCCTTCATTACAAATCTTTAGGCACTTGGTGGTCCTGTAAAATAATTAAGGAATATTGGGAAACTATATATAATGAATTGAAGAAGATGCTTTAAAAAGCTTTCCCCAAATCACCTGAGATTTTCCTCTTGGGGATGGTAACCTTTAAAGCCCTATACGGCCTAGGACCCTCGTACCTACGGGACCGCCTCTCCTGGTATGTCCCATGGAGGACCTTATGGTCTTCAAACAAAAACATCCTGAAGGTCCCGGGCCACAGAGAGGTTAGGCTGGCCTCAACTAGAGCCAGGGCTTTTTCGGCTGTGGCTCCAATTGGTGGAACGCTCTGTCAGAAGAGACCAGGGCCCTGCAGGACTTGACATCTTTCCGCAGGGCCTGCAAGACAGAGCTGTTCCGCCAAGCCTTTGGCCAGGGCACAGCCTGACTCCCTCCTTTGGCAATCTTCACAGAACTTTAGCCTAATGGTTGCCATCAATTTGATTTGAATTAATTTTATAATGAAATGATTTTAGAATGTTGTATTATTTTATTGTTGTTAGACGCCCTGAGCCCGGCTTCGGCTGGGGAGGGCGGGATATAAATAAAATTTATTATTATTATTATTAACAATAGAGGTCCCCAAAAAACCAGAATTTGACTACTATATGCCTGTGCTGCAGTCACAAAGGAAGATTAAAATGTTTGAATATGCTGAACTGGCTGGTCTGACGAACAGGATAAGAGAAAACGAAAATAAGGAATATAAGGAGGAATGTATAGCGTCTATTGACTATTTCAAAAACCGGTGTAGACAGATGCATAGCTTAGCAGGTCTTGTGCAAATCCAGCAGAGTTGAAGTAGAGTTTTTAATAGATAACAAATTGGATGATTAAAAAGATGAGGATTACACGGAGGAGTAGAAAAGCTAAGGAACCAGGAAAAGGGTTGAAGGGAAGTCATGTGGTACGTATATACATGCTGTATTTGGTATGAAGTTGTAAGAGCGGAAGGGGGGAGGGTTAAATTTGCAATCTGTTCCTGTTTTTGAAAATGCAAATAAAAAATTAAAAAAGCAAACAAATTGTTAGGCACCAGCTGAAAACATTTCCCCCAGGCCTTTGGCTGATTCAGTGATCTGTGGCCTTTTAAACAGGGCTGCTGCTGGTGGTAATGATTCGTTTTGTTATGGCGATACGTATTCTGTGATTTCGTAATATAAACCACCCTGTGATTCTCGGATCTTTATATAAAATCAATAAATTGTGCAAGTTGCGGAATGAATTTTGCAGGTTGCAGAATCTGGCTTCCTCAGGCAACTTAATGCGGGGGGTGGGGTGGATTTCCTGAGCATAACGACAGCCTTCAATATCCCTCCAGGTTGCTATCGCAGGGGCCCCCGTCACGGTCTGGATGGCGTACGATACTGGATACACCGAACGGTACATGGATGTCCCAGAGAACAACCAGCAAGGCTACGAAGCAGGCTCTGTGGCGCTGCATGTAGAGAAACTCCCCAATGAGTAAGGGTTATAAGAATAATAATAAGAATAATTTATTATTTATACCCCACCCATCTGGCTGGGCTTCCCCAGCCACTCTGGGCAGCTTCCAACAGAATATTAAAATACAGTAATACATCAAACATTAAAAGCTTCCCTAAACAGCCTTCAGATGTCTTCTAAAAGTCAGATAGTTGTTTATTTCCTTGACATCTGATGGGAGGGCATTCCACAGGGCGGGCGCCACCACCGAGAAGGCCCTCTGCCTGGTTCCCTGTGACCTCACTTCTCGCAGTGAGGGAACTGCCAGAAGGCCCTCGGCGCTGCACCTCAGTGTCTGGACTGGATGATGGGGGTGGAGACGCTCCTTCAGGTATCCTGGACCAAGGCCATTTAGGGCTTTCAAGGTCAGCACCAACACTTTGAATTGTGCTCAGAAACGTACTGGGAGCCAGTGTAGGTCTTTCAAGGCCGGCGTTATGTGGTCTCTGTGGCCGCTCCCAGTCACCAGTCTAGCTGCCGCATTCTGGATTAGTTGGGTTGTGGGGCAGCGGTGCTGGTGGGCGGCGGGGGCAGAGCGGGGTGTGTTGTCCCAGCAGCCTGGTCCCATCTAGCACAGACTTCCCCTGAGAGGGGAAGCAGCAATCGGCCATGCAGTTTCATATGTTCTGGAGGGATCAGAGGCATGTCCCCAAGGTCGGCGAGGCATCTTAGGGGGCCTTAAATCCAATATGCGAGTACTAGAGAAATACATGCTCTCTCGACATTCCTCAGGTGGAAATAGGGACGCTATATTCTACATCAGTAATAGAGCAGAGCAGGGGTGTCCAGCAGGTCGATCGGGAGGTGGGCTCCTTTTCCTTTGCTGTGGCATAAGAGCATCTGGCCCTGGCTCCTTGACCCGTCCTCCATCTCAGCATAATTGCTGGAACAGAAGACGGAGTTTTCACTGTGAGGCAGATTGTTTTCGTAGTGATATTTGGTGAGCAACTTTTCTGCTTTACTCCATTTTCCTCCCCCTAGACAACTCTGAGTTGAACTCTCCCCTCCCTAAAAAAAGCTCAACAATTTGACTTTGACTTGAAACCCCCCGTTTTGTATTATGTGAGTAGATTGCAGTCTCTTGGGAGTTGGATGCCCCTGTAGTAAAGGTAAAGGGACCCCTGACCATTAGGTCCAGTCGTTGCCGATTCTGGGGTTGCGGCGCTCATCTTGCTTCACTGGCCGAGGGAGCCGGCGTACAGCTTCCGGGTCATGTGGCTGGCAGGACTAAGCCGCTTCTGGCAAACCAGAGCAGCGCACCGTTTACCTTCCCGCCAGAGTGGTACCTAGTTATCTACTTGCACTTTGACGTGCTTTTGAACTGCTAGGTTGGCAGGAGCAGGGACTGAGCAACGGGAGCTCACCCCGTCATGGGGATTCGAACCACCAACCTTCTGATCGGCAAGCCCTAGGCTCTGTGGTTTAACCCACAGCGCCACCCGCGTACCTGTAGTAGAGTGTATCTATTTTCATCTGAGGAATATTGGACTGTATGGAAAAGGATTCCAGACTTTCTTCTTCTGGCCTGCCACATCAACCGCTTGTCTGGGGAATTTTGGGAAAGCTGGAGAGTTTGGGGATTGATTTTTATTTTCTAATAGCGGTGGGTGGGGTGAGGTGGATTGTCTGAAGTGGGGCAAGGGTTCAAAAAAGCACGGCATGATTTTTGCCTGCTGGTCACTTTTGTGTCCATTGCCCTGGTCATTGAACGCCCAAGTGGTCCAAACTCCTCTCTGCCATGAACAGCCGCAAACACTGGTGCCCAGCTTGGCTCTCACGTTTGGCACTTTCCTTGCCTTCCTTCTAGGCCCAATCGCCTGCTGATCCTCCATGGATTTCTGGATGAAAACGTGCACTTTTTCCACACCAATTTCCTGATCTCCCAGCTGATCCGAGCTGGGAAACCTTATCAACTACAGGTGGGTCGAGCTAGCTGTAGCCTTATTAGACTTTACCGACTGGTGGGGTCTTCGTTGCTCCCGGGAGGGAGGGAGGAAGTCAAATGACACCGAGGTTGGTTCAGAGAAAGAGTTTATTCTGCTCTCCGGATAGCAGAAGGAACTTGCGTGGTCAGTCCACAGCAAGTCCAAAGAAATGAGAAATTTCATGCAGTATATATATCCTCCAGGCACCCTCTCCCCCCTTCCCCAGGAATCCAGCCACGTCAGCTTATACACGCAGGTTGACATCACAGATGTTCCTGCTCCGTTACTCTTAACCATAAAAGAGTCAAAATAAAAAAATTCCTTCCAGTAGCACCTTAAAGACCAACTAAGTTAGTTCTTGGTATGAGCTTTCGTGTGCATGCACACTTCTTCAGATACACATCTGAAGAAGTGTGCATGCACTACTTTCATGTGTGCATGCACATGAAAGCTCATACCAAGAACTAACTTAGTTGGTCTTTAAGGTGCTACTGGAAGGAATTTTTTTATTTTGACTATGGCAGACCAACACGGCTACCTACCTGTAACTGGAACCATAAAAGAGTGTTCCTCTTCTTGTACTCTTGACCATAAAAGGGTGTTCCTGTTCCTGTTCCTATACTCTTATCTTGGAGCAAGAGGTCACCAACTCCTGGCGCTGTTCCCGGGTGGCTGACAAGGTCTGTGCCTCAGTGTAAGGTGCGTCATCCCTGCTCCACTTTGGAACGGACAAGGCCATTCATTAGGTGTCACGGACTGATAAAGGAGAGAGCTTTGAGCACTTGTTTATACAGCTGGGTTTTGGCTCAAGAGCTCAAGTTAAAGCATTTTAGAAATGCTCCCTTGGAGAAGGAATTTGGGGCCCATTTCAGACTGACTGCCCAGTAAGGTTTTAGGTTTTGGAAACCCATTCCTTCATTTCCTGATCTCCCAGCTGATTCGAGCTGGGAAACCTTATCAACTACAGGTGGGTCGAGCTGGCGAACTATCCAGCCCATCCCTTTCCTCTGGGGCTGGGCTTCGGGTGGGGTCATTCTCTCCTGGCCTGGCCTACCCTGCAGGGTTGCTTTGAATAAAGGGTGGGAGGAGGGTGGCGATGTGGGCAGGGTGGGGCACTCTTTGCCCCCTTGAGCTACTCAATAATAATAATAATAATAATATTTTTTTCTTCATACCCCGCCCTTCCCGGTTCAAAAAACGGGCTCAGGGTGGCTAACAACAAATGTAAAACACTTTAAAACACTTAATTATAAAAGCAGCGTAACATACAGTATAAAAACATGAATAACAATAAAAATAAAAAATCAATTAGATAATCCCCAGGGCTAGCTGGCTGAATTGGTTCTACTTGGGCCAGTGAGGAGGCCGGGGCAGAATTAGCTGTGGGGTCTCAGAGCGGGTGATCTTCATAAAAGGGGAGGGAAAAGAAGAGAAAGGAATAAAAGATCAGGCTGAATTCAAATTAAAGGGCAGGTGGAATAGCTCTGTCTTACAGGCCTGACGGAAGGAGGTTAAATCCTGCAGGGCCCTGGTCTCCTGGGACAGAGCATTCCACCAGGTCGGAGCCATCACTGAGAAGGCCCTGGTCCTGGTGGAGGATAGTCTGACTTCCTTAGGGCCCTAATCGGTGGAAATTGTGGGCTCGTCGTGCAAACGCTTGCCTAACGTGACGATTTTCTAGGGAATGCACTGTGTTTGGTGAACGAGACCTGGCGTGTGTTTCCAGTTTAGCAAAATCTGGGCCTCAAGGTCAGCAGGGCTGCCAGGTAGTGATGTGCTGGTGGATTTGCTGGCCTCCCTCCTGGGTTCTCCAAGTTGCACAGAATTTCCTCTTTGAGGAACAATTCCTGCATTGCAACCCTACAATGCTGTGATTATATGTGCTTTTTCCACGAGGCCCGGTGAATGTGTGCAACTCACAATGACCACTCAACCTACATTTTGCCTAATGAGGTCTGGAAGCTTCTCATCTCTTCCTGTCCCCCCCCCCCCCTTCTTGTGTGCAGATCTACCCCAACGAGCGACACAGTATTCGCTGCCCTGAGTCTGGGGAGCACTACGAAATCACGCTGCTGCACTTTCTTCAAGAATACCTCTGAGGACAGGGCTGGGGGAGGGGGAACGGCACGGTGTGGGGCGTGGACAGGGGCTGCTGTCTCCCTGCCCACCCGCAACTCGACGTAGACGCTGAAGACTCGCTCCTCCTCTGGCCTCCTTTTTTTGCCCCAACCTCTCCCCGCACCCTCCAGCAGCCTCCCGATACCCAGAGCACTGGTCCGTGTTGCCCTCCCTGAGCCCTGAATTCACGAGGGGCACTGAGACCCCTCACCCCCTGCCCAACTGGAGTGGCACTGCTCTGCCTTGTCCCTCCAGCTTCTCTTTTAAAGTTTTCCTTCTCTCTCTCTCTCTCTCTCTCTCTCTCTCTCTCTCTCTCCTCCCCAGGACCCCTTCTCTGTTTTGCTGCTACTTTTTGGGCCGGGAATAAAAGTCAAGCGCTCCCCTTCCCTCGTGTCCCGCCCCCTACATCTCCAGCACTGTCTTGTGTCCCTCTTAAACTCCCCCCCTCCTCTCCTCTCCTTTCCTCTCCCCACTGAGTCCTGCGAGAGAGCTTTTCTGGGGCTCGGAAACAGACCAGCGCTTGGTGCTGTGCTGCCAAGATGTGGGCGGCGGTGGGGTGGTGGTGGTAGGGGGGTGGGGGGTTGACGATGCCTGTGTCCTTGGTGCTGTGGCTTCCCGGCTGTGTCCTGTGGCAAATTCAGGCTCTCGGGAGGATTTGGGCAGGTGTTTGTGTCTTTGGGCTCCCCACTTAGAAGGCTTTGCTGTTCTGACTTCCCTCTCCGTAACCCTTGCGTCATTCCCCCGTCTCAAACACACTCTTCTTTCCCCTAAGGCAACCGTGTCCAGAAACTGCAGTCACTTCTGGATGGGAAACGGGGGGGGGGGGGTTCCTAGGGGTTTTTTTTGCAGCCAGATTTATTTATGCAAATACGGCTCCCTCTGTCCACTCTCTCTGGCTTATAGGCACCGCCCCCCCCGTCTCGCCAACCCTTCGTCTCCGCCTCCCAAGCCCTGAGCTTCCAGCCCCACAGGCGTGCTCAGTTCTCTGCGGGTCAGCGACTGTATCCCCCCACCCACCCCCTGTTCTAGCAACACCTCTTGCCCGTTGGTCCTCCTCCTCCCCCTGCCCCACGATCCACCTCCTCTGGTCTTAGGGCATCCCCGCAACACAGCCTGAACCGTGGTTTGGGGTGGTTTATAAAGAAAGGCGGGGGCGCCTGTGTGCCAGGCTTCGCCGCAACTTACGCCTCGTGGGAAGAAACACCCCCCTCCCCTCGCCTGCTTGCTCACACCCTCTGGGCTCTCCCCCCCCCACAAACACACATTCTTGCCTCTCAGGGGTGGGGCAGAATTTCAAGCGAGGAGAAACTTGCCTAAAACGAAACGAAAAACCCACGAACCACAAACGACTTGCCCCCCCAAGTATCTTTAAGTGCGTATTATGAAAAGAAAATATTTTTATGGATTCTTATTCTTTTATAATTATGAGGTGTAACATGTAGTTACTCATTAAAATATTGGAAATTGGCGCAGCGCTTCTCTCCCGGCGTGGTTTTGGTTCCCCCCCCCCGTTGGCCGCAGGCAAAGTGGAGTATGGGGTGTGCATGTTTGGAAGCGCATGCCAGCTTGCCAGTGCCATTTCTGGCTTTTGAACACTGCGTTTCTTTCTCTGGGGCATAGAAACATTGCAAGCCGCCCCATACGATGCCAGGCCATTGCTCCATCTAGCGCAGTGGTGTTAGGGAAAAATCTGGGTGTGAGGCTGCTCAGTCACCCAGCTCGTCTGGCAGAGGCCGCGGGTCCCTGTGGAATAAAGGAAGGATTCCAGCCACCAACCGGAGCAAATAGCTGTAGACCAAAGTTGATTGCGCAATAGGTTCAAAGAGCAAATTTGAACCCCGAGGATGGGGTGACAAAGACTTTTAAAACTTTCCCACCATATCCCAGAATACAGTTCGTACAGCATCATTGCTACATCATTGACATGTCACAAAAGGGGAGGGGTTAACCTTGGCAAACATGTCCAGACAAGTCCTTGGTACAAGATTAGCATAAGCAGACATGGCAGGGCAAGACTCAGGTATAAGATTAGCATAGACAAATATGTCTTAAGTACCAACCACCCAAAAGTACAATAGAAGTTCCTTTTTTCATGTCTGGAGCCTGAGGCGAGTCAGGTGATGAGATTTGGCTTCCTTTGGCTAACAATGAGCCCAGCAATTGTCACCTCTGGGCACTTCCTGGAGTCCTTTTTCAAGGGGAAAATAGCTTTGGAATGGAGGAAACTGGCAAAGGAGATGGTTTTATATTATTTTTTAAAGCTAGGTAACTTCCCTGAGCTGTCAAGTTGAAAGGATACATTCAGGCATAATATTTGTAATATTTAACTTTAAAGATGTGCCCCCCCCAGTGGTGTCTGCACTGACTGGCAGAAGCTCTCCAGCAGTTCAGGCAGGAGACATTCCCAACCTTACCTGGCAATGCTGTCAGGATTTGAACCTGGGACCGTCTGCTTGCAAGGCAGATGCTCTTCCTGAGCTCTGTCCCCTTCCCCAAACATCCTTTGCTCCCTCACCTTTCCCTCTTTTTTTAAAAAAACCCCACACTTTACATCCTTCATCACCAAAGAATGGAAGCAGTGACAATACCCAGGATTTCTAAAAGCACCACAGTTCTTACCCTAATTTAAGTAATTGGCAAGCCATGTTAACTTTGTTCATTCCCATTTCAAGTACAAAATTGTTTTTATATGTGTTGGAAGCTGCCCAGAGTGGTTGGGGCAACGTAGCTAGATAGGTGGGGTATGAAGAAGAAGAAGAATTGCAATAAAAATATATTCATATAAACTAGTAGCAGACACAATAGAATGAGGTTGTTTTTTTTTTAAAAAAAAAGACAACCAAAACACAGATCTGTAAAACACGTTTTGCAAATAGCAAGAAATACAGGGAAAATTGACAGCAATGAAAGCAGGAAATCGACAACCCCCAAAATGGTCCCTGCCTTGTCGCTGGCCCTCAAAACTTAAATTTCTGTCCTTGTGAACTCACATTGCTCGGTCTCTGCTCCTGCCAACCTAACAGTTCGAAAGCACGTCAAAGTGCAAGTAGATAAATAGGTACCGCTCCAGCAGGAAGGTAAATGGCATTTCCGTGCGCTGCTCTGGTTCGCCAGAAGCGGCTTAGTCCTGCCGGCCACATGACCCGGAAGCTGTACGCCGGCTCCCTCGGCCAGTAAAGCGAGATGAGCACCGCAACCCCAGAGTCGGCCACGACTGGACCTAACAGTCATGGGTCCCTTTTCCTTTACCTTTTGCTGTCAGTATTTTCCTTGGCAAGGAATGGAGAAGAGGGAGTTTGCCACATGCATCGACTTAAACCACATTTCTAGCCCATTGTTCATCCAAAGGTAACATGGTGGAAATGCACAACATTGAGATCAATAATATTAGGCTTAGCTAGACCCAGAGTTGGGCAGCGGGCAGGTTTAGTGGGGCCTACACCATAGTCACACCATGTCCTCTGTATGGGGATGGCAAGGACACAGAATCTTGAAATCCCTCTCCCCACCTCTGTTTATGGGGTCTTGGCGATGCTTTCAGAGTTGTGGGAATCAAGCCTTGCAAGGAACAGTTGTGGGCCTTGGAGATGAGACCAAACACTGACATGAGAGGCACCTTCAAATATCTGAAAGGCCTTCGTCACATGGAAGATGGTGCAAGCTGGTTTGCTGCTGCTGTTCTGGGGTGGGGTGGGGTTTAAACCCAATCCAAAGGTTTCAAATCACAAGAACGGAGATAGCAACAAAATCTTAGGAGGAACCCTGCCGGAGGTAAGAGAGCTATTGGACAGTGGAAGGGACTGCAGGATATTTACAATGCAGTCGAACCCAACAAGACAATCTCACCTTGCTCGTTGCCACCTATGCCTGAGGCTCCATCTTAAAATAGATTAAAGCAGGGGCCAGCAAACTTTTTCAGCAGGGGTCCTTGTGGGGGACTGGACTATATTGGGGGGGGGGGATGAATGAATTCCTATGCCCCACAAATAACCCAGAGATGCATTCTAAACAAAAGGACACATTCTACTCATGTAAAAACATGCTGATTCCCGGACCGTCTGCGGGCCGGATTTAGAAGGCGATTGGGCCAGATCCGGCCCCCGGGCCTTAGTTTGCCTGCCCATGGATTAAAGCATGTCTTTGTAACGGAGTTACCATTTTAAGCCTGCCTGAAGAAAGCTGCTGTTATCTGTTCCTCTTCAACAAGTATTGCGAGTGAGTAAATGTTATTTTTTTTACCTTTTGCAAGACTATTTTTTACCTTTTACAAGGCTATTTTGTGTGCAATTGTTATATTAGGAGGGAGGGGGAAAGCGGTGGGGGATACCAGGAGACCCCAGTCTTTCCTTATAGCATCCTAGTTTACTTAAACTAAAAGGCTAAAACTAGCCTATTTAAGCTTCCCTACTGAACTGACAAACATGAGGAAGGAAGGCTATATCTAATAAAGCATCTTTACACATCCCTAAAGGTGGTGGACTCTCCTGTTATGTATTCAGTGGTCTGTGTTTGCCTGAGCTGGAGTCTGGACTAAGGATTCTGAGCTCCTGTGTTCTGATTTGATACGTGTTGTCCAATCACAGAACACTTCAGGATTTGGGCCTCTGCCATTGGCCCTTGTACTCTCAGCCGTGATTCGCAGCTTGGAAGTTTAAACAGCCAATCACGTTGGGAGTGGCCCAGGCTTTCATAAATGTATAGCAGCAGTTGCTTTGCCCCTGTTTCCCAGTTATGTTGTTCAATGAGGCGTTCACAAAGTAAAGGAAGGATTGAACTCTGATTAATAAGAATACACACAGAGACTTGAACCAGCAAGACTCTGGGAAGGGTTCATATAATATTCTCTCTGTCTGTCTGCCTCCAGCCCCTGGCCCAGGTCGTTTTATTCACAAAAGAACTTTTTACAGAGTGTTCGTAAGAACCAATCAGATTTCTTCTGAGCATTTCAACAAACCCAGGTGGGGACAAGTTAAACTAATTAAGCACACATATTTCTGGGGTAAACAAATAACAGAACTACAAAGGGGGACATTTGGCAACCCTGGGAGGTGATAAACAATCAATACATATGATAAGAAGGATGGCCAGGAGGACAGCGATCATTATCACCTTCATGTGAGGTCGGTTTCCTGGCCCTAAGATTAACATCCTAGGATTAACATATCAGAAAGGCTACATCAAAGAAACTGCCCACTATCTTTGATGACCCAAGACGCCTGCCTGTCTAAGCAACTGGGCTGTGTACGCAACTTGTGAAGACAGAGGCATGGGCAGTAGAGGAAATGGCCAGAGATGCAGAGGGTTGTGGGATTTGATCAGAAATTATTGTCAATGTATCAAACCCAGTCAACACTGTTCAGGGAAGTTTTTAATGCATGACATATTAGTATATATTTGGTCTTTGTGGAAGCCGCCCAGAGTGGCTGGGGAAACCCAGCCAGATGGGCAGGGTACAAATAATAAATTATTATTATTATTATTATTATTATTATTATTATTATTATTATTATTATTATTATTATCTTTGAATATTAGAATTGATATGGTTAATAGGTAGTGATGACAAAGCAATCAAAATCAAAAACCTAACTCCTATCTCCCTCCAGTTTATCTTATTGTGAGATAAATATAACTTCCTAAAACAGAAAATTATTAAAAATAATATTTTTAAATATAATAATAATATTTTACAAACTAGGGGCAGTAGACCAGGACTCATAGTAGTCCTTGGCAAAGCAAAACCATCAGGACTGCATCAAACCTAGGCTGAGAATGAACATAATCTCTTTCAGAGGTGAAAAATGAGCAACTGTCAGGAGCCAGGCACTGTGACCAGTAGGGCTTTGCAGGACTGGGGCCTTCCTGAGATTGTTCTGGAGAGGCAAGGCGCGGCTACACAGCTGAGGCCGCTTGGTAACTCACTGCACCTGGTGGCAAGAGCCGGGAAGGGATATAAGGTCAGCATTTCCCTTCGGCTCTTTGCCACAGCAACACGTTCCCTGCCTTGCTGCGTTGGGCTTTTTACTCCCTACACTTCGGCTTCTTGACTCCCTGCTTCTTGATCCTTGGACCCTTGATTTTGTGACTCCTTGCTTCTCAACCCTAGGACCCCTGGCTTCTGGACTCTCGTTCCTGCTCCCACCCCGCTGTCTTGCCCCCGGACCCAACGTCCTCAACCGGGACTTTGATCACCTGTAGACCGGACCATGACAGCAACGTGGAAAAGTAGGTGTGTTTTCTTCATGCAGTTCTAGACGTCATACACATGGAATATTTTAAGAATCAGATGTCCCCTTAATTTCTGGTTGTCAGGTGCTCCTTTGTGTTCAGATCAGGCCTCAGCACAATAATGTAGCACTTGGGAAGGAAGATGCAGCCCAGAAGCCCAGCGCTGGAGGCCAACATAGAGAAGATCTGCACGGCCACCATGTACTTGCCCTTGGTGCTCAGGTAGGTGGGCACAAAAGACACCCAAACACTGCAGAAGACCAGCATGCTGAAGGTGATCAGCTTGGCTTCGTTGAAGGAGCCAGGCAGCTTCCTGGCTAGGAAAGCCACCGTGAAGCAGGTGGCAGCCAGGAAGCCCAGGTAGCCGAGGGCAACGTAGAACATGGCCACAGACCCTTCGTTGCATTGCAGGACGATCTCTTCCACCTGGGAGCGCATGTCGGACTCTGGGAATGGGGGAGAAGAGCCCAGCCAGATGGTGCAGATGAGAACTTGCCCCCCAGAACAGGAGATGACAATGGAGTTGGCCAGACTCTTGCCCAGCCATCTCCTCACCCTGTTCCCGGGCTTTGTGGCCAGGAAGGCCAGCACCACCGTGATGGTCTTTGCCAAGACAGAAGAAACAGCAGCTGAGAAGATGATGCTGAAGGCCGTTTGTCGGAGAAGGCAGGTCTCTTTCCTTGGGCGCCCGATGAAGAGGAAGGAGGACAGAAAGGAAAGCAGGAGGGAGACGAGGAGGATGTAGGAGAGGTCCCGGTTGTTGGCTTTGACAATGGGAGTTTCCTTGTATTTAATGAAGATTCCCAACACAATGCCTGCTATTAAGGACAAGAAGAGGGCAACGGAAGCTAAAACCATTCCCAAATATTCTCCATAAGTCAGGAAGGTGGTAATCTTGGGGACACATTGATCTCTGTCCTTGTTTGAATGGTGATCTTCTGAGCATTTGGTGCAATGTTCTGCATCTGGGGAAGAGAATAAGAGTGGCTGCAGCATCACTTACATCCCTAATGATCTGTGCTCTATTACGTTTTGAAGAAATCCTAGAGATTTCTTCCTTATGATCATTCCTTTCAACTCTCTTCCAGGATGTAATGAAGGTGATTAATCCTAAAGGAGTTGAGGAAGGAGCCACATTCCCCAATGTCTGCAGAATTCTCACAAAAAGTGTGTGAGACTGGATTTCTGCCCTGTGTTTACTCCAGGAATTCCTTCCCCCTTGGAGTCACCCACCTTCCTGGGCGGAGAAGGTCCCTTCCGCACACCGAGCGCAAGCGTAGCAGCAAATGGGCTTTCCTTCTAGAACCACCTTGGCATATCCAGGTCGACATCTTTCTGTACACCTGGAACGAGGTACGGCCTAACCAGAAAGACAAGAAGGTGCAAGAAAGAGGAACAGTTAGGAGTATTTGTGGGTATGTAATTCACTCATAGGGACGCGGGTGGCGCTGTGGGTTAAACCACAGAGCCTAGGGCTTGCCGATCAGAAGGTCGGCGGTTCGAATCTCCGTGACGGGGTGAGCTCCCATTGCTCGGTCCCTGCTCCTGCCAACCTAGCAGTTCAAAAGCACATTCAAAGTAGGTGTCTCTCCAGCGGGAAGGTAAACAGCGTTTCTGTGCGCTGCTCTGGTTCACCAGAAGCGGCTTAGTCATGCTGCCCACATGGCCCAGAAGCTGTATGCCGTCTCCCTCGGCCAGTAAAGTGAGATGAGCACCGCAACCCCAGAGTCGGCCCTGACTGGACCTAATGGTCAGGTGTCCCGTTACCTTTACCTTAATTCACACATAGAGTGAATTCAAATGGATCTCTGGAATGCAGCCTTTGACCCCTCATCAGGGTCCTTTCAACCCCCCACTGACCATTGGTGCGACCAGAATATCTTGTTCTTCATAATTAGATCAGGACAACTGAGGTTTGCACCACAGAACTCTCTTTCCTCTTCTCTGTTTACCTGCTTCCCTGCTTAATAAATCTTCAAAGAAAAAGGCAATGGAGTCTGAAATGTGATTTCCCCAAAGTTCACGATTCGAATAATCTCTCAATCACTAATTAAGACAAATTTAATATGACTTTTCCAAATATTGGTTTCCTCATTCTGCAAGGTTTCCTCTTATTGCTGATTTATTTCCCTAATTATTTCTAGTTCATATGCCATTCCTTAACATTAACCTTATATTACAATAGCGTTCATTTGTTTTTAACTTCTCATCCTTCACCAACAGCTGTGCACTTCTCAATTCCTGCACGTACAATAGTTTAACATTTGCAACATCTACAAGTGAACTGAGTACACAAATTAAAAAAATCAACAATAAATCAGCAATTATCTTTTCTAAAATAAATTCCTTTCCATCCTTCTTCATGTATGAAAGCCCAGTAGTTCACTTTTACTAGGTGTTTTCCCTTTTCTTCTTATCTACGTAGTATTTCTGTTGAAGATTCTGTCCAGAATTTTTAAATTCTCAGTCTGGCTCGGAAATAGATGGTGTCTTCTCTGAGGACCTCTGGGCTCTCTCCTTTCTTTGAGCACCCCAAATCCCCCTCCTATCTCAGCTGCTGTGGAAAGAAGAAGTGGTGGTTGCAGCTGTTATTGACGGTCAAGACACCATTGGGCAAACTGATATGGTCATTTTTCAGCGTTGTTTAAGGAAAAACATGATAAGCATCTCCTCGCCGCCTCCCTCTGTGATTCCCCCTACCTTGTTGAATTTCTTGTTCCACTCAATGGCTTCTGGGTTAATGGTGAACTTTATGCCAGCAGACGTCTCTCTCCTTATGTTCCCAATTTTCACAAGGCCAGGAGACTTATTGGCAGACATCACCCAGTTCACAATATCAAAGTCCGCTGGTCGCTCCCAGTTCTCATCCAAGCACAGCCTGCCCCTGGAAGTATTCAGACACCGGATTTCTCTTAAGAAAGGGTGAAGCTGGAATGACAGGGGAAAGGGCCAGCACTGAGAAACCTTGAAGCCAAGATGGATATCTCAGTACTACTCACTTCGACCTCTTATGATTTGGGGCCTGCGTGTATCTCATGTAGACTGGAATTCCTATTCAGCTATTTGTATTACTACAGACCCTGCAAGTGCCCCAATTTTCCAGGGATGTCCCTGAATTAGAGACAGTTTTTCATGTGATCCCAGAATTTCCCACTTTTCCTTAGAATGTCGCTATTTTCATTGGAGAAATGTTGGCAGATGTGGAGTTATCCAACCCACAGGGCGTCCAATCGTGTATCAGGAATTTTTAGTTTTTTTATATTTTAGTATGAATTTCTTTATGTTGGGAGCTGCCCAGAGTGCTGAGGCAACTGAAGAAGATGTGTGGGGTATAAACAGTGCTATTTTTCTAGAAAGGAAGGTGCCAGAACTCACCAAGAACACCTCCCTCTGAGAATGGCAATGGCACCCACCTGAGAGGGGCCAAAACTGAGTTCCAGTGAGTTCCCCCCTGAAAAAGCCCTGGGTATAAACTGTAAGATTATCATTATGGAATGGGATGTTTCTATTTTCATCAGAGAAATGTTGGGCGGTATGCTACTATTACTATTACTAATACTAACTATGATATTTTACATGTCTATCCCCAGTCAAGATCAGCATCTGTGTGGACTGTAGTTTGCAACAAGGGGAAGGAAATACCTGCCACGGCTGTAGCCTTTGGGGTCCCCATTGCTCTCCTTCCTCCACCATCAGCCTCCTCTGGGATCTCGAGGAAAGCGAAGCATGCAAGGCCTGAGCCACAGCGTGAACAGTGATGTAAGTGCTATAGCTGTCTAGAAACAGGACTCTCTCATTCTCCTCTTGGGGCAATGGCTGCAGTTTCTCCTCCTCTCTGCATCTTATCCTGCCTTTCACGGACAACTGATGCTTTGAATATGAACACTGAAATGCTTGATTGAAATAATCCACAAGATTGGTCTGCAATTTATATTTGCCACCTTTGCTGCTCCTTAATCCAGTCTCAATTGCAAAGAACAGAGAACCATGGAGGTGCTGGAATAGATTTGGAGGTAGGAAAAAGCCAATTGTGATTTCTAGCAAAGCTGCTGTGATCCAGACTTTCGCCCCTATTTCCTTCTCATAGGTATCGTGTATTGCCATGAGTGTTATGATATCCACTTCATTGGCTATATAGGAAACAAATACCCCAATTTGTCTCCATAGGGAAAAAGGTTCCCCGGGCCTGATAAATTGATCCATATCACTTTCTGGTACTCTTTTTGATAAAGCAATGCAGATCCCTTTGCTGAGCATCAGAGGTTTCACAGTGCTCACAAATCTTTCTCCACTGTCATTGTCTGGAGTGCAGAGGCCAATCCACGTCCATCCAAAATACAGGAGCAATTCAACAATCCCCTGGTACTGACTTTCCTCTTTGGCACTCATCCGGTAGACAAAAGGGAACAGGGTTTTACCTTCGAGAATCTGGGCAGTGAAGCCATAACTGATCTAGCAAGGAAAGCAAAAGATCAGCAATTTATTTTACTTTCAGAATAACAGACATTTAATTATCTGAAATGACTGATATCTAAATCTCTGCTGGCTGAGGCTGATGGGAGTTTTAGTCGGAAACATCTGGAAGTGTCAAGTTGGTGAAGGGTCAGTTTTGAAAAAGGGATGTAGGATCCATAGCTCAGGATTTTCCCATTTTTAAAAATATCCCTGCTTGACCTATCCAAAGAAAAAGTAGTATTTTATGCAGTTGAAATTCTCTGTCCCTCCATGCTCTCCCACTACTTACCTGTGGGATTTTGTAGATGCCTGACAAGGCTGAAATCACTTTTGAGATGACAGTATTGCTTCTTTCAAGAACAGCCAGCAGGTGATTCTGTTCTCCACAGTGATAATTGGGAATATTGCATCCACTGCCTGCAAGCAGCTCTAGCATGGCGTCCGAAGTTATTATTGCATCGAAATAGTTCTCATAGATGTTGTAGCCCAGAGTAATGTTGGGTAAGATCCTGAGATCCTGGTTGATCTCTTGGATGGTGAACAGGAAATGCAACATGTACGAGGTGAACCAAGTTGACAGTCTGCAATAAATGAATTATTTAAAAAGGGTGAAACATATTCATATTAATGGGAGGGAGGAAACATTATATGATCCACAAAGATTAGTATTTATTTATCTTATTGCTTTAATATCAAACCTTTTCCTGTCCAACATAGAACAAATATTTGGAAATTTCTGCTCCATGACCGGAGCTTTGATGCAAACAGCACACAGAGCTGTTCAGCAGTGGAACAGACTCCCTCGGAAGGTGACCATGTGTCATTGATGCTTCAGGTGTGATTCCTCTGGGTTCCTTCCATCTCTGCAATCTATGATTCTATTCTACTGTGTTCTATGAGTAAGAAATGAAGGCGCCCCTCAAAATGTGTGATATACTGGGAAGCTGTTTCACAGGTTGCTTTCTGCAGTGGTCTTTGGCGCCTTCCAAGGGGCTAGACTATAGGTAGATAAGAGACCATTTGACTGAACGAGGAGAAGCACCAAATACCTCAGTCCCCTTTTAGTTACAAATGAGGCCTGGTGGCTTTCAGGTTTGAGTGTGTGGTAAAATCTATAATTTTGCCCATGTTTGGATCAGTGACTCCACCAATGAGGACACACTTGAGGTCTGTATTAAAAAAGCCCAAAGATGGCGTCGTCGTTAGTGGTAGCGTTGACTTGAGCTCCGCACCAGTTGATGCTGTTTTTATTATTTTTATCAGTTTTTTATTAGCTTTTATCAGCCTCAGTATTTTATCTTTGTCATTTGGCAGCTATTATATTTACAAAGCTTGAGTCAAGGGCTTGAGTTAAAAGTCTTAGAGACACTACTTATCAGCAGGAGTGGAGTTTAGACGCCCTATCGTGGGAAGACGCCGAGCTTCCTGATTTACAGCAGAAATTAGTAGCTGCTCTATCTCTGGGGAAATGCCTAGGAAAAAGAAACGACTGGCCTCATCTCCACAAGTGAGCCCACAGCAGAAGAGCAAGCAGAGTAAAATGGACAATTTTGTAAGAGCACAGAACTCAGAACCTACTACATCAACTAGAACTCATTCCCAGGTAGGCGGGGATGCTTTAATGGGTGGAGATCACCCAGGGGAGAATGCTGAGATGAGCGCTCATGAACTACCATCTGAGGGGGCACTGCTCTATGCGGAAATACTTGTGGACCACTCCCTGCTGACTGCAAGAACAGAGGAGGAAATTAACATCAAATTAGAAAAGGCAACATCTCTCCTGACGGAGTTGGTGCTCCTGGCAGCCAAAATTAGCTCACTCAGTACTAGAGACTACAAATACTAAAACCAACAAAAGCGAAAGTAGGGACCTGATCCTACAAAGTACTCAAGTAGCTCTCGATATATAGCCTTTTAATGGTATGCTGCCTTACTGGAAATCAATCGACAGTGTGAAGAGAAACTTTAAGCTTTTACTAAATATCCATTGCAACACTCTGATCGCGATAAACTTGCTTTGCACGGACCCTCAGCACACTAGACTCATGCTGACATTTTCTGACTCAGCTACCCCTAAAATGCTACTGAAATATAGGGCCCTTTTACAGGACTATAATATTGATTTGAGGCGTGTTTTTAAAGACACAGAACGAAAACAACTACTGCCAAACTTGTCGTATAGCCGGACCGACCCCAAGCAATCAACGCCCTCTCTGCCGAAGGGCTTTCGCCATAGGGCCATGATTCATTCGGAAGGGCTGTCAAAGATGAATATGTGCGGTGAACCCAGCTGCAACACTCCCTTGGAGAGGAAAACGTCAGAGCAAAAAGGCCAAACACACAAAGAACGACAGCCCAATCTAGATAATTCAAAGATAGGACACTCCATTACGCCTTTGGCAGATCCGGAATTTCACCACTCTTTACCCCAGCTGGAATCTGATCAGCCAATGCCAAGTGACGCCCCTCCCAAGGGAAATGGGACACATAGAAAGCCAGAGACAGATTTAATTGTCTTTGACGAAGACCTCCCAATGGTCCCAGCAATTCAGATAAGACCGTCGATGCCGGGAAATCGGGAAAATGCTGCAACTCAACCCCGAGAACAACCACACCATGCATATCCTAAGAACGGTTGCATCATTACCGAACCAGTGAGAGAGCTGATAACAATTTCCCCACCACAATGAAGCCAAGCCAGTTATGGAACGAGCAGCCTTAACATTATCTCATGGAACATAGCGGGTTGGGCTAACAAACTAGGGGACGAGCCATTTCGTGAATATATAACGGGTTTTGACATAAGAATGCTGCAGGAAACTTGGGCAACTGACAACATAGTTCTCGACGGTTACGACGCCTATGAAATCAAGGCCTCTAAACCGCTCGGAAGGGGACGACCGAGGGGGGGCCTAGTAACTCTGGTTTCCACTAAGTTGGCGTCACAGGTTACTGAGTGCTCAGTTTTCAAGCAGCTGGCACTGGGGATCACTTTGCATCTGGAATCCAAGAGTATCATTCCTGTTTCAGCTTATATCCCGCCATATACAGTGCAAACACAGATAGAGAGCACGTGGCGTAAATTCCATAGTTTCCTTTATTCCCTACAAATTGGGTACCCTGGACCGGCATTTTACCTAATGGGAGATATGAATGTCATCATAATAGGCTCAAATGATGTTAGCCTGGAAATAAAATTCCCAATATTAAGAGATCTAAAGGAAAATAGCGCCCTCTTTCTAAACCCACCCCCTCGTAGACTTTTGAAAGATTGCCAAATCAACTATGCTGGATTCTGCCTGGCTTTTTTACAAATAAGTCTTGACCTCATCATTGCTAATGGGGCATTCCCCGGGCACAGAGAAGGCGAGTATACATTCATAAATACAAATGGATCTAGCATAGTAGACTGCTGTCTCACTAACAGAGAGGCCTTCGAATCAATTTAAAAATTCACCATAGATAATAGGACTGAAAGCGACCACCTACCTCTAATCATCTCCACTACTGGCCAAAACTCAATTCAGCGCTCTTACATAGAACATGAGGATATAGATAAAGCAAATGATCCAGCATTGCGTAGGAAAAAAATGGACACCTGAGATAGCAATTGCAGTTGAGAAGAGAGGGAATTCACAAACTGCAATTAAGTTAAGATCAATTATAATAAGCAATTTATCAATAGACTCCTCCCTGACGGCTTACGAAAATCTCATTGAGTCCTTGCAGGATGTGGTCTCTGTCAACATAAACTCAGCCGGCAAGCCATGCACTGCTAAAGGGCGCGGTTGGTTTGACCAAGAAGGAAGCCTTACGGAACGCTTATTTGGCCTATAGAAACACTGGATTAAACTACTTCCTTCCATCTTATTTCAAAATCAAAAAAGAGTATAAAGCCCTTTTGTCCTCATAAAAAAGGCAGTCCGAACAAAATTCCTGGTCCCTGCTATTGAATGCCTCACTAAACAATGAAATTAACTCTTTTGGCAACTAGTCTCCGACTCAATGAAAAATAGTTCCTCAGCCCCCAGCTGTGTCATTCCAGCTCAGATTTGGGAGAACCATTTCAGAAATATATTTATGGAAAACCCAAACCTCCCTTCCAGCTTACAGGAGGATGACAGGGCAGAATTGTCACTGCTCCCTCATTGGAGGCCGGTTACTGTGGAGGAAGTCCATACATTAATTGGGAATCTGAAGAGTGGAAAGGCTCCGGGGAAAGACTTTATCCCAGCTGAGTTGATCACATCAAACCAGCACTGGTGGCCTCCGCTTCCGGCAGCACTTTTTATGGTAGTAAATAACTCGGGGAAGGTACCATATAGCTGGAAACATGCTATAGTAGTTCCAATCTTTAAGAGAGGCCACCCAAATGTACCTTCCAATTATAGGCCAATTAGCCTGCTCTTAATAATTGGGAAGCTTTATGCCCGTTTCCTCAGTAGCAAACTGACAACTTTTCTAAATGAACACAATATGCTATCTGAAGCCCAGGCAGCTTTTCGTGAGAACCATTCAGCAACAGACCACTGTCTAATGCTGTCCTTCCTAGCCGAGAAGTGTACCAGGCCTCTACAGGGTAAACTCTTTGTGGCCTTCATGGATCTGAAATCAGCATTTGACTCCATCCCCAGATCCCAGCTATGGTCCAAATTAAGTCTGATTTTGCAGGACAAACGACTTCTCTTTCTCATAAAAGCCCTGTATAATGGAACCAAACTGCAGGTCCGATGCGGTCAACAGGGACAGCTATCGAACAGTGTCGAGATGACTAGGGGGGTGAGACAGGGTTGTATTTTGGCCCCCACATTGTTTTGTCTATTCTTAAATGACCTAGAAGAGAACTTAATGGACCCAGATGGACACATTCCAAAAATAGGAATGAGAAGGACCCCTTGTTGTTATATGCTGATGACACGGCCATCATCTCACGTTCCAGACCGGGTTTGAATTATCTGTTGGGGAAATTTTCTGATTACTGTTCTGGAAATGGTTTATCCATTAATTATGAAAAATCGAAAATTTTAGTCTTCAAAAGAAGATTCTCCCGGTCTAAATGGGTGCTGGATGGCCATAACCTTGAACAGATAAAATACTTCAGTTATATAGGGCTCACATTCCAGCATACAGAATCTTGGAAGCACCATTGGCAAACCTCCCTTCAAAAGGCGGAGATTACTAAGCTAGCCATACTCAGATTCTTCTTCACAAAGGGCGGCAAATATGTTCCAGCAGCCTTAAGGGTTTTCAACGCAAAGCCCGTTTCCCAACTCCTGTATGCAGCAAATGTCTGGCATAATGGGGACCTGCCAAAGCTTTCAGGCAAAATTTCTACGATCTCTGCTGCAGGTACCTAACTGCGTCCCCAACTCTGTACTTCTGTTAGAAGCTGGTGAATGTCCAATTTCAACTAAAGCGTGGTGGGCTGCCCTAAAACATTGGCTCAGGATTTCAGTGTTTAATCTAGGGAAGGGTCTGTACCAACACCTGACCAATGAGGAATTTGTCAGCAAATGGCAGAAAACCGTGGCTAAAAAAGCCACCTTATTGGTCTGTCTCCCCCTCAACTGTATTACCTGGGTTATGAAGGCGCCCAAAAGATTTTAAAGCAAAGATTATGGGATAATGCACACAGTGACTTGCGATCTCGATCACACACAGTCTGTAGTCCGCTGGGAGTAGGAGTACAATATGGGTATGTCTTTAAGTTAACATCTTACATCAAAAACCTGACAGTACCAAACTACCGAAGGCTTTTTACCAAAGCCAGACTAAATGTCTTTCCCTCTGCAGTGTTGGATGGCAGGTTGAGAGGAGTTCCCTACCAGGACAGACTTTGCTTGTGTGCTCAAGACATCGATTCCATAAAACATATTTTGTTGCATTGTGCAAAATATGAGCAGGCCAGGGCTGAACTGATACTACCCTTGCTGGTACCTTTCCCAGGAAAATCAGAGGCTCACTATGTCAGGTTCCTACTGGAAGACCGGACAAATGCTAGAACGTTAGCAATGGCAAAGTTTTTATCGGAGGTTGCAAGAATGAATGAGCCCTATATTCTAAACAAAATGCTTGTTTAACCTGGAGGTAGGCTGTATGAATTGTGTATTGATTTGTAATGATTTGATGGGTCTCTGGACCGTAATAAAGATTGATTGATTGATATTTTATATAATCATTTTATTTGAAGCATATCATTCCTGTTCTTCGCCCATAAAAATCCACCCATTTTCAGGAGTTTCTTAAAACACTTCTAATTTTTTTTAAAAAAAGTGACAGAAAGGAAAAAGTGCTGAGATTGGAGGAGGAAACCTTTAATGTAGCCCATAGTGGGCTGTAGTTCTCCTGTGGTATTGTGTCAAGAGAACTGTGCTAAGGTTGTTCACAAATGATCCAAATAGAATAAACATAAAATAATTTTGGCAGCTTGGAAATTGCTAGAGTTTCATGCCTCCCTCTGGGATAGGAAACAGGTACCTATGGATTCCACGTGAAGAAATATCAAACATCTCACTACTTAGAAATGAGGCCAGTTGTGTATGTGAAAAAAGGAATAATTCCTTTTCATATTTTAGAGACCTGACTCCACGAACAAGGAAGTCTCCTGATTCATATTATTTTATTCATCATTCCAATTAAAGTACATCTTTCCTGCTCTTCAGCCACCAAAAGTCACCTAGAGGATCTTAAATTCCATTTGTAAAACTGTAACATTCCTTAACGACAGTTTCTGAATTGTCCAAATGGAATAATATTGAATGAAACCTTTGAGCCTTGGAAATTGCCTGAGTTTCATGGCATCCTGCAGGTGGGAAAATTCAGTGCATCCTTTTGAACCCTGACCAGATTCACTAACATTCTTGCATTCTTCTAAAAGCAACACAGAATCAAAGGTAGGAAAGTGTTTTCCTAAGGAAGACCCAGAGAACATGGAAATAGGAGAGGGTTGGGTGGAATCTTTTACTAGACACCCCCCCCAGCTCCCATCACCCCCAACCAGCAAGCCCAATGGTTAAGGGCAGGTAGTCCTGCAACATCAGCCCTTGGCTCTCCAGCCCTGAGAAAGGGGCTATTTCCTTGATAAATAGGAACCACTAGAAGGACTGGAGAACCATGAAACTGTGAAGTACATACACTTCAATCCTGGTGAAGGGTGTCTGAGAAAAGACATATGGAGATTGCAAAAAAAAGCGTTTTGGAGAGATGATCCCGCTGATGAGAAAGTGTCCAGGCCGGTAGAAATTGAAAGCATCTGATTGAAGCATGACCAGATTCAAGGGGCATTTCCCTTTGTGGTTCCCGCAGACTCCAAAGGGCATCATGAGCAGCAGAAGCAGCAACAGAAGGAGCAGGGATCTCATTCTGGCTCTGCCTCCTCCTCCTCTTACCTGCCAAGTAGGCAAAGCAGAAGAACCCAAAGACTCTTGCAAGGCCAGACTGCCTGGGCTTTCCCCAATATGGGTGGTTTTCAACTCTACCTTCGGAGCTAGGAAGCGCAAGGCAGGCACACCCTCTTTCGCCAGCTCTGCATCTTGACTCAGTCTGTCTCCAACACAGGAAATATTCTTTGCACCGACTTTTTCTTTCCCAGTCACAGCGCAATTAATATTGCCATGCTGTTGTTGCTTTCCAAGGCTTGTGCTACCCCCAGAAATATCTCCTGAGCTTTCAGAAGATGAGATGACTATAATTTTGATTATTCCAAGTGGAATAAGTTTCAGCACAATAACTTTCTGGAGTCTAGAATGGCTCAAGCAGCAGGTGCAGAGCTGGAGAAAAACATGTTGGACAGAAGTCAAGGGGTGTGCTTGGAAGTTGGAAGTTTGGCCTGAACTTTGCTCACAAGCACCAAAGAAGGAGCTGGATCCAACCATGGACTCTCCTTCCTTGGAGGTTTTAAAGCAGATGGTTGGATGGCCATCTGATTCAGAGACAGGACCCCAGCAGTGATGGTGGGGAGAGAGGAGAAAGAGAGCAGCCCAAAATGAGACAGGAACCCACATTGAGTCGCTAGCCAGGGAAGCCCCACAGCCCTGGCACCATGGGGGGTGGTCCATCAGGACAAGTGGGGCAGCAAGCATAGCCTGCCCTTAGCAGCCCCCTGCCTGTCTGTCTGGACCACAACAGGTCCAGAAGGTGGCCTGACCGGCCGGCCAGCTTCCTCCTCCTCCTCCTCCCCAGCCCCAGGGCTACCCAGCTCAGCAGGGCTTCCGTCCTCCTCTGTCTACTATGTACCTCATTGAGCGAGGCCCAAAGGGTATCCAGGGAAGACAGGGAGGAAAGGCTACTAAACAGGGACAGACTTGGAACCTGCAAGCTGCAGTCGGAGTTGCTCTCGTAGGCTTCGTAGTTGAAGCTGAGGGGGCTGTCCAAGCCGGCGTCTCTCTGGGGAGCAAGGCTTTTCTTCCAGTTTGGGGTCCTCCCGTGCACAACGTCAGAGTCCCCGATATCGAACTGGCTCATTGAAACGCTGATATGGCTACCGCAAAGGATTGTTGGGTTAATTTGTACACTGCTTAGTCATGTGCCCCGGCCCCCAATCTCCAACCTCCGCACCCCCCTTCCTCTGCCACTGCAACAGAATAAAAGGACTGAATGCAGAAGCAAGATCTGTTGGGTCGTGGATCCTCTGCTCAGAGTGTGCTTGTGCAAGTCAAACCATGCCTCCTGAAGACACCACGGTCTCCAAGGAAACTGAATCTGCTTCAGCACCTGGAACCCTGGGAGATTGGGGCATCTCTGCATTTATTTGTGGATTTGACTTTCCAAAGACAAAAGGGTAAATGAAGCGGGAACCCTTCTTTACCAATTGGTACTACGTCTAAACTTAGTGATTCTAAACGGGAACTGCCCGCCTGACGTACCGGGTGAGTTTACACACATAAGCTCCTCTGCAAACAGTGTCCTGGATTATATGTTAGTATCTCATGACATATTCCCCAAATTTTCCCATTTCAAAATATCCAACTGAGTGACCACCTACCGTTGGTCGCCACAATGACTATAGACTGGACCCCAGATGGAAGCAGACACCCAGCACATCTGATGACGAACTCAGTATTGCAAATCAAAAGTGTAAAATGGTCCGAACTACATGCCCAAAAATACTCAGCATATTTCCAACAAGGACTAAAACAAGCATATTCAGGCTTAATCGAGGATTATTATGATTATGACCAAACTCTAAGACTATTCTCGAATCTGCTTCAGCACCTGGAACCCTGGGAGATTGGGGCATGCACATCCGCATCTCTGCATTTATTTGTGGATTTGACTTTATAAGTAACAACTTATATTATTCGTTCTCCGTCCTCCTGAATGTGGAGTGGTGGCTTGTGTTTCCATTTAAATTTCATTCCTTATTCCGAAATGTATGGAGAGGTTGGATCCTGCTTGGTGGTTCCCCCTTTGGACATTTGGCTGGACACAGTGAGAACAGGATTCTGGACTAGGTGGGCCATTGGCCTGCGTGTCCGTTTTTTTACGTTTTGAAATATGGGAACCCCAGTTAAGGGCCCACCGCCTCCAATTTAGGCGTCTCTTCCAGGCCATTCCTGGAGGGACCCCTCTTCCTCTTCCATTTCCTGAAGCTCTGGGACAAAAACAAAACAAAAATTGCAGTGTAAAGAAGTCTGAAGGACAGAGCAGGCCAAGATGTCCCCCGAGGCTCTCTATTTCCTAAATAACTCATAGGAAAGATCTGCCTAGTCCAGCCTCATGTTTCTCACATTATATAACCTCTTCCCTCCTCATCCCTCTTTCCTTTTGTGTTGCATCTTTCAGTTTGACAGGCTGAGGGCAGGGGAAGTGTCTTGCATTTTACTGAGCTGCCAGCTGCTCTGGGAACCTTTTTACTGAAGAGGGGGGTAGAAGTGATTGTGAGAAGAATGGACAGCAAAGCATGCTGGGAAGAAGGAGGTGAGGGAAATGAAATGAAACCTAATAAAGGATAATTTATCAATAAAGCTAATAAGCAAAACCGAACAAAAGACACCTTGAGATTTATTTATTTGGTTATGCACTGGAAAAACGAGTAAATTTCAAATTAATCTGGAACCCTTCCGCAACACCTTCAGATTTCTTTATTTAGTTATAGATTGGAAAATGGGTAATTTTCAATTATAGGAAACAGGCTACTTGTTTGTAAGATGAATGGGCAGCAAAGCATGCAGGGAAGAAGGAACGGAGGAAGAGAGAGAAGCCCTGTCAGCAGCACCTGGGAGAGGGGAGAGAATGTGTGGCATCTGCCATGCAGGCAGGTCTCTGCCCCAAGGAAGCTACAATCAGAGACTGACAAGAGGGAAGGTCTGCAGATCCTGCACTGATTGCCTTCTCTGCTTCCCCAAGTTTGCCTGGTTCTCTTTACAGCCACCCAGGCTGGCGGTCACCACTCCTTCTCACAAGCCTCCCCACAGGGGAAAGTCACCTCTTGCATCTGCCATAGGACCTTCCTCCAAGCTGGGTTCCCGATAGCTCATGCCCGTTCCCCTCAGCTTGAACCCCTCAATGTGCTCTCACCAGCCTCAGCCATATAGTCCAGAACATTGATCGGGCACCAGCTTGGGGAATCCTGGATCTCACTGAGTGTTCGGCCTGGCCTCCATGGGTGATGGCTTCACCAGCAGCAGAAAGACCTTTGATGTTCTTCTCCAGAGCTTCTTTATTAAGGAAGCCATCCTGCAAGAGAGGAAATGGCGCGCTGGTTGGTTAGCTCATTTGGAGCCCCTTTGGACATAAGGGCATCAGAAGAGCAACTCAGGAAAAGGAACTCACCACGAGGTCTGGAGAACTGAATTTTGTCGTGGGGGATGATCATGCTTTACACTGAAACGTGCAGTCGGTACCAGAGGATAAAGGTAAAGGTAAAGGTACCCCTGCCCGTACGGGCCAGTCTTGCCAGACTCTGGGGTTGTGCGCCCATCTCACTCAAGAGGCCGGGGGCCAGCGCTGTCCGGAGACACTTCCGGGTCACGTGGCCAGCGTGACATCGCTGCTCTGGCGAGCCAGAGCCGCACACGGAAATGCCGTTTACCTTCCCGCTAGAAAGCGGTCCCTATTTACCTACGTACACCCGGGGGTGCTTTCGAACTGCTAGGTTGGCAGGTGCTGGGACCAAACAACAGGAGCGCACCCCGCCGCAGGGATTCGAACCGCCGACCTTTCGATCGGCAAGCCCTAGGTGCTGAGGCTTTTACCCACAGCGCCACCCGCGTCCCCCTAGCCAGAGGATAGCGTAACCCCATTAAGTGCAGGCAACCTGGGTCAGTTCTGGCCTTGGGTAAATACGGATAGGACTGAGCTCTACAACTGGTACCGATTGCAAATTTCAATGTAAAGCGTGATCATCCGCAGCGACAAGATGCGATTCTCCAGACCTCACGGTGAGTTCCTTTTGCTGAAGCCTGAGTTGCTGGAGTGAAGGGGATCTGAGTGGCCACCAGCCGCAACCAGCACACAGCCCATTTAGAGGGCACCAGCTTGGGGAATTCTGGTTCTCACTGCATCACATCACACCCACCTGGGGAGGTGGAAGGACCTCCCTCTCTCCCAGAGTCCTCCGTCTCAGCATCCCCGCGGAGACCTGCCACGGCTGTTTCCTCCTGGCCTCTGCAGGCGCAGGAGAAGACTTCCCCAGCAGTGGCAAGAGCTGGGAGGCTCTCTGGCTGGCAAGGTCCCGGTCGCTGCTTGGTTGGAGGCGCCAGCCCTGGTTGTTCTCCACATCCTGGAGCTTCATCCTGCAGAATAATAATAATAATAATAGTAAATTTTATTTATATCCCGCCCTCCCCAGCCAAGCCGGGCTCAGGGCGGCTAACAACAGTCAAATAAACAATCAAATAATAACACATTCTAAAAATATTTCATTATAAAAATTAGTTAAAATCAAATAGATGGCAACCGATTAAACAAAATTCTGTGCAGGTTGCCAGAGGAGGGAGTCAGGCTGCGCCCTGACCAAAGGCCTGGCGGAACAACTCTGTCTTGCAGGCCCTGCGGAAGGATGTCAGGTCCCGCAGGGCCCTAGTCTCTTGTGACAGAGCGTTCCACCAGGTTGGAGCTGCAGCCGAGAAGGCCCTGGCTCTAGTTGAGGCCAGCCTAACCTCTCTCAGGCCTGGGACCTTGAGGGTGTTATTATTTGCAGACCGTAGGGGACCGAAGAGGAAATGGCTCATTTGGAGCCCCTTTGGGCATCAGAAGAACCCGGCTGGATACGGCCCACAGCCCGGAGTAGGATCTTGCTCTCAAAGGGGCTGACCCCTTTCTTTCCCTGGCTCACCCCTTTCTTTCCTTACAGCAGCTGTCTAAAGCGCGCTCCCGAGCGGCAACCCCTTGGGGAGCGCCTAGGGATGTGCATCTGGGGGGGGGGGCTCCCCCGTTGGTGCTTAACCCTTCCCGGTCCGACCAGATAGTCTGTTAGGGCCAATGCCTCAAGCCAAGACCACTCTGACCTGGAATCAATCAAGTTGTGGCCATTTTCGCCCATTAACCGAAATTCTGGTGTCTGGTGTCCTTATTTACTCCATCTGTGGGAGGGGGCGGGAATTGCCACGCAAAGCTAATAAGCGAAAGATAACAAAAGACAATTTGGGATTCATTTATTTAGTTATACATTGGAAAACGAGTCAATGTCAATTATAGGACACAGGACCCTTGTTTGTGAGAAGAAGGGGCAGCACAGCATGCTGGGAAGAAGGATGTGAGGGAAATGAAATGAAGCCTAATAGAAGTGAAATTATCCATAAAGCTAATAAGTGAAACCGAACAAAAGACACCTTGGG
The DNA here is from genome assembly GCF_964188305.1 of Podarcis bocagei. Classification (NCBI taxonomy): domain Eukaryota; kingdom Metazoa; phylum Chordata; class Lepidosauria; order Squamata; family Lacertidae; genus Podarcis; species Podarcis bocagei. The sequence continues at coordinate 8,999,507 of NC_138144.1, forward strand.
ATTTATTTATTTAGTTATACACTGGAAGAAACGGTTAAATTTCAAATTTAACCCGGGGAGGCTGGCAGGGACAGGGCCCCCAGGTGAGCCCGGGAGAGAGAGGGGCCCCTGGGGGGATTCGCACTCTGCACACCCTCAGAGGCCGGGGAGGCTGGCAGGGGCAGGGCCCCCAGGTGGGCCCGGGAGAGAGAGGGGCCCCTGGGGGGATTTGCACTCTGCACACCCTCAGAGGCCGAGGAGGCTGGCAGGGGCAGGGCCCCCAGGTGAGCCCGGAAGAGAGGGGGGCCCCTTGGGGGATCTGCACTCTGCATGCCCTCAGAGACCGGAGAGGCTGGCAGGGGCAGGGCCCCCAGGTGAGCCCGGGAGAGAGAGGGGCCCTGGGAGGATTTGCACTCTGCACACCCTCAGAGGCTTTGTAGTCTAAGTTCAGGGGGCTCTCTGAGCCAGCATATCTCGGGGGGGGGGTGAGGGGTTTCTTCCCATTTGTCGACATGCTTCTTAAATAGTGGTGCCCGGAATTGGACACAGTATTCCAGGTGGGGTCTGACCAAGGCAGAATGGAGCTGAGTCTTGTGAGCCACTGGTATTAGTCGCAATAAAAGTAATAATAATCACAACAAGATAGTAATATTAGACTTAGTTAGCAAATATTTATGCTGCTTAACTGTGTGCATTGCAATCCCGTATTCATTGTTGTGCATAGTAATTTTAAGTGCATTCTTAATATTACAATCAAGGTGCAGTACTTTTAAAATGCATATTTTCTTTAAATATAAACACAGAAATAAATGAAGTTCCCAATTCATCGGATGATGACCTGTGCCACAAAGAGGGAACCAGGCAGAGGGCCTTTTCAGTGGTGGCGCCCGCCCTGTGGAACGCCCTCCCAGCAGATGTCAAGGAAAGAAACAACTATCTGACTTTTAGAAGACATCTGACGGTAGCCCTGTTTAGGGAAGTTTTTAATGTTTGATGTATTTATCGTGGGAAAGAAGATTCCACCTAAACATTAGGAAGAACTTCCTGACAGTAAGAGCTGTTTGACAGTGGAATTTGCTGCCAAGGAGTGTGGTGGAGTCTCCTGCTTTGGAGGTCTTTAAGCAGAGGCTTGACAACCATATGTCAGGAGTGCTCTGATGGTGTTTCCTGCTTGGCAGGGGGTTGGACTCGATGGCCCTTGGGGTCTCTTCCAACTCTATGATTCTATGATTCTATGGACTCTCCTTCCTTGGAGGTTTTGAAGCAGAGTTTGGATGTCCATCTGTTGGGATGCTTTAGCTGAGATTCTACGCCATATTGCCCCTTCTTTTCAAGCCACCTTCCAGAATCTTTCCCCTCTCAGTCCTGCCTTCTCTTTCTCCTCCAACACCGCAGACGCTGTCATTCTCTCGCACTTCTCCTTCGCCGTCCACCCTTTGCCCACTGTCTTCTCAAAAGGTGTCGGGCTCTAGGACTGGGGCTGGCCGTGTGGGACGCCGGCGTAGGGCCACGAGAGTTTGGGTTTCTCGCCCGGCTTGCCTCCGCGTTCTGATCTTTTCTTCCTCCTCTCCAGTTTGTACCACAAGGATTAAGACCTGTGGAAGGACAACAAAAAGGAAATGTCCCTTAGGACTCTGGCGCCTCCAGGTGCTACTTCCCCTGCCACCACTGACGGAGGAAGGTGGGTGCGGGGGGGGGGAGGTATCGCCCCAAGTGTCATCCCTGGGGTGTGTGTGACAAAATCTCCCCGGGTGAATCGGTGCGAGCCTCCCAACTCCTCCTCACCTTGGTTCGGGGTGGACACAGCTGCGATGCTGCCGCATCCAGCGCCTGAGCCGCGCGCAGAGTGGCCTCCTTTCTCCCTGCGCCCCCTGCTGGTGCTTGTACTGGGTTGCCCCAGTGGCACTGGTGGTGTTGGTGGCGGCGCTCTTCTGAAGACCTTGTGGACCCAGGAGATGATGGAAGCCAGGCAAGTGGGGGTCTTCGGGGGCCTCTCTTCCTGGCAGTCCTGTGAGAAAAGTAAACAATTCAGCTCCAGATTCTGGGAAAATGCCACAATCATTAATCAAACAAACAATCAAACGATTGATTAAACCCGTATGCCATCCTTCATCTGAAGCTCTCAGGGCGGCTTACAGCATAAAAATACAAAATAAAAACACAGCATATGTATTAAAAACAAAAACGAACTCATAAGCCAACCTCCCAATCCACAAGCATGTTGAAAAGGCCATGCGTTGTTCCATTAGCCAAAGGCTGGTTCTGGAGCAGAACTTTCCACGTTGGTGACACACTTTGGAGACATGCCTCATTTCGCAAGACAGGGATTCAGTTCAACTAGCCCTTTTCCAGCCCTGGGAGGAGCACACAGTTTGGGAAGCTCTGTTCTAGAGAAACGTCTTTGCTTGGCATCCAAAGATACATAATGAAGGCGCCAGATGAGCCTCCCTGGAGAGAGCATTCCGCAAGTGGGAAGCCACCACAGAAAAGGCCCCTTCTTGTGTTGCTGCCCTCCAGACCGTTTGTGAAGGAGCCACACGAAGAAGGCTCCTCCTTTTCTTTTTGGGGGCGAGGCGTTATACGAAAGGGTTGTAGTCAGGAAGGAACACTCCTCTCCCAGGTTCTCATGTGGTCAGCCTTGGAGAGATCTGAACGAGACACAAAACCAAGAACAAGCGGGTGGGGGGAAGGTATAGGAGGCAGGAAACCCCCAGAGAGAACCGGCTTTGCGAAGCGCCAACATGGTTTTATTATTGCCAAACCCACTTTGCAATTAATAACTTCATTTGGCAGGAGCCACCTGGAAACTCATTCTAAAGAGATATCTTACAAAACAAATACCAAACCAAAAGGAACCCAGGAGAATTATCTCCACCCCCATCGTTCTGCCCGGACACTGAGATCCAGCTCCGAGGGCCTTCTGGCGTTTCCCCCACTGCGATAAGCGAATTTACAGGGAACCAGGCAGAGGGCCTTCTCGGTGATGGCACCTCCTGTGGAATGCCCTCCCAGCAGATGTCAAAGAAATAAACAACTCTCTGACTTTTAGAAGACATCTGAAGGCAGCCCTGTTCAGGGAAGCTTTTCATGTCATGAATGAGTGTATGTTTTGTCTGACCTCAATTACGCTTGCCTCCAGGTGTTCTCCGGGTGGGGGGCATGGCAAATCAAGGGCCTCCTTGTCCTCCCCGTCCTCCTCTGGGGGGCTGCCTGGTTGTTCTTGTGGCTCTTCCTCCTTGATAGCCACTTCAGAGGCTGACTGCTGGCAGAGACAGGACCCCAGAGGTGGTGGTGGGGAGAGGGGAGAAAGAAGAGAGCAGCCCCAAATGAGACAGGCAGGAACCCAGAAGGGAAACTCTCTTGCCTACATTGAGTCGCTAGCCAGGGAAGCCCTACAGCCCTGGCGCCATGGGGGGCTGGTCCATCAGGAGGAGTGGGGCAGCAAGCATGGTCTGCCCTTAGCAGCCCCCTGCCTGTTTGCCCCCTTGCTCACCACCGTCTAGAAGGTGGCCTGGCTGGCCAGCTTCCTCCTCCTCCTCCTCCTCCTCCTCCTCAGGGTTGCCCTTGTGCAGCTCAGCAGGGCTTCCCTCCTGCTCTGTCTGCTACGTACCTCATTGACGGAATCCCAGAAGGAATCGAGGGAAGACAGGGAGGACACAGAGGACAGGGGGGAAAGGCTGCTGGGGGAGCTGGTTGGGGAAAGTTTCGGAACCTGCAAGGAAAAGATGCAAAAGACGAGCAATTAAAAAACCAAACCAAACATTAAAACTCAAGGCACCCATAACTGAAACAACAGTTCCTTTTTTTTAAAATAAATTTTTATTGAGTTTTCACATTTTATATAGACATAACAAACACAAAAAGACAAAGACAAACATGTATAATTTCCAATTCTTACTTTCATAACCACTTTCTCCGACTTCCCCGCACCTCCCCTTCATGCATCCTAATTCCAGTAATTAGTTCAGCAAGTTCTAGTCTCTTATCTTTAAAATATTAAATCATATTTTAACTTAATTCTTCTTAATTAACCAAATTTAACTTATATATATCAATTATAATCATTACATCCTTTCCAAAGGTCGACCTAAGCTCCCTTCCACCAATTTCCCGATTTTCGTGTTAATTACTAAACATAATAACTAAACATAAAAATCATAAAATTATCCTGCTTTTAGATTCAAATAACTCTCACCCCCCCTTTTCCCGGTTTCAATCTCCCAAAAAGATGCCGCCGCGGCAAGACCCGTCCTCAGTAGAGCCGATTCCCTCCGGAGCTCGGAGGGAATCCGCCATTAGTCGATCGCGCTAACCCGGAAGTCACTGAAACAACAGTTTCATTCTGTGGTTGATCACCGCTTAGGCCACGGCCACCTACCCAGTCAGGACTGAGGAGATCCAGCCGTCTTGCGGTCTCCTCCTTGCCTTTTCCTTCGTCCTCCTTGAGAATGTCCTCCTCAATGGCTGGCTGCTAGCAGAGACAGGACCCCAGAGTTGACGGTGGGGAGAGGGGAGAAAGAGAGCAGCCCAAAATGAGACAGGCAGGAACCCAGAAGGCAGACTCTCCTGCCCCCATTGAGTCGCTAGCCAGGGAAGCCCTACAGCCCTGGCGCCATGGGGGCTGGCCCATCAGGACGAGTGGGGCAGCAAGCACAGCACATTCACTCTCAAGGCACCCATAACTGAAACAACAGAACAGCGGCATAGCCAGCCGCTCGGGTGCCCGGTTCAACGCGGGGGTCCTGCGGGCGGGGGGCGCTGCCTGGAGCCTCTCTGCCACCTCCCCCCCAGCTGTAGGGCGGCTGAGGGAGAGGCAGGGGGCAGACGCAAGCCCCACGCTGCCGTTTCAGGCAGCACCCAGCCTGCAGGGGCCCAAGCCACCACGTCACTCCCAGGAGAGATGCGTGGATCAGGCACTCTGCAGGCCCCCCCCCGGTAAGTGCCAGCCCCCGCGGTGCGGCGCCCAGTGCCAGCCGCGTTTTTTGACTCAACTAAAAGGTTTGGTGAGCCCAATTTTTATTTTTATTTTAAACACGGCTTTATGTCCTTTTGCCACCCCCCTCAGTGATGACACCTGGGGCGGACCCCACCCCCCCACCCCCCACCCTCCTTTCTCTGCAACTGCAACAGAATAAAAGGACTCAAAACTCCCTTAGCAGTTTCCTGCTGGTCCCCTCACCATTTCCCCAGACATCAGTCTTCAGACTTTGCTTTTTCGGTGTCTAATAACAGTTTTTTCTGATTCACTTGCAGAGAAACCACCAAACGGCTGTTGGCCTCAACTGTCAAGTGAGGCTGGGATTCTGAGCCGATGTCACAGCCAGGTTCCGATCAGTCCATTTCCTCCTGGGGGGGGGGGACCTGTTTCCCCTGAGGGCGACCGCTGAACACACCACCCAAGGGAAAAAGAAGGAGAAAAGCAGAGAAATCTTTTAATTCTGTAGCAAGAAAGAATGCGTGCCAGGAGTTCTCTTTTCCCTGCACTCCTCCATTGCAACGCCTTTTCATCATCATCATCATTAAACTTGATTTAATGAACATGCATATCAGAGTGCTCTGTAAATTGATAGGATAGTTTTTGTCGTAGTACATTACCGTATTGGCCTGAATATAAGCCTCACTTTCCTCCCAAATTCTGACCGTGAAAGGTTAAAGTGCGGCTTCAATTCACGGCCTTACGAAAGCTGGCTTTTACAATATCGCTGCCGGAACAGACATACGGTAAAATGGAACAGGAGAGAGTGCCTGCGGAATTTTAAGGGAGCGGCTTATATTTGGGCATATTATATTATATTATATTATATTATATTATATTATATTATATTATATTATATTATATTATATTATATTATATTATATTATATTATATTATATTATATTATATTATATTATATTATATTATATTATAATATATTAGGTATCATTGCAATCAAGGTGATGAGATAATAATAATAATAATAATAATAATAATAATAGTAGTAGTAGTAGTAGTAATAGTAATAATATTGCTTTCCCTGGCCACTCTGGGCAGCTCCCAACAGAATATTAAAAGCACTATGAAGATCACAGCCTCAACATGCATTTAAAGCATTTTTGGAGCTCTAAATTGCAGGTAAAACAACTGGCGGGTGGCCAGCGCCATTTTGGCCTCTGTTGTCCAGGGCGCAGGAGCCGCGGGACGTCGGGAAAAGGGGGAAGCCGTTCTCGGTGCCTCCAAGGGAAGGAGGAAAAGGACGAGGTCTCTTCGCGACTTCCTGGGTTATGGGGGTTTATGAGTATAATAATTGATGATTATTGGTTTATTAGCAGGCCAGGAGGAAGGTTGCGCAGGGCAGCCTGGGAAGGGCGAGGGAAAGGCTGTGAGGAAAAGCCTTCTCGGTTTTTCCATCGCTCTGCCCCTCCATCAAGTTTAAATGGAAGAATAAGAGAGAAATAAAATAATAAGAAACAGGACCCTTGTTTGTGAGAAGAAGGGGCAGCAAAGCATGCTGGGAAGAAGGACGTGAGGGAAATGAAATGAAACCCAATAAAGGATAATTTACCAATAATGCTAATATGTGAAACCTAACAAAAGACACTTTCAGATTTATTTATTCAGTTATACGTTGGAAAATGGGTAAATTTCAATTAAAGGAAGCTGGATCCATGTTTGTGAGAAGAAGGGGTAGCAAAGCATGCTGGGAAGAAGGACGTGAGGGAAAGAAACCTAATAAAGGGTAATTTACCAATAACGCTAATAAGTGAAACCTAACCAAAGACAATTTGGGATTAATTTATTTAGTTATACATTGGAAAATGAGTAAATTTCAATTAAAGGAAACAGGATCCATGTTTGTGAGAAGAAGGGGCAGCAAAGCATGCTGGGAAGAAGGACGTGAGGGAAATGAAATGAAACCTGATAGAGGTTAATTTATCCATAAAGCTAATAAGCGAAGCCGAACATAAGACTCCTTGAGATTGAATTATGTGGTTATACACTGGAAAAACGAGTAAATTTCAAATTTATTCATGCTGAGATTCGACCATTGGCCCAACGGAGCTGGCAGTGCATGCTGGGAAGTCTGCCGGTGGAGGCTGGCGGGAGTCGCAGGGCCTTTTGAAGGTGGCCCCTTCCCCTCCGAGGGCCACATGACCCTCCTCGTCCGCCAGGGACTCCAGCGCCTGCAGCCCGTCCAGCTGGCCAGAGTCAACCAAGGGCCGGAGAGGCTGGCAGGGGCAGGGCCCCCAGGAGAGAGAGGGGCCCCTGGGGGATCTGCACTCTGCACGCCCTCAGAGACCAGAGAGGCTGGCAGGGGCAGGGCCCCCAGGAGGGAGAGGGGCCCCTGGGGGGATTTGCACTCTGCACGCCCTCAGAGGCTTCGTAGTCTAAGCTCAGGGGGCTCTCTGAGCCAGCATATCTCTGGGGGATGAGGGTTTTTTTCCCATTTGTCAACATCCTTCTTAAATAGTGGTGCCCGGAATTGGACACAGTATTCCAGCTGCCGCCTGACCAAGGCAGAATAGAGCTGAGTCTTGTAAGCCACTGGTATTAGTAGCAATAAAAGTAATAATAATCACAACAAGATTAGACTTCGTTAACAAATATTTATGCTGCTTAACTGTGTGTGCATTGCAATCACTTATTCATTGTTGTGCGTAGTAATTTTAAGTGCATTCTTAATATTACGATCAATGTGCAATACTTTTAAAATGCATAAATTCTTTAAATATAAACACAGGAATAAATGAAGCTCTAAATTCATCGGATGATGACCTGTGCCACAAACTGGGAACCAGGCAGAGGGCCTTTTCAGTGGTGGCGCCTGCCCTGTGGAACGCCCTCCCCACCTCCTTTCACAATGACTTGCCCAGATTGGCGTAGGCGGCCTGCCACTCCTGTGAGCGCCGGAGTTCCCTCTGCCCTCTCTTCCCGCCTGCCTCGCCCGCACCAAACCCTATTCCTAACCCTGGTCAATGCAATAAAATTAATCGGATCCCAGTCAAGGCTTGGCTAAGGTAAATTGTTGCTCTTTGGAACAGGGAGCAGAGCTTACACAATACAGAAATTAAACCAACAGACTACGGAAGATGTCTTAAATGAATTTCTCAGTTTATTGATGTACAAAGCATAGGAAAACGAAATGATGTGAAGTGAGCTTATGAATGATAGCGCATAAATGCAGGAAAAGGAGCATAGAAAATTGAATACATAGAACTGGCATAACCAAACAGTATTGGGGAATATTAGAATTGATATGGTTAATAGGTAGTCATGACAAAGCAAACGGACTCAAAAACCTAACTCCTCTCTCCCTCCAGCCTATCTTGTTGTGAGATAAATGTAAGTTCCCCACACACAAAATTATTAAAAGATAATAGTTTACAAACTAAGGGCAGTAGACCAGGACTCATTGTAGTCCTTGGCAAAGCAAGGTAGCAAAACATTTCCTCCCATCTTCCTGTTCATGTGAACAGGACTTCCTAAAACCAGGGCTAAGAATGAACACAATCTCTTTCACAGATGAAGAATAAGCAACATGGATGAGCAGGTGTGTTTCCTTTATGCACTTCTGGACATCATGAACATGGACTATTTTAAGAATCAACTGTCCCCTTAATTCCTTGTTGTCAGGTGCTCCTTTGTGTTCAGATCAGGCCTCAGCACAATAATGTAGCACTTGGGAAGGAAGATGCAGCCCAGAAGCCCAGCGCTGGAGGCCAACATAGAGAAGATCTGCACGGCCACCATGTACTTGCCCTTGGTGCTCAGGTAGGTGGGAACAAAGGACACCCAAACACTGCAGAAGACCAGCATGCTGAAGGTGATCAGCTTGGCTTCGTTGAAGGAGCCGGGCAGCTTCCTGGCTAGGAAAGCCACCGTGAAGCAGGTGGCAGCCAAGAAGCCCAGGTAGCCGAGGGCAACGTAAAACATGGCCACAGACCCTTCGTTGCATTGCAGGATGATCTCTCCCACCTGGGAGAACATGTCGGGCTCTGGGAATGGGGGAGAAGAGCCCAGCCAGATGGTGCAGATGAGAACTTGCCCCCCAGAACAGGAGATGACAATGGAGTTGGCCAGACTCTTGCCCAGCCATCTCCTCACCCTGTTCCCGGGCTTTGTGGCCAGGAAGGCCAGCACCACCGTGATGGTCTTTGCCAAGACAGAAGAAACAGCAACTGAGAAGATGATGCTGAAGGCCGTTTGTCGGAGAAGGCAGGTCTGTTTCCTTGGGCGCCCGATGAAGAGGAAGGGGGACAGAAAGGAAAGCAGGAGGGAGACGAGCAGGATGTAGGAGAGGTCCCGGTTGTTGGCTTTGACAATGGGAGTTTCCTTGTATTTAATGAAGATTCCCAACACAATGCCTGCTGTTAAGGACAAGAATAGGACAAGAGAAGTTAACACCATTCCCAAATATTCTTCATAAGTCAGGAAGGTGGTAATCTTGGGGACACATTGATCTCTGCCCTTGTTTGAACGGTGATCTTCTGAGCATTTGGTGCAATGTTCTGCATCTGGGGAAGAGAAAAAGAATGGCTGTAGCATCACTTACATCCCGAATGATCTGTGCTCTATTAACATTGTGATCTAGGATCAACTGAGAGGCAGTGACCACTCCACTTCTGTTAACTGCATTGTTTGGATCCTGCCTATTCCTCTTTGTCTGAACCTTTAAAATGCAGACATTGCTTCCATGCAATGTTTATAGCAGTGAGATCAGAACGGTCCATAGATTATATTGTAATAATTTTCACATGAAGTATTTATTTTTATTGTGCTTTTTCTGTTAGTAATTTGCTGCTTTTCATCGTCTATCCATTATTTTTGATAAGTGTCAACATTATTTCCTTTTTGTGTGGCTTGGTCTAAAAAATCAAAAAGGATTGCTTTGCGGTCATTCCTCTCACAGCTGCCCAGTTTGCACCCCAGATATTTCTTCCTTATGGTCATTCCTATCAACTCACTTCCTGGATGTAATAAAGGTGATTAATACTAAGGAAGTCAAGGAAGGATTCCCATTCCCCTATGTCTGCAGAATTCTCACAAAAAGTGTGTGAGACTGAATTTCTGTCCTGTGTTTACTCTCTCCAGGAATTTCTTCCCCCTTGGAATCACCCACCTTCCCGAGTGGAGAAGGTCCCTTCTGCACACTGAGCACAAGCATAGCAGCAAATGGGCTTTCCTTCTAGGACCACCTTGGCATATCCAGGTCGACATCTTTCTGTACACCTGGAACGAGGTACGGCCTAACCAGAAAGACAAGAAGGTGCAACAAAGAGGAACAGTTAGGAGTATTTGTGGGTATGCAGCGGCGTAGCATGAGTTGTCAGCACCCGGGGCAACGCAAGTAATTTGCGCCCCCTAACCCGGGGCAAGGCAAGTAATTTGCGCCCCCCCAACCCCTAACCTGCGAGTTTCCGCTGGCGCTGCCGCCCAAATGACGTCGCTTGCTCGGAGGAGGAGGGGGGCAGAGAGGCGAGGAAAATTCAACGGCCCAGCAGCTGCAGCAGCAGCGGCGGAGGCAGGGCTGTGAAGAGGGGCTGCCTGGCACGTCCTCCGCGGCGAGCGCTGAGAGCCGCTGCCTGCCGGGCGCCTTCAGCCTGGACGCGCGCACAGCTCGTCGGTTCCGCGAGACATGCGGCTCTGCTACAGCCTGCGCCCGAGGCTCTTCGGCGACTCGGGAGGCATCCAGCACGCCCCCCCCAGATGTTGCGCCCGGTGCGGCCGGCACCCCTGGCACCCCCCACGCTACACCACTGTGGGTATGTAATTCACTCAACGCAATCTCTATAGCATGGTGGTGATCCCTGACAACTGGTCTTGCCAGCTCAGGATGATGGGAGCTGTAGTCCAAAGACAGCTGGGGATCCAAGTTTGGGGAACCCTGATCTACCCCAAGATTTGCAGTTGTGGCCCCCAATGAATCATTCAGGAAATCATCACAGCTCTACATCAATCACATAGAGGTTGGAGAGGGGTCTGTCTGGCAGGGAATCCTGAGAGATCCCAGTTGCCGTTTCCAGCAGCCAAGATCCCCAGTTTCCTGCCATCTCCCCATTCCCTTAATGCGGTCAGTTCTCTTTAGCTGCAGAACATGATCCCTGGAATGCAGCCTTGACCCCTCATCAGGGTCCTTTCAACCCCCCGCTGACCATTGGGGTGACCAGAATATCTTGTGCTTTAAATTGAGTTCAGTACAGCTGAGGTTTGAGCCACAGAACTCTGTTTCCTCTTCTCCATTTACCTGTTTCCCTTCTTAAAAGAACTTCTAAGCAAATGACAATGGGTCTGACATGTGATTCCCCCAAATTTCAGGATTCGAATAATCTCTCACACGGTTCATTCTCGTCTTTGTGTGTGTCAGAGAGAGAGAGAGAAAACGCTTTGCTGTTCAATGCCCAACTGAAAGGAGAGTTGGGGTTTTGGTTTTTTTTTGCCAAATTGCCTTAATTCATTTTCCAAATTTCACCACATCAACCACAAATTAAGACAAATTTAATACAAGTGAGCTTACTCACAAATTTAAAAAAATATGCAATAAATCAGTAATTATCATTTGTAAAATAAATTACTTTTCATCCTCCTGCATGTATGAAAGGTCAATATCCTTTATTTGAGCATCCCAAATTCCCCCCCCCCCTATCTCAGCTGATTTAGAAAGAAGGCGTGCTGGTTCCAGCTGTTACTGGACAGTCAACCTGACATGGTCATTCTGCAGTGGTTGTCAAGGAACAGCACAATCAGGATCTCCTAGCCCCCTCCCCCAATTATCCCCCCTACCTTATTGAATTTCTTGTTCCACTGAATGGCTTCTGGGTTAATGGTGAACTTTATGCCAGCAGATGCTCCTCTCCTTATATTTCCAATTTTCACAAGGACACGAGACTTATTGGGAGACATCGCCCAGTTCATAATATTGAAGTCCGTTGGCATCTCCCAGTTCTCATCCAAGCACAGTCTGCCCCTGGAAGTATTCAGACACCGGACTTCTCTCAAGAAAGGGTGAAGCTGGAATGGCAGGGGAAAGCGCCAGCATTAAGAAACTGGGAAGCTACAACAGGCAATTAATCAAGCCAAAATGGGGAAAACACCAGGGCCAGGGGGGCTATCAGCAAAGTACTATAAGAAATTACAAGATTATTTGGCACAACCACTAAAATGTTTAAGATACTTAGATTGCGCTGATTCTGAAAAAAGATACAGATCTATTATCAGTCAAAAATGATAGGCTGATTTCTCTATTAAATAATGACTATAAACTGTTTGCAGACCTATTGGCAAATGACATGAAAGTGCTATTAATGGATTTAATTCATCAGGACCAGGCTGGTTTTTTGCCAGGCCGCCAGATGAAGGAGAATATAAGGAATATAATTGATATAATAGAATATCTGGAGGTTAGAAATGATAAGCAAGCAGTGTTGATTTTTATAGATGCAGAGAAGGCCTTTGACCATTTTTTCATGGACTTCTACGAAGAAGACTATAGAGATGATGAAATTCAGAGAGTCATGACAGTGGTACCTCAGGTTAAGAACTTAAATTGTTCTGGAGGTCCATTCTTAACCTGACACTGTTCTTAACCTGAGGTACCACTTTAGCTAGTGGGGCCTTACGCTGCCGCTGCGCGATTTCTGTTCTCATCCTGAAGCAAAGTTCTTAACCCCAGATACTATTTCTGGGTTGCCAGAGTCTGTAACCTGAAGCGTCTGTAACCCGAGGTACCACTGTACTTAGAGGAATTGACACAATTTATTCTGACTAACAGACTATGATGATAGTAAACAACGTAATAACAGAAAAACTCAAAATAATGAAAGGGACAAGACAGGGATATCCTCCGTCACCATAATTATTTTAGTTTTAGGGACCCTGGCCAGAAGTAGAAGATCAGATGAAGAAATAAAAGGGATAACATAGGTTAAAGGTAAAGGTAAAGGGACCCCTGACCATTAGGTCCAGTCGCGGCCAACTCTGGGGTTGGGGCCCTCATCTCGCTTTATTGGCCGAGGGAGCCGGCGTCCAGCTTCCGGGTCATGTGGCCAGCATGACTAAGCCGCTTCTGGCGAACCAGAGCAGCACATGGAAACGCCGTTTACCTTCCCGCTGGAGCGGTACCTTTTTATCTACTTGCACTTTGACGTGCTTTCGAACTGCTAGGTTGGTAGGAGCAGGGACCGAGTAACGGGAGCTCACCCCATCACGGGGATTTGAACCGCCGACCTTCTGATCTGCAAGTCCTAGGCTGTGTGGTTTAACCCACAGTGCCACCCGCGTCCCAACATTAGGTTACAAAGCATATAAACTCAAGGCCTTTGCAGATGACCATGTGGTAACTGTAGAAGACCCCATGGCTAGCCAACCAAGGGTCTTGAACAGATTCTCAAGTTGGAGAAGTAGCAGGTTTTAAACTAAATAAAGGTAGAACGAAAGTATTGGTGGAAAATGTGACAGAACTGATGATTGAGAAGAAAGTTTAATATTTAGGAGTATGGATAACAGCTAGAAACATAAATATTTTTAAGAATAACTATACAGGCGCTTGGAAAGAAATGGAAAAAAACCCCAAATAATATATATATATATAAAATAGAGATATCTGGAGGGTGGCAGCACGACAACAGGACTTTTCTGTGGTGGCTCCTCGCTTGGGGGATGTTCTCCCAGAGAGGCTCCCTGGACACCTTTGTGACAAATCTTTAGGTGCCAGGCGAGAAAGTTATTCTGTAACCAGGATTTGGGTGGATAAAACCATCTCTGGGCATTTTAATGTGCTTTTCGTTTGCTTGTTTTCTTTCTTTCCTTTGCTTTTTCTATTCTCATTTTGTATTTTTATTCTGCAAACCACCCTGTGATCTTCAGATGATAGTTGATATAAAAACAGAATAATACTAATATTATTACTACAGACCCTCCAAAGGTCAAAATGGCACCCAGTTGAGAGGTGCTGGAGCTGAGTTCCAGCGAGTTCCCTCTGAAGAAAGCCCTGGGTATAAATAGCAAAATGATCGTTATGGGATGGGACATTCCTATTTTCATCGGAGACATGTTGGAAGGTAAGCTACTATTAGTAATACTAATAGTAACTATGATATTTTACAGGTTTATCCCCAGTCAAGATCAGCATCTGTGTGGACTGCAGTTTGCAAAAGGGGGAAGGAAATACCTGCCACGGCTGAAGCCTTTGGGGTCCCCATTGCTCTCCTTCCTCCACCATCAGCCTCCTCTGGGATCTCGAGGAAAGCGAAGCATGCAAGGCCTGAGCCACAGCTTGAACATGGATGTAAGTGCCATAGCTGTCATCAGACAGGACTCTCTCATGCCATTGGAGCAATGGCTGCAGTTTCTCCTCCTCTCTGCATCTTATCCTGCCTTTCACGGACAACAGATGCTTTGAATATGAACACTGAAATGCTTGATCGAAATAATCCCCTAAATTGGTCCGCAATCTATATTTGCCACCTTTGCTGCTCCTTATTCCAGTCTCAATTGCAAAGAACAGAGAACCATGGAGGTGCTGGAATAGATTTGGAGGGAAGTAAAAGCCAATTGTGTTTTCTGGCAAAGCTGTTGTGATCCAGACTTTCGCCCCTATTTCCTTCTCACAGATATCTTGTCCTACCATGAGTATCGTGATATGCAGTGCATTGGTTATATAGGAAAGAAATACTCCAACTTGTCTCCATAGGAAAAAAGGTTCCCCAGGCCTGATAAATTGATTTGGATCATTTTCTGGTACTCTTTTTGAGAAAGCAATGCAGATCCCTTTGCTGAGCATCAGAGGTTTCACAGCGCTCACAAATCTTTCTCCACTGTCACTGTCTGGAGTGAAGAGGCCAATCCACGTCCATCCAAAATACAGGAGCAATTCAACAATCCCCTGGTACTGACTTTCCTCTTTGGGACTCATCCGGTAGACAAAAGGGAACAGGGTTTTACCTTCGAGAAACTGGACAGTAAAACCATGACAGATCTAGCAAGGAAAGCAAAAGACCAGCAATTTACTTTAATTTCAGCATAACAGATATTTAATTATCTGTAATGACTGATATCTAAATCTCTGCTGGCTGACGCTGATGGGAGTTTTAGTCTGAAACATCTGGAGGTGTCAAGTTGGTGAAGGCTCAGTTTTGAAAAAGGGATGTAGGATCCATAGCTCAGGATTTCCCCATTTTTAAAAATATCCCTACTTGACCCCTCCAAAGAGAAAATAGAATCTTATGGAGTTGAAATTCTTTGTCCCTCCATGCTCTCCCACTAGTTAGTTACCTGTGGGATTTTGTAGATGCCTGACAAGGCTGAAATCACTTTTGAGATGACAGTATTGCTTCTTTCAAGAACAGCCAGGAGGTGATTCTGTTCTCCACAGTGATAATTGGGAATATTGCATCCACTGCCTGCGAGTAACTCTAGCATGGCATCCGAAGTCATCCCTGCATCGAAATAGTTCTCATAGATGTTGTAGCCCAGGGTGATGTTGGGTAAGATCCTGAGATCCTGGTTGATCTCTTGGATGGTGAACAGGAAAGACAACATGTAGCAGGCGAACCTAGGTGACTCCCTGCAATAAATGAATCCTTTCAAAAGAGTGAAACTGATATTCATATTAATGGGAGGAAGGAAACATTATATGATCCACAATGCTTAGATTTATTTATTTATTTATCTATCTATCTATCTATCTATCTATCTATCTATCCATCCATCCATCCATCCATCCATCCATCCTTTTGCATTTATATCAACCCTTTTCCTGTCTAGCATCGAACAAAATTTTGGAGACCTCTGCTCCATGACAGGAACTTTGATGCAAACAGCACACAGAGCTGTTCAACAGTGGAACAGACTCCCTCCAAAGGTGACCATGTGTCATGGATGCTTCAGGTGTGATACCTCCGGGTCCCTTCCATCTCTACAACTCTATGATTCTATTCTACTGTGGTTCTATGAGTAAGCAATGAAGGTGCCCCTCAACATTTGAGATATACTGGGAAGCTGCTCCAGAGGTTGCTTTTGCTGCAGTGGTCTTTGGCGCCTTCCAATGTGCTAGACTACAGGTAGATAACAGACAATTTTATTGAAAGAGGGGAAGCACCAAATACCTCAGTCCCCTTTGACTTGGAAATGAGGCCTGTTGGCTTTCAGGTTTGAGTGTGTGGTAAAATTTATAATTTTGTTCATATTTTTCATCGCTGTCTCCACCAATGAGGACACCCTCTGGTCTTTATTATTTTACATAATTATTTTATTTGAAGCATATCATTCCTGTTCTTCACCCATAGAAATCCAACCATTTTCAGGAGTTTCTTAAAATGCTTCTAATTTTTTTTAAAAAAAATGACAGAAAGGGGAAAGTGCTGGGATTGGAGGAGGAAACCTTTAATGTAGCTGAGACAGATTTCCCCATGATGGGCTGTAGGTCTCCCATTGCATTGTGTAAAGAGAACTGTGACAAGGTTGTTCACAAATGACCCAAATAGAATAAACATAAAATAATCTTAGCAGCTTGGAAATTGCTTGAGTTTCATGCCACCCTCTGGCTTAGGAAGAAACCTCAAACACCTCAATACTTTGAAATGAGGCCAGTGTGTGTGGTCAAAAAAGGAATGATTCCTTTTCATATTTTAGAGATCTAAGTCCACTTACAAGGAACTCCCCTGACATATTATTTTATTTATCCTTTCAATTAAATCACATCTTTCCTGCTCTTCAGCTACCAAAGGTCACCCAGAGGTTCTCAAAATTCCATGTGCAAAACTGTAGCATTCCTTAAGGACAGTTTATGAATTGTCCAAATGGAATAATATTGAATAAAACCTTTGAGCCGTGGAAATTCACTGAGTTTCATGGCATCCTGCAGGTGGGGAAATTCAGTGCATCCTTTTGAACCCTGACCAGATTTCTTGCATTCTTCTAAAAGCAACACAGAGGAATAGGCACAGGATTGTTTTACTTAGGAAGACAGAGGGAATAAGGAAATTGGAGAGGTTTGTGTGGAATCTTCTACTGGACCCCCCAGCTCCCATCAGCCCCAGCCAGCAAGACCAATGGTCAGGGCAGGGCAGTCCTGCAACATCAGCCCTTGGCTCCCCAGCCCTGAGATAGGGGCTCTTTCCTATTTCAACCATTACAAGGACTGGAGGACCGTGAAACCCATCCGCATATGATTTTACATACACTTCATTCCTGATGAAGGGTGTCTGAGTAAAGCTGTATGGCGTTGTCCTAAGAAGGTATTTTGGAGATATGATCCCACTGATGAGAAAGTGTCCCGGCTGGTAGTAATTGCGAACATCCGTTTCATCCCTGACCAGATTCAAGGGGCATTTCGCCTTGTGGTTCCCACAGACTCCAAAGGGCATCATGAGCAGCAGAAGCAGGGATCTCATTCTGGCTCTGCCTCCTCCTCCTCTTACCTGCCAAGGAGGCAAAGCAGAAGAACCCAAAGACTCTTGCAAGGCTAGACTGCCTGGGCTTTACCAATCTGGGTGGTTTTCAACTCTACCTTTGGAGCTAGGAAGCGCAAGGCAGGCACACCCTCTTTCGACAGCTCTGCATCTTGACTCAGTCTGTCTCCAACACAGGAAATATTCTCTGCACCAAATTTTTCAATTAATATTGCCATGCTGTTGTTGCTTTCCGAGGCTCATGCAATCTCCAGAAACATCTCCTGAGCTTTTAGAAGATGAGATCACTATAATTTCGACTATTCTAAGTGGAATAAGTTTCAGCACAATAACTTTCTGGAGTCATGACTGGCTCAAGCGGCAGGTGCAGAACTGGAGAAAAACATGTTGGACAGAAGTCCAGGGGTGTGCTTGGAAGTTGGAAGTTTGGCCTGAACTTTGCTCACAAGCACCAAAGAAGGAGCTGGATCCAACCATGGACTCTCCTTCCTTGGAGGTTTTTAAGCAGAGGTTGGATGGCCACCTGTTGGGATTCTTTAGCTGAGATTCCTGCATTGCAGAGGGTTGGACTAGATGACCTTGGGGTCCCTTTCCAAGCCTCCCATTCTATGATTCATTGGAGGCTTTTAAGAAGAGGTGGGAGAGTCAGGGATGGACAACAGCCAGATGAAGGAGTCCCAGCCTTGTATCCCCGGCATCCTAAGCCCTTTTAAAATGTGGGGGTTGAGGGGGCATTATTGGCTTGTTGTTTTTATTTTGATTATATATGTTGTGGTTTTATATTTTGAACCGCCTTGAGACCTCCAGGGGTAGGGCAATATATAGATTCAGTACATCAATAAATAAAGGAATAAATATGAATAAATAAAAATCAATCAATGGAGAATGCTGAGAAATGCCATCCTCAGTACTGTCAACGGGATACATGGTGGTGGGATCTTGTTTCTTGGAGGCTGCTAGAGACAGAGACTGCTGGAGCCTGCGATGGGGAGGGATTTCTCAAGCCCACCCTCTGGCCGCTTTGGGTGGGTCTGGGCTGCTTGATTCCTGCCGCTCTCTTCTGGTTCTCCCCCTGAAGGGAAGTAGCGCCTTGGGGGCTTCGAAGCAACTTCAAGTGAATTTCCACCCCATCTTTGAAAGGCTTCTCCAACAGAGGGAAGCTCTCTGGATTTGGTTGAGGGGAGAAATGTTGCTCTGAACTTTTGACTCTCCCTTCCCCTTCGACATGTTCTGCAGAAGGTGAGCTTCTGTTGCACATGGAGCCAACTTGCTCCTCGTCTTTGAGCAGAAACTTCTCTACTCATAAACAAATTGTCTGTGCACAAGCCAGGCTAGTATTCTAGCAGCTTTATTATTCTTTATCAATTTATTTATTCTTCTTTATTTATTTACTTATTTAATCTGATTCATAAAATCCAGCAGCACTTGATTAGGCCAATAACCCCTAAAGGACTTTATTTTAAGATAAGCAGGACATTCAGAAAAAAATTTACAAAGTTACTTCAGAACATTAAAAAAGTGAAAATAACAAAACGGACTGAAATTGTATCAGCTTCCTAAGAATCTGGCTGGATGCTATATTTATTAACTTTATTTTTCAAAAAAAAAATTATTAAGTCTCCAAAGATATTCCAAAACACTTGTCTACCTACCAGAGTTTTTTAAAAAACAACTAAATACATAATGCTTCTTGACTCCCCACCCCTCTTGATGTTTGTTTTATTACTCCTTTTTATCACCTGTTTTAAAAAACATGTTTAAGTTATCTAAGCCCCGAAGTCGTATATCAGTGATCCTCTGCTTATATTTCAAATCCTGCCTTTGACTTCAGGTCTGGATGTTAGTATGACAGATAATATAACAATGGTCTCCATTCTTCCTTGAACAATTCTTCCTTATGTCCTCTTAGTTTCGCAGGGAATTTCTCCCTTTCCGCATCTTCCACCAGCTTCATCAGCCATTCCTCCTTGGTGGGGAATTCTCCTTCTTTCCACTTCCGTCTGTATAAAGTCCTGGCTCTTGTGGTTGCATTCAGAAAACCTCACGAACCACCGGCCAGTTTCTCATCTCCCTTTCCTGAGGAATGTTCTGGAGCGAGCGGCCGCAGACCAGATCCAGGCGCTTTGGAAAGAAACTGGTTTTCTGGCTCCGTTTCCAGTGGGGTTTCGGCCATGGGACCAAGAAGCAGCCCAGCAGGCTGGGAAGGGCTGGGACTGCGCCGTCCTTTGGGCCGAGTCCTCTTCTCCAGGCCGGACTGCTGACTGCGGAGTCACTCTGGCCTGGGACTGGGCAGCCATTTTGTCTCTGCCTTCTCTGTCAGGTTTCAGTCAGAGTCAGTCTGCCTCAGTTGTGAGCAGTGTGGAATCTCCACCAAACTCTTTGGAACCATGTTGTTTAGGAAGAAGTTTATTTTAACTCCGTAAAGTCAATTAAAAACTCTGCATTAGTAGTTTACGCTGCGCGTCAGTTTAGGTCTGGCGTCGTTTCCAGACGGTGTTAGTTGGGGAACGCTTTTCAGCTCCGGGAGCCTTGAATGTGGGGTTTACAGGGCTCAATCCTATCCACAGGGCACTGGCTCCCGGTGGAGTACAGGATAATAATAATAATAATAATAATAATAATAATAATAATAATAATAATAATAATAATAATAATAATAATTTATTTATACCCCGCCCATCTGGGCGGCTTCCAGAAAAATATTAAAACACTGTAATGTAGCCTTATGAGGCTTTGCCCTCGGGTGGGAAAAATATTGCGCCTGGGAAAGGGAAGTGGGAGTCAGCAGACACTCAAGGAATAGTTCGGAGAAAAGGCTTTTATTTCTACCATCCATGAACTGGGAGAAGGAGCAAGTGGGATAAGTCACAAAAAGCATGCACGAGTTCACAATCATGTGCACAGAGCATATATACCCCTTTCCAGTTCCCTCCCCCTTTCTCCTCCCTCAGGAGTCCTGCCCCATCTTGAGCATGTACAGAAAGCTGTCTTGGGACTATTGCGGACTCTTGGCAGGAAAGGGGGTGAGGGGGTTTTCAGAGTGTTCCCGCTGTTTCATTCTTGGGCTTTGGCATGGTTCCCGGAGAGAAAGCAAGTTGCAATGTGGTTCTGAGAAAGGCCTGAGAAGACAATGGGCTCTGTTCTCTACCTTGTTGCAATCTTTTTAGTTACAGCAAGCGGAATGTTTCTGATGCTTAGCTGCTGAGAAAATGATTTTGAAAAGCTTTGAGAAGCTTTGAGCCTGCTTGGGGGGGGGGGGTGACTTCGGGCCTAGGTGAGGTCAACTGTCCTCACCTTCCTTCAGTAATACATCAAACATTGAAAGCTTCCCTAAACAGGGCTGCCTTCAGATGTCTTCTAAAAATCTGGTAGTTGAATAATCATATGTAGGATAAAGTTTAAGGTGCTGGTTTAACCTTTAAAGTCCTATACAGCGTAGGACCCTCATACCTACAGGACCACCTCTCCTGGTATGTCCCATGGAGGACCTTACTTGGGGAATGTTTTTCAGCTCCGGGAGCCTTGAATGTGGGGTTCCACAGGGCTGAATCCTATCCCCACATTGTTTAACATCTACATAAAACCGCTTTTCAGTCAAGGCTTGGCTAAGGTCAGCTGCTACTCTTTGGAACAGGGAGCTTACACGATACAGAAATTAAACCAACAGACTACGGGAGATAAATTAATTTCTCAGTTTATTGATATACAAAACTTAGGAGAACGAAATGACATGAAGTGCACTTGTAAATGACACAGCATACAAAAGATTCCCACCCATCTTACTGTTCATGTGAACAGGACTTCCTAAAACCCAGGCTAAGAATGAACACATGAACACATTCTCTTTCAGAGATGGAGAATGAGCAACATGGATGAGTAGCTGTGTTTCCTTTAGGCACTTCTGGACATAGGGAACATGGACTATTTTAAGAATCAGGTGTTCCCTTAATTCCTTGTTGTCAGGTGCTCCTTTGTGTTCAGATCAGGCCTCAGCACAATAACGTAGCACTTGGGAAGGAAGATGCAGCCCAGAAGCCCAGCACTGGAGGCCAACATAGAGAAGATCTGCACGGCCACCATGTACTTGCCCTTGGTGCTCAGGTAGGGGGGCACAAAAGACACCCAAACACTGCAGAAGACCAGCATGCTGAAGGTGATCAGCTTGGCTTCGTTGAAGGAGCCGGGCAACTTCCTGGCTAGGAAAGCCACCGTGAAGCAGGTGGCAGCCAAGAAGCCCAGGTAGCCGAGGGCAACGTAAAACATGGCCACAGACCCTTCGTTGCATTGCAGGATGATCTCTTCCACCTGGGAGCGCATGTCGGGCTCTGGGAATGGGGGAGAAGAGCCCAGCCAGATGGTGCAGATGAGAACTTGCCCCCCAGAACAGGAGATGACAATGGAGTTGGCCAGACTCTTGCCCAGCCATCTCCTCACCCTGTTCCCGGGCTTTGTGGCCAGGAAGGCCAGCACCACCGTGATGGTCTTTGCCAAGACAGAAGAAACAGCAACTGAGAAGATGATGCTGAAGGCCGTTTGTCGGAGAAGGCAGGTCTGTTTCCTTGGGCGCCCGATGAAGAGGAAGGAGGACAGAAAGGAAAGCAGGAGGGAGACGAGCAGGATGTAGGAGAGGTCCCGGTTGTTGGCTTTGACTATGGGAGTTTCCTTGTATTTAATGAAGATTCCCAACACAATGCCTGCTGTTAAGGACAAGAAGAGGGCAACGGAAGCTAAAACAATTCCCAAATATTCTCCATAAGTCAGGAAGATGATAATCTTGGGGACACATTGATCTCTGTCCTTGTTTGAATGGTGATCTTCTGGGCATTTGGTGCAATGTTCTGCATCTGGGGAAGAGAATAAGAGTGGCTGCAGCATCACTTACATCCCTAATGATCTGTGCTCTATTATGTTTTGAAGAAATCCTAGAGATTTCTTCCTTATGATCATTCCTTTCAACTCTCTTCCAGGATGTAATGAAGGTGATTAATCCTAAAGAAGTTGAGGAAGGAGCCACATTCCACAATGTCTGCAGAATTCTCACAAAAAGTGTTTGAGACTGGATTTCTGCCCTGTGTTTACTCTCTCCAGAAATACCTTCCCCCTTGGAGTCACCCACCTTCCTGGGCGGAGAAGGTCCCTTCCGCACACCGAGCGCAAGCATAGCAGCAAATGGGCTGTCCTTCTAGAACCACCTTGGCATATCCGGGTCGACATCTTTCTGTACACCTGGAACGAGGTATGGCCTAACCAGAAAGACAAGAAGGTGCAACAAAGAGGAACAGTTAGGATTATTTGTGAGTATGTAATGCACTCATGGAATGAATTCAAATGGATCTCTCGGCTGCAGCCTTTGACCCCTCATCAGGGTCCTTTCAACCCCCCACTGACCATTGGGGTGACCAAAATATCTTTTTCTTCGTAATTCGTTCAGGACAACTGAGGTTTGCGCCACAGAACTCTGTTTCCTCTTCTCCATTTACCTGCTTCCCTGCTTAATAAATCTTCAAAGAAAATGGCATTGGAGTCTGAAATGTGATTTCCCAAATTTCAGTATTCTGATAATCTCTCAACCACTAATTAAGACAAATTTAATATGACTTTTCCAAATATTGGTTTCCCTCACTCTGTTCTTGAGGCATGCAAGGTTTCCTCTCGTCATCGATGTATTTCCCTAATTATTTCTAGTTCACGTGCCATTCCTTAACATCAAACTTATATTACAATAGGGTTTGTTTGTTTTTAACTTCTCATCCTTCACCAACAGCCGTGCACTTCTCAATTCCTGCACGTAATATAGTTTATCATTTGCAACATCTACAAGTGACCTTACTCCACAAATTACAAAATTAAAATAATCCACACTAAATCAGTAATTATCATTTCAATAATAATAATAGTAATTGGACTCGATGGCCCTTGTGGTCTCTTCCAACTCTATGATTCTATGAATTATAATTATTTATTATTTATACCCCGCCAATCTGGCTGGACTTCCGCAGCCACTCTGGGCAGCTTCCAAAAGAATATTAAAATACCGTAATACATCATTAAAAGCTTCCCTAAACAGGGCTGCCTTCAGATGTCTTCTAAAAGCCTGGTAGTTGTTGTTCTCTTTGACATCTGATGGGAGGGTGTTCCACAGGGAAGGCACCACTACCGAGAAGGCCCTCTGCCTGGTTCCCTGTAACTTGGCTTCTCGCAGTGAGGGAACCGCCAGAAGGCCCTCGGTGCTGGACCTTGGCGTCCGGGCAGAACGATGGGGGTGGAGACGCTCCTTCAGATATACGGGACCAAGGCCGTTTAGGGCTTTAAAGGTCAGCACCAATACTGGTAAACAGCTGCCCTGGACACAGATTTGACCTGTGCCTCCATGGACAGCTGTGAGTCCAAAATGACTCCCAGGCTGCGCACCTGGTCCTTCAGGGGCACAGTTACCCCATTCAGAACCAGGGAATCCTCCACACCTGCCCACCTCCTGTCCCCCAAAAACAGTACTTCTGTCTTGTCAGGATTCAACCTCAATCTGTTCGCCGCCATCCATCCTCCAACCGCCTCCAGACACTCACACAGGACCTTCACCGCCTTCACTGGTTCTGATTTAAAAGAGAGGTAGAGCTGGGTATCATCCGCATACTGATGAACACCCAGCCCAAACCTCCTGATGATCTCTCCCAGCGGCTGCATGTAAATGTTGAAAAGCATGGGGGAGAGGACAGAACCCTGAGGCACCCCACAAGTGAGAACCCAGGGGTCTGAACACTCATCCCCCCCACCACTTTCTGAACACGGCCCAGGAGGAAGGAGCGGAACCACTGTATAACAGTGCCCCCAGCTCCCAGCCCCTCCAGAAGGATGCTATGGTCGATGGTATCAAACGCCGCTGAGAGATCCAGCAGAACTAGGAAACAGCTCTCACCTTTGTCCCTAGCCTGCCGGAGATCATCAATCAGTGCAACCAAGGCAGTTTCAGTCCCATGATGAGGCCTGAATCCCGACTGGAAGGGATCCAAATGGTCCACTTCTTCCAGGCGTGCCTGGAGTTGTTCAGCAACCACTCGCTCAATCACCTTGCCCAGGAATGGAAGATTTGAGACTGGGCGATAGTTGGCTATCGTGGCCGCATCTAAAGATGGTTTTTTAAGAAGTGGTTTAATAACCGCCTCTTTCAGCGGGTCTGGGAAGGCTCTCTCACGGAGGGAAGCATTCACCACCCCACGAAGCCCATCGCCCAGCCCTTCCCGACTAGCTTTTATAAGCCAGGATGGGTAAGGATCAAGGAGACAAGTGGTTGGTTTCACTCGTCCAAGCAGCCTGTCCACATCCTCAGGGGTAACAGAATGGAATTGATCCCACACAACTTGACTAGACAGGACTCTAGCACTCTCCTGCCCCGGCCCTGCTCCCACGGTGGAGTCTACCTCTTCTCGAATCTGAGCGACTTTATCTGCAAAAAACTTTGCAAAGTCATTGCAGGAGATCATGTGGCCCGTACTGGGCCCTGATGGAGCAGGTGGTTCCGCTAAATTGTGAACCACCTGAAAAAGTCTCCTGCTGCTGTTTTCCGCAGATGCAATAGAGGCGGTGAAGAAAGTCTTCTTCGCTGTCGCTATCGCCACTTGGTAGGATCGACATTGAGCTCTAACCCGTGTCCAGTCAGATTCAGAATGGGTTATCCGCCACCGGCACTCTAGCCATCTCAACGATTGTTTCATTGCCCTCAGATCCGTGGAAAACCACGGGGCTGTCCGGGCTCCATGCAATCGGAGAGGGCGCTTTGGAGCCAAACAGTCAATAGCCCTGGTTAACTCCACATTCCAGTGGGCCACCAGGGAATCAGCTGAAAGGCCATCAACATGGGATAAAGCATCCCCTACCACTCTCTGGAAACCATTTGGATCCATTAAGTGGCGGGGGCGGACCATCTGAATCGGCCCCACCTCCCTGCAGAGGGGAAGGGTCACAGAGAAGTCCAGTTGCACCAGGAAGTGATCTGACCATGGCACTTCTTTGGTTTCACTTTTACTTAGTGTCAGATCACCAGCATCCATCGAGGTGAACACCAGGTCCAAGGCATGTCCGTGACTATGAGTTGGGCCAGACTTATTCAGGGGCAGCCCCATGGAGGCCATGCTTTCCACGAAGTCCCGAGCGGCCCCTTGTAAGGTCGTGTCGGCATGGATGTTAAAATCCCCTAGGACAACCAAACTAGGTGTCTCCAGGAGGACATCCGCCACGACCTGAAGCAGCTTGGGCAGGGAATCCTTGGTGCAGTGGGGAGGTCGGTACACCAATAGGAATCCTGTACTGCCCCTATTGCCCAACTTCCAGAACATGCATTCAGAGAACTAGGTCTTTCCAATAGGACGCCTGGTGCAAACTAATGACTTCCTAAAATACACTGCAACCCCTCCCTCCCCGCCCACAAGGCCTGGGTTGCTGTGCGTAAGAGAAACGTGGTGGACAAGCAGCGGCAAGGACAGGCCCATCTGCTTCATCCAACCAGGTCTCTGTCACACATGCCAGGTCAAATCCTCCATCCACAATCAGGTCGTGGATGGCAGTGGTTTTATTCATCATTGACCTGGCATTGCACAGCAACACTTTCAGGTCATGTGGGTTTCCCTTGCTGATTCCAGTATCCTTCCGGTCAGGACCAGACCTGGAGGCAGGGATAGTCCTCAGACAACGACTAAGCCTGCTTCCTCGGTAATGACATGGTCTGGTCTTAGCGTAACTCCTCCTCCTACCCATGATCACTGAGATCGATTGTCCCAGTGCATCCCCCCCTGTGGAACCTGCCCCAGCCATTTTGTTTGCTGGGACCCACTCCCAGGCAGCTCTGACCCCTCCCCTTAAAATCAAATTAAAGCCTATACAAAAAACAAACTAACAGAACAATAAAACTAGAAAAACAAAAAACAAAGTTACAAACACAACATAATTAAATTAAACAAATTCCCACACCCAACTAAACACCCACCCCACCCCACACACCCGAGGCCTCCCTGGAGCCCCATAAGCTGTGGAGGTGAGTATGGGGCCTGCCCCCAGGACCAAGGTGGAAAATGGGCTTCAGGGGGGAGCGGTCCTCCCCAAGACTCACCGGCAAAGCAACAGCAATTGCTTTCCATCCTTCTGCATGTATGAAAACCCAATTGTTCACTTTTACTAGGTGTTTTCCCTTTTCTTCTACGTAGTCCATTCGGTTAAAGATTCTGTCCAGAATTCTTAAATTCTCAGTATGGCTCGGAAATAGATGGTGTCTTCTCTGAGGACCCCTGGGCTCTATCCTGTCTTTGAGCACCCCAAATTCCCCTCCTATCTCAGCTGTTGTTTAAAGAAGGAGTGGTGGTTGCAGCTGTTATTGGATGGTCAAGACATCATTGGTCAACCTGATATGGTCATTTTTCAGCGGTTGTTCAAGGAACAGCATAATCAGGATCTCCTAGCCTCCCCTCTCTGTGATTCCCCTTACCTTGTTGAATTTCTTGGGCCACTCAATGGCTTCTGGGTTAATGGTGAACTTTATGCCAGCAGACGTCTCTCTCCTTATATTCCCAATTTTCACAAGGTCACGAGACTTATTGGGAGACATCACCCAGTTCATAATATCGAAGTCCGTTGGCAGCTCCCAGTTCTCATCCAAGCACAGCCTGCCTCTGGAAGTATTCAGACACCGGATTTCTCTTAAGAAAGGGTGAAGCTGGAATGACAGGGGAAAGCGCCAGCACTGAGAAACCTTGAAGCCAAGATGGATATCTCAGTCCTACTCACTTCAGCCTCTTATGATTTGGGGCCTGCGTGTATCTCATGTAGACTGGAATTCCTATTCAGCCATTTCTCTTACTACAGACCCTGCAAGTGCCCCAATTTTCCAGGGATGTCCCTGAATTAGAGACAGTTTTTCATGTGATCCCGAAATTTCCCACTTTTACTTAGAATGTCCGTATATTCATTGGAGAAATGTTGGCGGATGTGGAGTTTTTCAGCCCACAAGCCGTTCAATCCTATATCAGGAATTTTTAAATGTTTAATATTTTAGTATGAATTTCTTTATGTTGGGAGCTGCCCAGAGTGAGGAGGCAACTGAAGAAGATGTATAAACAGTGCTATTTTTCTAGAAAAGAAGGTGCCGGAACTCACCATGAACACCTCCCTCTGAGAATGGCAATGGCACCCACCTGAGAGGGGCCAAAACTGAATTCCAGAGAGTTCCCACCTGAAAAAAAGCCCTGGCTATAAACAGAAAGATTATCATTATGGAATGGGATGTTTCTATTTTCATCAGAGAAATGTTGGGCGGTATGCTACTTTTATTAATACTAATAGTAACTATGATATTTTACAGGTCTATCCCCAGTCAAGATCAGCATCTGTGTGGACTGCAGTTTGCAAAAGGGGGAAGGAAATACCTGCCACGGCTGTAGCCTTTGGGGTCCCCATTGCTCTCCTTCCTCCACCATCAGCCGCCTCTGGGATCTCGATGAAAGCGAAGCATGCAAGGCCTGAGCCACAGCCTGAACATTGATGTAAGTGCCATAGCTGTCATAAGACAGGACTCTCTCACGCTCCTCTTGGGGCAATGGCTGCAGTTTCTCCTCCTCTCTGCATCTTATCCTGCCTTTCACGGACAACAGATGCTTTGAATATGAACACTGAAATGCTTGATTGAAATAATCCCCAAGATTGGTCTGCAATTTATATTTGTCACCTTTGCTGCTCCTTATTCCAGTCTGAATTGCAAAGGACAGAGAACCATGGAGGTGCTGGAATAGATTTGGAGGGAGGAAAAAGCCAATTCTGATTTCTAGCAAAGCTGTTGTGATCCAGACTTTTGCCCCTATTTCCTTCTCATAGATATTGCTTATTACTATGAGTATTGTGATACCCAGTGCATTGGTTATATAGGAAACAAATACCCCAACTTGTCTCCATAGGAAAAAAGGTTCCCCAGGCCTGATAAATTGATTTAGATCATTTTCTGGTACTTTTTTTGATAAAGCAATGCAGATCCCTTTGCTGAGCATCAGAGGTTTCACAGCGCTCTCAAATCTTTCTCCACTGTCATTGTCTGGAGTGCAGAGGCCAATCCACGTCCATCCAAAATACAGGAGCAATTCAACAATCCCCTGGTACTGACTTTCCTCTTTCGGACTCATCCGGTAGACAAAAGGGAACAGGGTTTTACCTTCGAGAAACTGGACAGTAAAACCATGACTGATCTAGCAAGGAAAGCAAAAGATCAGCAATTTATTTTACTTTCAGCATAACAGATATTTAATTATCTGAAATGACTGATATCTAAATCTCTGCTGGCTGAGGCTGATGGGAGTTTTTGTCTGAAACATCTGGAAGTGTCAAGTTGGTGAAGGCTCAGTTTTGAAAAAGGGATGTTGGATCCATAGCTCAGGATTTCCCCATTTTTAAAAATATCCCTGCTTGACCTATCCAAAGAAAAAGTAGAATTTTATGCAGTTGAAATTCTCTGTCCCTCCATGCTCTCCCACTAGTTAGTTACCTGTGGGGTTTTGTAGATGCCTGACAAGGCTGAAATCACTCTTGATATGACAGTATTGCCTCTTTCAAGAACAGCCAGCAGGGGATTCTGTTCTCCACAGTGATAATTGGGAATATTGCATCCACTGCCTGCAAGCAGCTCTAGCATGGCATCCGAAGTCATCCTTGCATCGAAATAGTTCTCATAGAGGTTGTAGCCCAGAGTGATGTTGGGTAAGAGCCTGAGATCCTGGTTGATCTCTTCGATGGTGAAAAGGAAAGACAACATGTACCAGTAGGACCTATTTGCCTCCCTGCAATAAATGAATCCTTTAAAAAGAGTGAAACGTATATTCATATGAATGTGGGTGGGGATGTTATATTATTCACAAAGATTAGTATTTATTCATCCTATTGCATTAATATCAAACCTTTTGCTTTCTAGCATAGAACAAAAATTTGGAAATCTCTGCTTTGATGCAAACAGCACACAGAGTTGTTTAACAGTGGAACAGACTCCCTCCGAAGGTGACCATGTGTCATGGATGCTTCAGGTGAGATTCCTCCAGGTCCCTTCCATCTCTACAACTCTATGATTCTTTTCTACTGCGGTTCTATGAGTAAGAAATGAAGGCTCCCCTCAAAATTTGTGATATACTGGGAAATTGCTGCAAAGGCTGCTTTTGCTGCAGTGGTCTTTGGCTTTTTCCAAGGGGCTAGAATAAGAGACAATTTTATTGAAGGAGGAGAAGCACCAAATACCTTAGTCCTCTTTTAGTTACAAATGAGGACTTGTGGCTTGCAGGTTTGAGTGTGTGTTAAAATTCTGGATCAGCCACTACACCAATGAGGACACCCCCTGGTCTGTATTTTTCCATATAATCATTTTATTTGAAGCATATCATCCCTGCTCTTCACCCATAAAAATCTAACCATTTTCAAAAGTTACTTAAAGGTAAAGGGACCCCTGACCATTAGGTCCAGTCGTGGCTGACTCTGGGGTTGCGGCGCTCATCTCGCTTTACTGGCCGAGGTAGCCGGCATACAACTTCCAGGTCATGTGGCCAGTAGGACTAAGCCGCTTCTGGCGAACCAGAGCAGCGCATGGAAACGCCGTTTACCTTCCCGCCAGAGCGGTACCTATTTATCTACTTGCACTTTGACGTGCTTTCGAACTGCTAGGTTGGCAGGAGCAGGGACCGAGCAACAGGAGCTCACCCCGTGGCGGGGATACGAACCACCGACCTTCTGATCGGCAAGTCCTAGGCTGTGTGGTTTAACCCACAGTGTCACCCGGGTCCCTCAAGAGTTACTTAAGACACTTCTAATTTTTTTAAATCAGCCACTAAACGTCACGCAGAGGGTCTTAAAAATTCATTTGTAAAACTAAGATTCCTTGACGACAGTTGCTAAATTGTCCAAATGAAATAATATTGAATAAAGCCTTTGAGCCTTGGCATCCTGCAGGTGAGGAAATACATTGCATCCTTTTGATCCCTTATCAGATTCATTGGCATCCTTGCAGTCTACTGAAAGCAACACAGAATCAAAGGTAGGAGAGTGTTTCACTAAGGAAGACCCAGAGAACATTGAAATAGGACAGGTTTGTGTGGAATCTTTTAGAGGACCCCCCCCCAGCGCCCATCACCCCCAGCCAGCAAGACCAATGGTCAGGTCCTGCAACATCAGCCCTTGGCTCCCCAGCCCTGAGGAAGGAGCTATTTCCTTGATAAATAAGAACCACTAGAAGAACTGGAGGACCATGAAACTGTGAAGTACATACTTTTCAATCCTGGCGAAGGGTGTCTGAGAAAAGTCGTATTGAGTTTCCTTAAGGTATTTTGGAGATATGATCCCACTGATGAGAAAGTGTCCAGGCCGGTAGTAATTGCGAGCATCCGTTTGATCCCTGACCAGATTCAAGGGGCATTTCGCCTTGTGGTTCCCGCAGACTCCACAGGGCATCATGAGCAGCAGCAGAAGCAACAGAAGGAGCAGGGATCTCATTCTGGCTCTGCCTCCTCCCACCAAGAAGACAACGCAGAAGAACCCAAAGACTTGCAAAATCAGACTGCCTGGGCTTTCCCAATCTGGGTGGTTTTCAACTCTACCTTCGGAGCTAGGAACCCCAAGGCAGGCACACCCCTCTTACGCCAGCTCTGCATCTTGACTCAGTCTGTCTCCAACACAGGAAAAATTCTCTGCACCAACTTTTTCTTTCCCAGACCCAGCGCAATTAATATTGTCATGTTGCTTTCCAAGGCTCATGCAATCTCCAGAAATATCTCCTGAGCTTTCAGAAGATGAGATGACTATAATTTTGATTATTCCAAGTGGAATAAGTTTCATGACACTAACTTTCCGAAGTCTTGAATGGCTCAGGCAGCAGGTGCAGAGCTGGAGAAAAACATGATGGCGAAAAGTCAAAAGGTGTTTTGGGGAATTGGAAGTTTGGCCTGAACTTTGCTCCCAAGGACCAAAGAAGAGGCCTGCATCTGGATCCAACCATCGACACTCCTTCCTTGGAGGTTTTTAAGCAGAGTTTGGATGGCTATCTGTTAGGGATGCTACAGGTTGAATTGCTATAAGACTCAGAAGTGCCTGGCGTGCTCTGGTCCATGGGGTCACGAAGAGTCGGACACGACTAAACGACTAAACAACAACAACAACAAGAGAGCCAGTGTGGTGTAGTGGTTAAGAGCGGTGGACTCGTAACTTGGTGAACCGGGTTCGCTTCCCCACTCCTCCACCTGCAGCTGCTGGGTGACCTTGGGTCAGTCACACTTCTCTGAAGTCTCCCAGCCCCACTCACCTCACAGAGTGTTTGTGGTGGGGAAGGAAGGGAAAGGAGATTGTGAGCCGCTTTGAGACTCCTTAGGGTAGTGATAAAGCGGGATATCAAATCCAAACTCTTCTCCTTCTTCTAGTTGGCCACTTTGGATGGATTTGATTCCTGCCAATCCCTTCTGGTTCTCCCCCTGAAGGGAAGTAGCACGTTGGTGGTTTTAAAGCAACTTCAAGTGAAATTCCACCACTTCTTTGAAAACTTCTCCAACAGAGGGAAGCTCTCTGGGGTTGGTGGAGGGGAGAAAGGTTGCTCTGAACTTTCGACTCTCCCTTCCCCTTCGACATGTTCTGCGGAAGGTGAGCTTCTGTTGCACATGGAACCAACTTGTTCCCCGTCTTTGAGCAGAAACTTCTCAACTCATAAACAAATTGTCTGTGCACAAGCCAGGCTAGCATTCTAGCAGCTTTGTTATTCTTTATCAATTTATTAATATGTATGTATCTATTTATTTGACCTATTTCCTAAAATCCATGCACCATTTAATTAGGGAAATAACTGTTGCTAATCTCCCTTTGCTGAGCAAGGTTTTGGAGCATGTGGCCGCACACCAGATGGTGGTGGTGGTTCCAGTCCTACTTGGATGGTCATTCCCAGACGGTGTTACTTTTCAGCGCTGGGAACCTTGAATGTGGGGTTCCGCAGGGCTCAGTCCTGTCCCCCACATTGTTGAACATCTACATGAAATTGCTGGGTGGGGTTATCTGGAGGTTTCAAGTATGTTGTCAGAATGATGCTGATGACACTCAGCTCTATTTCTCCTTCACACCTGCAGGGGAGGCAGTGGAAGTGCTGGACCAGTGTCTTGTCTCGGCAATGGACTGGATGAGAGCCAACCAACTGAAGCTCCATCCACATAAGACTCGGGCACTGTTAGTGGGTGGTTCCCTAGACCAGATGGGTGGGAGGTCGCCTGCTCTTGGTGGCGTTACGCTTCCTCTGAAGGAGCAGGCTCATAGCTTGGGGGTACTCCTGGACCCTTTGCTGTCGCTCGAGGCTCAGGACGCTTCAGTGGTGGGGAGTGACTTCCATCAGCTTTGGCTGGTGACCCAGCTACGCCCCTATCTGGACAGGGATAGCCTGACTACTGTTGTCTATGCTCTGGTAATCCCAAGGTTAGATTACTGCAATGCGTTATACGTAGGGCTGCCTCTGAAGACAGTTCGGAAACTTCTGCTAGTGCACAATGCACTGATCCTGGTCTGACTGCACTGGCTACCAATTCATTTCTGGGCCCCATTCAAAGTCCTGGTATTGACCTAGAAAGCCTTAAATGGCTCAGGATCGCAGTACCTCAAGGACCGCCTCTTTCCATATGATCCTACCCGGACCCTGAGATCATCTTCTGAGGCCCTTCTTCGTGTGCCTCCTCCTCAAGAGGTCAGGAGGGTGGCAACACAAGAACGGGGCCTTCTCTGCAGTGGCTCCCCATCTGTGGAATGCTCTCTCCAGAGAAGTTCACCTAGCGCCTTCATTATACACCTTTGGACATCAGGCAAAAACGTTCCTTTTTGGTTGATTTGATTGACATCCTTTGCCCTTTTAAAATGTGGTTCTTTTTTGGGGTGTTATTGGGTTGTTGTTTTTATTTTGATTATATATCTTCTTGTTTTATATATTAATTTTGTTCTGTGACCCGCCTTGAGACTGTTGGGATACTGCCAGGGAGATAACGTCCATCTGAGCCCCCAAGCCGGCTGCCGGACGATCCATCGGCCTCCCGTAGTCACGCAGATCCAGCAATTAGCGACACGAAGCCTCAGAAATAGACTGCCACATTCTTGGCTCGTGCACACTCTTTATCAGCAGAAAACACAGCCA
The DNA here is from genome assembly GCF_964188305.1 of Podarcis bocagei. NCBI lineage: Eukaryota > Metazoa > Chordata > Lepidosauria > Squamata > Lacertidae > Podarcis > Podarcis bocagei. The sequence goes on from NC_138144.1 coordinate 9,033,033, forward strand.
GAAAGCTGCACCACAGAAGAGCACATTTACAGACTTTATTTAGCGTTGAACAGAACAAAGGAAAACATGACCGTACTGAGCCAGTGTCTTCGACCGACTGAGAAATCGAAAGGAACAGCAAACATAAACATCCTGTGAACAGGACATGCGCAGACTCTGTGACTCACAAAGCCTGCTCCCTTTTAAGGTGGAACAGAAATATCCTAACAGAGACCTCCGCGTATAGGGCAGTATATAGAGTCAACAAACAAACAAACAAACAAACAAACAAACAAACAAACAAGTCAGCTTTCTCAGGACCTTTATTTATTAAATTTATATAGCACCTTTCATTGGAATGCTACAGGTTGAATTGCTATAAGACTGAGAGTCTAGTAAACTTTCCACTTGTATGGAGTGATGAAAGTTTAAGTAGGATGTAATCTTGGCTAATTAATGTAAATGCTTTATCAGTGACTCATAAAGCATTTATATCAATGGAGGATGTAGGAGAGGTCCTGGTTGTTGGCTTTGACTATGGGAGTTTCCTTGCATTTAATGAAGATTCCCAACACGATACCTGCTGTTAAAGACAAGACGAGGGCAATGGAAGTTAAAATGATTCCCAAATGTTCTTCACAACCCCAGAAGGTGGTAATCTTGGGGACACATTGGTCCCTGTCCTTGTTTGGGCATTTGGTGCAATGTTCTGCATCTGGAGATGAGTTTCTTCAGCATCTCTTACGTCCAGAACCAGCTGTGTACAACTACATTCTTAAAATCTATGCTGCTGTGGGGGAGGTCATGAGATGATAATGTCAAACAGGGAAAGAGGGGCAAAAATAGTTTGATCATTACTTTTTAAAGTTGTTTATGTGGTGTGCAGGTTTTCTCTCACTTTTGGTCACCAGAGCAACCTTGTGATTTAGGGCATAGCTGAGGGGCTCTACGCTGTCGTCTTTATTGCATAATTGCTGCTGAATGCTGAAGAGACGCCTCTTTACCTTGACCCCTGACACTTTGTTTCTTATCATTTTTATCGTTTATTTCTTTCATCGACATACCAACTTTCCTCCATTGAGTTTCAACTGATGACCAATCTTCTCCCTTTCTCTTTCCCTCTTCATAACAATATTGGGAGGCGTGCTCCGGATGCCCCTCTTTGCACCAGAGAAATGTTGGAGTTTATGCTGTTATCCGACCCCCAAGATGCCTGAAGGCAGCCCTGTATAGGGAAGTTTTCTGAATGTCTAATGCTTTCTTCTGCTTTTGTCTATGTTGGAAGCCACCCAGAGTGGTGGGTGAGGTAAAAATAATGAAGTTATTATTATGGAATAGGACGTCCCTATTTTCATCGGGGAAATGTTGGAGGGTATGTGTGGATGATTATTTACATCTCAGTCTTGGGGAAGGGTGTCTGTGTAAAGACATATAGAACTTGCTTGTGCAAATGTTTTGGAGATACAATCCCACTAATGAGAAGATCGCCAGGCTGGTTGTAATTTTGTACTTCTGTTTCATCCCTGATCAGATTCAAGGGGCATTTTGCCTTCCGGTTCCCACAGAGTCCACAGGGCATCTTTAGCAGCTGAAATAGCCAGAGAAGCAGCAAAGGTTTCATTCTGGCTCCACCTCCTCCTCCCCTGTGGCTCCTCTGATGCCCTGAGCCAGCCAAGCAGAATAATCAAAAGACTCATGCAAGACGAAAGCTGCAGTGGCTTTCCCAATCTGGGCAATGTTCAGAGGTGTTAAGCACCATGTAGACATATCCCTGCTCCCCTCAGCCTTTCACCTGCACCAAATCTTGGAGAAATCGGTCGCTTTCTGGCACAGGAAATATTCTCTGCACCAACGTTCTTTTCCAGCCACTGTGCAATTAACAACATCACACTGTTGTTATGCCTGGTGATTAGGCAATCTCCAGAAATATCTCTTGAGCTTCTGGAAGAGGAAATCACTATGATTTCGATAATTGGAAGTGGAAGAAGTCTCACCTTGATAACTTCCGGGAGCCTTGAGTGGCTCAAACAGCAAATGCGGAGTTAAATCCGGGATGGTTCCTGGAAAATAGGGGCATTTGGAGGGTCTGTACATCACATTTGAGGTTTCACTGACCATTCACTCAGCTTGGAGAGTGAAGTGCACAATATTTCCTAAGAAATATGACTGCAAAATCAGCCAGGATGACCCCAGATTAGCTTCAGAAAGATCAAAGGACTTAGAATCATAGAATCATAGAATCATAGAGTTGGAAGAGACCACAAGGGCCATTGAGTCCAACCCCCTGCCAAGCAGGAAACGCCATCAGACTTGATCAGGTATCCCCTGGGATACAGGCTGCGAGAAAGAAATACACGCGGAACATGAAGCCCCAGGGGCTTGTGCCCATTGCTGCTGCTTTAAATCCATTTTCAGCATTTGAGATATATGCAAAATGAAGATCTATGGAGCTAGAATCCCAAGACAACTACGCATGTTGCCTTGGCAAAAGAAGCATGGCAAAACAGGACACCTATTTAGACTGCTAAAGCCAGGGAAATCCCCAGAGCTGAGGGAGCAAATGTGTCGCTGTCATATCCCAAATGGCCCAAGAATGCTGCGTTCAGGACTAAGGTTATTTCTAAATAACGCCCAATGAATGATATGGAAGTTGGGTCTATTAAGATAGTAAAATAGCAGGAATACACAGATCTTTTTGCCCAGTAAGAATATAATCAATCAATCTTTACTGGCATGCAGGGAGGACAGGAAAATGTAAATTGACACATACAACTGGCAGGAGGTTTGCAGGAGGAGATGCTTTGAGATGAAACTTGACAGGCCTAGTAAGGTTAGAAAGTACCCCGCAAGTCTTTTGCCCATGTAGTTTCATGGCTTTTCTCAGATCTTCTGCTACTTTCTCCAAACTCTCATGCCCACAGCTCTGATCTTGCCTAGAGGTTTCCCCCAGGCATCTGCTTGGCCTCTGGGCTTCATGGCACATGGGCCGGATCCAACAGGCTTGCTGGCCGTAGCCCTGTTCCGAGTCCCGTGACAACAGAGTGCAAAGCTCAGAGGAACGTTAGGCCAAGCAAACAGGAGACAAGTCTCCAAGAACTCTTGCGTGAAACCGCCTACGAAGCCAAGCCCGTTCCGAGGGTTGGGCAGACAGCATCCCGCGTAGTCAGACAAGCCAGAGGTCAGGGAATGCAAATGCTTGCAAAGCCAAGGATCCAGGCAGAGAGCAGGAAGGGCCAAGTTAGGCCTGGGAACCACAGGCATCCGATTGCTGAGGAGAGCTCTGTTTAAGAAGGCTGCAGCCAGTTGGTTCTCACCAGACCTTCTCCTCTGAGTCCATGAAGGCTGAGCAGCTGCAGGGGGAGTCACTCTGTCTCCTCCTCCTAGTCTTACAATTTAGCCCATTAACATTCCACAAAATGATTTTAAGATCCATGCAGATTCAATGGTTAGCTTCTTTATTTCAAACAAACAAACAAAATTTATATAATGCTTTGCATCTTCCCTTTATGCGTTCCCTCCCACTTATTTCTTCCCACCCCTTTTTATATTCTGCCTTTCCTTTCAAAGTCTTCCCTTAATACCTCCCCCCTTCCCTTATATCCTTCCTTTATAGGCTTATCACCTAAGACAACAGTTCAACAATACAGAATTATACATAAAAAGGAAATAGAACAATGCAGGACCATTAGCAAGCTCTGGAGGGAGGAAACTCAGTTTCCTTCTTATTGTAATTTCTTTGACCCACAGAAGGTCTCGCTGTCTCTTTTCTCAGTTCTTTCTTTAGCTGTCCCTTCTTGCTCGCTTCCTTTCCTCCTTTCCTTCCTCCTCCTTTGGGCGTGGGCAGCGTGAGCTAGCAGTTTTTCTACGCCATATTGCCCCTTCTTTTCAAGCCACCTTCCAGGATCGTTCCCCTCTCAGTCCTGCCTTCTCCTTCTCCTTCTCCTCTGCCACCACAGACGCTGTCGTTCTCTCGCACTTCTCCTTCGCCGTCCACCCTTTGCCCGCTGTCTTCTCAAAAGGTGTCGGGCTCTAGGACTGGGGCTGGCCGTGTGGGACGCTGGTGTAGGGCCACGAGAGTTTGGGTTTCTCGCCCGGCTTGCCTCCGCGTTCTGATATTTTCTTCCTCCTCTCCAGTTTGGACCACAAGGATTAAGACCTGTGCAAGGACAACAAAAAGGAAATGTCCCTTAGGAACTCGGGCGCCTCCAGGTGCTACTTCCCCTGCCACCACTGGCAGAGGAAGGTGGGGTGTGTGTGTGTGGGGGGTATTGCCCCGGGTGTCATCCCAGGGGGGTGGCAAAATCTCCCCGGGCAGATCGGTGCAAGCCTCCCAACTTCTCATCTTGGTTCAGCGTGGACACAGCTGCGATGCTGCCGCATCCAGCGCCTGAGCCACGTGCAGAGTGGCCTCCTTTCCCCCTGCACCCCACTGCTGCCTCTTGTATTGGGTTGCCCCGGTGGCACTGGTGGTGCTGGCGGCAGCGCTCTTCTCAAGATCTCGCGAATCCGGGAGATGATGGAACCCAAGCAAGTGGGGGTCTTCGGGGGCCTCTCTTCCTCGCAGTCCTGTGAGAAAAGTAAACAATTCACCTCCAGATTCTGGGAAAATGCCGCAATCATTAATCAATCAAACAAACAAACAAACAATTGATTGATTAAATCCCTACGCCGTCCTTCATCTGAAGCTGTCAGGGCGGCTTACAGCATAAAAATACAAAATAAAAACACAACATATGTATTAAAAACACAACATATGTACTAAATAGCAGGAATACACAGATCTTTTTGCCCAGTAAGAATATAATCAATCAATCTTTACTGGCATGCAGGGAGGACAGGAATATGTAAATTGACACATACAACTGGCAGGAGGTTTGCAGGAGGAGATGCTTTGAGATAAAACTTGACAGGCCTAGTAAGGTTAGAAAGTACCACTCAAGTCTTTTGCCCATGTAGTTTCATGGCTTTTCTCAGATCTTCTGCTACTTTCTCCAAACTCTCATGCCCACAGCTCTGATCTTGCCTAGAGGTTTCCCCCAGGCATCTGCTTGGCCTCTGGGCTTCAGGGCACATGGGCCTGATCCAACAGGCTTGCTGGCCGTAGCCCTGTTCCGAGTCCCGTGACAACAGAGTGCAAAGCTCAGAGGAACGTTAGGCCCAGCAAACAGGAGACAAGTCTCCAAGAACTCTTGCATGAAACCGCCTACGAAGCCAAGCCCATTCCGAGGGTTGGGCAGACAGCATCCCGCGTAGTCAGACAAGCCAGAGGTCAGGGAATGCAAATGACTGCAAAGCCAAGGGTCCAGTCAGAGAGCAGGAAGGGCCAAGTTAGGCCTGGGAACCACAGGCATCCGATTGCTGAGGAGAGCTCTGTTTAAGAAGGCTGCAGCCAGTTGGTTCTCACCAGACCTTCTCCTCTGAGTCCATGAAGGCTGAGCAGCTGCAGGTGGAGTCACTCTGTCTCCTCCTCCTAGTCTTACAATTTAGCCCATTAACATTCCACAAAATGATTTTAAGATCCATGCAGATTCAATGGTTAGCTTCTTTATTTCAAACAAACAAACAAAAATTATATAATGCTTTGCATCTTCCCTTTATGCATTCCCTCCCACTTATTTTTCCCCACCCCTTTTTATTTTCTGCCTTTCCTTTCAAAGTCTTCCCTTAATACCTCCCCCCTTCCCTTATATCCTTCCTTTATAGGCTTATCACCTAAGACAACAGTTCAACAATATAATACAGAATTATACATAAAAAGGAAATAGAACAATGCAGGACCATTAGCAAGCTCTGGAGGGAGGAAACTCAGTTTCCTTCTTATTGTAATTTCTTTGACCCACAGAAGGTCTCGCTGTCTCTTTTCTCAGTTCTTTCTTTAGCTGTCCCTTCTTGCTCGCTTCCTTTCCTCCTTTCCTTCCTCCTCCTTTGGGCGAGGGCAGCGTGAGCTAGCAGTTTTTCTACGCCATATTGCCCCTTCCTTTCAAGCCACCTTCCAGGATCGTTCCCCTCTCAGTCCTGCCTTCTCCTTCTCCTCCACCACCGCAGACGCTGTCGTTCTCTCGCACTTCTCCTTCGCCGTCCACCCTTTGCCCGCTGTCTTCTCAAAAGGTGTCGGGCTCTAGGACTGGGGCTGGCCGTGTGGGACGCTGGTGTAGGGCCACGAGAGTTTGGGTTTCTTGCCCCGCTTGCCTCCGCGTTCTGATATTTTCTTCCTCCTCTCCAGTTTGGACCACAAGGATTAAGACCTGTGCAAGGACAACAAAAAGGAAATGTCCCTTAGGACTCTGGCGCCTCCAGGTGCTACTTCCCCTGCCACCACTGGCGGAGGAAGGTGGGGTGTGGGGGGGGGTATCGCCCCAAGTGTCATCCCAGGGGGGGTGGCAAAATCCCCCTGGGCGGATCGGTGCAAGCCTCCCAACTCCTCCTCATCTTGGTTCAGGGTGGACACAGCTGCGATGCTGCCGCATCCAGCGCCTGAGCCACGTGCAGAGTGGCCTCCTTTCCCCCTGCACCCCACTGCTGCCTCTTGTATTGGGTTGCTCTGGTGGCACTGGTGGTGCTGGCGGCAGCGCTCTTCTGAAGATCTTGCGAATCCGGGAGATAATGGAACCCAAGCAAGTGGGGGTCTTCGGAGGCCTCTCTTCCTCGCAGTCCTGTGAGAAAAGTAAACAATTCACCTCCAGATTCTGGGAAAATGCCGCAATCATTAATCAATCAATCAATCAAACAAACAAACAAACAATTGATTGATTAAATCCGTACGCCGTCCTTCATCTGAAGCTGTCAGGGCGGCTTACAGCATAAAAATACAAAATAAAAACACAACATATGTATTAAAAACAAAAACGAACTCATAAGCCAACCTCCCAATCCACAAGCATGTTGAAAAGGCCATGCGTTGTCCAATTAGCCCAAGGCTGGTTCTAGAGCAGAACTTTCCACGTTGGTGACACACTTTGGAGACATGCCTCATTTCGCAAGACAGGGATTCAGTTCAACTAGCCCCTTTCCAGCCCTGGGAGGAGCACACAGTTTGGGAAGCTCTGTTCTAGAGAAACGTCTTTGCTTGGCACCCAAAGATACATAATGAAGGTGCCAGATGAGCCTCCCTGGAGAGAGCATTCCGCAAGTGGGGAGCCACCACAGAAAAGGCCCCTTCTTGTGTTGCTGCCCTCCAGACCGTTTGTGAAGGAGCCACACGAAGAAGGCCTGTGTGGTGGCAGGCTGTCATAATCCCTCCTTTTTTGGGGGGGGGCAAGGCGTTATACGAAAGGGTTGTAGTCAGGAGGGAACACTCCTCTCCCAGGTTCTCATGTGGTCAGCCTTGGAGAGATCTGAGCGAGACACAAAACCAAGAACAAGCAGGTGAGGGGAAGGTATAGGAGGCAGGAAAACCCCAGAGAGAACTGGCTTTGCGAAGTGCCAACATGGTTTTATTATCGCCAAACCCACTTTGCAATTAATAACTTCCTTTGGCAGGAGGCACCTGGAAACGCATTCAAAAGAGATATCTTACAAAACAAACACCAAACCAAAAGCAACCCAGGAGAATTATCTCCACCCCCATCGTTCTGAGATCCAGCGCTGAGGGCCTTCTGGCGGTTCCCCACTGCGATAAGTGAAGTTACAGGGAACCAGGCAGAGGGCCTTCTCGGTAGTGGCACCCGCCCAGTGGAACGCCCTCCCGCCAGATGTCAAAGAAATAAAGAACTATCTGACTTTTAGAAGACATCTGAAGGCAGCCCTGTTCAGGGAAGCTTTTCATATGTCATGAATGAATGTATGTTTCGTCTGACCTCGATTACGCTTGCCTCCAGCTGTTCTCCAGGTGGGGGGCACGGCAAATCAAGGGCCTCCCCGTCCTCCTCTGGGGGGCTCTCTGGTACTTCCTGTGGCTCTTCCTCCTTGATAGCCACTTCAGAGGCTGCCTGCCAGCAGAGACAGGACCCCAGAGGTGGTGGCATTGTTGGTGGGGAGAGGGGAGAAAGAGAGCAGCCCAGAATGAGACAGGAACCCACATTGAGTCGCTAGCCAGGGAAGCCCTACAGCCCTGGCGCCATGGGGGGCTGGTCCATCAGGACAAGTAGGGCAGCAAGCATACCCTTAGCAGCCCCCTGCCTGCCTGCCTGCCCCCTTGCTCACGACCAGTCCAGAAGGTGGCCTGACCGGCCAGCCGGCTTCCTCCTCCTCCTCCTCCTCCTCCTCCTCCTCCTCCTCCTCCTCCCCAGCCTCAGGGTTCTCCAGCTCAGCAGGGCTTCCCTCCTGCTCTGTCTGCTACGTACCTCATTGAGGGAGTCCCAAAGGGAATCCAGGGAGGACAGGGAGGAAACACTAGAAAATGGTGACATACTTGGAACCTGCAAGGAAAAGATGCAAAAAACGAGCAATTAAAAAACGCAACCAAACATTAAAACTCAAGGCACCCATAACTGAAACAACAGTCTCATCCTACGATTGATATGCCCCCCTCCCCTTCTGCCAATCACCACTTAGGCCACGGCCACCTACCCAGTCAGGGCTGAGGAGATCCAGCCGTCTTGCGGTCTCCTCCTTGCCTTTTCCTTCGTCCTCCTTGAGAATGTCCTCCTCAATGGCTGGCTGCTAGCAGAGACAGGACCCCAGAGTTGATGGTGGGGAGAGAGGAGAAAGAGAGCAGCACAAAATGAGACAGGCAGGAACCCAGAAGGGAAACTCTCTTGCCTACATTGAGTCGCTAGCCAGGGAAGCCCTACAGCCCTGGCGCCATGGGGGGCTGGTCCATCAGGACGAGTGGGGCAGCAAGCACAGCACATTCACTCTCAAGGCACCCATAACTGAAACAACAGTTCCATTCTGCGGTTGATATGCTTCCCTCGCCTTCTGCCAATCACCACTTAGGCCACGGCCACCTACCCAGTCAGGGCTGAGGAGATCCAGCCGTCTTGCAGTCTCCTCCTCGCCTTTTCCTTCGTCCTCCTTGTCATTGAGAATGTCCTCCTCAATGGCTGACTGCTAGCAGAGACAGGACCCCAGAGTTGACGGTGGGGAGAAAGGAGAAAGAGAGCATCCCAAAATGAAAGAGGAACCCAGAAGGGAAACTCTCTTGCCTACATTGAGTCGCTAACCAGGGAAGCCCTACAGCCCTGGCGCCATGGGGGACTGGTCCATCAGGAGGAGTGGGGCAGCAAGCATGGTCTGCCCTTAGCAGCCCCCTGCCTGTTTGCCCCCTTGCTCTCAACCGTCCAGAAGGTGGCCTGGCCGGTCAGCCAGCCAGCATCCTCCTCTTCCTCCTCTTCCTCCTCCTCCCCAGCCTCAGGGTTGCCCATGTGCAGCTCAGCAGGGCTTCCCTCCTGCTCTGTCTGCTACGTACCTCATTGAGGGAGTCCCAAAGGGAATCCAGGGAGGACAGGGAGGAAACACTAGAAAATGGTGACATACTTGGAACCTGCAAGGAAAAGATGCAAAAAACGAGCAATTAAAAAACGCAACCAAACATTAAAACTCAAGGCACCCATAACTGAAACAACAGTCTCATCCTACGATCGATATGCTTCCCTCCCCTTCTGCCAATCACCACTTAGGCCACGGCCACCTACCCAGTCAGGGCTGAGGAGATCCAGCCGTCTTGCGGTCTCCTCCTTGCCTTTTCCTTCGTCCTCCTTGAGAATGTCCTCCTCAATGGCTGGCTGCTAGCAGAGACAGGACCCCAGAGTTGATGGTGGGGAGAGAGGAGAAAGAGAGCATCCCAAAATGAGAGAGGAACCCAGAAGGCAAACTCTCCTGCCCACATTGAGTCGCTAGCCAGGGAAGCCCTATAGCCCTGGCGCCATGGGGGGCTGGTCCATCAGGACAAGTGGGGCAGCAAGCACAGCACATTCACTCTCAAGGCACCCATAATTCAAACAACAGAACAGCGGTATAGCCAGCTGCTCGGGTGCCCGGTTCAACGCGGGGGTCCTGTGGGCTTTCTGGAGCCCATCCTCTGCCTCCCCCCCAGCTGTAGGGCGGCTGAGGGAGAGGCAGGCGGCAGACGCAAGCCCCACGCTTCTGTTTCAGGCAGCACCCAGCCTGCAGGGGCCCAAGCCACCAAGTCACCCCCAGGAGAGATGCGTGGATCAGGCACTCTGCACCCCCCCGTAAGTGCCAGCCCCCGCAGTGCGGCGCCCAGTGCCAGCCGCGTTTTTTGACTCAACTAAAAGGTTTGGTGAGCCCAATTTTTATTTTTATTTTAAACACGGCTTTATGTCCTTTTGCCACCCCCCTCAGTGATAGCGGACCCAAACCCCCCACCCTCCTTTCTCTGCAACTGCAACAGAATAAAAGGACTCAAAACTCCCTTAGCAGTTTCCTGCTGGTCCCCTCACCATTTCCCCAGACATCAGTCTTCAGACTTTGCTTTTTCGGTGTCTAATAACAGTTTTTTCTGATTCACTTGCAGAGAAACCACCAAACGGCTGTTGGCCTCAACTGCAAAGTGAGGCTGGGATTCTGAGCCGATGTCACAGCCAGGTTCCGATCAGTCCTTTTCCTCCAAGGGGGGGGGACCTGTTTCCCCTGAGGGCGACTGCTGAACACACCACCCAAGGGAAAAAGAAGGAGAAAAGCAGAGAAATCTTATAATTCTGTAGCAAGAAAGAATGAGTGCCAGGAGTTCTCTTTTCCCTGCACTCCTCCATTGCAACATCATCATCATCATCATCATCATACTAGATTTAATGAACACTCATATCAGAGTGCTCTGTAGCCATAGTCTTTGTCGTAGTGCATTACCGTATTGGCCTGATTATAAGCCTCACTTTCCTCCCAAATTCTGACCGCGAAAGGTTAAAGTGCGGCTTCAATTCACGGCCTTACGAAAGCTGGCTTTTACAATATCGCTGCCGGAACAGACATACGGTAAAATGGAACAGGAGAGAGTGCCTGCGGAATTTGAAGGGAGCGGCTTATATTTGGGCATATTATATTATATTATATTATATTATATTATATTATATTATATTATATTATATTATATTATATTATATTATATTATATTATATTATATTATATTATATTATATTATATTATATTATGTTATAATGTATTAGGTATCATTGCAATCAAGGTGATGAGATAATAATAATAATAATAATAATAATAATAATGGCCACTCTGGGCAGCTCCCAACAGAATATTAAAAGCACTATTAAAATCACAGCCACAACATGCATTTAAAGCATTTTTGGAGCTCTAAATTGCAGGTAAAACAACTGGCGGGTGGCCAGCGCCATTTTGGCCTCTGTTGTCCAGGGCGCAGGAGCCGCGGGACGTGGGGAAAAGGGGGAAGCCGTTCTTGGTGCCTCCAAGGGAAGGAGGAAAAGGACGAGGTCTCTTCGCGACTTCCTGGGTTATGGGGGTTGATGAGTATAATAATTGATGATTATTAGTTTATTAGCAGGCCAGGAGGAAGGTTACGCAGGGCAGCCTGGGAAGGGCGAGGGAAAAGCTGTGAGGAAAAGCCTTCTCGGTTTTTCCATCGCTCTGCCCCTCCATCAAGTTTAAATGGAAGAATAAGAGAGAAATAAAATAATAAGAAACAGGATCCTTGTTTGTGAGAAGAAGGGGCAGCAAAGCATGCTGGGAAGAAGGACCTGAGGGAAATGAAATGAAACCCAATAAAGGATAATTTACCAATAAAGCTAATATGTGAAACCTAACAAAAGACACCTTCAGATTTATTTATTCAGTTATACGTTGGAAAATGGGTAAATTTCAATTATAGGAAACAGGATCCTTGTTTGTGAGAAGAAGGGGCAGCAAAGCATGCTGGGAAGAAGGATGTGAGGGAAAGAAACCTAATAAAGGGTAATTTACCAATAACGCTAATAAGTGAAACCTAACCAAAGACAATTTGGGATTAATTTATTTAGTTATACATTGGAAAATGAGTAAATTTCAATTAAAGGAAGCTAGATCCATGTTTGTGAGAAGAAGGGGCAGCAAAGCATGCTGGGAAGAAGGATGTGAGGGAAATGAAATGAAACCTAATAGAGGTTAATTTATCCATAAAGCTAATAAGCGAAGCCGAACAAAAGACTCCTTGAGATTGAATTATGTGGTTATACACTGGAAAAACGAGTAAATTTCAAATTTATTCATGCTGGGATTCGACCATTGGCCCAACGGAACTGGCAGTGCATGCTGGGAAGTCTGCCGGTGGAGGCTGGCGGGAGTCGCAGGGCCTTTTGAAGGTGGCCCCTTCCCCTCCGAGGGCCACATGACCCTCCTCGTCCGCCAGGGACACCAGCGCCTGCAGCCCGTCCAGCTGGCCAGAGTCAAGCAAGGGCCAGAGAGGCTGGCAGGGGCAGGGCCCCCAGGAGGGAGAGGGGCCCCTGGGGGATTGGCACTCTGCACGCCCTCAGAGGCCGGAGGGGCTGGCAGGGGCAGGGCCCCCAGGTGGGCCCGGGAGAGAGAGGGGCCCCTGGGGGGATCTGCACTCTGCACGCCCTCAGAGGCCGGAGGGGCTGGCAGGGGCAGGGCCCCCAGGTGGGCACGGGAGAGAGAGGGGCCCCGGGGGGGATTTGCACTCTGCACGCCCTCAGAGACCGGAGAGGCTGGCAGGGGCAGGGCCCCCAGGAGGGACCGGGAGAGAGAGGGGCCCCTGGGGGAATTTGCACTCTGCACGCCCTCAGAGGCCGGAGAGGCTGGCAGGGGCAGGGCCCCCAGGAGGGAGAGGGGCCCCTGGGGGGATTGGCACTCTGTACGCCCTCAGAGGCTGGAGGGGCTGGCAGGGGCAGGGCCCCCAGGAGGGAGAGGGGCCCCTGGGGGGATTGGCACTCTGCACGCCCTCAGAGGCCGGAGAGGCTGGCAGGGGCAGGGCCCCCAGGTGGGCCCGGGAGAGAGAGGGGCCCCGGGGGGATTTGCACTCTGCACGCCCTCAGAGGCTTCGTAGTCTAAGCTCAGGGGGCTCTCTGAGCCAGCATCTCTCTGGGGGGTGAGGGGTTTCTTCCCATTTGTCAACATCCTTCTTAAATAGTGGTGCCCGGAATTGGACACAGTATTCCAGGTGGGGTCTGACCAAGGCAGAATAGAGCTGAGTCTTGTAAGCCACTGGTATTAGTAGCAATAAAAGTAATAATAATCACAACAAGATTAGACTTTGTTAACAAATATTTATGCTGCTTAACTGTGTGTGCATTGCAATCCCTTATTCATTGTTGTGCGTAGTAATTTTAAGTGCATTCTTAATATTACGATCAATGTGCAATACTTTTAAAATGCATAATTTCTTTAAATATAAACACAGGAATAAATGAAGCTCTAAATTCATCAGATGATGACCTGTGCCACAAACTGGGAACCAGGCAGAGGGGCTTCTCGGTAGTGGCGCCTGCCCTGTGGAAAGCCCTCCCCACCTCCTTTCACAATGACTCACCCAGATTGGCGTAGGCGGCCTGCCACTCCTGTGAGCGCCGGAGTTCCCTCTGCCCTCTCTTCCCGCCTGCCTCGCCCGCACCAAACCCTATCCCTAACCCTGGCCAATGCAATAAAATTCATTGGATCCCAGTCAAGGCTTGGCTAAGGTCAGCTGCTACTCTTTGGAACAGGGAGCAGAGCTTACACAATACAGAAATTAAACCAACAGACTACGGAAGATGTCTTTAATGAATTTCTCAGTTTATTATACATAGCTTAGGAGAACGAAATGATGTGAAGTGAGCTTATGAATGATAGCGCATAAATGCGGGAAAAGAAGCATAGAAAATTGAATACATAGAACTGGCATAACCAAACAGTATTGTGGAATATTAGAATTGATATGGTTAATAGGTAGTCATGACAAAGGAAACAGACTCAAAAACCTAACTCTTCTCTCCCTCCAGCCTATCTGGTTGTGAGAGAAATATAAGTTCCCAAAACACAAAATATTAAAAAGATAATAGTATACAAACTAAGGGCAGTAGACCAGGACTCATTGTAATCATGGGCAAAGCAAGGTAGCAAAACATTTCCTCCCATCTTCCTGTTCATGTGAACAGGACTACACAAAACCTGGGCTACGAATGAACACAATTTCTTTCAGAGGTGGAGAATGAGCAACATGGATGAGCAGGTGTGTTTCCTTTATGCACTTCTGGACATAGGGAACATGGACTATTTTAAGAATCAGATGCCCCTTAATTCCTTGTTGTCAGGTGCTCCTTTGTGTTCAGATCAGGCCTCAGCACAATAATGTAGCACTTGGGAAGGAAGATGCAGCCCAGAAGCCCAGCGCTGGAGGCCAACATAGAGAAGATCTGCACGGCCACCATGTACTTGCCCTTGGTGCTCAGGTAGGGGGGCACAAAAGACACCCAAACACTGCAGAAGACCAGCAGGCTGAAGGTGATCAGCTTGGCTTCGTTGAAGGAGCCAGGCAGCTTCCTGGCTAGGAAAGCCACCGTGAAGCAGGTGGCAGCCAAGAAGCCCAGGTAGCCGAGGGCAACGTAAAACATGGCCACAGACCCTTCGTTGCATTGCAGGACGATCTCTTCCACCTGGGAGTGCATGTCGGGCTCTGGGAATGGGGGAGAAGAGCCCAGCCAGATGGTGCAGATGAGAACTTGCCCCCCAGAACAGGAGATGACAATGGAGTTGGCCAGACTCTTGCCCAGCCATCTCCTCACCCTGTTCCCGGGCTTTGTGGCCAGGAAGGCCAGCACCACCGTGATGGTCTTTGCCAAGACAGAAGAAACAGCAACTGAGAAGATGATGCTGAAGGCCGTTTGTCGGAGAAGGCAGGTCTGTTTCCTTGGGCGCCCGATGAAGAGGAAGGAGGACAGAAAGGAAAGCAGGAGGGAGACGAGCAGGATGTAGGAGAGGTCCCGGTTGTTGGCTTTGACAATGGGAGTTTCCTTGTATTTAATGAAGATTCCCAACACAATGCCTGCTGTTAAGGACAAGAAGAGGGCAATGGAAGCTAACACCATTCCCAAATATTCTCCATAAGTCAGGAAGGTGGTAATCTTGGGGACACATTGATCTCTGTCCTTGTTTGAATGGTGATCTTCTGAGCATTTGGTGCAATGTTCTGCATCTGGGGAAGAGAATAAGAGTGGCTGCAGCATCACTTACATCCCTCATGATCTGTGCTCTATTACGTTTTGAAGAAATCCTAGAGATTTCTTCCTTATGGTCATTCCTTTCGACTCTCTTCCAGGATGTAATGAAGGTGAATAATACTAAGGAAGTCGAGGAAGGATCCCCATTCCCCTATGTCTGCAGAAATCTCACAAAAAGTGTGTGAGACTGAATTTCTGCCCTGTGTTTACTCTCTCCAGAAATACCTTCCCCCTTGGAGTCACCCACCTTCCTGGGCGGAGAAGGTCCCTTCCGCACACCGAGCGCAAGCATAGCAGCAAATGGGCTTTCCTTCGAGAACCACCTTGACATATCCAGGTCGACATCTTTCTGTACACCTGGAACGAGGTACGGCCTAACCAGAAAGACAAGAAGGTGCCACAAAGAGGAACAGTTAGGAGTATTTGTGGGTATGTAATTCAGTCATAGAATGAATTCAAATGGATCTCTGGGATGCAGCCTTTGACCCCTCATCAGGGTCCTTTCAACCCCCCACTGACCACTGGGGTGACCAGAATATCTTGTTCTTCATAATTCGTTCAGGACAACTGAGGTTTGTGTGACAGAGCTGTTTCCTCTTCTCCGTTTACCTGCTTCCCTGCTTAAAGAGGAAGAGTTAGGAGTATTTGTGTGTATGTAATTCACTCATAGGGACGCGGGTGGCGCTGTGGGTTAAACCACAGAGCCTAGGACTTGCTGATCAGAAGGTTGGCGATTCGAATCCCTGTGACGGGGTGGGCTCCCGTTGCTTGGTCCCTGTTCCTGCCAACCTAGCAGTTCAAAAGCACATCAAAGCGCAAGTAGATAAATAGGTACTGCTCCGGTGGGAACCTAAATGGCGCTTTCATGGACTACTCTGGTTCGCCAGAAGTGTGTCAGTCATGCTGGCCACATGACCCAGAAGCTGTACGCCGGCTCCCTCGGCCAATAAAGTGAGATGAGCACCGCAACCCCAGAGTCGGCCACGACTGGACCTAATAGTCAGGGGTCCCTTTACCTTTACCTTAATTCACTCATAGGGACGCGGGTGGCGCTGTGGGTTAAACCACAGAGCCTAGGACTTGCCGATCAGAAGGTCAGCGGTTCGAATCCCCGCAATGGGGTGAGCTCCCGTTGCTTGGTCCCTGCTCCTGCCAACATAGCATTTCGAAAGCACGTCAAAAGTGCAAGTAGATAAATAGGTACCACTCTGGCAGGAAGGTAAACGGCGTTTCCGTGCGCTGCTCTGGTTCGCCAGAAGTGGGTCAGTCCTGCTGGCCACATGACCCAGAAGCTGTACGCCGGCTCTCTCGGCCAATAAAGTGAGATGGGCACCGCAAACCCAGAGTTGGCCACGACTGGACCTAATGGTCAGGGGTCCCTTTACCTTTACCTTAATTCACACATACAGTGAATTCAAAAGGATCTCTGGAATGCAGCCTTGACCCCTCATCAGGGTCCTTTCAACCCCCCACTGACCATTGCGGTGACCAGAATATCTTGTTCTTCATAATTCGTTCAGGACAACTGAGGTTTGCGCCACAGAACTCTGTTTCCTCTTCTCCATTTACCTGTTTCCCTGCTTAATAAATTTAATATGACTTTTCCAAGTATTGGTTTCCCTCACTCTGTTCTTGAGGCATGCAGGGTTTCTTCTTATCGCTGATGAATTTCCTAGTTATTTCTAGTACATATGCCATTCCTTAACATTAACCTTATATTACATTAGGGTTTGTTTTTTTTAACTTCTCATCCTTCAACAACAGCTGTGCACTTCTCAATTCCTGCAGACACAATAGTTTAACATTTGCAACATCTAGAAGTGAACTGACTACACAAATCCACAATAAATCAGTAATTATCATTTCTAAAATAAATTACTTTCCATCCTTCTGCATGTATGAAAGCCCAATTGTTCACTTTCACTAGGGGCTTTCCCTTTTCTTCTTCTCTACGTAGTCCATTCGGTTAAAGATTCTGTCCAGAATTCTTAAATTCTCAGTCTGGCTCGGAAATAGATGGTGTCTTCTCTGAGGACCTCTGGGCTCTATCCTTTCTTTGAGCACCCCAAATTCCCCTCCTATCTCAGCTGCTGTTTAAAGAAGGAGTGGTGGTTGCAGCTGTTATTGGACGGTCAAGACATCATTGATCAACCTGATATAGCCATTTTGCAGCAGTTGTTCAAGGAAAAACATATTCAGGATCTCCTAGCCTTCTCCCTCTGTGATTTACCCTACCTTATTGAATTTCTTGTTCCACTCAATGGCTTCTGGGTTAATGGTGAACTTTATGCCAGCAGACGTCTCTCTCCTTATATTCCCAATTTTCACAAGGGCACGAGACTTATTGGGAGACATCACCCAGTTCATAATATTAAAGTCTCCTGGCAGCTCCCAGTTCTCATCCAAGCACAGCCTGCCTCTGGAAGTATTCAGACACCGGATTTCTCTTAAGAAAGGGTGAAGCTGGAATGACAAGGGAAAGCACCAGCACTGAGAAACCTTGAAGCCAAGATGGATATCTCAGTCCTACTCACTTTGACCTCTTATGATTTGGGGCCTGCGTGTATCTCATGTAGACTGGAATTCCTATTCAGCCATTTCTCTTACTACAGACCCTGCAAGTGCCCCAATTTTCCAGGGATGTCCCTGAATTAGAGACAGTTTTGCATTTGATCCCGAAATTCCCCACTTTTCCTTAGAATGTCCGTATATTCATTGGAGAAATGTTGGCGGATGTGGAGTTTTTCAGCCCACAAGCCGTTCAATCCTATATCAGGAATTTTTAAATGTTTAATATTTGAATTTCTTTATGTTGGGAGGTGCCCAGAGTGCTGAGGCAACTGAAGAAGATGTGAGGGGTATAAACAGTGCTATTTTTCTAGAAAGGAAGGTGCCGGAACTCACCATGAACACCTCCCTCTGAGAATGGCAATGGCACCCACCTGAGAGGGGCCAAAACTGAGTTCTGAGGAGTTCCCCCCTGAAAAAAGCCCTGGCTCTAAACAGTAAGATTATCGTTATGTAATGGGCTGTCTCTATTTTCATCAGAGAAATGTTGGGTGGTGTGCTACTATTACTAATAGTAATAGTAACTATGATATTTTACAGGTTTATCCCCAGTCAAGACCAGCATCTGTGTGGACTGCAGTTTGCAAAAAGGGGAAGGAAATACCTGCCACGGCTGTAGCCTTTGGGGTCCCCATTGCTCTCCTTCCTCCACCATCAGCCTCCTCTGGGATCTCGAGGAAAGCGAAGCATGCAAGGCCTGAGCCACAGCGTGAACATGGATGTAAGTGCCATAGCTGTCTAGAGACACGACTCTCTCATGCTCCCCTTGGGGCAATGGCTGCAGTTTCTCCTCCTCTCTGCATCTTATCCTGCCTTTCACGGCCAAGAGATGCTTTGAATATGAACACGGAAATGCTTGATTGAAATAATCCACAAGTTTGGTTTGCAATTTATATTTGTCACCTTTGCTGCTCCTTATTCCAGTCTGAATTTCAAAGGACAGAGAACCATGGAGGTGCTGGAATATATTTGGAGGGAAGTATAAGCCAGTTCTGATTTCTAGCGAAGCTGTTGTGATCCAAACTTTTGCCCCTATTTCCTGCACATATAATGTGTGTATTACCATGAGTGGTAAGATATCTAGTGCATTGATTATATAGGAAACAAATACCCCAACTTGTCTCCATAGGGAAAAAGGTTCCCCAGGCCTGATAAATTGATTTACATTTTTTTCTGGTACTCTTTTTGATAAAGCAATGCAGATCCCTTTGCTGAGCATCAGAGGTTTCACAGCGCTCTCAAATCTTTCTCCACTGTCATTGTCTGGAGTGAAGAGGCCAATCCACGTCCATCCAAAATACAGGAGCAATTCAACAATCCCCTGATACTGACTTTCCTCTTTGGGAGTCATCCGGTAGACAAAAGGGAACAGGGTTTTACCTTCAAGAACCTGGACATTGAAGCTATAACTGATCTAGGAAGGAAAGCAAAAAAACAGCAATTATATTTTATTTCAGAATAACAGATATTTAATTATCTGAAATGTCTGATATCTATCTAAATTTCTGCTGGCTGAGGCTGATGGGAGTTTTAGTCGGAAACATCTGGAGGTGTCAAGTTGGTGAAAGCTCAGTTTTGAAAAGGGGATGTTGGATCCATAGCTCAGGATTTCCCCATTTTTAAAAATATCCACGTGTCAGGGGCTCAGGAGCAGAGGCGCAGGGGAGAGAGGAAATGGAGAGCGAAGGGGAAGAATCTGAGGGCAGCGGAGGGCAGAATGACAGTGACCCGAGAGATTCCATAAGCCTCTCCAGTGAATCAGAAGATTCCCAGAAGGGGGCGCCGATGGCCAGGGCAAGGGGGGTCCCAGGGGGGACACACCAGAAGCAGGGGGCCAGCGGAGACTCCCAAAGCAGTAGCTGGAAATCAGGACCAGCTTCCCCACCGGAGCGTAGTGGGGTGGAAGAGCCCCATAGGTCAGAGTCAACCCCAGCTGGCATCCCTGAAGAGGGAAGCAGCGACAGGAGCAGTATAACGGTCAGAAGGAAGGTGGCAGGCTGGGTGCGCGCGCCAAGTTCAAATGTACAGGCGCGCGGGACAGCAGAAAGCACGGATTGGGAACCAGGTCCTAAAGCTCGCCGGAGGGAGGGGGAAGACTCAGGGGATTCAGCCTCAGAAGAGTCTAGGAGGGGCAAGACCTCGGCAGACAAGCGGACCCAGAGGAAGAGGGAGCAGAGGAAGAGGTGGAGCAAGGCTAGGGTCTTAAACTGGTGTCTGGGGGGAGGAGACTCAGACGGAGCTTCGGCGGTCTAGGGTTTAAGACGTAGAGCTGCGCGCCGTGGCTGTAAATGAGAAACTGAACTTCAATAAAGGCTATTTAATATAACAACGGACTGGCGTTGGTCCTCTGTGAGCTGGGACCTGGGGCAGCTCTGACACCATGTTTGACCTATCCAAATTGAAAGTAGTATTTTACGCAGTTGAAATCCTCTGTGCTTCCATGCTCTCCCACTACTTACCTGTGGGATTTTGTAGATGCCTGACAAGGCTGAAATCTCTTTTGAGATGACAGTATTGCCTCTTTCAAGAACAGCCAGCAGGTGATTCTGTTCTCCACAGTGATAATTGGGAATATTGCATCCACTGCCTGCAAGCAGCTCTAGCATGGCGTCCGAAGTCATCCTTGCATCGAAATAGTTCTCATAGATGTTGTAGCCCAGAGTAATGTTGGGTAAGATCCTGAGATCCTGGTTGATCTCTTGGATGGTGAACAGGAAAGACAACATGTGCCAGTAGAACCTAGTTGCCTCCCTGCAATAAATGAATCCTTTAAAAAGAGTGAAACTGATATTCATATGATTGGGAGGGAGGGAATATTATATGATTCACAAAGATTAGTATTTATTTATCCTTTTACATTAATATCAAACCTTTTCCTGTCTAGCATAGAACAAAAATTTGGAGATCTCTGCTCCATGACTGGAGCTTTGATGCAAACAGCACACAGAGCTGTTCAGCAGTGGAACAGACTCCCTCTGAAGGTGACCATGTGTCATGGATGCTTCAGGTGAGATTCCTCCAGGTTCCTTCCATCTCGACAACTCTATGATTCTTTTCTACTGTGATTCTATGAGTAAGAAATGAAGGCACCTCTCAAAATGTGTGTTATAGTGGGAAGTGGGTCCAGAGCGGCTTTTGCTGCAGTGGTCTTTGGTTTCTTCCAAGGGTCTAGAGTATAGTTAGATAAGAGACAATTTTATTGAAGGAGGAAAAGCACCAAATACCTCAGTTCCCTTTTAGATACAAATGAGGCCTGATGGCTTTCAGGTTTGAGTGTGTGGTAAAATTATAATTTTGCCCATGTTTGGATCAGTGACTTCACCAGAGAGGACACCCCCTGGTTATTTTATATAACCATTTTATTTGAAGCATATCGTTCCTGCTTTCACCCATAAAAATCCACCCATTTTCAAGAGTTTCTTAAAACGCTTTTAATTTTTTTAAAACAGTGAAAGAAAGGAAAAAGTGCTGAGATTGGAGGAGGAAACCTTTAATGTAGCCCATGGTGGGCTGTAGGTCTCCTGTGGTATTGTGTCAAGAGAACTGTGCTAAGGTTATTCACAAATGATCCAAATAGAATAAACATAGAATAATTTTGGCATCTTGGAAATTGCTAGAGTTTCATGCCTCCCTCTGGGATAGGAAACAGGTAGCTATGGATTCCAAGTGAAGAAATCTCAAACATCTCACTACTTAGAAATGAGGCCAGTTGTCTATGTGAAAAAAGGAATAATTCGTTTTCACATTATAGAGACCTGACTCCGCGAACAAGGAAGTATGCTAATTCATTTTTTTCCTTCATCATTTCAATTAAAGCACATCTTTCCTGCTCTTCAGCCACCAAAAGTCACCTAGAGGATCTTAAAAGTCCATTTGTAAAACTGTAACATTCCTTAACGACAGTTTCTGAATTGTCCAAATGGAATAATATTGAATGAAACCTTTGAGCCTTGGAAATTGCCTGAGTTTCATGGCATCCTGCAGGTGGGGAAATTCAGTGCATCCTTTTGAACCCTGACCAGATTCACTAACATTCTTGCATTCTTCTAAAAGCAACACAGAATCAAAGGTAGGAAAGTGTTTTCCTAAGGAAGACCCAGAGGACATGGAAATAGGAGAGGGTTGGGTGGAATCTTTTACTAGACCCCCCCCAGCTCCCATCACCCCCAGCCAGCAAGACCAATGGTCAGGTCCTGCAACATCAGCCCTTGGCTCCCCAGCCCTGAGAAAGGGGCTCTTTCCTTGATAAATAGGAACCACTAGAAGGACTGGAAGACCATGAAACTGTGAAGTACATACACTTCATTCCTGGCGAAGGGTGTCTGAGAAAAGATGTATGGAGTTTGCGAATAAAAGTGTTTTGGAGAGATGATCCCGCTGATGAGAAAGTGTCCAGGCCGGTAGAAATTGAAAGCATCTGATTGATCCCTGACCAGATTCAAGGGGCATTTCGCCTTGTGGTTCCCGCAGACTCCAAAGGGCATCATGAGCAGCAGAAGCAGGGATCTCATTCTGGCTCTGCCTCCTCCTCCTCTTACCTGCCAAGGAGGCATAGCAGAAGAACCCAAAGACTCCTGCAAGGCCAGACTGCCTGGGCTTTCCCAATCTGGGTGGTTTTCAACTCTACCTTCGGAGCTAGGAAGCCCAAGGCAGGCACACCCCTCTTTCGCCAGCTCTGCATCTTCACTCAGTCTGTCTCCAACACAGGAAATATTCTCGGCACCAACTTTTTCTTTCCCAGACACAGCACAATTAATATTGCCATGCTGTTGTTGCTTTCCAAGGCTTGTGCTACCCCCAGAAACATCTCCTGAGCTTTCAGAAGATGAGATGACTATAATTTTGATTATTCCAAGTGGAATAAGTTTCATCACACTAACTTTCTGGAGTCTAGAATGGCTCAAGCGGCAGGTGCAGAGCTGGAGAAAAACATTTTGGACAGAAGTCAAGGGGAGTGTTTGGAAGTTGGAAGTTTGGCCTGAACTTTGCTCCCCGGGACCAAAGAAGGAGCTGGATCCAACCATGGACTCTCCTTCCTTGGAGGTTTTTAAGCAGATGGTTGGATGGCCATCTGATTCAGAGACAGGACCCCTGCGGTGATGGTGGGGAGAGAGGAGAAAGAGAGCAGCCCAAAATGAGACAGGAACCCACATTGAGTCGCTAGCCAGGGAAGCCCTACAGCCCTGGCACCATGGGGGGCTGGTCCATCAGGACAAGTGGGGCAGCAAGCATAGCCTGCCCTTAGCAGCCTGTCTGCCCCCTTGCTCACAACAGGTCCAGAAGGTGGCCTGACCGGCCGGCCAACTTCCTCCTCCTCCTCCTCCCCAGCCTATAGGACACAGGACCCTTGTTTGTGAGAAGAAGGGGCAGCACAGCATGCTGGGAAGAAGGATGTGAGGGAAATGAAATGAAACCTAATAGAGGTGAAATTATCCATAAAGCTAATAAGTGAAAACGAACAAAAGACACCTTGGGATTTATTTATTTGGTTATACACTGGAAGAAACGGTTAAATTTCAAATTTAACCCGGGGAGGCTGGCAGGGGCAGGGCCCCCAGGTGAGCCCGGGAGAGAGGGGGGCCCCTTGGGGGATCTGCACTCTGCACGCCCTCAGAGGCCGGAGAGGCTGGCAGGGGCAGGGCCCCCAGGTGGGCCCGGGAGAGAGGGGGGCCCTGGGGGGATTTGCACTCTGCACGCCCTCAGAGGCCGGAGAGGCTGGCAGGGGCAGGGCCCCCAGGTGAGCCCGGGAGAGAGGGGGGCCCCTGGGGGATCTGCACTCTGCACGCCCTCAGAGGCCAGAGAGGCTGGCAGGGGCAGGGCCCCCAGGAGGGACCGGGAGAGAGAGGGGCCACTGGGGGAACTGCACTCTGCACGCCCTCAGAGGCCGGAGAGGCTGGCAGGGGCAGGGCCCCCAGGTGGGCCCGGGAGAGAGGGGGGCCCCTGGGGGATCTGCACTCTGCACGCCCTCAGAGGCCGGAGAGGCTGGCAGGGGCAGGGCCCCCAGGTGGGCCCGGGAGAGAGGGGGGCCCTGGGGGGATTTGCACTCTGCACGCCCTAAGAGGCCTCGTAGTCTAAGCTCAGGGGGCTCTCTGAGCCAGCATCTCTCTGGGGGGTGAGGGGTTTCTTCCCATTTGTCGACATGCTTCTTAAATAGTGGTGCCCGGAATTGGACACATTATTCCAGCTGCCGCCTGACCAAGGCAGAATAGAGCTCAGTCTTGTAAGCCACTGGTATTAGTCGCAATAAAAGTAATAATAATCACAACAAGATAGTAATATTAGACTTAGTTAGCAAATATTTATGCTGCTTAACTGTGTGCATTGCAATCCCTTATTCATTGTTGTGCATAGTAATTTTAAGTGCATTCTTAATATTACAATCAAGGTGCAGTACTTTTAAAATGCATATTTTCTTTAAATATAAACACAGAAATAAATGAAGCTCCAAATTCATCGGATGATGACCTGTGCCACAAAGAGGGAACCAGGCAGAGGGCCTTTTCAGTGGTGGCGCCCGCCCTGTGGAACGACCTCCCAGCAGATGTCAAGGAAAGAAACAACTACCTGACTTTTAGAAGACATCTGACGGTAGCCCTCTTTAGGGAAGTTTTTAATGTTTGATGTATTTATCGTGGGAAAGAATATTCCACCTAAAGATTAGGAAGAACTTCCTGACAGTAAGAGCTGTTTGACAGTGGAATTTGCTGCCAAGGAGTGTGGTGGAGTCTCCTCCTTTGGAGGTCTTGAAGCAGAGGCTTGACAACCATATGTCAGGAGTGCTCTGATGGTGTTTCCTGCTTGGCAGGGGGTTGGACTCGATGGCCCTTGTGGTCTCTTCCAACTCTATGATTCTATGGACTCTCCTTCCTTGGAGGTTTTGAAGCAGAGTTTGGATGTCCATCTGTTGGGATGCTTTAGCTGAGATTCTACGCCATATTGCCCCTTCCTTTCAAGCCACCTTCCAGGATCGTTCCCCTCTCAGTCCTGCCTTCTCTTTCTCCTCCAACACCGCAGACGCTGTCGTTCTCTCACACTTCTCCTTCGCCGTCCACCCTTTGCCCGCTGTCTTCTCAAAAGGTGTCGCGCTCTAGGACTGGGGCTGGCCGTGTGGGACGCTGGTGTAGGGCCACGAGAGTTTGGGTTTCTCGCCCGGCTTGCCTCCGCGTTCTGATAATTTATTCCTCCTCTCCAGTTTGTACCACAAGGATTAAGACCTGTGGAAGGACAACAAAAAGGAAATGTCCCTTAGGACTCTGGCGCCTCCAGGTGCTACTTCCCCTGCCACCACTGACGGAGGAAGGTGGATGCAGGGGGGGGGGGTATTGCCCCAAGTGTCATCCCTGGGGTGTGTGTGACAAAATCTCCCCGGGTGAATCAGTGCGAGCCTCCCAACTCCTCCTCACCTTGGTTCGGGGTGGACACAGCTGCGATGCTGCCACATCCAGCGCCTGAGCCGCGCGCAGAGTGGCTTCCTTTCTGCCTGCGCCCCGCTGCTGGTGCTTGTACTGGGTTGCCCCGGTGGCACTGGTGGTGCTGGTGACGGCGCTCTTCTGAAGACCTTGTGGACCCAGGAGATGATGGA
Organism: Podarcis bocagei; assembly: GCF_964188305.1. NCBI lineage: Eukaryota > Metazoa > Chordata > Lepidosauria > Squamata > Lacertidae > Podarcis > Podarcis bocagei. The sequence continues at coordinate 9,058,221 of NC_138144.1, forward strand.
AGCCAGGCAAGTGGGGGTCTTCGGGGGCCTTTTTTCCTCGCAGTCCTGTGAGAAACGTAAACAATTCACCTCCAGATTCTGGGAAAATGCCACAATCATTAATCAATCAAACAATCAAACGATTGATTAAACCCGTATGCCATCCTTCATCTGAAGCTCTCAGGGCGGCTTACAGCATAAAAATACAAAATAAAAACACAGCATATGTATTAAAAACAAAAACGAACTCATAAGCCAACCTCCCAATCCACAAGCATGTTGAAAAGGCCACGCGTTGTTCCATTAGCCAAAGGCTGGTTCTGGAGCAGAACTTTCCACGTTGGTGACACACTTTGGAGACATGCCTCATTTCGCAACACAGGGATTCAGTTCAACTAGCCCCTTTCCAGCCCTGGGAGGAGCACACAGGTTGGGAAGCTCTGTTCTAGAGAAACGTCTTTGCTTGGCATCCAAAGATACATAATGAAGGTGCCAGATGAGCCTCCCTGGAGAGAGCATTCCGCAAGTGGGGAGCCACCACAGAAAAGGCCCCTTCTTGTGTTGCTGCCCTCCAGACCGTTTGTGAAGGAGCCACACGAAGAAGGGCCTGTGTGGTGGCAGGCTGTCATAACCCCTCCTTTTTTTGGGGGGGGCGAGGCGTTATACGAAAGGGTTGTAGTCAGGAGGGAACACTCCTCTCCCAAGTTCTCATGTGGTCAGCCTTGGAGAGATCTGAACGAGACACAAAACCAAGAACAAGAGGGTGGGGGGAAGGTATAGGAGGCAGGAAAACCCCAGAGAGAACTGGCTTTGCGAAGTGCCAACATGGTTTTATTATCGCCAAACCCACTTTGCAATTAATAACTTCATTTGGCAGGAGCCACCTGGAAACTCATTCTAAAGAGATATCTTACAAAACAAATACCAAACCAAAAGGAACCCAGGAGAATTATCTCCACCCCCATCGTTCTGCCCGGACACTGAGATGCAGCGCCAGGGCCTTCTGGCAGTTCCCCCACTGCAATAAGCGAAGTTACAGGGAACCAGGCAGAGGGCCTTCTCGGTGGTGGCACCTCCTGTGGAATGCCCTCCCAGCAGATGTCAAAGAAATGAACAACTCTCTGACTTTTAGAAGACATCTGAAGGCAGCCCTGTTCAGGGAAGCTTTTCATATGTCATGAATGAGTGTATGTTTTGTCTGACCTCAAGTACGCTTGCCTCCAGGTGTTCTCCGGGTGGGGGGCACGGCAAATCAAGGGCCTCCTTGTCCTCCCCGTCCTCCTCTGGGGGGCTGCCTGGTTGTTCTTGTGGCTCTTCCTCCTTGCTAGCCACTTCAGAGGCTGACTGCTGGCAGAGACAGGACCCCAGAGTTGACGGTGGGGAGAAAGGAGAAAGAGAGCAGCACAAAATGAGACAGGCAGGAACCCAGAAGGGAAACTCTCTTGCCTACATTGAGTCACTAGCCAGGGAAGCCCTACAGCCCTGGCGCCATGGGGGGCTGGTCCATCAGGAGGAGTGGGGCAGCAAGCATGGTCTGCCCTTAGCAGCCCCCTGCCTGTCTGCCCCCTTGCTCACCACCGTCCAGAAGGTGGCCTGGCCGGCCAGCTTCCTCCTCCTCCTCCTCCTCCTCCTCAGCCTCAGGGTAGCCCTTGTGCAGCTCAGCAGGGCTTCCCTCCTGCTCTGTCTGCTACGTACCTCATTGACGGAATCCCAGAAGGAATCGAGGGAAGACAGGGAGGACACAGAGGACAGAGAGGAAAGGTTGCTGAGGGAGCTGGTTGGGGAAAGTTTCGGAACGTGCAAGGAAAAGATGAAAAAGACGAGCAATTAAAAAAAGCAACCAAACATTAAAACTCAAGGTACCCATAACTGAAGCAACAGTTTCATTCTGCGGTTGATATGCCCCCCTCCACTTCTGCCAATCACCGCTTAGGCCATGGCCACCTACCCAGTCGGGACTGAGGAGATCCAGACACGGTCTCGGGGTCTCCTCCTTGCCTTTGCCTTCGTCCTCCTTGTTAGCTACTTTTTCAGAGAATTCTTCATATTCGGAGGCGGACTGCTGGCAGAGACAGGACCCCAGAGGTGGTGGCAGGGAGAAAGGAGAAAGAGAGCAGCCCAAAATGAGACGGGCAGGAACCCAGAAGCCAAACTCTACTGCCCCCATTGAGTCGCTAGCCAGGGAAGCCCTACAGCCCTGGCGCCATGGGGGGCTGGTCCATCAGGAGGAGTGGGGCAGCAAGCATGGTCTGCCCTTAGCAGCCCCCTGCCTGTTTGCCCCCTTGCTCACCACCGTCCAGAAGGTGGCCTGGCCGGCCAGCTTCCTCCTCCTCCTCCTCCCCAGCCTCAGGGTTGCCCTTGTGCAGCTCAGCAGGGCTTCCCTCCTCCTCTGTCTGCTACGTACCTCATTGACGGAATCCCAGAAGGAATCGAGGGAAGACAGGGAGGACACAGAGGACAGGGGGGAAAGGCTGCTGGGGGAGCTGGTTGGGGAAAGTTTCGGAACCTGCAAGGAAAAGATGCAAAAGACGAGCAATTAAAAAACCAAACCAAACATTAAAACTCAAGGCACCCATAACTGAAACAACAGTTTCTTTCTTTTTTTAAATAAATTTTTATTGAGTTTTCACATTCTATATAGACATAACAAACACAAAAAGACAAAGACAAACATGTATAATTTCCAATTCTTACTTTCATAACCACTTTCTCCGACTTCCCCGCACCTCCCCTTCATGCATCCTAATTCCAGGAATTAGTTCAGCAAGTTCTAGTCTCTTATCTTTAAAATATTAAATCATATTTTAACTTAATTCTTCTTAATTAATCAAATTTAACTTATATACATCAATTATAATCATTACATCCTTTCCAAAGGTCGACCTAAGTTCCCTTCCACCAATTTCCCGATTTTCGTGTTAATTACTAAACATAATAACTAAACATAAAAATCATAAAATTATCCTGCTTTTAGATTCAAATAACTCTCACCCCCCCCCCTCTTTCCCGGTTTCAATCTCCCCAAAAGATGTCCACAATATCAGTTCCTAGCCTGGATTTCTCACGTCCGAGGCCTTCAAATCTCTATCAGTCCCTCTCCGTCGGTTTTGTTGGTCATCCTTTATGTTGGCCCTCAAATTTCGAAGAAGCTCTATCCCAGTAAGGTCAATGTTTCTTCCAACCAGCCCTCCAAATCCAAAAGCAAAAGCGGAGTCCCAATCATATTTCTTGCTTCTTTTAAGTCCAAATAGTCCAAATGTCCCATAGGCTCCCTCTTTCATCTTACACAAATTTATAATCCATAGTTCTTTCGATCTCCCCATAAAGGGGCCTTCTTCATTCTTGATTTTCATCCAAATTCTCATTATCCATATCTTGTTTTCCTTGTATTCCCCATCTGTAGGCTTATGGTTGGCCCTTTCCTCCTGAAGTATTTCCGCTCCTCCTTCCCTCTCCTCTGGCTCCAAAGATATCTCTTCTGGTTCAGCTGCAGAATTTTCCTTTGTCAAGTCCATAACACAGTCAACAGAGTTGCTTACTTTAAAATTCAAGGCCACCAGCTTTGTAGCCATATCTGTGCTTTGTTCTTGAAGTTTTCCCACAAGAGAGAACATTTTTTCCAGCTCTGCCTGTAATTTTCCATCTGCAGCCATTGTAATGTCTCAGAATCCCCCCTAGAGGGATTCTGGTTACTTAAGAATCCTTCTCCAGCAGTCAATTACTCTTACTTATTTCTTCATTGTTTCCAACAACTTTAGATCAAATGTGGCCCATCTAGCCCACAAAAATAATAAGTAGCAGATTTTTCTAGCTTAAACAGCTCGTTTGACAGCTGTCAAACTCCTTATGTCTCCTCACCAGGCTCACTCGCAGATCGCTCGCGGCTCCAGGGGGGGGGGGTTATATCTTCTAAAATTCGGTTCTTATCCTCCAGCACAAAAACTTGCCAATAGTGAAATTAATAACTTTTATCTCACAAAGAGAAAGACAGTCTCTCCACCTTAGTTATCCGATTCTTGCTTTAAATGACTACAGAGAGGGGGGGGTGCAGACTTCCTTTTAATACACCCCCGATCGTGCCGAATTCAAGGGAAAGAAGATTTTTAGATCCAAATTCCGTACTACTCACGGGTTATTTCTTTTTCAGTCCAAATGTTCAAGGAAAAAAGTCAGCGCTCTCCGGCCATGGCTCGCGGCTTCACTCCACTGAAGTAGCGGTCTACTCACAGCACCACGCCACTCTCCGCACCCTCTCCGAAGCCTTTAAAAAGGCTTCTTTGTGGGTCGGGGGGGCGCAAATGGTGCCCGCCGAGTCACCAAGTCCACAGGCTTCAGCGCCTGTGGTTTCTGAGGGTCCCCGCGTCACCGCCGCGGCAGGATCCGTCCTCAGTAGAGCCGATTCCCTCCGGAGCTCGGAGGGAATCCGCCATTAGTCGATCGCGCTAACCCGGAAGTCACTGAAACAACAGTTTCATTCTGTGGTTGATCACCGCTTAGGCCACGGCCACCTACCCAGTCAGGACTGAGGAGATCCAGCCGTCTTGCGGTCTCCTCCTCGCCTTTTCCTTCACCGTCCTTTTCATGGAAAATGTCATCCTCGCTGGCTGACTGCTGGCAGAGACAGGACCCCAGAGGTGGTGGCGGGATTAAGGAGAAAGAGAGCAGCCCAAAATGAGACAGGCAGGAACCCAGAAGGCAGACTCTCCTGCCCACATTGAGTCGCTAGCCAGGGAAGCCCTACAGCCCTGGCGCCATGGGGGGCTGGTCCATCAGGAGGAGTGGGGCAGCAAGCACAGCACATTCACTCTCAAGGCACCCATAATTGAAACAACAGAACAGCGGCATAGCCAGCCGCTCGGGTGCCCGGTTCAACGCGGGGGTCCTGCGGGCGGGGGGCGCTGCCTGGAGCCTCTCTGCCGCCTCCCCCCCAGCTGTAGGGCGGCTGAGGGAGAGGCAGGGGGCAGACGCAAGCCCCACGCTGCCGTTTCAGGCCGCACCCAGCCTGCAGGGGCCCAAGCCAACACGTCACTCCCAGGAGAGATGCATGGATCAGGCACTCTGCAGCCCCCCCCCCGGTAAGTGCCAGACCCTGAGATTTGGCGCCCAGTGCCAGCCGTGTTTTTTGACTCAACTAAAGGGTTTGGTGAGGCCATTTTTTATTTTTATTTTAAACTCGGCTTTTTGTCCTTTTGCCACCCCCCTCAGTGGTGACACCTGGGGCGGCTCCCAACCCCCCACCCTCCTTTCTCTGCAACTGCAACAGAATAAAAGGACTCAAAACTCCCTTAGCAGTTTCCTGCTGGTCCCCTCACCATTTTCTTCTCACTTTGCAGTTGCAGATGAGGCCCCCCAAAGGCGGCTGCGCAAGGCAGGGTTTGGCCTCAACTGCAAAGTGAGGTTGGGATTCTGAGCCGATGTCACAGCCAGGTTCCGATCAGTCCATTTCCTCCAAGGGGGGGGGGCTGTTTCCCCTGAGGGCGACTGCTGAACACACCACCCAAGAGAAAAAGAAGGAGAAAAGCGGAGAAATCTTTTAATTCTGTAGCAAGAAAGAATGAGTGCCAGGAGTTTTCTTTTCCCTGCACTCCTCCATTGCAACATCATCATCATCATCATCATCATCATCATCATCATACTAGATTTAATGAACACTCATATTAGAGTGCTCTGTAGCCATAGTCTTTGTCGTAGTACATTACCGTATTGGCCTGATTATAAGCCTCAATTTCCTCCCAAATTCTGACCGCGAAAGGTTAAAGTGCGGCTTAAATTCACGACCTTACGAAAGCTGGCTTTTACAATATCGCTGCCGGAACAGACATACGGTAAAATGGAACAGGAGAGAGTGCCTGCGGAATTTGAAGGGAGCGGCTTTTAGTCCGGTATTGTCTTCTTTCCTCCCCCTTGAATTTTGAAGGTGCGGCTTATATTCGGGCCAATACGGTAATGTACTAAATAAATATTTTTATAACTAAATTTACTCAATACTCCAAATTTCTTCTCCTTTATTTGATTTATATGCCACCCTTCCTCATGAAAGATCCCAGTTTAACATCTCAGGGTTATTGGGAAAAGAAGAATGGTTGGTGTAAACCCAAAACCAAGTTAATAATTGCATTTCAATGGGTCTGCTTTAGGTTTCATTGCAATCAAGGCGATGAGATAATAATAATAATAATAATAATAATAATAATAATAATAATAATAATAATAATGCTTTCCCTGGCCACTCTGGGCGGCTCCCAACAGAATATTAAAAGCACTATAAAAATCACAGCCTCAACATGCATTTAAAGCATTTTTGGAGCTCTAAATTGCAGGTAAAGCAACTGGCGGGTGGCCAGCGCCATTTTGGCCTCTGTTGTCCAGGGCGCAGGAGCCGCGGGACGTGGGGAAAAGGGGGAAGCCGTTCTCGGTGCCTCCAAGGGAAGGAGGAAAAGGACGAGGTCTCTTCGCGACTTCCTGGGTTATGGGGGTTGATGAGTATAATAATTGGTTGTTATTAGTTTATTAGCAGGCCAGGAGGAAGGTTGCGCAGGGCAGCCTGGGAAGGGCGAGGGAAAGGCTGTGAGGAAAAGCCTCCTCTCTTTCTCCCTCAAGTTTAAATGGAAGAATCCAAATAGGTTTAGAGAAAAATAAGATGATAGGAAACAGGATCCTTCTTTGTGAGAAGAAGGGGCAGCAAAGCATGCTGGGAAGAAGGACCTGAGGGAAATGAAATGAAACCCAATAAAGGATAATTTACCAATAAAGCTAATATGTGAAACCTAACAAAAGACACCTTCAGATTTATTTATTCAGTTATACGTTGGAAAATGGGTAAATTTCAATTATAGGAAGCTGGATCCATGTTTGTGAGAAGAAGGGGTAGCAAAGCATGCTGGGAAGAAGGACGTGAGGGAAAGAAACCTAATAAAGGGTAATTTACCAATAACGCTAATAAGCGAAGCCGAACATAAGACTCCTTGAGATTGAATTATTTGCTTATACACTGGAAAAACGAGTAAATTTCAAATTTATTCATGCTGGGATTCGACCATTGGCCCAACGGAGCTGGCAGTGCATGCTGGGAAGTCTGCCGGTGGAGGCTGGCGGGAGTCGCAGGGCCTTTTGAAGGTGGCCCCTTCCCCTCCGAGGGCCACATGACCCTCCTCGTCCGCCAGGGACACCAGCGCCTGCAGCCCGTCCAGCTGGCCAGAGTCAACCAAGGGCCAGAGAGGCTGGCAGGGGCAGGGCCCCCAGGAGGGAGAGGGGCCCCTGGGGGATCTGCACTCTGCACGCCCTCAGAGGCCAGAGAGGCTGGCAGGGGCAGGGCCCCCAGGAGGGAGAGGGGCCCCTGGGGGGATTTGCACTCTGCACGCCCTCAGAGGCCGGAGAGGCTGGCAGGGGCAGGGCCCCCAGGAGAGAGAGGGGCCCCTGGGGGGATTTGCACTCTGCACGCCCTCAGAGGCCGGAGAGGCTGGCAGGGGCAGGGCCCCCAGGTGGGCCCGGGAGAGAGAGGGGCCCCTGGGGGGATCTGCACTCTGCATGCCCTCAGAGGCCGGAGAGGCTGGCAGGGGCAGGGCCCCTAGGTGGGCCCGGGAGAGAGAGGGGCCCCTGGGGGGATTTGCACTCTGCACGCCCTCAGAGGCTTCGTAGTCTAAGCTAAGGGGGCTCTCTGAGCCAGCATATCTCAAGGGGGGGGGTGAGGGGTTTTTTCCCATTTGTCAACGTCCTTCTTAAATAGTGGTGCCCGGAATTGGACACAGTATTCCAGGTGGGGTCTGACCAAGGCAGAATAGAGCTGAGTCTTGTAAGCCACTGGTATTAGTAGCAATAAAAGTAATAATAATCACAACAAGATTAGACTTCGTTAACAAATATTTATGCTGCTTAACTGTGTGTGCATTGCAATCACTTATTCATTGCTGTGCGTAATAATTTTAAGTGCATTCTTAATATTACGATCAATGTGCAATACTTTTAAAATGCATAATTTCTTTAAATATAAACACAGGAATAAATGAAGCTCTAAATTCATCGGATGATGACCTGTGCCACAAACTGGGAACCAGGCAGAGGGGCTTCTCGGTAGTGGCGCCTGCCCTGTGGAACGCCCTCCCCACCTCCTTTCACAATGACTCAACCCAGATTGGCGTAGACGGCCTGCCACTCCCGTGAGCGCCGGAATTCCCTCTCCCCTCTAACCCTATTCCTAACCCTGGCCAATGCAGTAAAATTCATTGGATCCCAGTCACGGCTTGGCTAAGGTCAGTTGCTACTCTTTGGAACAGGGAGCAGAGCTTACACAATACAGAAATTAAACCAACAGACTACGGAAGATGTCTTAAATGAATTTCTCAGTTTATTGATATACAAAGCTTAGGAGAACAAAATGATGTGAAGTGAGCTTATGAATGATAGCGCATAAATGCGGGAAATGGAGCATAGAAAATTGAATACATAGAACTGGCATAACCAAACAGTATTGTGGAATATTAGAATTGATATGGTTAATAGGTAGTCATGACAAAGGAAACAGACTCAAAAACCTAACTCTTCTCTCCCTCCAGTCTATCTTGTTGTGAGATAAATATAAGTTCCCAAAACACAAAATTTTAAAAAGATAATAGTATACAAACTAAGGGCAGTAGACCAGGACTCATTGTAATCATGGGCAAAGCAAGGTAGCAAAACATTTCCTCCCATCTTCCTGTTCGTGTGAACAGGACTACACAAAACCAGGGCTACGAAGGAACACAATCTCTTTCAGAGGTGGAGAAGGAGGAACATGGATGATCAGGTGTGTTTCCTTTATGTACTTCTGGAGATAGGGAACATGGACTATTTTAAGAATCAGATGTCCCCCTAATTCCTTGTTGTCAGGTGCTCCTTTGTGTTCAGATCAGGCCTCAGCACAATAATGTAGCACTTGGGAAGGAAGATGCAGCCCAGAAGCCCAGCACTGGAGGCCAACATAGAGAAGATCTGCACGGCCACCATGTACTTGCCCTTGGTGCTCAGGTAGGGGGGCACAAAAGACACCCAAACACTGCAGAAGACCAGCATGCTGAAGGTGATCAGCTTGGCTTCGTTGAAGGAGCCGGGCAGCTTCCTGGCTAGGAAAGCCACCGTGAAGCAGGTGGCAGCCAAGAAGCCCAGGTAGCCGAGGGCAACGTAGAACATGGCCACAGACCCTTCGTTGCATTGCAGGGTGATCTCTTCCACCTGGGAGCGCATGTCGGGCTCTGGGAATGGGGGAGAAGAGCCCAGCCAGATGGTGCAGATGAGAACTTGCCCCCCAGAACAGGAGATGACAATGGAGTTGGCCAGACTCTTGCCCAGCCATCTCCGCACCCTGTTCCCGGGCTTTGTGGCCAGGAAGGCCAGCACCACCGTGATGGTCTTTGCCAAGACAGAAGAAACAGCAGCTGAGAAGATGATGCTGAAGGCCGTTTGTCGGAGAAGGCAGGTCTCTTTCCTTGGGCGCCCGATGAAGAGGAAGGAGGACAGAAAGGAAAGCAGGAGGGAGACGAGCAGGATGTAGGAGAGGTCCCGGTTGTTGGCTTTGACAATGGGAGTTTCCTTGTATTTAATGAAGATTCCCAACACAATGCCTGCTGTTAAGGACAAGAAGAGGGCAATGGAAGCTAAAACCATTCCCAAATATTCTCTATAAGTCAGGAAGGTGGTAATCTTGGGGACACATTGATCTCTGTCCTTGTTTGAATGGTGATCTTCTGAGCATTTGGTGCAATGTTCTGCATCTGGGGAAGAGAAAAAGAGTGGCTGTAGCATCACTTACATCCCTAATGATCTGTGCTCTATTAACATTGTGATCTAGGATCAACTGAGAGGCAGAGACCACTCCACTTCTGTTAACTGCATTGTTTGGATCCTGCCTATTCCTCTTTGTCTGAACCTTTAAAATGCAGACATTGCTTCCATGCAATGTTCATAGCAGTGAGATCAGAACGGTCCATAGATTATATTGTAATAATTTTCACATGAAGTATTTATTTTTATTGTGCTTTTGCTGTTAGTATTTTGCTGCTTTTCATCGTCTATCCATTATTTTTGATAAGTGTCAACATTATTTCCTTTTTGTGTGGCTTGGTCTAAAAAATCAAAAAGGAATGCTTTGTGGGCATTCCTCTCACAGCTGCCCAGTTTGCAGCCCAGAGATTTCTTCCTTATGGTCATTCCTATCAACTCACTTCCTGGATGTAATAAAGGTGATTAATACTAAGGAAGTCAAGGAAGGATTCCCATTCCCCTATGTCTGCAGTGTGTGAGACTGAATTTCTGTCCTGTGTTTACTCTCTCCAGGAATTTCTTCCCCCTTGGAATCACCCACCTTCCCGAGTGGAGAAGGTCCCTTCTGCACACTGAGCACAAGCATAGCAGCAAATGGGCTTTCCTTCTAGAACCACCTTGGCATATCCAGGTCGACATCTTTCTGTACACCTGGAACGAGGTACGGCCTAACCAGAAAGACAAGAAGGTGCAACAAAGAGGAACAGTTAGGAGTATTTGTGGGTATGCAGCGGCGTAGCGTGAGTTGTCAGCACCCGGGGCAACGCAAGTAATTTGCGCCCCCTAACCCGGGGCAAGGCAAGTAATTTGCGCCCCCAACCCCTAACCTGCGAGTTTCCGCTGGCGCTGCCACCCAAATGACGTCGCTTGCTCGGAGGAGGAGGGGGGCAGAGAGGCGAGGAAAATTCAACGGCCCAGCAGCTGCAGCAGCAGCGGCGGAGGCAGGGCTGTGAAGAGGGGCTGCCTGGCGCGTCCTCCGCGGCGAGCGCTGAGAGCCGCTGCCTGCCGGGCGCCTTCAGCCTGGACACGCGCACAGCTCGTCGGTTCCGCGAGACATGCGGCTCTGCTACAGCCTGCGCCCGAGGCTCTTCGGCGACTCCGGAGGCATCGAGCACGCCCCCCCCAGATGTTGCGCCCGGTGCGGCCGGCACCCCTGGCACCCCCCACGCTACACCACTGTGGGTATGTAATTCACTCAACGCAATCTCTATAGCATGGTGGTGATCCCTGACAACTGGTCTTGCCAGCTCAGGATGATGGGAGCTGTAGTCCAAAGACAGCTGGGGACCCAAGTTTGGGGAACCCTGATCTACCCCAAGATTTGCAGTTGTGGCCCCCAATGAATCATTCAGGAAATCATCACAGCTCTACATCAATCACATAGAGGTTGGAGAGGGGTCTGTCTGGCAGGGAATCCTGAGAGATCCCAGTTGCCCTTTCCAGCAGCCAAGATCCCCAGTTGCCTGCCATCTCCCCATTCCCTTAATGCGGTCAGTTCTCTTTAGCTGCAGAACATGATCTCTGGAATGCAGCCTTGACCCCTCATCAGGGTCCTTTCAACCCCCCGCTGACCATTGGGGTGACCAGAATATCTTGTGCCTTAAATTGAGTTCAGTACAGCTGAGGTTTGAGCCACAGAACTCTGTTTCCTCTTCTCCATTTACCTGTTTCCCTTCTTAAAAGAACTTCTAAGCAAATGACAATGGGTCTGACATGTGATTCCCCCAAATTTCAGGATTTGAATTATCTCTCACACGGTTCATTCTCGTCTTTGTGTGTGTCAGAGAGAGAGAGAGAAAGTGCTTTGCTTTTCAATGCCCAACTGAAAGGAGAGTTGGGGTTTTGGGTTTTTTTTGCCAAATTGCCTTAATTCATTTTCCAAATTTCACCACATCAACCACAAATTAAGACAAATTTAATACAAGTGAGCTTACTCACAAATTTAAAAAAATATGCAATAAATCAGTAATTATCATTTGTAAAATAAATTACTTTTCATCCTCCTGCATGTATGAAAGGTCAATATCCTTTATTTGAGCATCCCAAATTCCCCCCCCCCTATCTCAGCTGATTTAGAAAGAAGGCGTGCTGGTTCCAGCTGTTACTGGACAGTCAACCTGACATGGTCATTCTGCAGTGGTTGTCAAGGAACAGCACAATCAGGATCTCCTAGCCCCCTCCCCCAATTATCCCCCCTACCTTATTGAATTTCTTGTTCCACTCAATGGCTTCTGGGTTAATGGTGAACTTTATGCCAGCAGATGCTCCTCTCCTTATATTCCCAATTTTCACAAGGTCACGGGACTTATTGGGAGACATCGCCCAGTTCATAATATTGAAGTCCGTTGGCATCTCCCAGTTCTCATCCAAGCACAGTCTGCCCCTGGAAGTATTCAGACACCGGATTTCTCTCAAGAAAGGGTGAAGCTGGAATGGCAGGGGAAAGCGCCAGCATTAAGAAACTGGGAAGCTACAACAGGCAATTAATCAAGCCAAAATGGGGAAAACACCAGGGCCAGGGGGGCTATCAGCAAAGTACTATAAGAAATTGCAAGATTGTTTGGCACAACCACTAAAAGATTTAAGATACTTAGATTGTGCTGATTCTGAAAAAAGATACAGATCTATTATCAGTCAAAAATGATAGGCTGATTTCTCTATTAAATAATGACTATAAACTGTTTGCATACCTATTGGCAAATGACATGAAAGTGCTATTAACGGATTTAATTCATCAGGACCAGGCTGGTTTTTTACCAGGCTGCCAGATGAAGGATTATATAAGGAATATAATTGATATAATAGAATATCTGGAAGTTAGAAATGATAAGCAAGCAGTGTTGATTTTTATAGACGCAGAGAAGGCCTTTGACCATGTTTCATGGACTTCTACGAAGAAGACTATAGAGATGATGAATGTCAGAGAGTCATTACAGTGGTACTTCAGGTTAAGAACTTAATTCGTTTTGGAGGTCTGTTCTTAACTTGAAACTTCTTAACCTGAGGTACCACTTTAGCTAATGGGGCCTTCCGCTGCCCCCGCACGATTTCTGTTCTCATCCTGAAGCAAAGTTCTTAACCCCAGGTACTATTTCTGGGTTACCAGAGTCTGTAACCTGCAGCATCTGTAACCTGAAGCATCTGTAACCCGAGGTACCACTGTACTTAGAGGAATTGACTCAATTTATTCTGACTAACAGGCTATGATGATAGTAAATAATGTAATAACAGAAAAAATCAAAATAATGAAAGCAAAAAGACAGGGATATCCCCAGTCACCATTATTATTTTAGTTTTAGAGACCCTGGTCAGATGTAGAAGATCAGATGAAGAAATAAAAGGGATAACAGTAGGTTAAAGGTAAAGGTAAAGGGACCCCTGAACATTAGGTCCAGTCATGACCGACTCTAGGGTTGTGGCGCTCATCTTGCTTTATTGGTCAAGGGAGCCAGCGTACAGCTTCCGGATCATGTGGCCATGACTAAGCTGCTTCTGGCGAACTAGAGCAGCGCACGGAAAAGCCGTTTACCTTCCCGCCAGAGTGGTACCTATTTATCTACTTGCACTTTGACGTGCTTTCGAACTGCTAGGTTGGCAGGAGCAGGGACTGAGCAATGGGAGCTCACCCCGCCGTGGGGATTTGAACCGCCGACCTTCCGATCGGCAAGTCCTAGGCTCTGTCGATTAACCCACAGCGCCACCCGCGTCCAAACAGTAGGTTACAAAGCATATGAACTCAAGGCCTTTGCAGATGACTATGTGGTAACTGTAGAAGACCCCATGGCTAGCCAACCAAGGGTCTTGAACAGATTCTCAAGTTGGAGAAGTAGCAGGTTTTAAACTAAATAAAGGTAGAACGAAAGTATTGGTGGAAAATGTGACAGAAGTGATGATTGAGAAGAAAGTTTAATATTTAGGAGTATGGATAACAGATACGAACATAAATATTTTTAAGAATAAGTATACAGGAATTGGAAATAAATGAAAAAAAGCTTAAATAAAAAACATATATAAAATAGAGATATCTGGAGGGTGGCAGCACGACAACAGGACTTTTCTGTGGTGGCTCCTCGCTTGGGGGATGTTCTCCCAGAGAGGCTCCCTGGACACCTTTGTGACAAATCTTTAGGTGCCAGGCGAGAAAGTTATTCTGTAACCAGGATTTGGGTGGATAAAACCATCTCTGGGCATTTTAATGTGCTTTTGGTTTGCTTGTTTTCTTTCTTTCATTTGCTTTTTCTGTTCTCATTTTGTATTTTTATTCTGCAAACCACCCTCTGATCTTCAGATGAAAGTTGATATATAAACAGAATAATACTAATATTATTACTACAGACCCTCCAAAGGTCAAAATGGCACCCAGTTGAGAGGTGCTGGAGCTGAGTTCCAGCGAGTTCCCCCTGAAGAAAGCCCTGGGTATAAATAGTAAAATGATCTTTATGGGATGGGACATCCCTATTTTCACCGGAGACATGTTGGAAGGTCAGCTACTATTACTAATACTAACTATGATATTTTACATGTCTATCCCCAGTCAAGATCAGCATCTGTGTGGACTGCAGTTTGCAAAAGGGGGAAGGAAATACCTGCCACGGCTGTAGCCTTTGGGGTCCCCATTGCTCTCCTTCCTCCACCATCAGCCTCCTCTGGGATCTCGATGAAAGCGAAGCATGCAAGGCCTGAGCCACAGCCTGAACATTGATGTAAGTGCTATAGCTATCTAGAGACAGGATTGTCTCACAAACCCTTTGGGACACCATCTCCATTTCCTCCTCCTCTTTGCATCTTCTCCGGCCTTTCACAGACAACAGATGCTTTGAATATGAACACTGATAAGCTTCATCCAAAAAATCTCCAAGAAGATTGGACTGCGATTTATATTTCTCACCTTTGCTGCTCCTTATTCCAGTCTGAATTTCAAAGGACAGAGAACCATGGAGGTGCTGGAATATATTTGGAGGGAAGTAAAAGCCAATTCTGATTTCTAGCAAAGCTGTTGTGATCCAGACTTTCGCGCCTATTTCCTTCTCATAGATATTGTTTATTGCCATGAGTATTATGATAACATGTGCATTGGTTATATAGGAAAGAAATACCCCAACTTGTCTCCATAGGAAAAATGGTTCCCCAGGTGTTATAAATTCATCAAAATAACTTTCTGGTACTCTTTTTGATAAAGCAATGCAGATCCCTTTGCTGAGCATCAGAGGTTTCACAGCGCTCACAAATCTTTCTCCACTGTCATTGTCTGGAGTGAAGAGGCCAATCCACGTCCATCCAAAATGCAGGAGCAATTCAACAATCCCCTGGTACTGACTTTCCTCTTTGGGACTCATCCGGTAGACAAAAGGGAACAGGGTTTTACCTTCGAGAAACTGGACAGTAAAACCATGACTGATCTAGCAAGGAAAGCAAAAGACCAGCAATTTACTTTAATTTCAGCATAACAGATATTTAATTATCTGTAATGACTGATATCGAAATCTCTGCTGGCTGACGCTGATGGGAGTTTTAGTCTGAAACATCTGGAGGTGACAAGATGGTGAAGGCTCAGTTTTGAAAAAGGGATGTAGGATCCATAGCTCAGGATTTCCCCATTTTTAAAAATATCCCTACTTGACCCCTCCAAAGAGAAAATAGAATCTTATGGAGTTGAAATTCTTTGTCCCTCCATGCTCTCCCACTAGTTAGTTACCTGTGGGATTTTATAGATGCCTGACAAGGCTGAAATCACTCTTGAGATGACAGTATTGCCTCTTTCAAGAACAGCCAGCAGGGGATTCTGTTCTCCACAGTGATAATTGGGAATATTGCATCCACTGCCTGCAAGCAGCTCTAGCATGGCGTCCGAAGTCATCCCTGCATCTAAATAGTTCTCATAGATGTTGTAGCCCAGGGTGATGTTGGGTAAGATCCTGAGATCCTGGTTGATCTCTTGGATGGTGAACAGGAAAGACAACATGTACCAGTCAAACCTAGTTGACTTCCTGCAATAAATGAATCCTTTAAAAAGAGTGAAACTGATATTCATATTAATGGGAGGAAGGAAACATTATATGATCCACAACGCTTAGATTTATTTATTTATTTATTTATTTATTTATTTATTTATTTATTCATTCATTCATCCATCCATCCATCCATCCATCCATCCATCCATCCATCCATCCATCCTTTTGCATTAATATCAACCCTTTTCCTGTCTAGCATTGAACAAAATTTTGGAGACCTCTGCTCCATGACAGGAACTTTGATGCAAACAGCACACAGAGCTGTTCAACAGTGGAACAGACTCCCTCCGAAGGTGACCATGTGTCATGGATGCTTCAGGTGTGATACCTCCGGGTCCCTTCCATCTCTACAACTCTGTGATTCTATTCTACTGTGGTTCTATGAGTAAGCAATGAAGGTGCCCCTCAACATTTGAGATATACTGGGAAGCTGCTCCCTAGGTTGCTTTTGCTGCAGTGGTCTTTGTCGCCTTCCAAGGTGCTAGACTACAGGTAGATAACAGACAATTTTATTGAAGGAGGGGAAGCACCAAATACCCCAGTCCCCTTTGACTTGGAAATGAGGCCTGTTGGCTTTCAGGTTTGAGTGTGTGGTAAAATTTATAATTTTGCTCATATTTTTCATCGCTGACTCCACCAGTGAGGACACCCCCTGGTCTGTATTATTTTATATAATTATTTTATTTGAAGCATATCATTCCATGTGCAAAACTGTAGCATTCCTTAATGACAGTTTATGAATTGTCCAAAGGGAATAATATTGAATAAAACCTTTGAGCCTTGGAAATTCACTGAGTTTCATGGCATCCTGCAGGTGGGGAAATTCAGTGCATCCTTTTGAACCCCTACCAGATTTCTTGCATTCTTCTAAAAGCAACACAGAGGAATAGGCACAGGATTGTTTTACTTAGGAAGACAGAGGGAATAAGGAAATTGGAGAGGTTTGTGTGGAATCTTCTCCTGGACCCCCCAGCTCCCATCAGCCCAGGCCAGCAAGACCAATGGTCAGGACAGGGCAGTCCTGCAACATCAGCCCTTGGCTCCCCAGCCCTGAGATAGGGGCTCTTTCCTATCACAACCATTACAAGGACTGGAGGACCGTGAAACCCATCCGCATATGATTTTACATACACTTCCTTCCTGATGAAGGGTGTCTGAGTAAAGCTGTATGGAGTTCTCTCAAGAAGGCGTTTTGGAGAGATGATCCCACTGATGAGGAAATGTCCCGGCCGGTAGTAATTGCGAGCATCCGTTTCATCCCTGACCAGATTCAAGGGGCATTTTGCCTTGTGGTTCCCGCAGACTCCAAAGGGCATCATGAGCAGCAGAAGCAGCAACAGAAGGAGCAGGGATCTCATTCTGGCTCTGCCTCCTCCTCCTCTTACCTGCCAAGGAGGCATAGCAGAAGAACCCAAAGACTCTTGCAAGGCCAGACTGCCTGGGCTTTCCCAATCTGGGTGGTTTTCAACTCTACCTTCGGAGCTAGGAAGCGCAAGGCAGGCACACTCTCTTTCGCCAGCTCTGCATCTTGACTCAGTCTGTCTCCAACACAGGAAAAATTCTCTGCACCAACTTTTTCAATTAATATTGCCATGCTGTTGTTGCTTTCCGAGGCTCATGCAATTTCCAGAAACATCTCCTGAGCTTTTAGAAGATGAGATCACTATAATTTCGACTATTCTAAGTGGAATAAGTTTCACCACAATAACTTTCTGGAGTCTTGAATGGCTCAAGCGGCAGGTGCAGAACTGGAGAAAAACACGTTGGACAGAAGTCAAGGGGTGTGCTTGGAAGTTGGAAGTTTGGCCTGAACTTTGCTCACAAGCACCAAAGAAGGAGCTGGATCCAACCATGGACTCTCCTTCCTTGGAGGTTTTGAAGCAGAGTTTGGATGGCCACCTGTTGGGATTCTTCAGCTGAGATTCCTGCATTGCAGAGGGTTTGACTAGAGGACCTTGGGGTCCCTTTCCAAGTCTCCCATTCTATGATTCATTGGAGGTTTTAAGAAGAGGTGGGAGAGTCAGGGATGGACAACAGCCAGATGAAGGAGTCCCAGCCTTGTATCCCAGGCATCCTAAGCCCTTTTAAAATGTGGAGGTTTGGGGGGGCATTATTGGCTTGTTGTTTTTATATTGATTATATATGTTGTGGTTTTATATTTTGAACTGCCTTGAGACCTCCAGGGGTAGGGCGATATATAGGTTCAGTACATCAATAAATAAAGGAATAAATATGAATAAATAAAAATCAATCAATGGAGAATGCTGAGAAATGCCATCCTCAGTACTGTCAATGGGATACATGGTGGTGGGATTTTGTTTCTTGGAGGCTGCCAGAGACAGAGACTGGTGGAGCCTGCGATGGGGAGGGATTTCTCAAGCCCACCCTCTGGCCGCTTTGGGTGGGTC
Source organism: Podarcis bocagei (assembly GCF_964188305.1). NCBI lineage: Eukaryota > Metazoa > Chordata > Lepidosauria > Squamata > Lacertidae > Podarcis > Podarcis bocagei. The sequence continues at coordinate 9,076,414 of NC_138144.1, forward strand.
TGGGCTGCTTGATTCCTGCCGCTCTCTTCTGGTTCTCCCCCTGAAGGGAAGTAGCGCCTTGGTGGCTTCGAAGCAACTTCAAGTGAATTTCCATCCCATCTTTGAAAGGCTTCTCCAACAGAGGGAAGCTCTCTGGATTTGGTTGAGGGGAGAAATGTTGCTCTGAACTTTCCACTCTCCCTTCCCCTTTGACATGTTCTGCGGAAGGGGAGCTTCTGTTGCACATGGAGCCAACTTGCTCCTCGTCTTTGAGCAGAAACTTCTCTACTCATAAACAAATTGTCTGTGCACAAGCCAGGCTAGTATTCTAGCAGCTTTGTTATTCTTTATCAATTTATTTATTCTTCTTTATTTATTTACTTATTTAATCTGATTCATAAAATCCAGCAGCACTTGATTAGGCCAATAACCCCTAAAGCACTTTATTTTAAGATAAGCAGGACATTCAGAAAAAAGTTTGCAAAGTTACTTCAGAACATTAAAAAAGTGAAAATAACAAAACGGACTGAAATTGTATCAGCTTCCTAAGAATCTGGCTGGATGCTATATTTATTAATTTTTTTTAATTTTTTTTTATTAAGTCTCCATAGATATTCCAAAACACTTAATTTTATAATGAATGATTTTAGAGTGTTGTTTGTGCTGTACTTTTGTACTGTTTATTGTTGTTAGCCACCCTGAGCCCGGCTTCGGCTGGGGAGGGCGGAATATAAATAAAATTTATTATTATTATTATTACCAGAGTTTTTTTTAAAAAAACAACTAAATACATAATTGCTTCTTGACTCCCCACCCCTCTTGATGTTTGTTTTATTACTCCTTTTTATCACCTGTTTTAAAAAACATGTTTAAGTTATCTAAGCCCCGAAGTCGTATATCAGTAATCCTCTGCTTATATTTCAAATCCTGCCTTGGACTTCATGTCTGGATGTTAGTATGACAGATAATATAACAATGGTCTCCATTCTTCCTTGAACCATTCTTCCTTATGTCCTCTTCGTTTAGCAGGGAATTTCTCCCTTTCCGCATCTTCCACCAGCTTCATCAGCCATTCCTCCTTGGGGGGGAATTCTACTTCTTTCCACTTCCGTCTGTATAAAGTCCTGGCTCTTGTGGTTGCATTCAGAAAACCTCACGAACCACCGGCCAGTTTCTCATCTCCCTTTCCTGAGGAATGTTCTGGAGCGAGCGGCCGCAGACCAGATCCAGGCGCTTTGGAAAGAAACTGGTTTTCTGGATCCGTTTCCAGTGGGGTTTCGGCCATGGGACCAAGAAGCAGCCCAGCAGGCTGGGAAGTGCTGGGACTGCGCCGTCCTTTGGGCCTAATCCTGTTCTCCAGGCCGGACTGCTGACTGCGGAGTCACTCTGGCCTGGGACTGGGCAGCCATTGTGTCTCTGCCTTCTCTGTCAGGTTTCAGTCAGAGTCAGTCTGCCTCCGTTGTGAGCAGTGTGTCATCTCCGTCAAACTCTTTGGAACCATGTTGTTTAGGAAGAAGTTTATTTTAACTCAGTAAAGTCAATTAAAAACTCTGCATTAGTAGTTTACGCTGCGCGTCAGTTTAGGTCTGACGTCGTTTCCAGACGGTGTTAGTTGGGGAATGTTTTTCAGCTCCGGGAGCCTTGAATGTGGTGTTTACAGGGATCGATCCTATCCACAGGGCACTGGCTCCCGGTGGAGTACAGGATAATAATCATAGTAGTAATACTAATAATAATTTATACCCTGCCCATCTGGCTGGGCTTCCCCAGCCACTCTGGGCAGCTTCCAAAAAAATATTAAAATACTGTAATACATCAAGCATTAAAAGCTTCCCTAAACAGGGCTGCCTTCAGATGTCTTCTAAAAATCTGGTAGTTGAATAATAATAATATGTAGGATAAGGTTAGGATGCTGGCTTAACCTTCAAAGCCCTATAGGGCCTAGGTCCCTCGTATCTACGGGGCCGCCTCTCCTGGTATGTCCCATGGAGGACCTTATGGTCTTCAAGCAAAAACATCTTGGAGGTCCCGGGCCACAGGGAGGTTAGGCTGGCCTCAACCAGAGCCAGGGCTTTTTCGGCTGTGGCCCCGATCTGGTGGAACGCTCTGTCCCAAGAGACTAGGGCCCTGCGGGACTTGACATCTTTCCGCAGGACCTGCAAGACGGAGCTGTTCAGCCAGGGCACAGTCGGACCCCCTCCTTTGGTCATCCCCGCAGAACTGTAGCCCAATGGTTGCCATTAATTTGATTTTGAATTGATTTTAGAATGAATTGATTTTAGAATTCTGTGTTACTTTTATTGTTAGCCGCTCTTAGCCTAGGGGAGGGCAGGATATAAATAAAATCATCTTCTTCTTCTTCTTCTTCTTCTTCTTCTTCTTCTTCTTCTTCTTCTTCCCCACATTGTTTAACATCTACATGAAGCCACTGGGTGTGGTTATCCGGAGGTTTGGAGTATGTTATCAGAATTATGCTGACAACACTCCGCTCTATTTCTCCTTCACATCTGCAGGGGAGGCAGTGGAAGTGCTGGACTTCCTTGGTCTTGTCTTGGTAATGGATTTCAAGTGGGGTTTAGGCCTGGTTTTGGCACAGAAACTGCTTTGGTCGTCCAGTATGGTGACCTCTGTTGAGAGAGAGAAACATATCCCTGATAATTCTTCTCAACGTCTCACCGGCTTTCAGTACCATTGAGCGAGGGGTGGGTGGCAGCGTTTGCGGTGGTTCCAGTCCTACTTGGATGGTCATTTCCAGACAGTGTTACTTGGGGAATGTTTTTCAGCTCCGGGAGCCTTGAATGTGGGGTTCCACAGGGCTGAATCCTATGCCCGCATTGTTTAACATCTACATAAAACCGCTTTTCAGTCAAGGCTTGGCTAAGGTCAGCTGCTACTCTTTGGAACAGGGAGCAGAGCTTAAGCGATACAGAAATTAAACCAACAGACTACAGAAGATAACTTAAATTAATTTCTCAGTTTATTGATATACAAAACTTAGGAGAACGAAATGACATGAAGTGCACCTGTAAATGACACAGCATACAAAAGATTTCCACCCATCTTACTCTTCATGTCAACAGGACTACACAAAACCTGGGCTAAAAAGGAACATAATCTCTTTCAGACGTGGAGAAGGAAGAACATGGATGAGCAGGTGTGTTTCCTTTATGTACTTCTGGAGATAGGGAACATGGAATATTTTAAGAATCATATGTCCCCTTAATTTCTGGTTGTCAGGTGCTCCTTTGTGTTCAGATCAGGCCTCAGCACAATAATGTAGCACTTGGGAAGGAAGATGCAGCCCAGAAGCCCAGCACTGGAGGCCAACATAGAGAAGATCTGCACGGCCACCATGTACTTGCCCTTGGTGCTCAGGTAGGTGGGAACAAAAGAGACCCAAACACTGCAGAAGACCAGCATGCTGAAGGTGATCAGCTTGGCTTCGTTGAAGGAGCCAGGCAGCTTCCTGGCTAGGAAAGCCACCGTGAAGCAGGTGGCAGCCAAGAAGCCCAGGTAGCCGAGGGCAACGTAGAACATGGCCACAGACCCTTCGTTGCATTGCAGGATGATCTCCTCCACCTGGGAGCGCATGTCGGGCTCTGGGAATGGGGGAGAAGAGCCCAGCCAGATGGTGCAGATGAGAACTTGCCCCCCAGAACAGGAGATGACAATGGAGTTGGCCAGACTCTTGCCCAGCCATCTCCTCACCCTGTTCCCGGGCTTTGTGGCCAGGAAGGCCAGCACCACCGTGATGGTCTTTGCCAAGACAGAAGAAACAGCAACTGAGAAGATGATGCTGAAGGCCGTTTGTCGGAGAAGGCAGGTCTGTTTCCTTGGGCGCCCGATGAAGAGGAAGGAGGACAGAAAGGAAAGCAGGAGGGAGACGAGGAGGATGTAGGAGAGGTCCCGGTTGTTGGCTTTGACTATGGGAGTTTCCTTGTATTTAATGAAGATTCCCAACACAATGCCTGCTGTTAAGGACAAGAATAGGACAAGAGAAGCTAACACCATTCCCAAATATTCTTCATAAGCCAGGAAGATGATAATCTTGGGGACACATTGATCTCTGCCCTTGTTTGAATGTTGATCTTCTGAGCATTTGGTGCAATGTTCTGCATCTGGGGAAGAGAAAAAGAATAGCTTACATCCCTAATGATCTGTGCTCTATTAAGATTGTGATCTAGGATCAACTGAGAGGCAGTGACCACTCCACTTCTGTTAACTGCATTGTTTGGATCCTGCCTATTCCTCTTTGTCTGAACCTTTAAAATGCAGACATTGCTTCCATGCAATGTTTATAGCAGTGAGATCAGAACGGTCCATAGATTATATTGTAATAATTTTCACATGAAGTATTTATTTTTATTGTGCTTTTGCTGTTAGTATTTTGCTGCTTTTCATCGTCTATCCATTATTTTTGATAAGTGTCAACATTATTTCCTTTTTGTGTGGCTTGGTCTAAAAAATCAAAAAGGATTGCTTTGCGGTCATTCCTCTCACAGCTGCCCAGTTTGCACCCCAGATATTTCTTCCTTATGGTCATTCCTATCAACTCACTTCCTGGATGTAATAAAGGTGATTAATACTAAGGAAGTTGAGGAAGGATTCCCATTCCCCTATGTCTGCAGAATTCTCACAAAAAGTGTGTGAGACTGAATTTCTGTCCTGTGTTTACTCTCCAGGTATTTCTTCCCCCTTGGAATCACCCACCTTCCCGAGCGGAGAAGGTCCCTTCTGCACACTGAGCACAAGCATAGCAGCAAATGGGCTTTCCTTCTAGGACCACCTTGGCATATCCAGGTCGACATCTTTCTGTACACCTGGAATGGGGTACAGTCTAACCAGAAAGACAAGAAGGTGCAACAAAGAGGAACAGTTAGGAGTATTTGTGTGTATGTAATTCACTCAACGCAATTCACTCAACGCAATGGTGGTAATCCCTGACAACTGGTCTTGCCAGCTCAGGATGATGGGAGCTGTAGTCCAAAGACAGCTGGGAACCCAAGTTTGGGAAACCTAGATCTACCCCAAGATTTGCAGTTGTGGCCCCCAATGAATCATTCAGGAAATCATCACAGCTCTACATCACATCATATAGAGGTTGGGGAGGGGTCTGTCTGGCAGGGAATCCTGAGAGATCCCAGTTGCCGTTTCCAGCAGCCAAGATCCCCAGTTGCCTGCCATCTCCCCATTCCCTTAATGCGGTCAGTTCTCTTTAGCTGCAGAACATGATCTCTGGAATGCAGCCTTGACCCCTCATCAGGGTCCTTTCAACCCCCCGCTGACCATTGGGGTGACCAGAATATCTTGTGCTTTAAATTGAGTTCAGTACAGCTGAGGTTTGAGCCACAGAACTCTGTTTCCTCTTCTCCATTTACCTGTTTCCCTTCTTAAAAGAACTTCTAAGCAAATGACAATGGGTCTGACATGTGATTCCCCCAAATTTCAGGATTCGAATAATCTCTCACACGGTTCATTCTCGTCTTTGTGTGTGTCAGAGAGAGAGAGAGAGAGAGAAAGCGCTTTGCTGTTCAATGCCCAACTGAAAGGAGAGTTGGGTTTTGGGGTTTTTTTTGCCAAATTGCCTTAATTCATTTTCCAAATTTCACCATATCAACCACAAATTAAGACAAATTTAATACCTGTGAGCTTACTCACAAATTTAAAAAAATATACAACAAATCAGTAATTATCATTTGTAAAATAAATTACTTTTCATCCTTCTGCATGTATGAAAGGTCAATATCCTTTATTTGAGCATCCCAAATTCCCCTCCTATCTCAGCTGCTGTAGAAAGAAGGCGTGCTGGTTCCAGCTGTTACTGGACAGTCACCCTGACATGGTCATTCTGCAGTGGTTGTTCAAGGAAGAGCACAATCAGGATCTCCTAGCCCCCTCCCCCAATTATCCCCCCTACCTTATTAAATTTCCTGTTCCACTCAATGGCTTCTGGGTTAATGGTGAACTTTATGCCAGCAGATGCTCCTCTCCTTATATTTCCAATTTTCTCAATGACAGGATGCTTATTGGGAGAAATCGCCCAGTTCATAATATTGAAGTCCGTTGGCATCTCCCAGTTCTCATCCAAGCACAGTCTGCCCCTGGAAGTATTGAGACACCGGACTTCTCTCAAGAAAGGGTGAAGCTGGAATGGCAGGAGAAAGTGCCAGCATTAAGAAACTGGGAAGCTACAACAGGCAATTAATCAAGCCAAAATGGGGAAAACACCAGGGCCAGGGGGGCTATCAGCAAAGTACTATAAGAAATTACAAGATTATTTGGCACAACCCCTAAAAGATTTAAGATACTTAGATTACGCTGATTCTGAAAAAAGATACAGATCTATTATCAGTCAATTATTATTAAATAATGACTATAAAATGTTTGCAGACCTATTGGCAAACGACATGAAAGTGCTATTAATGGTTTTAATTCATCAGGACCAGGCTGGTTTTTTGCCAGGCCACCAGATGAAGGAGAATATAAGGAATATAATTGATATAATAGAATATCTGGAGGTTAGAAATGATAAGCAAGGTTGATTTTTATAGACACATAGAAGGCCTTTGACCATTTTTTCATGGACTTCTACGAAGAAGACTATAGAGATGATGAAATTCAGAGAGTCATTACAGTGGTACCTCAGGTTAAGAACTTAAATTGTTCTGGAGGTCCATTCTTAACCTGACACTGTTCTTAACCTGAGGTACCACTTTAGCTAATGGGGCGATTTCTGTTCTCATCCTGAAGCAAAGTTCTTAACCCCAGGTACTATTTCTGGGTTGCCATGGTCTGTAACCTGAAGCGTCTGTAACCCGAGGTACCACTGTACTTAGAGGAATTGACTCAATTTATTCTGACTATCAGGCTATGATGATAGTAAACAACGTAATAACAGAAAAATTCAAAATAATGAAAGGGACAAGACAGGGATATCCTCAGTCACCATTATTATTTTAGTTTTAGAGACCCTATAAAGCTCATCTCGCTTTATTGGCCGAGGGAGCCGGCGTCCAGCTTCCGGGTCATGTGGCCAGCATGACTAAGCCGCTTCTGGCGAACCAGAGCTGCGCACGGAAACGCCGTTTACCTTCCCGCCAGAGCAGTACCAATTTATCTACTTGTACTTTGACGTGCTTTCGAACTGCTAGGTTGGCAGGAGCAGGAACTGAGCAACGGGAGCTCACCCCATCGCGGAGATTTGAACCGCAGACCTTCTGAGTCCTAGGCTGTGTGGTTTAACCCACAGCGCCACCCGTGTCCCAACAGTAGTTTACAAAGCATATAAACTCAAGGCCTTTGCAGATGACTATGTGGTAACTGTAGAAGACCCCATGGCTAGTAAACCAAGGGTCTTGAACAGATTCTCAAGTTGGAGAAGTAGCAGGTTTTAAACTAAATAAAGGTAGAACGAAAGTATTGGTGGAAAATGTGACAGAACTGATGATTGAGAAGAAAGTTTAATATTTAGGAGTATGGATAACAGCTACAAACATAAATATTTTTAAGAATAACTATACAGGAGCTTGGAAAGAAACGAGAAAAAAAATTAAATAAAAATGTATATAAAAAATAGAGATTTCTGGAGGGTGGCAGCACGACAACAGGACTTTTCTGTGGTGGCTCCTCGCTTGGGGGATGTTCTCCCAGATAGGCTCCCTGGACACCTTTGTGACAAATCTTTAGGTGCCAGGCGAGAAAGTTATTCTGTAACCAGGATTTGGGTGGATAAAATCATCTCAGGGCATTTTAATGTGCTTTTGGCTTGCTTGTTTTCTTTCTTTCGTTTGCTTTTTCTATTCTCATTTTGTATTTTTATTCTGCAAACCACCCTCTGATCTTCAGATGAAAGTTGATATATAAACAGAATAATACTAATATTATTACTACAGACCCTCCAAAGGTCAAAATGGCACCCAGTTGAGAGGTGCTGGAGATGAGTTCCAGCGGGTTCCCTCTGAAGAAAGCCCTGGGTATAAATAGCAAAATGATCGTTATGGGATGGGACATCCCTATTTTCATCGGAGACATGTTGGAAGGTAAGCTACTATTACTAATAGTAACTATGATATTTTACAGGTTTATCCCCAGTCAAGATCAGCATCTGTGTGGACTGCAGTTTGCAAAAGGGGGAAGGAAATACCTGCCACGGCTGTAGCCTTTGGGGTCCCCATTGCTCTCCTTCCTCCACCATCAGCCTCCTCTGGGATCTCGATGAGAGCGAAGCATGCAAGGCCTGAGCCACAGCCTGAACATGGATGTAAGTGCCATAGTTGTCTAGACACAGGATTCTCTCATACTCCCCTTGGGGCAATGGCTGCAGTTTCTCCTCCTCTCTGCATCTTATCCTGCCTATCACGGACAACAGATGCTTTGAATATGAACACTGAAATGCTTGATAGAAATAATCCGTAATATTGATCTGCAATCTATATTTGTCACCTTTGCTGCTCCTTATTCCAGTCTGAATTTCAAAGAACAGAGAACCATGGAGGTGCTGGAATAGATATGGAGGGATTAAAAAGCCAATTCTGTATTCTACCAAAGCTGCTGTGATCCAGACTTTTGCCCCTATTTCCTTCTCATAGATATAGTGTACTGACATGAATAACATGATATCCAGTGCAGTGGTTATATAGGAAAGAAATACCCCAACTTGTCTCCATAGGAAAAAAGGTTCCCCGGGCCTGATAAATTGATTTATATCATTTTCTGGTACTCTTTTTGATAAAGCAATGCAGATCCCTTTGCTGAGCATCAGAGGTTTCACAGCGCTCACAAATCTTTCTCCACTGTCATTGTCTGGAGTGAAGAGGCCAATCCACGTCCATCCAAAATACAGGAGCAATTCAATAATCCCCTGGTACTCACTTTCCTCTTTGGGACTCATCCGGTAGACAAAAGGGAACAGGGTTTTACCTTCGAGAATCTGGGCAGTGAAGCCATGACTGATCTAGCAAGGAAAGCAAAAGACCAGCAATTTACTTTAATTTCAGCATAACAGATATTTAATTATCTGTAATGACTGATATCGAAATCTCTGCTGGCTGAGGCCGATGGGAGTTTTAGTCCGAAACATCTGGAGGTGTCAAGTTGGTGAAGGCTCAGTTTTGAAAAAGGGATGTAGGATCCATAGCTCAGGATTTCCCCATTTTTAAAAATATGCCTACTTGACCCCTCCAAAGAGAAAATAGAATCTTATGGAGTTGAAATTCTTTGTCCCTCCATGCTCTCCCACTAGTTAGTTACCTGTGGGATTTTGTAGATGCCTGACAAGGCTGAAATCACTTTTGAGATGACAGTATTGCTTCTTTCAAGAACAGCCAGCAGGGGATTCTGTTCTCCACAGTGATAATTGGGAATATTGCATCCACTGCCTGCAAGCAGCTCTAGCATGGCGTCCGAAGTCATCCCTGCATCTAAATAGTTCTCATAGATGTTGTAGCCCAGGGTGATGTTGGGTAAGATCCTGAGATCCTGGTTGATCTCTTGGATGGTGAACAGGAAAGACAACATGTACCAGTCAAACCTAGTTGACTTCCTGCAATAAATGAATCCTTTAAAAAGAGTGAAACTGATATTCATATTAATGGGAGGAAGGAAACATTATATGATCCACAACGCTTAGATTTATTTGTTTATTTATTTATTTATTTATTTATCCATCCATCCATCCATCCATCCATCCATCCATCCATCCTTTTGCATTAATATCAACCCTTTTCCTGTCTAGCATTGAACAAAATTTTGGAGACCTCTGCTCCATGACAGGAACTTTGATGCAAACAGCACACAGAGCTGTTCAGCAGTGGAACAGACTCCCTCCGAAGGTGACCATGTGTCATGGATGCTTCAGGTGTGATACCTCCGGGTCCCTTCCATCTCTACAACTCTATGATTCTATTCTACTGTGGTTCTATGAGTAAGCAATGAAGGTGCCCCTCAACATTTGAGATATACTGGGAAGCTGCTCCATAGGTTGCTTTTGCTGCAGTGGTCCTTGGCGTCTTCCAAGGTGCTAGACTACAGGTAGATAACAGACAATTTTATTGAAGGAGGGGAAGCACCAAATACCTCAGTCCCCTTTGACTTGGAAATGAGGCCTGTTGGCTTTCAGGTTTGAGTGTGTAGCAAAATTTATAATTTTGCTCATATTTTTCATCGCTGACTCCACCAGTGAGGACACCCCCTGGTCTGTATTATTTTACATAATTATTTTATTTGAAGCATATCATTCCATGTGCAAAACTGTAGCATTCCTTAATGACAGTTTATGAATTGTCCAAAGGGAATAATATTGAATAAAACCTTTGAGCCTTGGAAATTCACTGAGTTTCATGGCATCCTACCAGATTTCTTGCATTCTTCTAAAAGCAACACAGAGGAATAGGCACAGGATTGTTTTACTTAGGAAGAGAGAAGGAATAAGGAAATTGGAGAGGTTTGTGTGGAATCTTCACCTGGACCCCCCAGCTCCCATCAGCCCCAGCCAGCAAGACCAATGGTCAGGGTAGGGCAGTCCTGCAACATCAGCCCTTGGCTCCCCAGCCCTGAGATAGGGGCTCTTTCCTATTACAACCATTACAAGGACTGGAGGACCGTGAAACCCATCCGCATATGATTTTACATACAGTCCATTCCTGACGAAGGGTGTCTGAGTAAAGTTGTATGGAGTTCTCTCAATAAGGCGTATTGGAGAGATGATCCCACTGATGAGAAAGTGTCCCGGCTGGTAGTAATTGCGAACATCCGTTTCATCCCTGACCAGATTCAAGGGGCATTTCGCCTTGTGGTTCCCGCAGACTCCAAAGGGCATCATGAGCAGCAGAAGCAGCAACAGAAGGAGCAGGGATCTCATTCTGGCTCTGCCTCCTCCTCCTCCTCTTACCTGCCAAGGAGGCATAGCAGAAGAACCCAAAGACTCTTGCAAGGCCAGACTGCCTGGGCTTTCCCAATCTGGGTGGTTTTCAACTCTACCTTCGGAGCTAGGAAGCGCAAGGCAGGCACACTCCTCTTTCGCCAGCTCTGCATCTTGACTCAGTCTGTCTCCAACACAGGAAATATTCTCTGCACTAACTTTTTCTTTCCCAGACACAGCGCAATTAATATTGTCATGCTACTTTCTGAGGCTGATGTAATCTCCAGAAACATCTCCTGAGCTTTCAGAAGATGAGATGACTATAATTTTGATTATTCCAAGCGGAATAAGTTTCAGCACAATAACTTTCTGGAGTCTTGAATGGCTCAAGCGGCAGGTGCAGAACTGGAGAAAAACATGTTGGACAGAAGTCAAGGGGTGTGCTTGGAAGTTGGAAGTTTGGCCTGAACTTTGCTCACAAGCACCAAAGAAGGAGCTGGATCCAACCATGGACTCTCCTTCCTTGAAGGTTTTTAAGCAGAGGTTGGATGGCCATCTGTTGGGAGTCTTCAGCTGAGATTCCTGCATTGCAGGGGGCTGGACTAGATGACCTTGGGGTCCCTTTCCAAGTCTCCCATTCTATGATTCATTGGAGGTTTTTAAGAAGAGGTGGGAGAGTCAGGGATGGACAGCAGCCAGATGAAGGAGTCCCAGCCTTGTATCCCAGGCATCCTAAGCCCTTTTAAAATGTGGGGGTTTGGGTGGGCATTATTGGCTTGTTGTTTTTATTTTGATTATATATGTTGTGGTTTTATATTTTGATTTTGTTCTGTGAACCGCCTTGAGACCTCCAGGGATAGGGCGATATATAGATTCAGTACATCAATAAATAAAGGAATAAATATGAATAAATAAAAATCAATCAATGGAGAATGCTGAGAAATGCCATCCTCAGTACTGTCAACGGGATACATGGTGGTGGGATCTTGTTTCTTGGAGGCTGCTAGAGACAGAGACTGGTGGAGCCTGCGATGGGGAGGGATTTCTCAAGCCCACCCTCTGGCCGCTTTGGGTGGGTCTGGGCTGCTTGATTCCTGCCGCTCTCTTCTGGTTCTCCCCCTGAAGGGAAGTAGCGCCTTGGGGGCTTCGAAGCAACTTTAAGTGAATTTCCACCCCATCTTTGAAAGGCTTCTCCAACAGAGGGAAGCTCTCTGGATTTGGTTGAGGGGAGAAATGTTGCTCTGAACTTTTGACTCTCCCTTCCCCTTCGACATGTTCTGCGGAAGGGGAGCTTCTCTTGCACATGGAGCCAACTTGCTCCTCGTCTTTGAGCAGAAACTTCTCTACTCATAAACAAATTGTCTGTGCACAAGCCAGGCTAGTATTCTAGCAGCTTTATTATTCTTTATCAATTTATTTATTCTTCTTTATTTATTTACTTATTTAATCTGATTCATAAAATCCAGCAGCACTTGATTAGGCCAATAACCCCTAAAGCACTTTATTTTAAGATAAGCAGGACATTCAGAAAAAAGTTTACAAAGTTACTTCAGAACATTAAAAAAGTGAAAATAACAAAACGGACTGAAATTGTATCAGCTTCCTAAGAATCTGGGTGGATGCTATATTTATTAATTTTTTTTTTTAAAAAAAAATATTAAGTCTCCATAGATATTCCAAAACACTTAATTTTATAATGAATGATTTTAGAGTGTTGTTTGTGCTGTACTTTTGTACTGTTTTATTGTTGTTAGCCGCCCTGAGCCCGGCTTCGGCTGGGGAGGGCGGGATATAAATAAAATTTATTTTTATTATTATTATTGTCTACCTACCAGAGTTTTTTTTTAAAAAAACAACTAAATACATAATGCTTCTTGACTCCCCACCCCTCTTGATGTTTGTTTTATTACTCCTTTTTATCACCTGTTTTAAAAAACATGTTTATATTATCTAAGCCCCGAAGTCGTATATCAGTGATCCTCTGCTTATATTTCAAATCCTGCCTTGGACTTCATGTCTGGATGTTAGTATGACAGATAATATAACAATGGTCTCCATTCTTCCTTGAACCATTCTTCCTTATGTCCTCTTAGTTTAGCAGGGAATTTCTCCCTTTCCGCATCTTCCACCAGCTTCATCCGCCATTCCTCCTTGGTGGGGAATTCTCCTTCTTTCCACTTCCGGGTGTATAAAGTCCTGGCTCTTGTGGTTGCATTCAGAAAACCTCACGAACCACCGGCCAGTTTCTCATCTCCCTTTCCTGAGGAATGTTCTGGAGCGAGTGGCCGCAGACCAGATCCAGGCGCTTTTGAAAGAAACTGGTTTTCTGGGTCCGTTTCCAGTGGGGTTTCGGCCATGGGACCAAGAAGCAGCCCAGCAGGCTGGGAAGTGCTGGGACTGCGCCGTCCTTTGGGCCTCGTCCTCTTCTCCAGGCCGGACTGCTGACTGCGGAGTCACTCTGGCCTGGGACTGGGCAGCCATTTTGTCCCTGCGTTCTCTGTCAGGTTTCAGTCAGAGTCAGTCTGCCTCCGTTGTGAGCAGTGTGTCATCTCCGTCAAACTCTTTGGAACCATGTTGTTTAGGAAGAAGTTTATTTTAACTCAGTAAAGTCAATTAAAAACTCTGCATTAGTAGTTTCCGCTGCGCGTCAGTTTAGGTCTGACGTCGTTTCCAGACGGTGTTAGTTGGGGAACGCTTTTCAGCTCCGGGAGCCTTGAATGTGGGGTTTACAGGGCTCGATCCTATCCACAGGGCACTGGCTCCCAGTGGAGTACAGGATAATAATAATAATAATAATAATAATAATAATAATAATAATAATAATAATAATAATAATTTATACCCCGCCCATCTGGCTGGGCTTCCCCAGCCACTATGGGCAGCTTCCAAAAAAATCTTAAAATACTGTAATACATCAAACATTAAAAGCTTCCCTAAACAGGGCTGCCTTCAGATGTCTTCTAAAAATCTGGTAGTTGAATAATAATAATATGTAGGATAAGGTTAAGATGCTGGCTTAACCTTTAAAGCCCTATAGGGCCTAGGTCCCTCGTATCTACGGGGCCGCCTCTCCTGGTATGTCCCATGGAGGACCTTATGGTCTTCAAACAAAAACATCTTGGAGGTCCCGAGCCACAGGGAGGTTAGGCTGGCCTCAACCAGAGCCAGGGCTTTTTCGGCCGTGGCCCCGATCTGGTGGAACGCTCTGTCCCAAGAGACTAGGGCCCTGCGGGACTTGACATCTTTCCGCAGGGCCTGCAAGATGGAGCTGTTCAGCCAGGCCACAGTCGGACCCCCTCCTTTGGTCATCCCCGCAGAACTGTAGCCCAATGGGTGCCATCAATTTGATTTTGAATTGATTTTAGAATGAATTGATTTTAGAATTCTGTGTTACTTTTATTGTTAGCCGCTCTTAGCCCGGCTTCGGCTGGGGAGGGCGGGATATAAATAAAATCTTCTTCTTCTTCTTCTTCTTCTTCTTCTTCTTTTTCTTCTCCCCCACATTGTTTAACATCTACATGAAACCACTGGGTGCGATTATCCGGAGGTTTGGAGTATGTTATCAGAATTATGCTGACAACACTCCGCTCTATTTCTCCTTCACATCTGCAGGGAGGCAGTGGAAGTGCTGGACTTCCTTGGTCTTGTCTTGGTAATGGATTTCAAGTGGGGTTTAGGCCTGGTTTTGGCACAGAAACTGCTTTGGTCGTCCAGTATGGTGACCTCTGTTGAGAGAGAGAAACATGTCCCTGATAATTCTTCTCAACGTCTCACCGGCTTTCGGTACCATTGAGCATGGTATCCTTCTGGAGTGACTCTCCGAGCGAGGGGTGGGTGGCAGCGCTTTGCGGTGGTTCCAGTCCTTCTTGGATGGTCATTTCCAGACAGTGTTACTTGGGGAATGTTTTTCAGCTCCGGGAGCCTTGAATGTGGGGTTCCACAGGGCTGAATCCTGTCCCCACATTGTTTAACATCTACATAAAACCGCTTTTCAGTCAAGGCTTGGCTAAGGTCAGCTGCTACTCTTTGGAACAGGGAGCAGAGCTTACACGATACAGAAATTAAACCAACAGACTACAGAAGATAACTTAAATTAATTTCTCAGTTTATTGATATACAAAACTTAGGAGAACGAAATGACATGAAGTGCACTTGTAAATGACACAGCATACAAAAGATTCCCACCCATCTTACTGTTCATGTGAACAGGACTTCCTAAAACCCGGGCTAAGAACGAACACATTCTCTTTCAGAGGTGGAGAATAAACAGCATGGATGAGTAGCTGTGTTTCCTTTATGCACTTCTAGACATCATGAACATGGTCTATTTTAAGAATCAGATGTCCCCTTAATTCCTTGTTGTCAGGTGCTCCTTTGTGTTCAGATCAGGCCTCAGCACAATAATGTAGCACTTGGGAAGGAAGATGCAGCCCAGAAGCCCAGCACTGGAGGCCAACATAGAGAAGATCTGCACGGCCACCATGTACTTGCCCTTGTTGCTCAGGTAGGTGGGCACAAAAGACACCCAAACACTGCAGAAGACCAGCATGCTGAAGGTGATCAGCTTGGCTTCGTTGAAGGAGCCAGGCAGCTTCCTGGCTAGGAAAGCCACCGTGAAGCAGGTGGCAGCCAAGAAGCCCAGGTAGCCAAGGGCAACGTAGAACATGGCCACAGACCCTTCGTTGCATTGCAGGAGGATCTCTTCCACCTGGGAGCGCATGTCGGGCTCTGGGAATGGGGGAGAAGAGCCCAGCCAGATGGTGCAGATGAGAACTTGCCCCCCAGAAGAGGAGATGACAATGGAGTTGGCCAGACTCTTGCCCAGCCATCTCCTCACCCTGTTCCCGGGCTTTGTGGCCAGGAAGGCCAGCACCACCGTGATGGTCTTTGCCAAGACAGAAGAAACAGCAACTGAGAAGATGATGCTGAAGGCCGTTTGTCGGAGAAGGCAGGTCTCTTTCCTTGGGCGCCCGATGAAGAGGAAGGAGGACAGAAAGGAAAGCAGGAGGGAGACGAGGAGGATGTAGGAGAGGTCCCGGTTGTTGGCTTTGACTATGGGAGTTTCCTTGTATTTAATGAAGATTCCCAACACAATGCCTGCTGTTAAGGACAAGAAGAGGGCAATGGAAGCTAAAATGATTCCCAAATGTTCTCCATAAGCCAGGAAGATGATAATCTTGGGGACACATTGATCTCTGTCCTTGTTTGAATGGTGATCTTCCGGGCATTTGGTGCAATGTTCTGCATCTGGGGAAGAGAAAAAGAGTGGCTGCAGCATCACTTACATCCCTAATGATCTGTGCTCTATTACGTTTTGAAGAAATCCTAGAGATTTCTTCCTTGTGATCATTCCTTTCAACTCTCTTCCGGGATGTAATGAAGGTGATTAATCCTAAAGAAATTGAGGAAGGTGCCACATTCCACAATGTCTGCAGAATTCTCACAAAAAGTGTGTGAGACTGGATTTCTGGCCTGTGTTTACTCTCTCTAGGAATACCTTCCCCCTTGGAGTCACCCACCTTCCTGGGCGGAGAAGGTCCCTTCTGCACACTGAGCACAAGCATAGCAGCAAATGGGCTGTCCTTCTAGAACCACCTTGGCATATCCAGGTCGACATCTTTCTGTACACCTGGAACGAGGCACGGCCTAACCAGAAAGACAAGAAGGTGCAAGAAAGAGGAACAGTTAGGAATATTTGTGGGTATGTAATTCAGTCATAGGGACGCGGCTGGCGCTTTGGGTTAAACCACAGAGCCTAGGACTTGCCGATCAGAAGGTCGGTGGTTCGAATCCCCGTGACGGGCTGAACTGCCATTGCTCAGTCCCTGCTCCTGCCAACCTAGCAGTTCGAAAGCAAGTCAAAGTGCAAGTAGATACATAGGTACCGTTCCAGCGGGAAGGTAAACAGCATTTCCGTGCGCTGTTCTGGTTCGCCAGAAGCGGCTTAGTCCTGCTGCCCACATGACCCAGAAGCTGTACGCAGGTTCCCTCAGCCAATAAAGCGAGATGAGCACCGCAACCCCAGAGTCGGACACGACTGGACCTAATGGTCAGGGGTCCCGTTACCTTTACCTTAATTTACACATAGAGTGATTTCAAACAGATCTCTGGTCTGCAGCCTTTCAAAATTTCAAAAATAAATTGCTTTCCATCCTTCTGCATGTATGAAAACCCAATTGTTCACTTTTACTAGGTGTTTTCCCTTTTCTTCTACGTAGTCCATTCGGTTAAACATTCTGTCCAGAATTCTTAAATTCTCAGTCTGGTTTGGAAATAGATAGTGTCTTTTCTAAGGACCTCTTGGCTCTATCCTTTCTTTGAGCACCCCAAATCCCCCTCCTATCTCAGCTGCTGTGGAAAGAAGGAGTGGCGGTTGCAGCTGTTATTGGACGGTCAAGACATCATTGATCAACCTGATATAGTCATTTTGCAGCAGTTGTTCAAGGAAAAATATATTCAGGATCTCCTGGCCTCCCCTCTCTGTGATTCCCCTTACCTTGTTGAATTTCTTGGGCCACTCAATAGCTTCTGGGTTAATGGTGAACTTTATGCTAGCAGACGTCTCTCTCCTTATATTCCCAATTTTCACAATGACATGAGACTTATTGGGAGACATCACCCAGTTCATAATATCGAAGTCTCCTGGCAGCTCCCAGTTCTCATCCAAGCACAGCCTGCCTCTGGAAGTATTCAGACACTGGATTTCTCTTAAGAAAGAGTGAAGCTGGAAGGACAGAAGAAAGCACCAGCACTGAGAAACCTTGAAGCCAAGATGGATATCTCAGTCCTACTCACTTCAACCTCTTATGATTTGGGGCCTGCGTGTATCTCATGTAGACTGGAATTCCTATTCAGCCATTTCTATTACTACAGACCATGCAAGTAAGTAAGTAAGTAAGTAATCTTTATTTGCTTCAGCCATCGGCCATAGCAATAAAACAACAATATGATATACAAAGAATAGAAATAAAAAGTCAATTATATAAAATACATTTTAGGGTTTTGAATCAGTAGTCAAATAGTGGATCTTATTCCAGCGCCAAGAATTTAAAATGCGGATGTATATAAAGCATAAAATGGCCCCAAAAATAGGCTCGGCACATTGGGTTAAAAAGTAATAAAAGAATTTAAAACAGGTCCAGGTCTAGGACACACTACCCAGTCAGAGTAGCCCTGAGTTTCAGAGCCTGCACAATAAAGATTGCCACCCCACGTGAAATTTGGGGATTTGCGTCCACAAGAAGCGATTTCAAACAGTCTTCCTTAGATGTAATATTGGTGGATGTGGAATTATCCAACCCACAAGCTGTCCAATCCTATATCAGGAATTTTTAAATGTTTAATATTTTAGTATGAATTTCTTTATTTTGGGAGCTGCCCAGAGTGAGGAGGCAACTGAAGTAGATGTATAAGCAGTGCTATTTTTCTAGAAAAGAAGGTGCCGGAACTCACCATGAACACCTCCTTCTTACATTGGCAATGGCACCCACCTGAAAGGTGTCAAAACTGAGTTCCAGCGAGTTCCCCTCTGAAAAAAAGCCCTGGGTATAAGCAGTAAAGGACGCAGGTGGCGCTGTGGGTTAAACCACAGAGCCTAGGACTTGCTGATCAGAAGGTTGGCGGTTCGAAGCTGTATGCCGGCTCCCTCGGCCAATAAAGCGAGATGAGCGCCACAACCCCAGAGTCGGCAACGACTGGACCTAATGGTCAGGGGTCTCTTTTCCTTTATAAGCAGTAACATTATCGTTATGGAATGGGCCGTCTCTATTTTCAACAGAGTTGAATACCAATGTTGGGCGGTATGCTACTATTGCTAATACTAATAGTAACTATGATATTTTGCAGGTTTATCCACAGTCAAGATCAGCATCTGTGTGGACTGCAGTTTGCAAAAAGGGGGAAGGAAATACCTGCCACGGATGTAGCCTTGCGTGTCCCCATTGCTCTCCTTCCTCCACCATCAGCCTCCTCTTGGATCTAGATGAAAGCGAAGCATGCAAGGCCTGAGCCACAGCCTGAACATTGATGTAAGTGCCATAGCTGTCTAGAAACAGGACTCTCTCAGGCTCCCATTGGGATAATGGCTCCAGTTTCTCCTCCTCTTTGCATCTTATCCTGCCTTTCACGGACAACAAATGCTTTGAATATGTACACTGAAACGCTTCATCCAAAGAATCCACAAGATTGGACGGTGATTTATAGTTGTCACCTTTGCTGCTCCTTATTCCGGTCTGAATTGCAAAGGACAGAGAACCATGGAGGTACTGGAAGTCATTTGTAGGGATGTAATAGCCAGTTCCGACTTCTAGCAAAGCTGTTGTGATCCAGACTTTTGCCCCTATTTCCTTCTCATAGACTATGTTTATTGCCAGGAGTAGCATGATGCCCATTGCATTGGTTACATAGTAAAAAAATACCCCAACTTGTCTCCATAGGAAAAAAGGTTCCCCAGGCCTGATAAATTGATTTAGATCATTTTCTGGTACTCTTTTTGATAAAGCAATGCAGATCCCTTTGCTGAGCAGCAGAGGTTTCACAGCGCTCTCAAATCTTTCTCCACTGTCATTGTCTGGAGTGCAGAGGCCAATCCACGTCCATCCAAAATACAGGAGCAATTCAACAATCCCCTGGTACTGACTTTCCTCTTTGGGACTCATTCGGTAGACAAAAGGGAACAGGGTTTTACCTTCGAGAACCTGGGCAGTGAAGCCATAACTGATCTAGCAAGGGAAGCAAAAGATCAGCAATTTATTTTACTTTCATCATAACGGGTATTTAAACATATGAAATGACTGATATCTAAATCTCTGCTGGCTGAGCCTGATGGGAGTTTTAGTCTGAAACATCTGGAGGTGACAAGTTGGTGAAGGCTCAGTTTTGAAAAAGGGATGTTGGACCATAGCTCAGGATTTTCCCATTTTTAAAAATATCCCCACTTGACCTCTCCAGAAAGAAAGTAGAATTTTATGCAGTTGAAATTCTCTATGCTTCCATGCTCTCCCAATACTTACCTGTGGGATTTTGTAGATGTCTGACAAGGCTGAAATCACTCTTGAGATGACAGTGTTGCCTCTTTCAAGAACAGCCAGCAGGTGATTCTGTTCTCCACAGTGATAATTGGGAATATTGCATCCACTGCCTGCAAGCAGCTCTAGCATGGCGTCCGAAGTCATCTTTGCATCTAAATAGTTCTCATAGAGGTTGTAGCCCAGGGTGATGTTGGGTAAGAGCCTGAGATCCTGGTTGATCTCTTGGATGGTCAGCGGGAAAGACAACATGTACGAATAGAGCCTAGTTGACTCCCTGCAACAAATGAATCCTTTTAAAAGAGTGAAACTGATATTCATATGATGGGGGGGGGGGACATTATATGATCCAAAAAGATTAGTATTTATTGATTAATCCTATTGCATTAATATCAAACCATTTACAGTCTAGTATAGAATAAAAATAAATAGAATAAAGACATGCTGGCCACATGACCCGGAAGCTGTACGCCGGCTCCCTCGGCCAATAAAGCGAGATGAACGCCGCAACCCCAGAGTCGGCCACGACTGGACCTAATGGTCAGGGGTCCCTTTACCTTTACCTATAGAATACAAATTTGCAGATCTCTGCTCCACGACCGGAGCTTTGATGCAAACAGCACACAGAGCTGTTCAACAGTGGAACAGACTCCCTCCGAAGGTGACCATGTGTCATGGTCTAAGAGCCTGAGATCCTGGTTGATCTCTTGGATGGTGAACAGGAAAGACAACATGTACCCGTAGAACATAATTGCCCTCCTGCAATAAATGAATTATTTAAAAAGAGTGAAACTGATATTCATATTAATGGGAGGGAGGAAACATTATATGATCCACAAAGATTAATATTTATTTATCATTTTACATTAATATCAAACCTTTTCCTGTCTAGCACAGAACAAAAATTTGGAAATCTCTGCTCCATGACCGGAGCTTTGATGCAAACAGCACACAGAGCTGTTCAACAGTGGAACAGACTCCCTCTGAAGGTGACCATGTGTCATGGATGCTTCAGGTGAGATTCCTCTGGGTTCCTTCCATCTCTACAACTCCATGATTCTATTCTACTGTGGTTCTATGAGTAAGAAATGAAGGGGCCCCTCAAAATGTGTGCTATACTGGGAAGTTGCTGCAAAGCCTGCTTTTCCTGCATTGGCCTTTGAATTCTTCCAATGGGCTAGACTATAGGTAGATAAGAGACAATTTTATTGAAGGAGGGGAAGCACCAAATACCTCAGTCCCCTTTTATTTTATTTTTTTAAAGTAATATTTATTAAAGTTTTACAGACATTAGAAAATTTCAAAGTTTAAACTCAAAAAATAAAGACAGAGAATAACCCTAATATGATAAAAAGAGAATTACAAAAAACAAAAGCAAGTTATACATCTTTGACAAAATCTTAGTTTTGGGTTCTAACAGTTCTGTTTCCAACTTTGATTTTTCCACCTGGAAGCCAATTTTTTTGTCCAGATTGTATACTTCTCTTATTTGGTAATAATGAAACCAATCTCGCACTCTATCTTTTAGTTTCTCAAAACTCTGCAATTTCAATTTGTCTCCTTCTTGCTCCAAAATCTCCCAATATTTTGGCCATTTGGCCTCCATATCGGGCCTTTTCTGAGCCTTCGCCTCTATTGGTGACAACCACCTTGGGGTTTTATTTTCAAGTAATTCCTTATACCTTGTCCAAACATTAAACAGTGCTCTCCTGACAATATGGTTTTTAAATGCTTTATGAGCTTTAACCTTGCCGTACCACAAGTATGCGTGCCACCCAAAAACATTATTAAAACCTTCTAGATCCAGAATGTCAGTGTTCTCAAGAAGTAGCCAATCTTTCAACCAGCAGAAAGCTGCTGATTCATAGTAGAGTTTAAGGTCTGGCAGGGCAAACCCCCCTCTTTCTTTTACATCAGTTAATATTTTAAATTTTATTCTGGGCTTTTTGCCCTGCCAGACAAATCTAGAGATGTCTCTCTGCCACTTCTTGAAACAATCCATCTTGTCTAAAATTTGTAATGATTGGAACAAAAATTAACATTCTTGGCAGTACATTCATCCTTATAACCGCAATTCGGCCCAAAAAGGAAAGCTTCAGATTTGACCATATTTCTAAATCCTTTTTAACCTCCGTCCAACATTTTTCATAATTGTCTTTAAACAAGTTCCCATTTTTAGCTGTCATGTTTATCCCCAAGTATTACCTCAGTCCCCTTTTAGTTACAATTGAGGTCTAGTGGCTTTCAGGTTTGAGTGCGTGGTAAAACCTATAATTTTGCACATGTTTTTCATCAGTGACTCTACCAATGAGGACACACCCTGATCTGTGTTATTCCATATAATCATTTTATTTGAAGCATATCATTCCTGCTCTTCACCCATAGAAATACAAGCATTTTCAAGAGTTTCTTAAAACGCTTCTAATTTTTTTAAAAAAACAGTGACAGAAAGGGAAAAGTGCTGGGATTGGGGGAGGAAACCTTTAATGTAGCTCAGACAGATTTCCCCATGGTGGGCTGTAGGCCTCCTGTTCCATCGTGTTACTAGAACTGTGATAAGGTTGGGATAGGAAACAGGTACCTATAGATTCCAAGTGAAGAAACATCAAACATCTCACTACTTAGAAATGAGGCCAGTTGTTTGTGTGTGAGAAAAAGGAATAATTCCTTTTCACATTTTAGAGACCTGACTCCATGAAAAGGAAGTCTCCTGATTCATATTATTTATCATTTCAATTAAAGCACATCTTTCCTGCTCTTCAGCCCCCAAACGTCACCCAGAGGATCTTAAAATTCCATTTGTAAAACTGTAACATGGAATAATATTGAATGAAACCTTTGAGCTTTGGAAATTGCCTGAGTTTCATGGCATCCTGCAGGTGGGGAAATTCAGTGCATCCTTTTGACCCCTGACCAGATTCATTGGCATCCTTGCATTCTACTAAAAGCAACACAGAATCAAAGGTAGGAGAGTGTTTCACTAAGGAAGACCCAGAGAACATGGAAATAGGAGAGGGTTGGGTGGAATCTTTTAGCAGACCCCCCCAGCTCCCATCACCCCCAACCAGCAAGCCCAATGGTTAAGGGCAGGGTAGTACAGCAACATCAGCCCTTGGCTCCCCAGCCCTGAGAAAGGGGCTCTTTCCTTGATAAATAGGAACCACTAGAAGGACTGGAGAACCGTGAAACTGTGAAGTACATACTTTTCAATCCTGGCGAAGGGTGTCTGAGAAAAGACATATGGAGTTTCCTTATAAAAGCGTTTTGGAGAGATGATCCCACTGATGAGAAAGTGTCCAGGCCGGTAGTAATTGCGAGCATCCGTTTGATCCCTGACCAGATTCAAGGGACATTTCGCCTTGTGGTTCCCGCAGACTCCAAAGGGCATCATGAGCAGCAGAAGCAGCAACAGAAGGAGTAGGGATCTCATTCTGGCTCTGCCTCCTCCTCCTCTTACCTGCCAATGAGGCAAAACAGAAGAACCCAAAGACTCTTGCAAGGCCAGACTGCCTGGGCTTTCCCAATCTGGGTGGTTTTCAACTCTACCTTTGGAGCTAGGAAGCCCAAGGCAGGCACACCCCTCTTTCGCCAGCTCTGCATCTTGACTCAGTCTGTCTCCAACACAGGAAATAATCTCTGCACTAACTTTTTCTTTCCCAGTCACAGCACAATTAATATATTCATGCTACTTTCTGAGGCTGATGTAACCTCCAGAAATATCTCCTGAGCATTTAGAAGATGAGATCACTATAATTTTGATTATTCCAAGTGGAATAAGTTTCATCACAATAACTTTCCGAAGTCTTGAATGGCTCAGGCAGCAGGTGCAGAGCTGGAGAAAAACATGATGATGAAAAGTCAAAAGGTGTTTTGGGGAAATAGAAGTTTGGCCTGAACTTTGCTCCCAAGGACCAACGAAGAGCCCTGCATCTGGATCCGACCATGGAATCTCCTTCCTTGGAGGTTTTTAAGTTTGGATGGCTAGCTGTTAGGGATGCTTTAGAGAGCCAGTGTGGTGTAGTGGTTAAGAGCCGTGGACTCGTAATCTGGGGAACCGGGTTTGCTTCCCCACTCCTCCACCTGCAGCTGCTGGGTGACCTTGGGCCAGTCACACTTCTCTGAAGTCTCTCAGCCCCACTCACCTCACAGAGTGTTTGTTGTGGGGGAGGAAGGGAAAGGAGATTGTTAGCCGCTTTGAGACTCCTTAGGGTAGTGATAAAGCGGGATATGAAATCCAAACTCTTCTTCTTCTTCTAGTAGGCCACTTTGGGTGGATTTGATTCCTGCCAATCCCTTCTGGTTCTCCCCCTGAAGGGAAGTAGCGTGTTGGTGGTTTTGAAGCAACTTCAAGTGAATTTCCACCCCATCTTTGAAAGGCTTCTCCAACAGAGGGAAGCTCTCTGGGGTTGGTTGAGGGGAGAAATGTTGCTCTGAGCCTTAGGCTCTCCCTTCCCCTTCGACATGTTCTGGGGAAGGAGAGCTTCTGCTGCACATGGAACCAACTTGCTCCCCGTCTTTGAGCAGAAACTGCTCTACTCATAAACAAATTGTGTGCGCAGAAGCCAGGCTAGCATTCTAGCAGCTTTGTTATTCTTTATCAATTTATTTATTAATATTTATTTACTTTCTTACTTAATTATTTAATCTTTCATAAATTCCATGCACTATTTTGGCCAATCACCCCTAGAGCGCTTTACGTCAAGATAAGTCAGGATGATCATAACAAAGTTTACAGTCTTACTTTAGAACATTCCAAAAATTAAAATAATAAAACAGAATCAAATTACCTCAACTTCCTAAGAATCTGGGTGGATGCTGTCTTTATTACATTAAAAAAAGTTTAAAAATTATTAAGTCTCCACAGATATTCCAATCACTTGTCTTCGTATACAGTTTAAAAAACAAACAAAAACCCCCACATAATTTCTTCTTGACTCTCCACCCTCCCTTCTCTATGTTTGTTTTTGTTACTTCTTTTTATCAGATGTTTTAAAAAACATGTTTTTATTATCAAAGCCCCAATGTCGTATTTCAGCAATGCGCTGCTTATATGTCAAATCCTGCCTTTGACTTCATGTATGGGTGATAGTTTAACAAATAAGATATCAATGGTCTCCATTCTTCCTGAAAAGATTCATCCTCATGTCCTCTTAGTTTAGCAGGTAATTTCACCATTTCAGCATATTCCCCCAGTTTCATAAGCCAATCCTCCCTCTTTCCACTTCTGTGCATATAAAGTTCTAGCTGCTGTGGTTGCATACATACATAAACTAGTCAGCTTTCTCGGGACCTTTAATTATTAAATTTATATAGGAGCCTTCATTGGATTGCTACAGGTTGAACTGCTATAAGAATAAGTGTTTAGTAAACTTTCTACTAGTCTGGAGAGATGAAAGTCTAAGTAGGATGCAATCTTAGCTAATGAATCTAAATGCTTTACCAGTGGCTGTTCTGTCAATTATTTTCACTTCCCATCTGATCTTGGTTTTGCTCCATAAATGGGGGCCTCAATGGGAGGAACCAGAGTTGGAGGAGGAGGCCTCTCGCTCTTCCTTCCTGACTGAGCATAAGATGCCTCCTCTTAAAAGGTTTGGCAAGCAGGGAATCCAACTATTTGGCATGGTCTCATTTCTTCCCTCCAATGCTGAAATTGTTGCTTGCTCACTCTTCATCTGGTGATCCACTCAACATCAGTGCACAAGGTGTCAGATCCAGGCAATGGAATCTGAAATGTGATTTCCCCAAATTTCAGAATTCGAATAATCTCTCAACCACAAATTAAGACCAATTTAATACGAATTGGTTCCCTTCCCTCTGTTATGAGGGATGACAGGAGAGGTTAGGAGATTATTGAAGGCCAGAAATTCTGCTTTTAGAACTGGGGGGACCGGGTATTGTATGGCATAGAAAGAGCGAACTTGAAGAGGGGTATCAGGAAAGCAAAAGCGGAGTACAGAGGAAAAATTGAGGACCACCTGTGAAATCGTGATCCTAGACAAATGTGGCAGGGAGTCCAACATCTGACTGGTTATATAAATCAAGGAATTCATCAGTGGTAGAGAGTACTGCTTCCTTGGTGGGAGAGCTGAATACCTTCTTTGCCCGATTTGAGGTGACACCAACAGTGACTCCAACAGGGATGCCAGAGCTATTGGCATCACTACCTACAGGAAATGCTGCCAGGGTGGAAGAGGGAGAAGTGAGGCGAATATTAAAGGAGGTAAACACAAGGAAGGCTATGGGCCTGGATGGGGTGGCTGGCAGGGTGCTAAGAGATTGTTCGGACCAACTGGCAGGAATCTTTACAAAGATTTTTAACCAGTCTCTGGCCCAAGCCGCCATTCCACCCTGTCTGAAATCCGCTACCATTATACCCCTGCCAAAAACATCAAAGATAGACAGTCTGAATGATTTTCGCCCTGTGGCGTTGACACCCATTATAATGAAATGTTTCGAAAAACTGGTGAGGAAGCGCATCTTATCTTGTCTGCCAGTGGGACCTGACCCTTACCAGTTTGCGTACAAGGCAAAGAGATCCACAGAGGATGCTGTGGCAATGGCTTTACATGCTGTCCTGACTCATTTGGAGAAGCAAGGGAACAATGCGAGACTGTTATTTGTAGACTTTAGTTCTGCATTTAATACTATTCTTCCGCATAGATTGGTGCCCAAATTATTAGACCTGGGACTTCCACCATGTTTGTGCAGGTGGATATTAGACTTTCTATCAAACCGTTCCCAAAGGGTCAGGTTGGGTTCCCACGTCTCTGCAGATCTCATCACAAATACGGGGACATCGCAGGGGTACGTGTTGAGCCCGCTTTTATATACGCTCTATACAGCTGACTGTGCCCCCAAATACCCCAGTAATAAGATCATTAAGTTCGCAGATGATACAACGGTGGTTGGTTTAATTACTGCTGGAGAGGGGGAGGCGGCCTATAGGAAGGAAGTCGAGCAGTTGGGGGAGTGGTGCAGGAAAAACAACTTACTCCTTAACTTAAAGAAAACAAAAGAGATCATTGTGGACTTTAGGAAACGTAAATTGAATATTCAGCCACTTATTATTGAGGGGAAGTGCGTGGAACAGGTTTCGGTGTTTCGATTTCTGGGAATGGAGTTGAGAGACGACCTAACCTGGGGAGAGAACAGCAAAGACCTGGTGAAGAGAGCACAGTAGAGGTTATATTTTCTGAGAATTCTCCGGAAAAACAATCTCTCAAAGGACCTGTTGATGGCATTTTACCATTGCACTGTGGAGAGCGTACTAACTTATGGTCTGTGCGTGTGGTTTGGGAGCTGCACAGCCAGGGAAAAAACAATGCTATCCAGGGTCGTAAAGACTGCAGAGAGAATTATTGGGTGCACTCTTCCCACCTTAGATGGGAAGTGGCAGAGATAGCACATGACAGTACGCGGCAGAGATAGCACATGACAGTACGCACCCCGGAAATGATCTCTTTCAGCTTCTCCCTTCTGGAAGAAGGTATAGGGTTACAAAGGCCAGGACTAGCCGTCTGGGAAACAGTTTCTACGCTAATGCAATTCTGGCTCTAAACGCAGCATAAGGGGTCTCTGTAGTATAGTGTATTTTAAAATGGGGTTTTAGAGTTTTTAGGGGTTTTTGAATGTTTTATGTAGTTTTATGTAGTTTTGTGGTAGTTTTATATAGTTTTATGTAGTTTTTCAATTTCATTGTTCCGCAAGGGACAATGACAATAAAGATATCGTAATCGTTAAGAGGCATGCAAGGTTTCTTCTTACCGCTGATTTATTTTCCTAGTTATTTCTAATTCACATGCCGTTACTTTCCGTTAACCTTATATTACAATAGGGTTGTTGTTGTTGTTTTTTTTTAAAAAAAGCTTATCATCCTTAACAATCAGCTGTCAACTTGTCAATTCCTGCACATACATTATTTTACCATTTGCAACATCTACAAGTGAGCTTACTCCACAAATTTAAAAAAAAATCCACAATAAATCAGTAATTATCATTTCTTTTTCTTTTTTTCCTTTTTTTTGCATCTTACTGGTTTTTTTGTGTTTTTAAAAAAAATATTTTATTAAGGATTTTCTTGTTTTACAGAAGTAAGTGTAATGCCTTGTATTTTTTTCCCCATGTAACATTTTTACAAATCCGTTTCATTTGTTGAGGCATTAGGGGGAGAAGAAAAAAATGAAAAAAGAAAGGGGGGTGGAGAGAGGGAAGATGGATGGGGGTGGGGTCGGGTGGCGGTGTTTCTATTATGTTTAATGTATGTAGAGTTTGGTGTCAGCGTTGCTTGTGTTGTTCACTTGTGTTCCTTTGGTGGTGAGAGAGGTTGGGGTTGGCCTAGGGTGTGATTGGCTGTGGTGGTCTTTGTTTTCGTGTGTGAGTGCGGTGGGTGGGTGTTTTGGATCAGGTTAGCCATACTGATTTGTATGCTGTTGGTGGATTATTGTCATTGTCCTGTTGGGCTGTGTATGTGATAAAGGGGAGCCATACCGGGGTGAAGGCGTCTTCTTCTGTTTGTCCCCGTGTCAGTTTCAGTTTATTAGTTAATTTTTCTAGTAGGGCTGTTTCCCATACTATTTGGTACCATTGGTCCATGCTTACTCCTGACAGGTCTCTCCAGTGTCTGGTTATGGTGTTTCTGGCTGCTGAAAGTAGGCTGGTTATGAGTTCTTTGTGGTGTAAATTTCTAAAATAAATTACTTTCCATCCTTCTGCATGAATGAAAGCCCAATAGTTCATTTTTACTAGGCGTTTCCCCTTTTCTTCTTAATTGCATAGTCCATTCAATCAAAGATTTTAAAAATCTCAGTCTGGCTCGGAAATAGATGGTGTCTTCTCTGAGGACCTCTGGGCTCTATCCTTTCTTTGAGCACCCCAAATCCCCCTCCTATCTCAGCTGCTGTGGAAAGAAGGAGTGGTGGTTGCAGCTGTTATTGATGGTCAAGACACCATTGGTCAACCTGATATGGTCATTTTTCAGCGGTTGTTTAAGGAAAAACATAATAAGGATCTCCTCGCCTTCTCCCTCTGTGATTTCCCCTACCTTGTTGAATTTCTTGTTCCACTCAATGGCTTCTGGGTTAATGGTGAACTTTATGCTAGCAGATGCCCCTCTCCTTATATCCCCAATTTTCACAAGGACATGAGACTTATTGGGAGACATCACCCAGTTCCCAATATCGAAGTCCGTTGGCAGCTCCCAGTTCTCATCCAAGCACAGCCTGCCCCTGGAAGTATTCAGACACCGGGTTTCTCATAAGAAAGGGTGAAGCTGGAATGGCAGGGGAAAGCACCAGCATTAAGAAACCATGAAGCTAAGATGTCCTACTCATTTTGTCCTCTTATGATTTGGGGCCTGCGTGTATCTCATGTAGACTAGAATTCCTATTCAGGCTTTTTTTGTAATATATTAAAGCATTTATATAGAGTGCATATAAAATAACAAGGAGCTTTACAGATTAAGTTTAATACAAAAGACAAGTTAATACATTCTTAAAATCCACAAAAGCCATAGATACTCAAAATGTCCTAAAAGTCAGTGTTCATGAATGTGCTTGCGAACAATCAAATTGAAACTAGCAGAGAGAGCACAATTTCCGCAGGAGTTCCCTTTAGCTCTAGTGAAGTTTATCCCACAACACAGGGGTCATTGCAGAGAAGGCCTTCACAGACCCTGCAATCCTCACCTGAGGCCCTTTTTGGAGTGGCACCTCTATGAAAGATCTGGAGGGTGGCAGATAGAGAATTCACCTTTTTTTCAGAACCAAAGCCATCTGTTGGACGAAGTGACTCAATATGGATATCCAGTGAATTATCATTAAGAACAACAACAAAAAGTAGAGATGTGACCAAGGACACTTTCGGATCATAACCAATTACTACTTGAATTAAAAGATGAAAAAACACATCATTCAGGTGGAGATGAAACGATGGACTTCTTGCTAACCAAACAATTTTACTTAAAGCTGAAAAAGCTTTGAAAGATTATTTTGAGTTCAACTTAAATCAAGGACTGGATCTGAAGGTTGTCTGGGACTCAAGTAAGGCAGTAATGTGGGCTTTTTCATTCAAGAAAATGCTTTCTAAAAGAAGATGAGAGAACAAAAAAATCCCAGACCTGCTGGAAGAGCTGATTGAAAATGAAAATATTTGATGCTGTTAAATCAAGAAACTGAATGGAAGATTAAAATGTTATGGCAGAATTTTTTTTGAATTTGCCAACCAGCCAGGCAAACTGCTGGCATGGCAGCTAAAGAAGAAGCAGACCATGAACTTAATAAAAAAACTAAATATAGAAGGAAAAATAACCCAAATGATACAAGAAAGCAATATGTAAGGTATTATTAAGAACTGTATCAAGTCAGTAAAGAGAACATAAATAATATTGAAGAATATTTAAAGCAGAATAACCTCCCAAAAATTGTAAAAGAGAAACTCAATT
The DNA here is from genome assembly GCF_964188305.1 of Podarcis bocagei. Lineage (NCBI taxonomy): Eukaryota > Metazoa > Chordata > Lepidosauria > Squamata > Lacertidae > Podarcis > Podarcis bocagei. Next base: position 9,106,715 of record NC_138144.1, read on the forward strand.
CATTAAATGCATCTGACACCATGATGGAGCTACAACAGGCAATTATTCAAAATGGGAAAAACCCCAGGACCAAATGGGCTATCAGCAAAGTACTAAAGAAACTACAAGATTATCTGGCACAACCACTAAAAGATGTAATGAACGAAATATTAAATATAGGGAAAGTGCCAGATGCTTGGAAAGATGCTTACATTATAGGGATTCTGAAACAAAATACGTATCTATTATCAGTCAAAAAATTTAGGCCCATCTCTCTATTAAATAATGGCAATAAACTGTTTGCAGACATATTGGCAAACCACATTAATTCCACAGCGGAATTAACGCAATTTATTCTGATAATAAATAATGTAATAACAGAAAAATGCAAAATAATGAAAGGGACAAGACAGGGATGTCCCCTGTCACCATTATTGTTGACTTTAGTTTTAGAGACCCTGGCCAGAAGTATAAGATCAGATGAAGAAATAAAAGGAAAAACAGTAGGTTACAAAGCATATAACCTTAAGGCATTTATACACCGCCCATCTGGTATAACCTTGTGGTAACTGTAGAAGACCCTGTGGCTAGCAGGGTCTTGGAACAGATTCTAAAGTTTGGAGAAGTAGCAGGCTTTAAACTAAATAAAAGTAAAAACAGCTAAGAATATAAATATTTTTAAGGATAACTATAGAAGAGCTAGGAGAGAAATAAAGAAAAACTTAGAAGTGTGTGGAAGAATGAATTTAGCGCAATTGGGAAGGGTATCATTAACTAAAATGAATGTATTGTCAAGAATGCTATTTCAAACAATACCCTTGATCAGCAATCCAGGACACTTCAAAGAGTGGCAGAAAGATATTACAAAATTTATCTGGCAGGGGAAGAAGCCAAGAATAAAATATAATTTGTTGATAGATTCTAAAGACAAAAGCAGATTCTCCCTACCAGATTTAAGACTATATTATGAGGCATCCTGTTTATGCTGGCTAAGGGAAGGGATGTTATTTTAAAAAACCCTGATGTTTTAGAAGGTCATGACAATAGATATGGTTGGCATGCATGTTGGTGGTATGAGAAGGTTAAAGTACATAGAGCTTTCTTAAATCATGTTGTAAGAATCCTGCAGCTGGATCCCACCATGGACTCTCCTTCCTTGGAGGTTTTTAAGCAGAGGTTGGATGGCCATCTCTAATGGATGCTTTAGTTGAGATTCCTGCATTGGACAGAGTTCCCCCAGGAGAAATGTTGGGGAGTAAGCTACTATTACTAAGACTAACAATGATATTTTACAGGTCTCTCCACAGTCGAAATCAGCATCTGCGTGGATTGCAGTTTTCAAAAAGGGGAAGGAAATACCTGCCATGGTCAGATCCAGCTCCTTCTTTGGTCTTTGTGAGTAAAGTTCAGGCCAAACTTCCAACTCTCCCAAACACACCCCTTGACTTCTGTCCAACATGTTTTTCTCCAGCTCTGCACCTGCTACTTGAGTCATTCAAGACTTCAGAAAGTTATTGTGGTGAAACTTATTCCACTTGGAATAATCAAAATTATAGTCATCTCATCTTCTGAAAGCTCAGGAGATATTTCTGGAGATTACATCAGCCTCAGAAAGTAGCATGACAATATTAATTGTGCTGTGTCTGGGAAAGAAAAAGTTAGTGCAGATAATATTTCCTGTGATGCAGACAGACTGAGTCAAGCTGCAGAGCTGGTGAAAGAGGGGTGCGCCTGCCTTGGGCTTCCTAGCTCTGAAGGTAGAGTTGAAAACCACCCAGATTGGGAAATCCCAGGCAGTCTGACCTTGCAAGAGTCTTTGGGTTCTTCTGCTTTGTGTCTTTGGCAGGTAAGAGGAGGAGGAGGCAGAGCCAGAATGAGATCCCTGCTCCTTCTGTTGCTGCTTCTGCTGCTCATGATGCTCTTTGGAGTCTGCGGGAACCACAAGGCGAAATGCCCCTTGAATCTGGTCAGGGATCAAACGGATGCTCGCAATTACTACTGGCCTGGACACTTTCTCATCAGTGGGATCATCTCGCCAAAACGTTTATATGAAGAAACTCCATACATCTTTTCTCAGACACCCTTCGCTAGGATTGAAAAGTATGTACCTCACAGTTTCATGGTCCTCCAGTCCTTCTAGAGGTTCCTATTTATCAAGGAAATAGCCCCTTTCTCAGGGCTGGGGAGCCAAGGGCTGATGTTGCTGTACTACCCTGCCCTTAACCTTTGGGCTTGCTGGCTGGGGGTGATGGGAGCTGGGGGGGGGGTCCTAGTAAAAGATTCCACCCAACCCTCTCCTATTTCCATGTTCTCTGGGTCTTCCTTAGGAAAACACTTTCCTACCTTTGATTCTGTGTTGCTTTTAGAAGAATGCAAGAATGTTAGTGAATCTGGTCAGGGTTCAAAAGGATGCACTGAATTTCCCCACCTGCAGGATGCCATGAAACTCAGGCAATTTCCAAGGCTCAAAGGTTTCATTCAATATTATTCCATTTGGACAATTTAGAAACTGTCGTTAAGGAATGTTACAGTTTTACAAATGGAATTTTAAGATCCTCTAGGTGACTTTTGGTGGCTGAAGAGCAGGAAAGATGTACTTTAATTGGAATGATGAATAAAATAATATGAATCAGGAGACTTCCTTGTTCGTGGAGTCAGGTCTCTAAAATATGAAGAGGAATTATTCCTTTTTTCACATACACAACTGGCCTCATTTCTAAGTAGTGAGATGTTTGATATTTCTTCACTTGGAATCCATAGGTACCTGTTTCCTATCCCAGAGGGAGGCATGAAACTCAAGCAATTTCCAAGATGCCAAAATTATTTTATCTTTATTCTATTTGGATCATTTGTGAACAACCTTAGCACAGTTCTCTTAACACAATACCACAGGAGACCTACAGCCCACCATGGGCTACATTAAAGGTTTCCTCCTCCAATCTCAGCACTTTTTCCTTTCTGTCACTGCTTTTTAAAAAAAATAAAATAGAAGCGTTTTAAGAAACTCTTGAAAATGGGTGGATTTTTATGGGTGAAAGCAGGAACGATATGCTTCAAATAAAATGGTTATATAAAATAACCAGGGGGTGTCCTCACTGGTGGAGTCAGTGATCCAAACATGGGCAAAATTATAATTTTACCACACACTCAAACCTGAAAGCCACCAGGCCTCATTTGTAACTAAAAGGGGACTGAGGTATTTGGTGCTTCCCCTCCTTCAATAAAATTGTCTCTTATCTACCTATAGTCTAGCCCCTTGGAAGAAGTCAAAGACCAATGCAGGAAAAGCAGGCTTTGCAGCAACTTCCCAGTATATCACACATTTTGAGGGGCGTCTTCATTTTTTACTCATAGAATCACAGTAGAAAAGAATCATAGAGTTGTAGAGATGGAAGGAACCCAGAGGAATCTCACCTGAAGCATCCATGACACATGGTCAACTTCGGAGGGAGTCTGTTCCACTGTTGAACAGCTCTGTGTGCTGTTTGCATCAAAGCTCCGGTCATGGAGCAGAGGACTCCAAATATTTGTTCTATGCTAGACAGGAAAAGGTTTGATATTAATGTAAAAGGATAAATAAATACTAATCTTTGTGAATCATATAATATTCCCTCCCTTCCAATCATATGAATATCAGTTTCACTCTTTTTAAAGGATTCATTTATTGCAGGGAGGCAGCTAGGTTCTCCCGGTACATGTTGTCTTTCCTGTTCACCATCCAAGAGATCAACCAGGATCTCAGGCTCTTACCCAACATCACCCTGGGCTACAACATCTATGAGAACTATTTCGATGCAAGGATGACTTCAGACGCCATGCTAGAGCTGCTTGCAGGCAGTGGATGCAATATTCCCAATTATCACTGTGGAGAACAGAATCCCCTGCTGGCTGTTCTTGAAAGAGGCAGTACTGTCATCTCAAAAGTGATTTCAGCCTTGTCAGGCATCTACAAAACCCCACAGGTAAGTAGTGGGAGAGCATGGAAGCATAGAGAATTTCAACTGCATAAAATTCTACTTTCTTTCTGGAGAGGTCAAGTGGGGATATTTTTAAAAATGGGAAAATCCTGAGCTATGGATCCAACATCCCTTTTTCAAAACTGAGCCTTCACCAACTTGTCACCTCCAGATGTTTCAGACTAAAACTCCCATCAGCGTCAGCCAGCAGAGATTTAGATGTCAGTCATTTCAGATAATTAAATATCTGTTATGCTGAAAGTAAAATAAATTGCTGATCTTTTGCTTTCCTTCCTAGATGAGTTATGGCTTCACTGCCCAGGTTCTCGAAGGTAAAACCCTGTTCCCTTTTGTCTACCGGATGATTCCCAAAGAGGAAAGTCAGTACCAGGGGATTGTTGAATTGCTCCTGCATTTTGGATGGACGTGGATTGGCCTCTGCACTCCAGACAGTGACAGTGGAGAAAGATTTGAGAGCGCTGTGAAACCTCTGATGCTCAGCAAAGGGATCTGCATTGCTTTATCAAAAAGAGTACCAGAAAGTTATTTTGATGAATTTATAACACCTGGGGAACCATTTTTCCTATGGAGACAAATTGGGGTATTTGTTTCCTATATAACCAATGCACATGTTATCATAATACTCATGGCAATAAACCATATCTATGAGAAGGAAATAGGAGCGAAAGTCTGGATCACAACAGCTTTGCTAGAAATCAGAATTGGCTTTTTCCTCCCTCCAAATCTATTCCAGCACCTCCATGGTTCTCTGTCCTTTGCAATTCAGACTGGAATAAGGAGCAGCAAAGGTGACAAATATAAATTGCAGACCAATCTTGGGGATTATTTCAATCAAGCATTTCAGTGTTCATATTCAAAGCACCTGTTGTCCGTGAAAGGCAGAATAAGATGCAGAGAGGAGGAGAAACTGCAGCCATTGCCCCAAGAGGAGCGTGAGAGAGTCCTGTCTTATGACAGCTATGGCACTTACATCAATGTTCAGGCTGTGGCTCAGGCCTTGCATGCTTCGCTTTCATCTAGATCCCAGAGGAGGCTGATGGTGGAGGAAGGAGAGCAATGGGGACCCCAAAGGCTACAGCCGTGGCAGGTATTTCCTTCCCCCTTTTGCAAACTGCAGTCCACACAGATGCTGATCTTGACTGGGGATAAACCTGTAAAATATCATAGTTACTATTAGTAATAGTAGCTTACCTTCCAACATGTCTCCGATGAAAATAGGGATGTCCCATCCCATAACGATCATTTTGCGATTTATACCCAGGGCTTTCTTCAGGGGGAACCAGCTGGAACTCAGCTCCAGCACCTCTCAACTGGGTGCCATTTTGACCTTTGGAGGGTCTGTAGTGATAATATTAGTATTATTCTGTTTATATATCAACTTTCATCTGAAGATTACAGGGTGGTTTGCAGAATAAAAATACAAAATGAGAATAGAAAAAGCAAACGAAAGAAAGAAAACAAGCAAACGAAAAGCACATTAAAATGCCCAGAGATGGTTTTATCCACCCAAATCCTGGTTACAGAATAACTTTCTCGCCTGGCACCTAAAGATTTGTCACAAAGGTGTCTAGGGAGCCTCTCTGGGAGAACATCCCCCAAGCAAGGCGCCACCACAGAAAAGTCCTGTTGTCGTGCTGCCACCCTCCAGATATCTCTATTTTTTTTACATAGATTTTATTTGTTTTTTTTTCCATTTCTTTCCAAGCGCCTGTATAGTTATTCTTAAAAATATTTATGTTTGTAGCTGTTATCCATACTCCTAAATATTAAACTTTCTTCTCAATCATCAGTTCCATTTTTTGTCTTTTTTATATTGCTCTGTCACATTTTAAACCAATACTTTCGTTCTACCTTTATTTAGTTTAAAACCTGCTACTTCTCCAACTTGAGAATCTGTTCAAGACCCTTGGTTGGCTAGCCATGGGGTCTTCTACAATTACCACATGGTCATCTGCAAATGCCTTGAGTTTATATGCTTTGTAACCTAATGTTGGGAGATGGGTGGCGCTGTGGGTTAAACCAGAGAGCCTACGACTTGCAGATCAGAAGGTCGGCGGTTCAAATCCCCGCGACGGGGTGAGCTCCCATTGCTCGGTCCCTGCTTCTGCCAACCTAGCAGTTCGAAAGCACGTCCAAGTCCAAGTAGATAAATAGGTACCGCTCCGGCGGGAAGGTAAACGGCGTTTCCGTGCGCTGCTCTGGTTCGCCAGAAGAGGCTTAGTCCTGCTGGCCACATGACCTGGAAGCTGTACGCCGGCTCCCTTGGCCAATAAAGCGATATGAGCGCCGCAACCCCAGAGTTGGCCGCGACTGGACCTAATGGTCAGGGGTCCCTTTACCTTTACCTTTAACCTATGTTATCCCTTTTATTTCTTCATCTGATCTTCTACTTCTGGCCAGGGTCTCTAAAACTAAAATAATAATGGTGACTGAGGATATCCCTGTCTTGTCCCTTTCATTATTTTGAATTTTTCTGTTATTACGTTGTTTACTATCATCATAGCCTGTTAGTCAGAATAAATTGTGTCAATTCCTCTAAGTACAGTGGTACCTCGGGTTACAGACGCTTCAGGTTACAGACTCTGGCAACCCAGAAATAGTACCTGGGGTTAAGAACTTTGCTTCAGGATGAGAACAGAAATCGCGCAGCGGCAGCGTAAGGCCCCATTAGCTAAAGTGGTACCTCAGGTTAAGAACAGTGTCAGGTTAAGAATGGACCTCCAGAACAATTTAAGTTCTTAACCTGAGGTACCACTGTAATGACTCTCTGAATTTCATCATCTCTATAGTCTTCTTCGTAGAAGTCCATGAAAAAATGGTCAAAGGCCTTCTCTGCATCTATAAAAATTAGCACTGCTTGCTTATCATTTCTAACCTCCAGATATTCTATCAATTATATACCTTATATTCTCCTTCATCTGGCGGCCTGGCAAAAAACCAGCCTGGTCCTGATGAATTAAATCCATTGATAGCACTTTCATGTCGTTTGCCAATAGGTCTGCAAACAGTTTATAGTCATTATTTAATAGAGAAATCAGCCTATCATTTTTTACTGATAACAGATCTGTATCTTTTTTTCAGAATCAGCGTAATGTAAGTATCTTAAATCTTTTAGTGGTTGTGCCAAATAATCTTGTAATTTCTTATAGTACTTTGCTGATAGCCCCCCTGGCCCTGGTGTTTTCCCCATTTTGGCTTGATTAATTGCCTGTTGTAGCTTCCCAGTTTCTTAATGCTGGCGCTTTCCCCTGCCATTCCAGCTTCACCCTTTCTTGAGAGAAATCCGGTGTCTGAATACTTCCAGGGGCAGGCTGTGCTTGGATGAGAACTGGGAGCTGCCAGCGGACTTCAATATTATGAACTGGGCGATCTATCCCAATAAGTCTCGTGCCCTTGTGAAAATTGGGAATATAAGGAGAGGAGCATCTGCTGGCATAAAGTTCACCATTAACCCAGAAGCCATTGAGTGGAACAGGAAATTCAATAAGGTAGGGGGGATAATTGGGGGAGGGGGCTAGGAGATCCTGATTGTGCTGTTCCTTGAACAACCACAGCAGAATGACCATGTCAGGTTGACTGTCCAGTAACAGCTGGAACCAGCACGCCTTCTTTCTACAGCAGCTGAGATAGGAGGGGAATTTGGGATGCTCAAATAAAGGATATTGACCTTTCATACATGCAGAAGGATGAAAAGTAATTTATTTTACAAATGATAATTACTGATTTATTGTATATTTTTTAAATTTGTGAGTAAGCTCACTTGTATTAAATTTGTCTCAATTTGTGGTTGATGTGGTGAAAATCAATTAAGGCAATTTGGCAAAAAAACAACCAAAACCCAACTCTCCTTTCAGTTGGGCATTGAACAGCAAAGCGCTTTCTCTCTCTCTCTCTGACACACACAAACACGAGAATGAACCGTGTGTGAGATTATTCGAATCCTGAAATTTGGGGGAATCACATGTCAGACCCATTGTCATTTGCTTAGAAGTTCTTTTAAGAAGGGAAACAGGTAAATGGAGAAGAGGAAACAGAGTTCTGTGGCTCAAACCTCAGCTGTACTGAACTCAATTTAAAGCACAAGATATTCCGGTCACCCCAATGGTCAGCGGGGGGTTGAAAGGACCCTGATGAGGGGTCAAGGCTGCATTCCAGAGATCATGTTCTGCAGCTAAAGAGAACTGACCGCATTAAGGGAATGGGGAGATGGCAGGCAACTGGGATCTCTCAGGATTCCCTGCCAGACAGACCCCTCCCCAACCTCTATGTGATTGATGTAGAGCTGTGATGATTTCCTGAATGATTCATTGGGGGCCACAACTGCAAATCTTGGGGTAGATCAGGGTTTCCCAAACTTGGGTCCCCAGCTGTCTTTGGACTACAGCTCCCATCATCCTGAGCTGGCAAGACCAGTTGTCAGGGATCACCACCATGCTTTAGAGATCGCGTTGAGTGAATTACATACACACAAATACTCCTAACTGTTCCTCTTTGTTGCACCTTCTTGTCTTTCTGGTTAGGCCGTACCTCGTTCCAGGTGTACAGAAAGATGTCGACCTGGATATGCCAAGGTGGTCCTAGAAGGAAAGCCCATTTGCTGCTATGCTTGTGCTCAGTGTGCAGAAGGGACCTTCTCCACTCGGGAAGGTGGGTGATTCCAAAGGGGAAGAAATTCCTGGAGAGAGTAAACACAGGGCAGAAATTCAGTCTCACACACTTTTTGTGAGAATTCTGCAGACATAGGGGAATGGGAATCCTTCCTTGACTTCCTTAGTATTAATCACCTTTATTACATCCAGGAAGTGAGTTGATAGGAATGACCATAAGGAAGAAATATCTGGGGTGCAAAATGGGCAGCTGTGAGAGGAATGTCCGCAAAGCATTCCTTTTTGATTTTTTAGACCAAGCCACACAAAAAGGAAATAATGTTGACACTTATCAAAAATAATGGATAGATGATGAAAAGCAGCAAATTACTAACAGCAAAAGCACAATAAAAATAAATACTTCATGTGAAAATTATTACAATATAATCTATGGACCGTTTTGATCTCACTGCTATGAACATTGCATGGAAGCAATGTCTGCATTTTAAAGGTTCAGACAAAGAGGAATAGGCAGGATCCAAACAATGCAGTTAACAGAAGCGGAGTGGTCACTGCCTCTCAGTTGATCCCAGATCACAATGTTAATAGAGCACAGATCATTAGGGATGTAAGTGATGCTGCAGCCATTCTTATTCTCTTCCCCAGATGCAGAACATTGCACCAAATGCCCAGAAGATCACCATTCAAACAAGGACAGAGATCAATGTGTCCCCAAGATTACCACCTTCCTGACTTATGAAGAATATTTGGGAATTGTTTTAGCTTCCGTTGCCCTCTTCTTGTCCTTAACAGCAGGCATTGTGTTGGGAATCTTCATTAAATACAAGGAAACTCCCATAGTCAAAGCCAACAACCGGGACCTCTCCTACATCCTGCTCGTCTCCCTCCTGCTTTCCTTTCTGTCCTCCTTCCTCTTCATCGGGCGCCCAAGGAAACAGACCTGCTTTCTCCGACAAACGGCCTTCAGCATCATCTTCTCAGTTGCTGTTTCTTCTGTCTTGGCAAAGACCATCACGGTGGTGCTGGCCTTCCTGGCCACAAAGCCCGGGAACAGGGTGAGGAGATGGCTGGGCAAGAGTCTGGCCAACTCCATTGTCATCTCCTGTTCTGGGGGGCAAGTTCTCATCTGCACCATCTGGCTGGGCTCTTCTCCCCCATTCCCAGAGCCCGACATGCGCTCCCAGGTGGAGGAGATCATCCTGCAATGCAACGAAGGGTCTGTGGCCATGTTCTACGTTGCCCTCGGCTACCTGGGCTTCTTGGCTGCCACCTGCTTCACGGTGGCTTTCCTAGCCAGGAAGCTGCCCGGCTCCTTCAACGAAGCCAAGCTGATCACCTTCAGCATGCTGGTCTTCTGCAGTGTTTGGGTCTCCTTTGTGCCAACCTACCTGAGCACCAAGGGCAAGTACATGGTGGCCGTGCAGATCTTCTCTATGTTGGCCTCCAGTGCTGGGCTTCTGGGCTGCATCTTCCTTCCCAAGTGCTACATTATTGTGCTGAGGCCTGATCTGAACACAAAGGAGCACCTGACAACAAGGAATTAAGGGGACATCCGATTCTTAAAATAGTCCATGTTCCCTATGTCCAGAAGTGCATAAAGGAAACACAGCTACTCCTCCATGTTGCTCATTCTCCACCTCTGAAAGAGATTGTGTTCATTCGTAGCCCTGGTTTTGTGTAGTCCTGTTCACACGAACAGGAAGATGGGAGGAAATGTTTTGCTACCTTGCTTTGCCCATGACTACAATGAGTCCTGGTCTACTGCCCTTAGTTTGTATACTATTATCTTTTTAAAATTTTGTGTTTTGGGAACTTATATTTATCTCACAACAAGATAGGCTAGAGGGAGAGAAGAGTTAGGTTTTTGAGTCTGTTTCCTTTGTCATGACTACCTATTAACCATATCAATTCTAATATTCAGCAATACTGTTTGGTTATGCCAGTTCTATGTATTCAATTTTCTATGCTCCATTTCCCGCATTTATGCGCTATCATTCATAAGCTCACTTCACATCATTTCGTTCTCCTAAGCTTTGTATATCAATAAACTGAGAAATTCATTTAAGACATCTTCCGTAGTCTGTTGGTTTAATTTCTGTATTGTGTAAGCTCAGCTCTCTGTTCCAAAGAGTAGCAGCTGACCTTAGCCAAGCCGTGACTGGGATCCAATGAATTTTATTGCACTGGCCAGGGTTAGGAATAGGGTTTGGTGCGGGCGAGGCAGGCGGGAAGAGAGGGCAGAGGGAACTCCGGGGCTCACGGGAGTGGCAGGCCGCCTACGCCAATCTGGGCGAGTCATTGTGAAAGGAGGTGGGGAGGGCGTTCCACAGGGCAGGCGCCACCACCGAGAAGCCCCTCTGCCTGGTTCCCAGTTTGTGGCACAGGTCATCATCCGATGAATTTAGAGCTTCATTTATTCCTGTGTTTATATTTAAAGAAATTATGCATTTTAAAAGTATTGCACATTGATCGTAATATTAAGAATGCACTTAAAATTACTACGCACAACAATGAATAAGTGATTGCAATGCACACAGTTAAGCAGCATAAATATTTGTTAACGAAGTCTATTCTTGTTGTAATTATTATTACTTTTATTGCTACTAATACCAGTGGCTTACAAGACTCAGCTCTATTCTGCCTTGGTCAGTCCCCACCTGGAATACTGTGTCCAATTCCGGGCACCACTATTTAAGAAGGATGTTGAAAAATGGGAAGAAACCCCTCAGCCCCCAGAGAGCTGCAGGCTCAGAGAGCCCCCTGAGCTTAGACTACGAAGCCTCTGAGGGCGTGCAGAGTGCAAATCCCCCCAGGGGCCCCTCTCCCTCCTGGGGGCCCTGCCCCTGCCAGCCTCTCCGGCCTCTGAGGGCGTGCAGAGTGCAAATCCCCCCAGGGGCCCCTCTCTCTCCCGGGCCCACCTGGGGGCCCTGCCCCTGCCAGCCTCTCTGGCCTCTGAGGGCGTGCAGAGTGCAAATCCCCCCAGGGGCCCCTCTCTCTCCCGGGCCCACCTGGGGGCCCTGCCCCTGCCAGCCTCTCCGGCCTCTGAGGGCGTGCAGAGTGCAAATCCCCCCAGGGGCCCCTCTCTCTCCCGGGCCCACCTGGGGGCCCTGTCCCTGCCAGCCTCGTTGGCCTCTGAGGGCGTGCAGAGTGCAAATCCCCCCAGGGGCCCCTCTCTCTCCCGGGCCCTCCTGGGGGCCCTGCCCCTGCTAGCCTCCCCGGCCTCTGAGGGCGTGCAGAGTGCAAATCCCCCCAGGGGCCCCTCTCTCTCCCGGGCCCTCCTGGGGGCCCTGCCCCTGCTAGCCTCCCCGGCCTCTGAGGGCGTGCAGAGTGCAAATCCCCCCAGGGGCCCCTCTCTCTCCCGGTCCCTCCTGGGGGCCCTGCCCCTGCTAGCCTCCCCGGCCTCTGAGGGCGTGCAGAGTGCAAATCCCCCCAGGGGCCCCTCTCTCTCCCGGTCCCTCCTGGGGGCCCTGCCCCTGCCAGCCTCTCTGGCCTCTGAGGGCGTGCAGAGTGCAAATCCCCCCAGGGCCCCTCTCTCTCCCAGGCCCACCTGGGGGCCCTGCCCCTGCCAGCCTCTCTGGCCTCTGAGGGCGTGCAGAGTGCAGATCCCCCAGGGGCCCCTCTCTCTCCTGGGGGCCCTGCCCCTGCCAGCCTCTCCGGCCCTTGGTTGACTCTGGCCAGCTGGACGGGCTGCAGGCGCTGGAGTCCCTGGCGGACGAGGAGGGTCATGTGGCCCTCGGAGGGGAAGGGGCCACCTTCAAAAGGCCCTGCGACTCCCGCCAGCCTCCACCGGCAGACTTCCCAGCATGCACTGCCAGCTCCGTGGGGCCAATGGTCGAATCCCAGCATGAATAAATTTGAAATTTACTCGTTTTTCCAGTGTATAACCACATAATTCAATCTCAAGGAGTCTTATGTTCGGCTTCGCTTATTAGCTTTAGGGATAAATTAACCTCTATTAGGTTTCATTTCATTTCCCTCAGGTCCTTCTTCCCAGCATGCTTTGCTGCCCCTTCTTCTCACAAACAAAGATCCTGTGTCCTATAATTGAAATTTACTCATTTTCCAATGTATAACTAAATAAATTAATCCCAAATTGTCTTTGGTTAGGTTTCACTTATTAGCTTTATTGGTAAATTACCCTTTATTAGGTTTCATTTCCTTCACATCCTTCTTCCCAGCATGCTTTGCTGCCGCTCTTCTCCAAACAAGGATCCTGTTTCCTATAATTGAAATTTACCCATTTTCCAATGTATAACTGAATAAATACATGTGAAAGTGTCTTTTGTTAGGTTTCACTTATTAGCTTTAATGATAAATTATGCTTTGTTAAGTTTCATTTCATTTCCGTCACGTCCTTCTTCCCAGCATGCTTTGCTGCCCCTTCTTCTCACAAACAAAGATCCTGTTTCCTATCATTTTATTTTTCTCTAAACCTATTTGGATTCTTCCATTTAAACTTGAGGGAGAAAGAGAGAAGGCTTTTCCTCCCAGCCTTTCCCTCGCCCTTCCCAGGCTGCCCTGCGCAACCTTCCTCCTGGCCTGCTAATAAACCAATAACAACCAATTATTATACTCATCAACCCCCATAACCCAGGAAGTCGCGAAGAGACCTCGTCCTTTTCCTCATTCCCTTGGAGGCACCCAGAACGGCTTCCCCCTTTTCCCCACGTCCCGCGGCTCCTGCGCCCTGGACAACAGAGGCCAAAATGGCGCTGGCCACCCGCCAGTTGTTTTACCTGCAATTTAGAGCTCCAAAAATGCTTTAAATGCATGTTGAGGCTGTGATTTTTATAGTGCTTTTAATATTCTGTTGGGAGCTGCCCAGAGTGGCCAGGGAAAGCAATATTATTATTATTACTATTATTATTATTATTATTATTATTATTATTATTATTATTATTATTATCTCATCACCTTGATTGCAATGATACCTAATATATTATAACATAATATAATATAATATAATATAACATAACATAACATAATATAATATAATATAATATAATATAATATAATATGCCCAAATATAAGCCGCTCCCTTAAAATTCCGCAGGCACTCTCTCCTGTTCCATTTTACCGTATGTCTGTTCCGGCAGCGATATTGTAAAAGCCAGCTTTCGTAAGGTCATGAATTTAAGCCGCACTTTAACCTTTCACGGTCAGAATTTGGGAGGAAAGTGAGGCTTATATTCAGGCCAATACGGTAATGCACTACGACAAAGACTATGGCTACAGAGCACTCTAATATGAGTGTTCATTAAATCTAGTATGATGATGATGATGATGATGATGATGATGATGATGATGTTGCAATGGAGGAGTGCAGGGAAAAGAAAACTCCTGGCACTCATTCTTTCTTGCTACAGAATTAAAAGATTTCTCTGCTTTTCTCCTTCTTTTTCCCTTGGGTGGTGTGTTCAGCGGTCACCCTCAGGGGAAACAGGTCCCCCCCCCTTGGAGGAAAAGGACTGATCGGATCCTGGCTGTGACATCGGCTCAGAATCCCAGCCTCACTTGACAGTTGAGGCCAACAGCCGTTTGGTGGTTTCTCTGCAAGTGAATCAGAAAAAACTGTTATTAGACACCGAAAAAGCAAAGTCTGAAGACTGATGTCTGGGGAAATGGTGAGGGGACCAGCAGGAAACTGCTAAGGGAGTTTTGAGTCCTTTTATTCTGTTGCAGTTGCAGAGAAAGGAGGGTGGGGGGTGGGGGGTTGGGGTCCGCCCCAGGTGTCATCACTGAGGGGGGTGGCAAAAGGACAAAAAGCAGAGTTTAAAATAAAAATAAAAATTGGGCTCACCAAAACTTTTAGTTGAGTCAAAAAACACGGCTGGCACTGGGCGCCGCACCGCGGGGGCTGGCACTTACCGGGGGGGGGGGCTGCAGAGTGCCTGATCCACGCATCTCTCCTGGGGGTGACGTGGTGGCTTGGGCCCCTGCAGGCTGGGTGCTGCCTGAAACAGAAGCGTGGGGCTTGCGTCTGCCCCCTGCCTCTCCCTCAGCCGCCCTACAGCTGGGGGGGAGGCAGAGGATGGGCTCCAGAAAGCCCACAGGACCCCCGCGTTGAACCGGGCACCCGAGCAGCTGGCTATGCCGCTGTTCTGTTGTTTGAATTATGGGTGCCTTGAGAGTGAATGTGCTGTGCTTGCTGCCCCACTCGTCCTGATGGACCAGCCCCCCATGGCGCCAGGGCTGTAGGGCTTCCCTGGCTAGCGACTCAACGTGGGCAGGAGAGTTTGCCTTCTGGGTTCCTCTCTCATTTTGGGATGCTCTCTTTCTCCTCTCTCCCCACCATCAACTCTGGGGTCCTGTCTCTGCTAGCAGCCAGCCATTGAGGAGGACATTCTCAAGGAGGACGGAGGAAAAGGCAAGGAGGAGACCGCAAGACGGCTGGATCTCCTCAGCCCTGACTGGGTAGGTGGCCGTGGCCTAAGTGGTGATTGGCAGAAGGGGAGGGGGGCATATCAATCGTAGGATGAGACTGTTGTTTCAGTTATGGGTGCCTTGAGTTTTAATGTTTGGTTGCGTTTTTTAATTGCTCGTTTTTTGCATCTTTTCCTTGCAGGTTCCAAGTATGTCACCATTTTCGAGTGTTTC
Organism: Podarcis bocagei; assembly: GCF_964188305.1. Taxonomy (NCBI): domain Eukaryota; kingdom Metazoa; phylum Chordata; class Lepidosauria; order Squamata; family Lacertidae; genus Podarcis; species Podarcis bocagei. The sequence goes on from NC_138144.1 coordinate 9,121,875, forward strand.
CTCCCTGTCCTCCCTGGATTCCCTTTGGGACTCCCTCAATGAGGTACGTAGCAGACAGAGCAGGAGGGAAGCCCTGCTGAGCTGCACATGGGCAACCCTGAGGCTGGGGAGGAGGAGGAAGAGGAGGAAGAGGAGGATGCTGGCTGGCTGACCGGCCAGGCCACCTTCTGGACGGTTGAGAGCAAGGGGGCAAACAGGCAGGGGGCTGCTAAGGGCAGACCATGCTTGCTGCCCCACTCCTCCTGATGGACCAGCCCCCCATGGCGCCAGGGCTGTAGGGCTTCCCTGGCTAGCGACTCAATGTGGGCAGGAGAGTTTGCCTTCTGGGTTCCTCTCTCATTTTGGGATGCTCTCTTTCTCCTCTCTCCCCACCATCAACTCTGGGGTCCTGTCTCTGCTAGCAGCCAGCCATTGAGGAGGACATTCTCAAGGAGGACGAAGGAAAAGGCAAGGAGGAGACCGCAAGACGGCTGGATCTCCTCAGCCCTGACTGGGTAGGTGGCCGTGGCCTAAGTGGTGATTGGCAGAAGGCGAGGGAAGCATATCAACCGCAGAATGGAACTGTTGTTTCAGTTATGGGTGCCTTGAGAGTGAATGTGCTGTGCTTGCTGCCCCACTCGTCCTGATGGACCAGCCCCCCATGGCGCCAGGGCTGTAGGGCTTCCCTGGCTAGCGACTCAACATGGGCAGGAGAGTCTGCCTTCTGGGTTCCTGCCTGTCTCATTTTGGGCTGCTCTCTTTCTCCCCTCTCCCCACCACCACCTCTGGGGTCCTGTCTCTGCCAGCAGTCAGCCATCGAGTGTGACATTTTCCATGAAAAGGACGATGAAGGAAAAGGCGAGGAGGAGACCGCAAGACGGCTGGATCTCCTCAGCCCTGACTGGGTAGGTGGCCGTGGCCTAAGTGGTGATTGGCAGAAGGCGAGGGAAGCATATCAACCGCAGAATGGAACTGTTGTTTCAGTTATGGGTGCCTTGAGTTTTAACGTTTGGTTGCGTTTTTTAATTGCTCGTTTTTTGCATCTTTTCCTTGCAGGTTCCAATTATGTCACCATTTTCGAGTGTTTCCTCCCTGTCCTCCCTGGATTCCCTTTGGGACTCCCTCAATGAGGTACGTAGCAGACAGAGCAGGAGGGAAGCCCTGCTGAGCTGGATAACCCTGAGGCTGGGGAGGAGGAGGAGGAGGAGGAGGAGGAGGAGGAGGAGGAGGAGGAAGCCGGCTGGCCGGTCAGGCCACCTTCTGGACTGGTCGTGAGCAAGGGGGCAGGCAGGCAGGCAGGCAGGCAGGGGGCTGCTAAGGGTATGCTTGCTGCCCTACTTGTCCTGATGGACCAGCCCCCCATGGCACGAGGGCTGTAGGGCTTCCCTGGCTAGCGACTCAATGTGGGTTCCTGTCTCATTCTGGGCTGCTCTCTTTCTCCCCTCTCCCCACCACCAATGCCACCACCTCTGGGGTCCTGTCTCTGCTGGCAGGCAGCCTCTGAAGTGGCTATCAAGGAGGAAGAGCCACAGGAAGTACCAGAGAGCCCCCCAGAGGAGGACGGGGAGGCCCTTTATTTGCCGTGCCCCCCACCTGGAGAACAGCTGGAGGCAAGCGTAATCGAGGTCAGACGAAACATACATTCATTCATGACATATGAAAAGCTTCCCTGAACAGGGCTGTCTTCACATGTCTTCTAAAAGTCAGATAGTTGTTTATTTCTTTGACATCTGGCGGGAGGGCGTTCCACTGGGCGGGTGCCACTACCGAGAAGGCCCTCTGCCTGGTTCCCTGTAACTTCACTTATCGCAGTGGGGAACCGCCAGAAGGCCCTCAGCGCTGGATCTCAGAACGATGGGGGTGGAGATAATTCTCCTGGGTTGCTTTTGGTTTGGTGTTTGTTTTGTAAGATATCTCTTTTGAATGCGTTTCCAGGTGCCTCCTGCCAAAGGAAGTTATTAATTGCAAAGTGGGTTTGGCGATAATAAAACCATGTTGGCACTTCGCAAAGCCAGTTCTCTCTGGGGGTTTCCTGCCTCCTATACCTTCCCCCCACCCTCTTGTTCTTGGTTTTGTGTCTCGTTCAGATCTCTCCAAGGCTGACCACATGAGAACCTGGGAGAGGAGTGTTCCCTCCTGACTACAACCCTTTCGTATAACGCCTTGCCCCCCCCCCAAAAAAGGAGGGATTATGACAGCCTGCCACCACAAGGGCCCTTCTTCGTGTGGCTCCTTCACAAACGGTCTGGAGGGCAGCAACACAAGAAGGGGCCTTTTCTGTGGTGGCTCCCCACTTGCGGAATGCTCTCTCCAGGGAGGCTCATCTGGCACCTTCATTATGTATCTTTGGGTGCCAAGCAAAGACGTTTCTCTAGAACAGAGCTTCCCAAACTGTGTGCTCCTCCCAGGGCTGGAAAGGGGCTAGTTGAACTGAATCCCTGTGTTGCGAAATGAGGCATGTCTCCAAATTGTGTCACCAACGTGGAAAGTTCTGCTCTAGAACCAGCCTTGGGCTAATTGGACAACGCATGGCCTTTTCAACATGCTTGTGGATTGGGAGGTTGGCTTATGAGTTCGTTTTTGTTTTTAATACATATGTTGTGTTTTTATTTTGTATTTTTATGCTGTAAGCCGCCCTGACAGCTTCAGATGAAGGACGGCGTACGGATTTAATCAATCAATTGTTTGTTTGTTTGTTTGTTTGATTGATTAATGATTGCGGCATTTTCCCAGAATCTGGAGGTGAATTGTTTACTTTTCTCACAGGACTGCGAGGAAGAGAGGCCTCCGAAGACCCCCACTTGCTTGGGTTCCATTATCTCCCGGATTCGCAAGATCTTCAGAAGAGCGCTGCCGCCAGCACCACCAGTGCCACCAGAGCAACCCAATACAAGAGGCAGCAGTGGGGTGCAGGGGGAAAGGAGGCCACTCTGCACGTGGCTCAGGCGCTGGATGCGGCAGCATCGCAGCTGTGTCCACCCTGAACCAAGATGAGGAGGAGTTGGGAGGCTTGCACCGATCCGCCCAGGGGGATTTTGCCACCCCCCCTGGGATGACACTTGGGGCGATACCCCCCCACACACACACCCCACCTTCCTCCGCCAGTGGTGGCAGGGGAAGTAGCACCTGGAGGCGCCAGAGTCCTAAGGGACATTTCCTTTTTGTTGTCCTTGCACAGGTCTTAATCCTTGTGGTCCAAACTGGAGAGGAGGAAGAAAATATCAGAGCGCGGAGGCAAGCGGGGCAAGAAACCCAAACTCTCGTGGCCCTACGCCGGCGTCCCACACGGCCAGCCCCAGTCCTAGAGCCCGACACCTTTTGAGAAGACAGCGGGCAAAGGGTGGACGGCGAAGGAGAAGTGCGAGAGAACGACAGCGTCTGCGGTGGTGGAGGAGAAGGCAGGACTGAGAGGGGAGCGATCCTGGAAGGTGGCTTGAAAAGAAAGGGCAATATGAGGGAGAGAAACTGCTAGCTCACGCTGCCCACGCCCAAAGGAGGAGGAAGGAAAGGAGGAAAGCAAGCGAGCAAGAAGGGACAGCTAAAGAAAGAACTGAGAAAAGAGACAGCGAGACCTTCTGTGGGTCAAAGAAATTACAATAAGAAGGAAACTGAGTTTCCTCCCTCCAGAGCTTGCTAATGGTCCTGCATTGTTCTATTTCCTTTTTATGTATAATTCTGTATTATATTGTTGAATTGTTGTCTTAGGTGATAAGCCTATAAAGGAAGGATATAAGGGAAGGGGGGAGGTATTAAGGGAAGACTTTGAAAGGAAAGGCAGAAAATAAAAAGGGGTGGGGGAAAATAAGTGGGAGGGAACGCGTAAAGGGAAGATGCAAAGCATTATATAAATTTTGTTTGTTTGTTTGAAATAAAGAAGCTAACCATTGAATCTGCATGGATCTTAAAATCATTTTGTGGAATGTTAATGGGCTAAATTGTAAGACTAGGAGGAGGAGACAGAGTGACTCCCCCTGCAGCTGCTCAGCTTTCATGGACTTAGAGGAGAAGGTCTGGTGAGAACCAACTGGCTGCAGCCTTCTTAAACAGAGCTCTCCTCAGCAATCGGATGCCTGTGGTTCCCAGGCCTAACTTGGCCCTTCCTGCTCTCTGCCTGGACCCTTGGCTTTGCAGTCATTTGCATTCCCTGACCTCTGGCTTGTCTGACTACGCGGGATGCTGTCTGCCCAACCCTCGGAATGGGCTTGGCTTCGTAGGCGGTTTCATGCAAGAGTTCTTGGAGACTTGTCTCCTGTTTGCTTGGCCTAACCTTCCACCGAGCTTTGCACTCTGTTGTCACGGGACTCAGAACAGGGCTACGGCCAGCAAGCCTGTTGGATCCGGCCCATGTGCCCTGAAGCCCAGAGGCCAAGCAGATGCCTGGGGGAAACCTCTAGGCAAGATCAGAGCTGTGGGCATGAGAGTTTGGAGAAAGTAGCAGAAGATCTGAGAAAAGCCATGAAACTACATGGGCAAAAGACTTGAGGGGTACTTTCTAACCTTACTAGGCCTGTCAAGTTTTATCTCAAAGCATCTCCTCCTGCAAACCTCCTGCCAATTGTATGTGTCAATTTACATATTCCTGTCCTCCCTGCATGCCAGTAAAGATTGATTGATTATATTCTTACTGGGCAAAAAGATCTGTGTATTCCTGCTATTTTACTATCTTAATAGACCCAACTTCCATATCATTCATTGGGCGTTATTTAGAAATAACCTTAGTCCTGAACGCAGCATTCTTGGGCCATTTGGGATATGACAGCGACACATTTGGTCCCTCAGCTCTGGGGATTTCCCTGGCTTTAGCAGTCTAAATAGGTGTCCTGTTTTGCCAGGCCTCTTTTGCCAAGGCAACACGCGTAGTTGTCTTGGGATTCTAGCTCCATAGATCTTCATTTTGCATATATCTCAAATGCTGAAAATGGATTTAAAGCAGCAGCAATGGGCACAAGCCCCTGGGGCTTCATGTTCCGCGTGTATTTCTTTCTCGCAGCCTGTATCCCAGGGGATACCTGATCAAGTCCTTTGATCTTTCTGAAGCTAATCTGGGGTCATCCTGGCTGATTTCGCACAGTCATATTTCCTAGGAAATATTGTGCACTTCCCTCTCCAAGCTGAGTGAATGGTAAGTGAAACCTCAAATGTGATGTACAGACCCTCCAAGTACCCCTGTTTTCCAGGGACCGTCCGGGATTTAATTCCACATTTGCTGTTTGAGCCACTCAAGGCTCCCGGAAGTTATCAAGGTGAGACTTCTTCCACTTCCAATTATCGAAATCATAGTGATTTCCTCTTCCAGAAGCTCAAGAGATATTTCTGGAGATTGCCTAATCACCAGGCACAACAACAGTGTGATGTTGTTAATTGCACAGTGGCTGGAAAAGAACGTTGGTGCAGAGAATATTTCCTGTGCCAGAAACCGACCGATTTCTCCAAGATTTGGTGCAGGTGAAAGGCTGAGGGGAGCAGGGATGTGTCTACATGGTGCTTAACACCTCTGAACCTTGCCCAGATTGGGAAAGCCACTGCACCTTTCGTCTTGCATGAGTCTTTTGATTATTCTGCTTGGCTGGCTCAGGGCATCAGAGGAGCCACAGGGGAGGAGGAGGTGGAGCCAGAATGAAACCTTTGCTGCTTCTCTGGCTATTTCAGCTGCTAAAGATGCCCCATGGGCTCTGTGGGAACCGGAAGGCAAAATGCCCCTTGAATCTGATCAGGGATGAATCTGATGTACAAAATTACTACCAGTACCAGTCTGGAGATCTTCTTATTAGTGGGATCATATCTCCAAAACATTTGCACAAGCAAGTTCTATATGTCTTTACACAGACACCCTTCCCCAAGACTGAGATGTAAATAATCATCCACACATACCCTCCAACATTTCCCCGAGGAAAATAGGGACGTCCTATTCCATAATAATAACTTTATTATTTATACCTCACCCACCACTCTGGGTGGCTTCCAACATAGACAAAAGCAGAATAAAGCATTAGACATGAAGAAAACTTCCCTATACCTTCAGGCATCTCGGGGGTCGGATAACAGCATACCCTCCAACATTTCTCTGGTGCAAAGAGGGGCATCCTGAGCACGCCTCCCAATATTGTTATGAAGAGGGAAAGAGAAAGGGAGAAGCATGGTGATCAGTTGAAGCTCAACGGAGGAAAGATGGTATGTCGATGAAAGAAATAAACGATAAAATGATAAGAAACAAAGTGTCAGGGGTCAAGGTAAAGAGGCGTCTCTTCAGCATTCAGCAGCAATTATGCAATAAAGACGACAGCGTAGAGCCCCTCAGCTATGCCCTAAATCACAAGGTTGCTCTGGTGACCAAAAGTGAGAGAAAACCTGCACACCACATAAACAACTTTAAAAAGTAATGAACAAACTATTTTTGCCCCTCTTTCCCTGTTTGACATCATCATCTCATGACCTCCCCCACAGCAGCATAGATTTTCAGAATGTAGTTGTACACAGCTGGTTCTGGATGTAAGAGATGCTGAAGAAACTCATCTCCAGATGCAGAACATTGCACCAAATGCCCAAACAAGGACAGGGACCAATGTGTCCCCAAGATTACCACCTTCTGGGGTTGTGAAGAACATTTGGGAATCATTTTAACTTCCATTGCCCTCGTCTTGTCTTTAACAGCAGGTATCGTGTTGGGAATCTTCATTAAATTCAAGGAAACTCCCATAGTCAAAGCCAACAACCAGGACCTCTCCTACATTCTCCATTGATATAAATGCTTTATGATTCACTGATAAAGCATTTACTGTACATTAATTAGCCAAGGTTGCATCCTACCTAAACTTTCATCACTCCATACAAGTTGAAAGCTTACTAGACTCTCGGTCTTATAGCAATTCAACCTGTAGCATCCCAATGAAAAGTGCTATATAAATTTAATAAATAAAGGTCCTGAGAAAGCTGACTTGTTTGTTTGTTTGTTTGTTTGTTTGTTTGTTTGTTTGTTGAATCTATATACTGCCCCATACGCGGAGGTCTCAGGGCGGGTCACAGAACAAAATTAATATACAAAACCAGAAGATATATAATCAAAATAAAAACAACAACCCAATAACACCCCAAAAAGAAGCACATTTTAAAAGGGCAAAGGATGTCAATCAAATCAACCAAAAAGGAACATTTTTGCCTAATGTCCAAAGGCGTATAATGAAGGCGCTAGGTGAACTTCCCTGGGGAGAGCATTCCACAGACGGGGAGCCACTGCAGAGAAGGCCCCGTTCTTGTGTTGCCACCCTCCTGACCTCTTGAGGAGGAGGCACCCGAAGAAGGGCCTCAGAAGATGATCTCAGGGTCCGGGTAGGATCATATGGAAAGAGGCGGTCCTTGAGGTATTGCGGTCCTGAGCCATTTAAGGCTTTCTAGGTCAAAGCCAGCACTTTGAATGGGGCCCAGAAATGAATTGGTAGCCAGTGCAGTCGGACCAGGATCAGTGTATTGTGCACTAGCTGAAGTTTCCGAACTGTCTTCAGAGGCAGCCCTACGTATAACGCATTGCAGTAATCTAACCTTGGGATTACCAGAGCATAGACAACAGTAGTTAGGCTATCCCTGTCCAGATAGGGGCGTAGCTGGACCACCAACCAAAGCTGATGGAAGGCACTCCCCGCCACTGAGGAGTCCCGAGCCTCGAGCGACAGCAAAGGGTCCAGGAGTACCCCCAAGCTATGAGCCTGCTCCTTCAGAGGAAGCGTAACCCCATCAAGCGCAGGCGACCTCCCACCCATCTGGTCTAGGGAACCACCCACTAACAGTGCCCCGGTCTTATGTGGATGGAGCTTCAGTTGGTTGGCTCTCATCCAGTCCATTGCCGAGACAAGACACTGGTCCAGCACTTCCACTGCCTCCCCTGCAGATGTGAAGGAGAAATAGAGCTGAGTGTCATCAGCATAATTCTGACAACATACTCGAAACCTCCAGATAACCCCACCCAGCGATTTCATGTAGATGTTCAACAATGTGGAACATAGGACTGAGCCCTGCGGAACCCCACATTCAAGGTTCCCAGCGCTGAAAAGTAACACCGTCTGGGAATGACCATCCAAGTAGGACTGGAACCACCACCACCATCTGGTGTGCGGCCACATGCTCCAAAACCTTGCTCAGCAAAGGGAGATTAGCAACACTTATTTCCCTAATCAAGTGGTGCATGGATTTTAGGAAATAGGTCAAATAAATAGATAAATACATATTAATAAATACTTGATAAAGAATAACAAAGCTGCTAGAATGCTAGCCTGGCTTCTGCACAGACAATTTGTTTATGAGTAGAGAAGTTTCTGCTCAAAGACGAGGAGCAAGTTGGCTCCATGTGCAACAGAAGCTCCCCTTCTGCAGAAAATGTCAAAGGGGAAGGGAGAGCCTAAGGCTCAGAGCAACCTTTCTCCCCTCCACCAACCCCAGAGAGCTTCCCTCTGTTGGAGAAGCCTTTCAAAGAAGTGGTGGAAATTCACTTGAAGTTGCTTTAAAACCACCAACGTGCTACTTCCCTTCAGGGGAGAACCAGAAGGGAGCGGCAGGAATCAAATCCATCCAAAGTGGCCTACTAGAAGAAGAAGAGTTTGGATTTGATATCCCGCTTTATCACTACCCTAAGGAGTCTCAAAGCGGCTCACAATCTCCTTTTCCTTCCTTCCCCACAACAAACACTCTGTGAGGTGAGTGAGACTTAGAGACTTCAGAGAAGTGTGACTGGCCCAAGGTCACCCAGCAGCTGCAGGTGGAGGAGCGGGGAAGCGAACCCGGTTCACCAGATTACGAGTCCACCGCTCTTAACCACTACACCACACTGGCTCTCTAAAGCATCCCTAACAGATAGCCATCCAAACTCTGCTTAAAAACCTCCAAGGAAGGAGTGTCGATGGTCGGATCCAGATGCAGGCCTCTTCTTTGGTCCTTGGAAGCAAAGTTCAGGCCAAACTTCCAATTCCCCAAAACACCTTTTGACTTTTCTCCATCATGTTTTTCTCCAGCTCTGCACCTGCTGCCAGAGCCATTCAAGACTTCGGAAAGTTAGTGTCATGAAACTTATTCCACTTGGAATAATCAAAATTATAGTCATCTCATCTTCTGAAAGCTCAGGAGATATTTCTGGAGATTGCATGAGCCTCGGAAAGCAACAACAGCATGACAATATTAATTGCGCTGTGTCTGGGAAAGAAAAAGTTAGTGCAGAGAATATTTCCTGTGTTGGAGACAGACTGAGACAAGCTGTAGAACTGGCGAAAGAGGAGTGTGCCTGCCTTGTGCTTCCTAGCTCTGAAGGTAGAGTTGAAAACCACCCAGATTGGGAAAGCCCAGGCAGTCTGGCCTTGCAAGACTCTTTGGGTTCTTCTGCGTTGTCTTCTTAGCGGGAGGAGACAGAGCCAGAATGAGATCCCTGCTCCGTCTGTTGCTGCTTCTGCTGCTCATGATGCCCTTTGGAGTCTGCGGGAACCACAAGGCGAAATGCCCCTTGAATCTGGTCAGGGATCAAACGGATGCTCGCAATTACTACCGGCCGGGACACTTTCTCATCAGTGGGATCATATCTCCAAAATACTTTAAGGAAACTCCATACGTCTTTTCTCAGACACCCTTCGCCAGGATTGAACAGTATGTACTTCACAGTTTCATGGTTCTCCAGTCCTTCTAGTGGTTCTTATTTATCAAGGAAATAGCTCCTTTCTCAGGGCTGGGGAGCCAAGGGCTGATGTTGCAGGACCTGACCATTGGTCTTGCTGGCTGGGGGTGATGGGCGCTGGGGGGGTCCAGTAAAAGATTCCACACACACCTCTCCTATTTCAATGTTCTCTGGGTCTTCCTTAGTGAAACACTCTCCTACCTTTGATTCTGTGTTGCTTTCAGTAGAATGCAAGGATGCCAATGAATCTGATAAGGGATCAAAAGGATGCAATGTATTTCCTCACCTGCAGGATGCCAAGGCTCAAAGGCTTTATTCAATATTATTTCATTTGGACAATTTAGCATCTGTCGTCAAGGAATCTTAGTTTTACAAATGGATTTTTAAGACCCTCTGCGTGACGTTTAGTGGCTGATTTAAAAAAAATAGAAGTGTCTTAAGTAACTCTTGAGGGACGCGGGTGACACTGTGGGTTAAACCACACAGCCTAGGACTTGCCGATCAGAAGGTCGGTGGTTCGTATCCCTGCCACGGGGTGAGCTCCTGTTGCTCGGTCCCTGCTCCTGCCTACCTAGCAGTTCGAAAGCACGTCAGCGTGCAAGTAGATAAATAGGTACCGCTCTGGCGGGAAGGTAAACGGCGTTTCCATGTGCTGCTCTGGTTCGCCAGAAGTGGCTTAGTCCTGCTGGCCACATGACCTGGAAGCTGTATGCCGGCTCCCTCGGCCAGTAAAGCGAGATGAGCGCCGCAACCCCAGAGTCAGCCACGACTGGACCTAATGGTCAGGGGTCCCTTTACCTTTAAGTAACTTTTGAAAATGGTTAGATTTTTATGGGTGAAGAGCAGGGATGATATGCTTCAAATAAAATGATTATATGGAAAAATACAGACCAGGGGGTGTCCTCATTGGTGTAGTGGCTGATCCAGAATTTTAACACACACTCAAACCTGCAAGCCACAAGTCCTCATTTGTAACTAAAAGAGGACTAAGGTATTTGGTGCTTCTCCTCCTTCAATAAAATTGTCTCTTATTCTAGCCCCTTGGAAAAAGCCAAAGACCACTGCAGCAAAAGCAGCCTTTGCAGCAGTTTCCCAGTATATCACAAATTTTGAGGGGCGCCTTCATTTCTTACTCATAGAACCGCAGTAGAAAAGAATCATAGAGTTGTAGAGATGGAAGGGACCTGGAGGAATCTCACCTGAAGCATCCATGACACATGGTCACCTTCGGAGGGAGTCTGTTCCACTGTTAAACAGCTCTGTGTGCTGTTTGCATCAAAGCAGAGATTTCCAAATTTTTGTTCTATGCTAGAAAGCAAAAGGTTTGATATTAATGCAATAGGATAAATAAATACTAATCTTTGTGGATAATATAACATCCCCACCCACATTCATATGAATATACATTTCACTCTTTTTAAAGGATTCATTTATTGCAGGGAGGCAAATAGGTCCTACTGGTACATGTTGTCTTTTCTGCTCACCATCCAAGAGATCAACCAGGATCTCAGTCTCTTACCCAACATCACCCTGGGCTACAACATCTATGAGAACCATTTCGATGCAAGGATGACTTCGGATGCCATGCTAGAGCTGCTTGCAGGCAGTGGATGCAATATTCCCAATTATCACTGTGGAGAACAGAATCACCTGCTGGCTGTTCTTGAAAGAGGCAATACTGTCATCTCAAGAGTGATTTCAGCCTTGTCAGGCATCTACAAAATCCCACAGGTAAGTAGTGGGAGAGCATGGAAGCACAGAGAATTTCAACTGCGTAAAATACTACTTTCTCTTTGGATAGGTCAAGCAGGGATATTTTTAAAAATGGGGAAATCCTGAGCTATGGATCCTACATCCCTTTTTCAAAACGGAGCCTTCACCAACTTGTCACCTCCAGATGTTTCAGACTAAAACTCCCATCAGCCTCAGCCAGCAGTGATTTAGATAGATATCAGTCATTTCAGATAATTAAATACCATATTTTTCGCTCTATAACACGCACCTGACCATAACACGCACATCGTTTTTAGAGGAGGAAAACAAGGGAAAAAACATTCTGAATGAAACAGTGGATGTATCATTTTTGTGCTTCATGCTGTGGCCACAGACATGTGATCTGATGGTGAATTTGGGCTGACCCAATGCAAAGATCCTGAGGATCCATGTGGATCCATGCTTTTTAACCACATTTTTTCACCATTGCAGCCCCAGGCAACAGTGGGTGCATGATTTTTTTTGGGGGGGCAGGCTGTAGCCATGGACATGCTATGTGCTCTGATGGTGAATTTGGGGTGACCCAGTGCAAAAATCCTGAGGAGCCATGTGGATCCATGCTTTTTAACCACATTTTAAGTGGGGAGGGAAGGAAAAACACAGAAGGGCTAAGAATGCAGGAGTGGGGTATAACGGGAGGGAGGAAAGGAAGGCAAAAGTTTCCCCCACGCACCCACCCAAGCCAGCCAGCCCTCTCTCTCTCTCTCTCTCTCTCTCTCTCTCTCTCTCTCTCTCTCTCTCTCTCTCTCCCACCTGCATGTTTTCAGCAGCACCGGAGCACAGAGAGGAAGGAACGGCACTCTGCTTTTCCCCTCTTCTTGCCTGGAGGGGAGGGGCTTTCCCTGCTCTTTGTTCCGTTTCAGCAAACACAGCAAAGAAACAGAGAAGGGGGGCAGTAAGACCCTGAGGCAGAATGCAGGAAAGCAGCCGCTTCCTCTTTTCAGGTTTCCCTTCTCCGTGAAGCGCGATTTGATTTTTGCCTAATTTTTCGGCTCCAGGGACCACACATTCGCTCAATAACACGCACAGGCATTTCCCCTTCCTTTTTAGGAGAAAAAATCTGCATGTTATAGAGAGAAAAATACGGTATCTGTTATGCTGAAAGTAAAATAAATTGCTGATCTTTTGCTTTCCTTCCTAGATCAGTTATGGCTTCACTGCCCAGGTTCTTGAAGGTACAACCCTGTTCCCTTTTGTCTACCGGATGACTCCCAAAGAGGAAAGTCAGTACCAGGGGATTGTTGAATTGCTCCTGTATTTTGGATGGACGTGGATTGGCCTCTGCACTCCAGACAATGACAGTGGAGAAAGATTTGAGAGCGCTGTGAAACCTCTGATGCTCAGCAAAGGGATCTGCATTGCTTTATCAAAAAGAGTACCAGAAAAAGATCTATATCAATTTATCAGGCCTGGGGAACCTTTTTCCCTGTGGAGACAAGTTGGGGTATTTGTTTCCTATATAACCAATGCACTGGGTATCGCAATACTCATGGTAATCAACAATATCTATGAGAAGGAAATAGGGGTGAAAGTCTGGATCACAACAGCTTTGCTAGAAAACAGAATTGGCTTTTCCCTCCCTTCAAATTACTTCCAGCACCTCCATGGTTCTCTGTCCTTTGCAATTCAGACTGGAATAAGGAGCAGCAAAGGTGGCAAATATAAATTGCAGACCAATCTTGAGGATTATTTGAATCAAGCATTTCAGTGTTCATATTCAAAGCACCTGTTGTCCGTGAAAGGCAGGATAAGATGCAGAGAGGAGGAGAAACTGCAGCCATTGCCCCAAGGGGGGCGTGAGAGAGTCCTGTCTTATGACAGCTATGGCACTTACATCCATGTTCAGGCTGTGGCTCAGGCCTTGCATGCTTCGCTTTCCTCGAGATCCCAGAGGAGGCTGATGGTGGAGGAAGGAGAGCAATGGGGACCCCAAAGGCTACAGCCGTGGCAGGTATTTCCTTCCCCCTTTTGCAACCTGCAGTCCACACAGATGCTGATCTTGACTGGGGATAGACCTGTAAAATATCATAGTTACTATTAGTATTAATAATAGTAGCATACCGCCCAACATTTCTCTGATGAAAATAGAAACATCCCATTCCATAATGATAATCTTTCTGTTTATAGCCAGTGCTTTTTTCAGGTGGGAACTCGCTGGAACTCAATTCTGGCCCCTCTCAGGTGGGTGCCATTGCCATTGTAAGAAGGAGGTGTTCATGGTGAGTTCTGGCACCTTCTTTTCTAGAAAAATAGCACTGTTTATACATCTTCTTCAGTTGCCTCAGCACTCTGGGCAGCTCCCAACATAAAGAAATTCAAATATTAAACATTTAAAAATTCCTGATATAGGATTGAACGGCTTGTGGGCTGAAAATCTCCACATCCACCAGAATTTCTCCAATGAATATACGGACATTCTAAGGAAAAGTGGGGAATTTCGGGATCAAATGCAAAACTGTCTCTAATTCAGGGACATCCCTGGAAAATTGGGGCACTTGCAGGGTCTGTAGTAAGAGAAATGGCTGAATGGGAATTCCAGTCTACATGAGATACACGTAGGCCCCAAATCAGAAGAGGTTGAAGTGAGTAGGACTGAGATATCCATCTTGGCTTCAAGCTTTCTCAGTGCTGGTGTTTTCCCCTGTGATTCCAGCTCCACCCTTTCTTGAGAGAAATCCGGTGTCTGAATACTTCCAGAGGCAGGCTGTGCTTGGATGAGAACTGGCAGTTGCCAGCGGACTTTGATATTGTCAACTGGGTGATGTCTCCCAATAAGTCTCGTTACGATGTGAAAATTGGGAATATAAGGAGAGAGACGTCTGCTGGCATAAAGTTCACCATTAACCCAGAAGCTATTGAGTGGCCCAAGAAATTCAACAAGGTAAGGGGAATCACAGAGAGGGGAGGCTAGGAGATCCTGAATATATTTTTCCTTGAACAACTGCTGCAAAATGACTATATCAGGTTGATCAATGATGTCTTGACCGTCCAATAACAGCTGCAACCTCCACTCCTTCTTTCCACAGCAGCTGAGATAGGAGGGGAATTTGGGGTGCTCAGAGAAAGGATAGAGCCCAGAGGTCCTTAGAAAAGACACTATCTATTTCCAAACCAGACTGAGAATTTAAGAATTCTGGACAGAATGTTTAACCGAATGGACTACGTAGAAGAAAAGGGAAAACACCTAGTAAAAGTGAACAATTGGGTTTTCATACATGCAGAAGGATGGAAAGCAATTTATTTTAGAAATGATAATTACTGATTTATTATGGATTTTTTTAATTTGTGTACTCAGTTCACTTGTAGATGTTGCAAATGTTAAACTATTGTACGTGCAGAAACTAAGAAGTGCACAGTTGTTGGTGAAGGATGATAAGTTTTTTTTAAAAACCCTATTGTAATATAAGGTTAATGTTAAGGGATGGCATATGAACTAAACCTTGCATGCCTCAAGAACAGAGTGAGGGAAACCACTATTTGGAAAAGTAATATTAAATGTGTCTTAATTAGCGGTTGAGAGATTATCAGAATCCTGAAATTTGGGGAAATCACATGTCAGACCCATTGTCATTTGCTTTGAAGTTTTTTTAAGAAGGGAAGCAGGTAAATGGAGGAGAGGAAACAGAGTTCTGTGGTGCAAACCTCAGTTGTCCTGAACTAATTATGAAGAACAAGATATTTTGGTCGCCCCAATGGTCAGTGGGGGGGTTGAAAGGACCCTAATGAGGGGTCAAAGGCTGCAGTCCAGAGATCTGTTTGAATTCACTCTATGTGTAAATTAAGGTAAAGGTAAGGGGACCCCTGACCATTAGGTCCAGTCGTGGCCGACTCTGGGGTTGCGGTGCTCACCTCGCTTTATTGGCTGAGGGAACCGGCGTACAGCTTCTGGGTCATGTGGGCAGCATGACTAAGCCGCTTCTGGCGAACCAGAGCAGCGCATGGAAACACCGTTTACCTTCTCGCTGGAACGGTACCTATGTATCTACTTGCACTTTGACTTGCTTTCGAACTGCTAGGTTGGCAGGAGCAGGGACCGAGCAACGGGTGCTCACCCCGTCGTGGGGATTCAAACCGCCGACCTTCTGATCAGCAAGTTCAAGGCTCTGTGGTTTAACCCACAGTGCCACCAACGTCCCTATGAGTGAATTACATACCCACAAATACTCCTCACTGTTCCTCTTTTTTGCACCTTCTTGTCTTTCTGGTTAGGCCGTACCTCGTTCCAGGTGTACAGAAATATGTCGACCTGGATATGCCAAGGTGGTTCTACAAGGAAAGCCTATTTGCTGCTATGCTTGTGCTCGGTGTGCGGAAGGGACCTTCTCCACTCGGGAAGGTGGGTGATTCCAAGGGGGAAGAAATTCCTGGAGAGAGTAAACACAGGACAGAAATTCAGTCTCATACACTTTTTGTGAGAATTCTGCAGACATTGTGGAATGTGGCTCCTTCCTCAACTTCTTTAGGATTACATCCTGGAAGAGAATTGAAAGGAATGATCATAAGGAAGAAATCTCTAGTATTTCTTCAAATCGTAATCAAGTTCAGATCATTAGGGATACAGATAGGTAGCCGTGTTGGTCTGCCATAGTCAAAAAAATAATAATTCTTCCAGTAGCACCTTAAAGACCAACTAAGTTAGTTCTTGGTATGAGCTTTCGTGTGCATGCACACTTCTTCAGATACACTAAAACAGAAGTTGCCAGATCCTTCTATATAGTGAGGACACATCCTTCTATATAGTGAGAAGGTGGGGAGGGGTATTACTCAGAAGGGTGGTGGGAATGGGAGATTGGCAGATAGCTGAGATGAGTCTGTTGACGACTCTTAACGACTGCAGTAGGTCTTACAGGAAAAGGCAAGGGGTGAGAAGGTGAAAAGTGGCTTAGTCATGTATAATGAGATAAGAATCCAGCCTGCAATAAACCCAGATGCAAACTTTGCTGCCACATACACCCGGACAACACCATTACTGGCCCCAACAACATCACACATACCATCTCGGGACTATTTAATTGCTCATCGTCTAACATTGCCAACAGTGTCCTTCAGCTCTCTATATTGGACAAACAGGCCAAACCTTACGCCAAAGAATAAACGGACATAAATCTGACATCAAGAATCACAAAACAGAGAAACCAGTAGGAGGACACTTCAATCTCCCAGGACATTCTATACAAGATCTCAAAGTAGCTGTTTTACTACAAAGGAATTTCAGAAATAGACTGGAAAGAGCTGCTGAATTGCAACTCATTACCAAACTTAAAACCATGGAGAGACCTGGTCTGAACAAAGACATTGGATTCTTATCTTATTATACATGACTAAGCCACTTTTCACCTTCTCACCCCTTGCCTTTTCCTGTAAGACCTATTGCAGTCGTTAAGAGTCGTCAACAGACTCATCTCAGCTATCTGCCAATCTCCCATTCCCACCACCCTTCTAAGTAATACCCCTCCCCACCTTCTCACTATATAGAAGGATCTGGCAACTTCTGTTTCAGTGTATCTGAAGAAGTGTGTATGCACACGAAAGCTCATACCAAGAACTAACTTAGTTGGTCTTTAAGGTGCTACTGGAAGGAATCATTAGGGATGTAAGTGATGCTACAGCTATTCTTTTTCTCTTCCCCAGATGCAGAACATTGCACCAAATGCTCAGAAGATCAGTATCCAAACAAGGACAGAGATCAATGTGTCCCCAAGATTATCATCTTCCTGACTTACGGAGAATATTTGGGAATTGTTTTAGCTTCCGTTGCCCTCTTCTTGTCCTTAACAGCAGGCATTGTGTTGGGAATCTTCATTAAATACAAGGAAACTCCCATAGTCAAAGCCAACAACCGGGACCTCTCCTACATCCTGCTCGTCTCCCTCCTGCTTTCCTTTCTGTCCTCCTTCCTCTTCATCGGGCGCCCAAGGAAAGAGACCTGCCTTCTCCGACAAACGGCCTTCAGCATCATCTTCTCAGCTGCTGTTTCTTCTGTCTTGGCAAAGACCATCACGGTGGTGCTGGCCTTCCTGGCCACAAAGCCCGGGAACAGGGTGAGGAGATGGCTGGGCAAGAGTCTGGCCAACTCCATTGTCATCTCCTGTTCCGGGGGGCAAGTTCTCATCTGCACCATCTGGCTGGGCTCTTCTCCCCCATTCCCAGAGCCCGACATGCACTCCCAGGTGGAAGAGATCATCCTGCAATGCAACGAAGGGTCTGTGGCCATGTTCTACGTTGCCCTCGGCTACCTGGGCTTCTTGGCTGCCACCTGCTTCACGGTGGCTTTCCTAGCCAGGAAGCTGCCTGGCTCCTTCAACGAAGCCAAGCTGATCACCTTCAGCATGCTGGTCTTCTGCAGTGTTTGGGTGTCTTTTGTGCCCCCCTACCTGAGCACCAAGGGCAAGTACATGGTGGCCGTGCAGATCTTCTCTATGTTGGCCTCCAGTGCTGGGCTTCTGGGCTGCATCTTCCTTCCCAAGTGTTACGTTATTGTGCTGAGGCCTGATCTGAACACAAAGGAGCACCTGACAACAAGGAATTAAGGGGCATCTGATTCTTAAAATAGTCCATGTTCATGATGTCTAGAAGTGCATAAAGGAAACATAGCTACTCATCAATGTTGCTTATTCTCCATCTCTGAAAGAGATTGTGTTCATTCTTAGCTTAGGTTTTAGGAAGTCCTGTTGCCATGAACAGTAAGATGGGAGGAAATGTTTTGCTACCTTGCTTTGCCAAGGACTACAGTGAGTCCTGGTCTACTGCCCTTAGTTTGTAACCTATGATCTTTTAATAATTTTGTGTTTTGGGGATTTATATTTATCTCACAACAAGATAGGCTGGAGGGAGAGAGGAGTTAGGTTTTTGAGTCTGTTTCCTTTGTCATGACTACCTATTAACCATATCAATTCTAATATTCAGCAATACTGTTTGGTTATGCCAGTTCTATGTATTCAATTTTCTATGCTCCATTTCCCGCATTTATGCGCTATCATTCATAATCTGATGTCAGGGAACTGACATCGGAGCAAGAGGCGAAGGGGAGGCTCCCAGATGATGCTGGCGAAGGACCCAGCAGCAGGGGGAGAAACAGCTCAGTAGAGGGGGAAGCCAATCAGCGCAACACCAGGGATAAAGGGAGCCAGACGGGGGAAGTGGAGAGAGGGCTCCAGGACTCTTCACTGGACATCAGTGAGGAGAGCCCAGGTCCTCCGCTACCCACACCTACCCTGCGCAGAAGACTCCCGCACAGTGAGAGGAGGAGGAGACTGGGTGTCAAACAACTTTTATGTTGGAAGAGGTTCAAGAAACGCCCACTGACGGATTCTGCCAGTGACTGAGGCAGCCACCATGAGAAGGATCTGTGCAGTCAGAAAGTTTAAACAAGGCAAATTAACCGAGAAAGGCACCAGTTTACGAACAAGTAACTCATACCCATTACAGCTCACTTCACATCATTTCATTCTCCTAAGCTTTGTATATCAATAAACTGAGAAATTCATTTAAGACAGCTTCCGTAGTCTGTTGGTTTAATTTCTGTATTGTGTAAGCTCTGCTCCCTGATCCAAAGAGTAGCAACTGACCTTAGCCAAGCCGTGACTGGTATCCAATGAATTTTATTGCACTGGCCAGGGTTAGGGGCGGGCGAGGCAAGCGGGAAGAGAGGGGAGAGGGAACTCCGGCGCTCACGGGAGTGGCAGGCCGCCTACGCCAATCTGGGCGAGTCATTGTGAAAGGGGCGGGGAGAGTAGAGCTGGGGAAGGCAATGGGTCACGAAAGTCAGCAGTGGAAACAGAGAGAGGTGGGGCGGGGTTTAGTGGGGAGTGACCACGCCCACTAGGCAGGGCAAGGCAAAGCTAGGAGGAGCCTCTGGCTTGACTTATTTCATTATTACTAATATTAATTAGTAATGAAATATTTATTTGGGGGAATGTATATTATATTATATTATATTATATTATATTATATTATATTATATTATATTATATTATATTATATTATATTATATTATATTATATTATATTATATTATATTATATTATATTATATTATATTATATTATATTATATTATATTATATTATATTATATTATATTATATTATATTATATTATATTATATTATATTATATTATATTATATTATACAGGGTGAATCATAATGAAGTATACAGTTTCAATACCCTATAAAAAATAATATAATATATCTCATGTTACCTGTGACAGAATTGTAGGGGAATGTTTAACTTTTTTTAGAAACAATCACAGATATTCTATGTGTGCACCCTTTGTCACACATCACACATCACAATCGAAAATGCCGTTGCACAACAAACTCCATTTTGCTCAATTCATTTTTTAAAAAATAATATTTATTAATTTTCCAACAGTTTAAACACATTACTAAAAAAAAGACAATACAA
Source organism: Podarcis bocagei (assembly GCF_964188305.1). NCBI lineage: Eukaryota > Metazoa > Chordata > Lepidosauria > Squamata > Lacertidae > Podarcis > Podarcis bocagei. The sequence goes on from NC_138144.1 coordinate 9,141,679, forward strand.
TACAAAAACACATAAAACTAACAAAACAAAAACAAAACCCATTTAAAACACATCAAACAATTTCATTATCTTATCTTTCATTCACTTATTTCCACGACCTCCTCACACCTCCCTTTTTGTATTCCACTTCTATTAATTGTTTCAGCAATTCCGTTCCATCTTCCTCTGTTTTCTATCCTTTAATTATCCTAACACATTCTAACCTTATTTTTTCCTTTAACACTCTATTAATCTATTTATACTTAATTCCTTATAACATTTCTAATAAAGCCATATAACTTCATTCCAACATTTTCCTAACATTCATTAATTTTACAGTATTTCTGTCAATAGTCTTTAAACTTTTTCCAGTCTTCTTCCACCGACTCGGGTTTTGCCAGTCATTTCCGCCAGTTCCATATAGTCCATCAACTTCATCGGCCATCCTTCTTGGGTGGGTGAATCTTGTATCTTCCAATACTTCGCAATGAGTATTCTTGCTGCTGTTGTTGCATACATAAAAATAACAAAGAAAAAGAGGTTCTGTCCTTCTTTGGCACCAATTGGCCGACCATGCCCAGGAGAAAGGCCTCTGGTTTCTTCAGGAAGGTATATTTAAATACCTTTTTCATTTCGTTATATATTGTCTCCCAGAATGTCTTAATCCTTGGGCATGTCCACCAAAGGTGAAAGAATCTATTCTTCTCTTTTCTCCCTCCTCTTCCAGGTCTGAAGGCCCTCACAAATCTAAACTCTTCTTGACCCAAGTCCACATTCCAAAAGTCAGCAAATTCCTGTGTAAGAAAGTCTGTCAAACTTTTCTCCAATTCCGGTAGGGCTCTAATCCTCAGATTCCTCTGTTTTCCTTTACATTCAATCATAGCAATTGTCAACTTATGTTCATCAAGTTGCCTCTGCAGGGCTGGGACTCTCTCTCTCTCCAATTGTGTTACTTTACATTCCGCAGCAACGGCTTTCTCCCTGGCTTCCTCCGCAGTCTGCCGTATCAAAATAGATTCCTGTATCAATTTCTGGATGGTCTCTGTATTGGTATTCACCTTTTGTCCCAGATTATTTATACTTTCTGTATTTAAGTCAATTTTAGTAGTTGTGGCATCCACTTTCACATTTGTCACATCATCAGTTCTGTCACATTTTCCACCAATACTTTCGTTCTACCTTTATTTAGTTTAAAACCTGCTACTTCTCCAAACTTGAGAATCTGTTCAAGACCCTTGGTTTACTAGCCATGGGGTCTTCTACAGTTACCACATGGTCATCTGCAAATGCCTTGAGTTTATATGCTTTGTAACCTACAATTGGGACGCGGGTGGCGCTGTGGGTTAAACCAGAGAGCCTAGGACTTGCCGATCAGAAGGTCGGTGGTTCAAATCCCCGCAACGGGGTAAGCTCCCGTTGTTCGGTCCCTGCTCCTGCCAACCTAGCAGTTCGAAAGCACGTCAAAGTGCAAGTAGATAAATAGGTACCGCTCCGGCGGGAAGGTAAACAGCGTTTCCGTGCGCTGCTCTAGTTCGCCAGAAGCGGCTTAGTCATGCTGGCCACATGACCCGGAAGCTATACGCCAGCTCCCTCGGCGAATAAAGCGAGATGAGCGCCGCAACCCTAGAGTTGGTCATGACTGGACCTAATGGTCAGGGGTCCCTTTACCTTTAACCTACTGTTATCCCTTTTATTTCTTCATCTGATCTTCTACTTCTGACCAGGGTCTCTAAAACTAAAATAATAATGGTGACTGGGAATATCCCGCTCTTGTCCCTTTCATTATTTTGAATTTTTCTGTTATTACATTATTTACTATCATCATAGCCTGTTAGTCAGAATAAATTGAGTCAATTCCTGTAAGTAAAGTGGTACCTCGGGTTACAGACGCTTCAGGTTAAACAATGTGGGGGGGGAGAAGAAGAAGGAGGAGGAGGAGAAGGAGAAAAAGAAAATTTTATTTATATCCCGCCCTCCCTAGCCGAAGCCGGGCTAAGAGCGGCTACGAATAAAAGTAACACAGAATTCTAAAATCAATTCATTCTAAAATCAATTCAAAATCAAATTAATGGCAACCATTGGGCTACAGTTCTGTGGGGATGACCAAAGGAGGGGGTCCGACTGTGCCCTGGCTGAACAGCTCCGTCTTGCAGGCCCTGCGGAAAGATGTCAAGTCCCGCAGGGCCCTGGTCTCTTGGGACAGAGCGTTCCACCAGATCGGGGCCACAGCCGAAAAAGCCCTGGCTCTGGTTGAGGCCAGCCTAACCTCCCTGTGGCCCGGGACCTCCGAGATGTTTTTGTTTGAAGACCATAAGGTCCTCCATGGGACATACCAGGAGAGGTGGTCCCGTAGATACGAGGGACCTAGGCCCTGTAGGGCTTTAAAGGTTAAGCCAGCATCTTAACCTTATCCTACATATTATTATTATTCAACTACCAGATTTTTAGAAGACATCTGAAGGCAGCCCTGTTTAGGGAAGCTTTTAATGTTTGATGTATTACAGTATTTTAAGATTTTTTTGGAAGCTGCCCAGAGTGGCTGGGGAAGCCCAGCCAGATGGGCGGGGTATAAATTATTATTATTACTACTACTACTATTATTATCCTGTACTCCACCGGGAGCCAGTGCCCTGTGGATAGGATCGAGCCCTGTAAACCCCACATTCAAGGCTCCCGGAGCTGAAAAGCGTTCCCCAACTAACACCGTCTGGAAACGACGTCAGACCGAAACTGACGCGCAGCGTAAACTACTAATGCAGAGTTTTTAATTGACTTTACTGAGTTAAAATAAACTTCTTCCTAAACAACATGGTTCCAAAGAGTTTGACGGAGATTCCACACTGCTCACAACTGAGGCAGACTGACTCTGACTGAAACCTGACAGAGAAGGCAGAGACACAATGGCTGCCCAGTCCCAGGCCAGAGTGACTCCGCAGTCAGCAGTCCGGCCTGGAGAAGAGGACTCGGCCCAAAGGACGGCGCAGTCCCAGCACTTCCCAGCCTGCTGGGTTGCTTCTTTGTCCCATGGCCTAAACCCCACTTGAAACGGAGCCAGAAAACCAGTTTCTTTCCAAAGCGCCTGGATCTGGTCTGCGGCCGCTCGCTCCAGAACATTCCTCAGGAAAGGGAGATGAGAAACTGGCCGGTGGTTCGTGAGGTTTTCTGAATGCAACCACAACAGCCAGGACTTTATACACCCGGAAGTGGAAAGAAGGAGAATTCCCCACCAAGGAGGAATGGCTGATGAAGCTGGTGGAAGATGCGGAAAGGGAGAAATTCCCTGCGAAACTAAGAGGACATAAGGAAGAATGGAGACCATTGTTATATTATCTGTCATACTAACATCCAGACATGAAGTCAAAGGCAGGATTTGAAATATAAGCAGAGGATTACTGATATACGACTTCGGGGCTTAGATAACTTAAACATGTTTTTTAAAACAGGTGATAAAAAGGAGTAATAAAACAAACATCAAGAGAGGTGGGGAGTCAAGAAGCAATTATGTATTTAGTTGTTTTTTAAAAAACTCTGGTAGGTAGACAATAATAATAATAATAATTTTATTTATATCCCGCCCTCCCCAGCCGAAGCCGGGCTCAGGGCGGCTAACAACAATAAAACAGTACAAAAGTACAGCACAAGCAACACTCTAAAATCATTCATTATAAAATTAAGTGTTTTGGAATATCTATGGAGACTTAATAATTTTTTTTTTAAAAAAATAAATTTAATAAATATAGCATCCAGCCAGATTCTTAGGAAGCTGATACAATTTCAGTCCGTTTTGTTATTTTCACTTTTTTAATGTTCTGAAGTAACTTTGTAAACTTTTTTCTGAATGTCCTGCTTATCTTAAAATAAATTGCTTTAGGGGTTATTGGCCTAATCAAGTACTGCTGGATGTTATGAATCAGATTAAATAAGTAAATAAATAAATAAGAATAAATAAATAGATAAAGAATAATAAAGTTGCTAGAATACTAGCCTGGCTTGTGCACAGACAATTTGTTTCTGAGTAGAGAAGTTTCTGCTCAAAGACGAGGAGCAAGTTGGCTCCATGTGCAACAGAAGCTCCCCTTCCCCAGAACATGTCAAAGGGGAAGGGAGAGTCAAAAGTTCAGAGCAACATTTCTCCCCTCCACCAAATCCAGAGAGCTTCCCTCTGTTGGAGAAGCCTTTCAAAGATGGGGTGGAAATTCACTTGAAGTGGCTTCGAAGCCACGAAGGCGCTACTTCCCTTCAGGGGGAGAACCAGAAGAGAGCGGCAGGAATCAAGCAGCCCAGACCCACCCAAAGCGGCCAGAGGGTGGGCTTGAGAAATCCCTCCCCATCGCAGGCTCCACCAGTCTCTGTCTCTAGCAGCCGCCAAGAAACAAGATCCCACCACCATGTATCCCGCTGACAGTACTGAGGATGGCATTTCTCAGCATTCTCCATTGATTGATTTTTATTTATTCATATTTATTCCTTTATTTATTGATGTACTGAACCTATATATCGCCCTACCCCTGGAGGTCTCAAGGCGGTGCAATATATAAAACCACAACATATATAATCAAAATAAAAACAACCCCACATTTTAAAAGGGCTTAGGATGCCTGGGATACAAGGCTGAGACTCCTTCATCTGGCTGTTGTCCATCCCTGACTCTCCCACCTCTTCTTAAAACCTCCAATGAATCATAGAATGGGAGACTTGGAAAGGGACCCCAAGGTCCTCTAGTCAAACCCTCTGCAATGCAGGAATCCCAGCTGAAGAATCCCAACAGATGGCCATCCAACCTCTGCTTAAGAACCTCCAAGGAAGGAGAGTCCATGGTTGGATCCAGCTCCTTCTTTGGTGCTTGTGAGCAAAGTTCAGGCCAAACTTCCAACTTCCAAGCACACCCCTTGACTTCTGTCCAACATGTTTTTCTCCAGTTCTGCACCTGCCGCTTGAGCCATTCAAGACTCCAGAAAGTTATTGTGCTGAAACTTATTCCACTTGGAATAATCAAAATTATAGTCATCTCATCTTCTGAAAGCTCAGGAGATATTTCTGGGGGTAGCACAAGCCTTGGAAAGCAACAACAGCATGGCAATATTAATTGCGCTGTGACTGGGAAAGAAAAAGTCGGTGCAAAGAATATTTCCTGTGTTGGAGACAGACTGAGTCAAGATGCAGAGCTGGCGAAAGAGGGGTGTGCCTGCCTTGCGGTTCCTAGCTCCGAAGGTAGAGTTGAAAACCACCCAGATTGGGAAAGCCCAGGCAGTCTGGCCTTGCAAGAGTCTTTGGGTTCTTCAGCTTGGCCTCCTTGGCAGGTAAGAGGAGAAGGAGGAGGCAGAGCCAGAATGAGATCCCTGCTCCTTCTGTTGCTGCTTCTGCTGCTCATGATACCCTTTGGAGTCTGCGGGAACCACAAGGCGAAATGTCCCTTGAATCTCGTCAGGGATGAAACGGATGCTCGCAATTACTACCGGCCTGGACACTTCCTCATCAGTGGGATCATATCTCCAAAACACCATCTTAAGACAATGCCATACATCTTTACTCAGACACCCTTCATCAGGAGTGAAGTGTATGTAAAATCATATGCGGATGGGTTTCACGGTCCTCCAGTCCTTGTAATGGTTGAAATAGGAAAGAGCCCCTATCTCAGGGCTGGGGAGCCAAGGGCTGATGTTGCAGGACTACCCTGCCCTGATCATTGGTCTTGCTGGCTGGGGGTGATGGGAGCTGGGGGGGTCCAGTAAAAAACCTCTCTTATTTCCTTCTTCCCTCTGTCTTTCTAAGTAAAACAATCCTGTTCCTATGTGTCTGTGTTGCTTTTAATAGAATGCAAGGATGCCAGTGAATCTGGTCAGGGTTCAAAAAGATGCACTGAATTTCCCCACCTGCAGGATGCAATGAAACTCAGGCAATTTCCAAGGCTAAAATGTTTCATTCAATATTATTCCATTTGGACAATTCATAAACTGTCATTAAGGAATGCTACAATTTTGCAAATGGAATTTTAAGAGCCTCTTGGGGACCTTTGGTAGCTGAAGAGCAGGAAAGATGTGATTTAATTGAAAGGATAAATAAAATAATATGTCAGGGGAATTCCTTGTAAGTGGACTTAGATCTCTAAAATGTGAAAAGTAATTAATCCTTTTTTGACCACACACAACTGGCCTCATTTCAAAGTATTGAGGTGTTTGAAGTTTCTTCCTAAGCCAGAGGGTGGCATGAAACTCAAGCAATTTCCAAGCTGCTATGATTATTTTATGTTTATTCTATTTGGGTCATTTGTGAACAACCTTATCACAGTTCTCTTTACACAATGCAACGGGAGACCTACAGCCCATCATGGGGAAACGTGTCTCAGCTACATTAAAGGTTTTCTCCTCCAATCCCAGCACTTTCCCCTTTCTGTCATTTTTTTTAAAAAAATTAGAAGCGTTTTAAGAAACTCCTGAAAATGGCTGGATTTTTATGGGCGAAGAACAGGAGTGATATGCTGCAAATAAAATGATTATGTAAAATAATACAGACCAGGGGGTGTCCTCATTGGTGGAGTCAGTGATCCAAAATATGGGCAAAATTATAAATTTTACCACACACTCAAACCTGAAAGCCACCAGGCCTCATTTGTAACTAAAAGGGGACTGAGGTATTTGGTGCTTCCCCTCCTTCAATAAAATTGTCTCTTATCTACCTGTAGTCTTGCCCCTTGGAGGGCGCCAAATATCACTGCAGCAAAAGCAGCCTATGGAGCAGCTTCCCCGTATATCTCAAATTTTGAGGGCCGCCTTCATTTCCTACTCATAGAACCACAGTAGAAAAGAATCACAGAGTTGTAGAGATGGAAGGGACCTGGAGGAATCTCACCTGAAGCGTCCATGACACATGGTCACCTTCGGAGGGAGTCTGTTCCACTGTTAAACAGCTCTGTGTGCTGTTTGAATTATAGCTCCTGTCATGGAGCAGCAGTCTCCAAATTTTTGTGGATAAATGAATGAATGAATGAATGAATGAATGAATGAATGAATGAATGAATGAATGAATAATATACTAATATCTGTGGATCATATAATGTTTCCTTCCTCCCATTAATATGAATATCAGTTTCACTCTTTTTAAAGGATTCATTTATTGCAGGGAGTTAACTAGGTTCGTCTGGTACATGTTGTCTTTCCTGTCCACCATCCAAGAGATCAACCAGGATCTCAGCCTCTTACCCAACATCACCCTGGGCTACAACATCTATGAGAACTATTTAGATGCAAAGATGACTTCAGACGCCATGCTAGAGCTGCTTGCAGGCAGTGGATGCAATATTCCCAATTATCACTGTGGAGAACAGAATCCCCTGCTGGCTGTTCTTGAAAGAGGCAAGACTGTCATCTCAAAAGTGATTTCAGCCTTGTCAGGCATCTACAAAACCCCACAGGTAAGTAGTGGGAGAGCATGGAAGCACAGAGAATTTCAACTACATAAAATTCTACTTTCTTTCTGGAGAGGTCAAGTGGGGATATTTTTCAAAATGGGAAAATCCTGAGCTATGGTCCAACATCCCTTTTTCAAAACTGAGCCTTCACCAACTTGTCACCTCCAGATGTTTCAGACTAAAACTCCCATCAGCCTCAGCCAGCAGAGATTTAGATGTCAGTCATTTCAGATAATTAAATATCTGTTATGCTGAAAGTAAAATAAATTGCTGATCTTTTGCTTTCCTTGCTAGATCAGTTATGGCTTCACTGCCCAGTTTCTCGAAGGTAAAACCCTCTTCCCTTTTGTCTACCGGATGACTCCCAAAGAGGAAAGTCAGTACCAGGGGATTGTTGAGTTGCTCCTGCATTTTGGATGGACGTGGATTGGCCTCTTCACTCTAGACAATGACAGTGGAGAAAGATTTGTGAGCGCTGTGAAACCTCTGATGCTCAGCAAAGGGATCTGCATTGCTTTATCAAAAAGAGTACCAGAAAGTTATTTTGATGAATTTATAACACCTGGGGAACCATTTTTCCTATGGAGACAAGTTGGGGTATTTGTTTCCTATATAACCAATGCACATGTTATCATAATACTCATGGCAATAAACCATGTCTATGAGAAGGAAATAGGCGCGAAAGTCTGGATCACAACAGCTTTGCTAGAAATCAGAACTGGCTTTTACATCCCTCCAATCTTATTCCAGCACCTCCATGGTTCTCTGTTCTTTGCAATTGAGACTGGAATAAGGAGCAGCAAAGGTGGCAAATATAAATTGCAGGCCAATCTTGTGGATTATTTCAATCAAGCATTTCAGTGTTCATATTCAAAGCATCAGTTGTCCGTGAAAGGCAGGATAAGATGCAGAGAGGAGGAGAAACTGCAGCCATTGCCCCAAGGGGAGCATGAGATAGTCCTGTCTGATGACAGCTATGGCACTTACATCAATGTTCAGGCTGTGGCTCAGGCCTTGCATGCTTCGCTTTCCTCGAGATCCCAGAGGAGGCTGATGGTGGAGGAAGGAGAGCAATGGGGACCCGAAAGGCTACAGCCGTGGCAGGTATTTCCTTCCCCCTTTTGCAAACTGCAGACCACACAGATGCTGATCTTGACTGGGGATAAACCTGTAAAATATCATAGTTACTATTACTAATAGTAGCTTACCTTCCAACATGTCTCTGATGAAAATAGGGATGTCCCATCCCATAACGATCCTTTTGCGATTTATACCCAGGGCTTTCTTCAGGGGGAACTCGCTGGAACTCAGCTCCAGCACCTCTCAACTGGGTGCCATTTGGACCTTTGGAGGGTCTGTAGTGATAATATTAGTATTATTCTGTTTATATATCAACTTTCTTCTGAAGATCAGAGGGTGGTTTGCAGAATAAAAATACAAAATGAGAATAGAAAAAGCAAACGAAAGAAAGAAAACAAGCAAACCAAAAGCACATTAAAATGCCCAGAGATGGTTTTATCCACCCAAATCCTGGTTACAGAATAACTTTCTCGCCTGGCACCTAAAGATTTGTCACAAAGGTGTCTAGGGAGCCTCTCTGGGAGAACATCCCCCAAGCGAGGAGCCACCACAGAAAAGTCCTGTTGTCGTGCTGCCACCCTCCAGATATCTCTACTTTTAAAATATTTTTTATTTAAGTTTTTTTTCGGTTTCTTTCCAAGCTCCTGTATAGTTATTCTTAAAAATATTTATGTTTGTAGCTGTTATCCATACTCCTAAATATTAAACTTTCTTCTCAATCATCAGTTCTGTCACATTTTCCACCAATACTTTCGTTCTACCTTTATTTAGTTTAAAACCTGCTACTTCTCCAAACTTGAGAATCTGTTCAAGACCTTGGTTGGCTAGCCATGGGGTCTTCTACAGTTACCACATAGTCATCTGCAAATGCCTTGAGTTTATATGCTTTGTAACCTACTGTTGGGACGCGGGTGGCGCTGTGGGTTAAACGACAGAGCCTAGGACTTGCAGATCAGAAGGTTGGCGGTTCAAATCCCCGTGACGGAGTCAGCTCCCATTGCTCGGTCCCTGCTCCTGCCAACCTAGCAATTCGAAAGCGCGTCAAAGTGCAAGTAAATAAATAGGTACCACTCCGGTGGGAAGGTAAACGGCGTTTCCATGCGCTGCTCTGGTTCGCCAGAAGTAGCTTAGTCCTGCTGGCCACATGACCTGGAAGCTGTACGCCGGCTCCCTCGGCCAATAAAGCGATATGAGCGCCGCAACCCCAGAGTTGGCCGCGACTGGACCTAATGGTCAGGGGTCCCTTTACCTTTACCTTTAACCTATGTTATCCCTTTTATTTCTTCATCTGATCTTCTACTTCTGGCCAGGGTCTCTAAAACGAAAATAATTATGGTGACGGAGGATATCCCTGTCTTGTCCCTTTCATTATTTTGAATTTTTCTGTTATTACGTTGTTTACTATCATCATAGCCTGTTAGTCAGAATAAACTGAGTCAATTCCTCTAAGTACAGTGGTACCTCGGGTTACAGACGCTTCAGGTTACAGACTCTGGCAACCCAGAAATAGTACCTGGGGTTAAGAACTTTGCTTCAGGATGAGAGCAGAAATCGCGCAGCGGCAGCGTAAGGCCCCACTAGCTAAAGTGGTACCTCAGGTTAAGAACAGTGTCAGGTTAAGAATGGACCTCCAGAACAATTTAAGTTCTTAACCTGAGGTGCCACTGTAATGACTCTCTGAATTTCATCATCTCTTTCATGGACTTCGTAGAAGTCCATGAAAAAATGGTCAAAGTCCTTCTCTGCGTCTATAAAAATCAACACTGCTTGCTTATCATTTCTAACCTCCAGATATTCTATTATATCAATTATATTCCTTATATTCTCCTTCATCTGGCGGCCTGGCAAAAAACCAGCCTGGTCCTGATGAATTAAATCCATTAATAGCACTTTCATGTCGTTTGCCAATAGATCTGCAAACAGTTTATAGTCATTATTTAATAGAGAAATCAGCCTATCATTTTTGACTGATAATAGATCTGTATCTTTTTTCAGAATCAGCGTAATCTAAGTATCTTAAATCTTTTAGTGGTTGTGCCAAATAATCTTGTAATTTCTTATAGTACTTTGCTGATAGCCCACCTCGCCCTGGTGTTTTCCCCATTTTGGCTTGATTAATTGCCTGTTGTAGCTTCCCAGTTTCTTAATGCTGGCGCTTTCCCCTGCCATTCCAGCTTCACCCTTTCTTGAGAGAAATCCGGTGTCTGAATACTTCCAGGGGCAGACTGTGCTTGGATGAGAACTGGGAGCTGCCAGCGGACTTCAATATTATGAACTGGGCGATCTATCCCAATAAGTCTCGTGCCCTTGTGGAAATTGGGAATATAAGGAGAGGAGCATCTGCTGGCATAAAGTTCACCATTAACCCAGAAGCCATTGAGTGGAACAGGAAATTCAATAAGGTATGGGGGATAATTGGGGGAGGGGGCTAGGAGATCCTGATTGTGCTCTTCCTTGAACAACCACTGCAGAATGACCATGTCAGGTTGACTGTCCAGTAACAACTGGAACCAGCACTCCTTCTTTCTATAGCAGCTGAGATAGGAGGGGAATTTGGGATGCTCAAATAAAGGATATTGACCTTTCATACATGCAGAAGGATGAAAAGTAATTTATTTTACATATGATAATTACAGATTTATTGTATATTTTTTTAAATTTGTAAGTAAGCTCACTTGTATTAAATTTGTCTCAATTTGTGGTTGATGTGGTGAAATTTGGAAAATGAATTAAGGCAATTTGGCAAAAAAAAACCCCAAAACCCAACTTTCCTTTCAGTTGGGCATTGAACAGCAAAGCGCTTTCTCTCTCTCTCTCTGACACACACAAACACGAGAATGAACCGTGTGAGAGATTATTCGAATCCTGAAATTTGGGGGAATCACATGTCAGACCCATTGTCATTTGCTTAGAAGTTCTTTTAAGAAGGGAAACAGGTAAATGGAGAAGAGGAAACAGATTTCTGTGGCTCAAACCTCAGCTGTACTGAACTCAATTTAAAGCACAAGATATTCCGGTCACCCCAATGGTCAGCGGGGGGTTGAAAGGACCCTGATGAGGGGTCAAGGCTGCATTCCAGAGATCATGTTCTGCAGCTAAAGAGAACTGACCGCATTAAGGGAATGGGGAGATGGCAGGCAACTGGGGATCTTGGCTGCTGGAAACGGCAACTGGGATCTCTCAGGATTCCCTGCCAGACAGACCCCTCCCCAACCTCTATGTGATTGATGTAGAGCTGTGATGATTTCCTGAATGATTCATTGGGGGCCACAACTGCAAATCTTGGGGTAGATCAGGGTTCCCCAAACTTGGGTCCCCAGCTGTCTTTGGACTACAGCTCCCATCATCCTGACCTTGCAAGACCAGTTGTCAGGGATCACCACCATGCTATAGAGATCGCGTTGAGTGAATTACATACACACAAATACTCCTAACTGTTCCTCTTTGTTGCACCTTCTTGTCTTTCTGGTTAGGCCGTACCTCGTTCCAGGTGTACAGAAAGATGTCGACCTGGATATGCCAAGGTGGTCCTAGAAGGAAAGCCCATTTGCTGCTATGCTTGTGCTCAGTGTGCAGAAGGGACCTTCTCCACTCGGGAAGGTGGGTGATTCCAAGGGGGAAGAAATTCCTGGAGAGAGTAAACACAGGACAGAAATTCAGTCTCACACACTTATGTGAGAATTCTGCAGACATAGGGGAATGGGAATCCTTCCTCGACTTCCTTAGTATTAATCACCTTTATTACATCCAGGAAGTGAGTTGATAGGAATGACCATAAGGAAGAAATATCTGGGGTGCAAACTGGGCAGCTGTGAGAGGAATGTCCGCAAAGCATTCCTTTTTGATTTTTTAGACCAAGCCACACAAAAAGGAAATAATGTTGACACTTATCAAAAATAATGGATAGACGATGAAAAGCAGCAAATTGCCATCAGCAAAAGCACAATAAAAATAAATACTTCATGTTAAAATTATTACAATATAATCTATGGACCGTTTTGATCTCACTGGTATGAACATTGCATGGAAGCAATGTCTGCATTTTAAAGGTTCAGACAAAGAGGAATAGGCAGGATCCAAACAATGCAGTTAACAGAAGTGGAGTGGTCACTGCCTCTCAGTTGATCCTAGATCACAATGTTAATCGAGCACAGATCATTAGGGATGTAAGTGATGCTACAGCCACTCTTTTTCTCTTCCCCAGATGCAGAACATTGCACCAAATGCCCAGAAGATCACCATTCAAACAAGGACAGAGATCAATGTGTCCCCAAGATTACCATTTTCCTGACTTATGGAGAATATTTGGGAATTGTTTTAGCTTCTCTTGTCCTATTCTTGTCCTTAACAGCAGGCATTGTGTTGGGAATCTTCATTAAATACAAGGAAACTCCCATTGTCAAAGCCAACAACCGGGACCTCTCCTACATCCTCCTCGTCTCCCTCCTGCTTTCCTTTCTGTCCTCCTTCCTCTTCATCGGGCACCCAAGGAAAGAGACCTGCCTTCTCCGACAAACGGCCTTCGGCATCATCTTCTCAGTTGCTGTTTCTTCTGTCTTGGCAAAGACCATCACGGTGGTGCTGGCCTTCCTGGCCACAAAGCCCGGGAACAGGGTGAGGAGATGGCTGGGCAAGAGTCTGGCCAACTCCATTGTCATCTCCTCTTCTGGGGGGCAAGTTCTCATCTGCACCATCTGGCTGGGCTCTTCTCCCCCATTCCCAGAGTCCGACATGCGCTCCCAGGTGGAAGAGACCATCCTGCAATGCAACGAAGGGTCTGTGGCCATGTTCTACGTTGCCCTCGGCTACCTGGGCTTCTTGGCTGCCACCTGCTTCACGGTGGCTTTCCTAGCCAGGAAGCTGCCCGGCTCCTTCAACGAAGCCAAGCTGATCACCTTCAGCATGCTGGTCTTCTGCAGTGTTTGGGTGTCTTTTGTGCCCACCTACCTGAGCACCAAGGGCAAGTACATGGTGGCCGTGCAGATCTTCTCTATGTTGGCCTCCAGTGCTGGGCTTCTGGGCTGCATCTTCCTTCCCAAGTGCTACATTATTGTGCTGAGGCCTGATCTGAACACAAAGGAGCACCTGACAACAAGGAATTAAGGGGACATCTGATTCTTAAAATAGTCCATGTTCCCTATGTCCAGAAGTGCATAAAGGAAACACACCTGCTCATCCATGTTCTTCCTTCTCCCCGTCTGAAAGAGATTATGTTCCTTCTTAGCCCAGGTTTTGTGTAGTCCTGTTGACATGAACAGTAAGATGGGTGGAAATCTTTTGTATGCTGAGTCATCTACAAGTGCACTTCATCTCATTTCGTTCTCCTAAATTTTGTATATCAATAAACTGAGAAATTCATTAAAGACATCTTCCGTAGTCTGTTGGTTTAATTTCTGTATCGCTTAAGCTCTGCTCCCTGTTCCAAAGAGTAGCAGCTGACCTTAGCCAAGCCTTGACTGAAAAGCGGTTTTATGTAGATGTTAAACAATGTGGGAATAGGATTCAGCCCTGTGGAACCCCACATTCAAGGCTCCCGGAGCTGAAAAACATTCCCCAAGTAACACTGTCTGGAAATGACCATCCAAGTAGGACTGGAACCACCACAAAGCGCTGCCACCCACCCCTCGCTCGGAGAGTCACTCCAGAAGGATACCATGGTCAATGGTACCGAAAGCCAGTGAGAAGTCGAGAAGAATTATCAGGGACATGCTTCTCTCTCTCAACAGAGGTCACCATACTGGACGACCAAAGCAGTTTCTGTGCCAAAACCAGGCCTAAACCCCACTTGAAATCCATTACCAAGGCAAGACCAAGGAAATCCATCACTTCCACTGCCTCCCCTGCAGATGTGAAGGAGAAATAGAGCGGAGTGTTGTCAAAATAATTCTGATAACATACTCCAAACCTCCGGATAACCCCACCCAGTGGTTTCATGTAGATGTTAAACAATGTGGGGAAGAAGAAGAAGAAGAAGAAGAAGAAGAAGAAGAAGAAGAAGAAGAAAAAGAAAATTTTATTTATATCCCACCCTCCCCAGCCGAAGCCGGGCTAAGAGCGGCTAACAATAAAAGCAACACAGAATTCTAAAATCAATTCATTCTAAAATCAATTCAAAATCAAATTGATGGCACCCATTGGGCTACAGTTCTGTGGGGATTACCAAAGGAGGGGGTCCGACTGTGCCCTGGCTGAACAGCTCCGTCTTGCAGGCCCTGCGGAAAGATGTCAAGTCCCGCAGAGCCCTAGTCTCTTGGGACAGAGCGTTCCACCAGATCGGGGCCACGGCCGAAAAAGCCCTGGCTCTGGTTGAGGCCAGCCTAACCTCCCTGTAGCCCGGGACCTCCAAGATGTTTTCCTTTGAAGACCATAAGGTCCTCCATGGGACATACCAGGAGAGGCGGCCCCATAGATACGAGGGACCTAGGCCCTATAGGGCTTTAAAGGTTAAGCCAGCATCCTAACCTTATCCTACATATTATTATTATTCTACTACCAGATTTTTAGAAGACATCTGAAGGCAGCCCTGTTTAGGGAAGCTTTTAATGTTTGATGTATTACAGTATTTTAATATTTTTTTGGAAGCTGCCCAGAGTGGCTGGGGAAGCCCAGCCAGATGGGCGGGGTATAAATTATTATTATTGTTATTACTACTATTATTATCCTGTACTCCACCGGGAGCCAGTGCCCTGTGGAAAGGATCGAGCCCTGTAAACCCCACATTCAAGGCTCCCGGAGCTGAAAAGCCTTCCCCAACTAACACCGTCTGGAAGCGACGCCAGACCTAAACTGACGCGCAGCGTAAACTACTAATGCAGAGTTTTTAATTGACTTTACTGAGTTAAAATAAACTTCTTCCTAAACAACATGGTTCCAAAGAGTTTGACGGAGATGACACACTGCTCACAACTGAGGCAGACTGACTCTGACTGAAACCTGACAGAGAAGGCAGAGAGAAAATGGCTGCCCAGTCCCAGGCCAGAGTGACTCCGCAGTCAGCAGTCCGGCCTGGAGAAGAGGACTCGGCCCAAAGGACGGCGCAGTCCCAGCACTTCCCAGCCTGCTGGGCTGCTTCTTGGTCCCATGGCCGAAGCCCCACTGGAAACGGATCCAGAAAACCAGTTTCTTTCCAAAGCGCCTGGATCTGGTCTGCGGCCGCTCGCTCCAGAACATTCCTCAGGAAAGGGAGATGAGAAACTGGCCGGTGGTTCGTGAGGTTTTCTGAATGCAACCACAAGAGCCAGGACTTTATAGACACGGAAGTGGAAAGAAGGAGAATTCCCCCCCAAGGAGGAATGGCTGATGAAGCTGGTGGAAGATGCGGAAAGGGAGAAATTCCCTGCTAAACGAAGAGGACATAAGGAAGAATGGAGACCATTGTTATATTATCTGTCATACTAACATCCAGACCTGAAGTCCAAGGCAGGATTTGAAATATAAGCAGAGGATTACTGATATACGACTTCGGGGCTTAGATAACTTAAACATGTTTTTTAAAACAGGGGATAAAAAGGAGTAATAAAACAAACATCAAGAGGGGTGGGGAGTCAAGAAGCAATTATGTATTTAGTTGTTTTTTAAAAAAACTCTGGCAGGTAGACAATAATAATAATAAATTTTATTTCTATTCCGCCCTCCCCAGCCGAAGCCGGGCTCAGGGCGGCTAACAACAATAAAACAGTACAAAAGTACAGCACAAACAACACTCTAAAATAATTCGTTATAAAATTAAGTGTTTTGGAATATCTATGGAGACTTAATAATTCTTTTTTAAAAAAATAAATTTAATAAATATAGCATCCACCCAGATTCTTAGGAAGCTGATACAATTTCAGTCCCTTTTCTTATTTTCACTTTTTTAATGTTCTGAAGTAACTTTGTAAACTTTTTTCTGAATGTCCTGCTTATCTTAAAATAAAGTGCTTTAGGGCTTATTGGCCTAATCAAGTGCTGCTGGATTTTATGAATCAGATTAAATAAGTGAATAAATAAATAAGAATAAATAAATTGATAAAGAATAATAAAGTTGCTAGAATACTAGCCTGGCTTGTGCACAGACAATTTGTTTATGAGTAGAGAAGTTTCTGCTCAAAGACGAGGAGCAAGTTGGCTCCATGTGCAAGAGAAGCTCTCCTTCCGCAGAACATGTCGAAGGGGAAGGGAGAGTCAAAAGTTCAGAGCAACATTTCTCCCCTCAACCAAATCCAGAGAGCTTCCCTCTGTTGGAGAAGCCTTTCAAAGATGGGATGAAATAGAAAAATTCCTTCCTGTAGCACCTTAAAGACCAACTAAGTTAGTTCTTGGTATGAGCTTTCGTGTGCATGCACACTTCTTCAGATTCACTGAAACAGAAGTTGCCAGATCCTTCTATATAGTGAGAAGGTGGGGAGGGGTATTACTCAGAAGGGTGGTGGGAATGGGAGATTGGCAGATAGCTGAGATGAGCCTGTTGACGACTCTTAACGACTGCAATAGGTCTTCCAGGAAAAGGCAAGGGGTGAGAAGGTGAAAAATGGCTTAGTCATGTATAATGAGATAAGAATCCAATGTCTTTGTTCAAACCAGGTCTCTCCATGGTTTTGAGTTTGGTAATGAGTTGCAATTCAGCAGCTTCTCTTTCCAGTCTATTTTTGAAATTCCTTTGTAGTAAAACAGCTACTTTGAGATCTTGTATAGAATGTCCTGGGAGATTGAAGTGTTCTCCTACTGGTTTCTCTGTTTTGTGATTCTTGATGTCAGATTTATGTCCGTTTATTCTTCGGCGTAAGGTTTGGCCTGTTTGCCCAATATAGAGAGCTGAAGGACACTGTTGGCATTTGATGGCATACACAATGTTAGACGATGAGCAATTAAATAGTCCCGAGATGGTATGTGTGATGTTGTTGGGGCCAGTAATGGTGTTGTCCAGGTGTATGTGGCAGCAAAGTTGGCATCTGGGTTTATTGCAGGCTCTGGTGCCAGTGTCCGTGTTAAGTCTGATTGTAGTATTATTGTGGGTTAGGAGTTGTTTAAGATTAGGTGGCTGTCTGTAGGCAATGAAAGGGCTTCCTCCTAGAGCTTGAGAAAGAGAACTGTCATTGTCCAGGAGAGGTTGTAGATCTCTGATGATGCGTTGTACTGTTTTAACTTGGGAGCTGTATGTGATGACTAGAGGTGTTCTGTTGTTTTCTTTTTTGGGTCTGTCTTGCAGCAAGTTCTCTCTGGGTATCAGTCTGGCTCTGTTGATCTGTTGTCTAACTTCATCTGCTGGGTATTTTAGTTCTAAAAAGGTTTGCTGTAGATCTCTTAGGTGAGAGTCTCTGTCTGTAGAATTGGAACAGATGCGGCTGTAACGTAGTGCCTGGCTATATACAATGGACTGTTTGGTATGTTTGGGATGGTAGCTAGAGGCATGTAGATATGTTTGTCGGTCAGTTGGTTTATGGTATAAGGTGGTGTCTATGCGCCCATCCTGTATTTTTATAGTAGTGTCCAAAAAATGTATTTCTTGCATGGATTGATTCATTGTTAGGTTGCTTGTGGGGTGAAAATCATTAAATTTCTGGTGAAAGGTGTCCAGGGTCTGTTGACCATGTGTCCAGATGATAAAAATATCGTCAATGTATCGCAGGTACAAGAGAGGTTTGAGTGGGTAGGAGTTTAGGAAACGTTGTTCTAAATCTGCCATGAAGATGTTGGCATACTGTGGGGCCATGCGGGTGCCCATTGCTGTGCCGCTGATCTGAAGGAACAGGTCATCACCGAATTTGAAGTTGTTGTGGGTAAGGACAAATTGGCAGAGTTTGGTGGCAAGGTCCACTGTGGTTTTATCTGAAATGGTGTTCCTTATAGCTTGTAAACCATCGTTGTGTGGGATGTTGGTATACAGAGATTCCACATCCATAGTAGCTAGTATAGTATTGTTGGGAAGATTATTTAAAGATTGTATTTTCCTCAGAAAGTCTGTGGTGTCACATACATAGCTGGGAGCACTGATGGCATATGGTTTCAGAACAGAGTCCATATAACTGGAGACACCCATTGTAATAGTGCCAATACCTGAATTTCCTGGTTTGTGTATTTTAGGTAGAAGATAGAAAGTTCCTGGTCAAGGTTCTGTTGGTGTGTTGGTGAGGATCTGTTCCTGGATGTGTGGAGGTAGCTCCTTAACAATCTTGTTCAGTTCTTTCTTTTATTCTTGTGTGCGGTCTGAGTCCAATTTTGTGTAAAAGGCGGTATTGGAAAGTTGTCTGTGAGCCTACAATCTATAAATAATCTTAAGGTGCTACTGGAAGGAATTTTTCTATTTTGACTATGGCAGACCAACACGGCTACCTACCTGTAACTGGAAAGATGGGATGGAAATTCACTTAAAGTTGCTTCGAAGCCACCAAGGCACTACTTCCCTTCAGGGGGAGAACCAGAAGGGAGCGGCAGGAATCAAGCAGCCCAGACCCACCCAAAGCGGCCAGAGGGTGGGCTTGAGAAATCCCTCCCCATCGCAGGCTCCACCAGTCTCTGTCTCTAGCAGCCTCCAGGAAACAAGATCCCACCACCATGTATCCCGTTGACAGTACTGAGGATGGCATTTCTCAGCATTCTCCATTGATTGATTTTTATTTATTCATATTTATTCCTTTATTTACTGATGTACTGAACCTATATATTGCCCTATCCCTGGAGGTCTCAAGGCGGTTCAAAATATAAAACCACAACATATATAATCAAAATAAAAACAACAAGCCAATAATGCCCCCCCCCCAAACCCCACATTTTAAAAGGGCTTAGGATGCCTGGGATACAAGGCTGGGACTCCTTCATCTGGCTGTTGTCCATCCCTGACTCTCCCACCTCTTCTTAAAACCTCCAATGAATCATAGAATGGGAGACTTGGAAAGGGACCCCAAGGTCATCTAGTCCAGCCCCCTGCAATGCAGGAATCTCAGCTAAAGAATCCCAACTGATGGCCATCCAACCTCTGCTTAAAAACCTCCAAGGAAGGAGAGTCCATGGTTGGATCCAGCTCCTTCTTTGGTGCTTGTGAGCAAAGTTCAGGCCAAACTTCCAACTTCCAAGCACACCCCTTGACTTCTGTCCAACATGTTTTTCTCCAGTTCTGCACCTGCCGCTTGAGCCAGTCATGACTCCAGAAAGTTATTGTGCTGAAACTTATTCCACTTAGAATAGTCAAAATTATAGTGATCTCATCTTCTAAAAGCTCAAGAGATGTTTCTGGAAATTGCATGAGCCTCGGAAAGCAACAACAGCATGGCAATATTAATTGCGCTGTGACTGGGAAAGAAAAAGTTGGTGCAGAGAATTTTTCCTGTGTTGGAGACAGACTGAGTCAAGATGCAGAGCTGGCGAAAGAGGGTGTGCCTGCCTTGCGCTTCCTAGCTCCAAAGGTAGAGCTGAAAACCACCCAGATTGGGAAAGCCCAGGCAGTCTGGCCTTGCAAGAGTCTTTGGGTTCTTCAGCTTTGCCTCCTTGGCAGGTAAGAGGAGGAGGAGGCAGAGCCAGAATGAGATCCCTGCTTCTGCTGCTCATGATGCCCTTTGGAGTCTGCGGGAACCACAAGGCGAAATGCCCCCTGAATCTGGTCAGGGATGAAACGGATGCTCGCAATTACTACCGGCCAGGACACTTTCTCATCAGTGCGATCATCTCTCCAAAACGCCTTCTTAAGACAACTCCATACAGCTTTACTCAGACACCCTTCGTCAGGAAAGAAGTGTATGTAAAATCATATTCGGATGGGTTTCATGGTCCCCCAGTCCTTGTAATGGTTGAAATAGGAAAGAGCCCCTATCTCAGGGCTGGGGAGCCAAGGGCTGATGTTGCAGGACTGCCCTGCCCTGACCATTGGGCTTGCTGGTTGGGGGTGATGGGAGCTGGGGGGGGGTCTAGTATAAGATTCCACACAAACCTCTCCTATTTCCATGTTCTCTGGGTCTTCCTTAGTGAAACACTCTCCTACCTTTGATTCTGTGTTGCTTTTAGTATAATGCAAGGATGCCAATGAATCTGGTCAGGGGTCAAAAGGATGCACTGAATTTCCCCACCTGCAGGATGCCATGAAACTCAGGCAATTTCCAAGGCTCAAAGGTTTCATTCAATATTATTCCATGTTACAGTTTTACAAATGGAATTTTAAGATCCTCTGGGTGACGTTTGGGGGCTGAAGAGCAGGAAAGATGTGCTTTAATTGAAATGATAAATAATATGAATCAGGAGACTTCCTTTTCATGGAGTCAGGTCTCTAAAATGTGAAAAGGAATTATTCCTTTTTCTCACACACAAACAACTGGCCTCATTTCTAAGCAGTGAGATGTTTGATGTTTCTTCACTTGCAATCCATAGGTACCTGTTTCCTATCCCAACCTTATCACAGTTCTATTAACACGATGGAACAGGAGGCCTACAGCTCAACATGGGGAAATCTGTCTCAGCTACATTAAAGGTTTCCTCCTCCAATCCTAGCACTTTTCCCTTTCTGTCACTTTTTTTAAAAAAATTAGAAGTGTTTTAAGAAACTCTAGAAAATGCTTGTATTTCTATGGGTGAAGAGCAGGAATGATATGCTTCAAATAAAATGATTATATGGAATAACACAGATCAGGGTGTGTCCTCATTGGTAGAGTCACTGATGAAAAACATGTGCAAAATTATGGGTTTAACCACGCACTCAAACCTGAAAGCCACTAGAGCTTAATTGTAACTAAAAGGGGACTGAGGTATTTGGTGCTTCCCCTCCTTCAATAAAATTGTCTCTTATCTACCTATAGTCTAGCCCCTTGGAAGAAGCCAGAGACCAATGCAGGAAAAGCAGGCTTTGCAGCAACTTCCCAGTATAGCACACATTTTGAGGGGTGCCTTCATTTCTTACTCATAGAACCACAGTAGAAAAGAATCATGGAGTTGTAGAGATGGAAGGGATCTGGAGGAATCTCACCTGAAGCATCCATGACACATGGTCACCTTCGGAGGGAGTCTGTTCCACTGTTGAACAGCTCTGTGTGCTGTTTGCATCAAAGCTCCAGTCATGGACCAGAGATTTCCAAATT
Organism: Podarcis bocagei; assembly: GCF_964188305.1. Taxonomy (NCBI): domain Eukaryota; kingdom Metazoa; phylum Chordata; class Lepidosauria; order Squamata; family Lacertidae; genus Podarcis; species Podarcis bocagei. Next base: position 9,163,186 of record NC_138144.1, read on the forward strand.
TTTGTTCTATGCTAGACAGGAAAATGTTTTATATTAATGCAAAAGAATGAAATAATCAATACTAATCTTTGTGGATATAATATCCCCCTCCCCACTCGTATGAATATCAGTTTCACTCTTTTTAAAGAAGTCATTTATTGCAGGGAGGCAACTAGGTCCAGCTTTCAAACACTGTCTTTCCTGTTCACCATCCAAGAGTTCAACCAGGATCTCAGTCTCTTACCCAACATTACTCTGGGCTACAACCTCTATGAGAACTATTTCGATGCAAGGATGACTTCGGATGCCATGCTAGAGCTGCTTGCAGGCAGTGGATGCAATATTCCCAATTATCACTGTGGAGAACAGAATCACCTGCTGGCTGTTCTTGAAAGAAGCAATACTGTCATCTCAAAAGTGATTTCAGCCTTGTCAGGCATCTACAAAATCCCACAGGTAAGTAGTGGGAGAGCATGGAGGGAAAGAGAATTTCAACTGCGTAAAATTCTATTTTCTCTTTGGAGGGGTCAAGTGGGGATATTTTTAAAAATGGGGAAATCCTGAGCTATGGATCCTACATCCCTTTTTCAAAACTGAGCCTTCACCAACTTGACACCTCCAGATGTTTCCGACTAAAACTCCCATCAGCCTCAGCCAGCACAAATCTCAATAGATATCAGTCATTTCAGATAAGTAAATATCTGTTATGGTGAAATTAAATGAAATTGCTGAACTTTTGCTTTCCTTGCTAGATCAGTTATGGCTTCACTGCCCAGGTTCTCGAAGGTAAAACCCTGTTCCCTTTTGTCTACCGGATGACTCCCAAAGAGGAAAGTCAGTACCAGGGAATGGTTGAATTGCTCCTGTATTTTGGATGGACGTGGATTGGCCTCTGCACTCCAGACAATGACAGTGGAGAAAGATTTGTGAGCGCTGTGAAACCTCTGCTGCTCAGCAAAGGGATCTGCATTGCTTTATCTAAAAGCGTACCAGCAAATGATGTAAATCAATTTATCAGGCCTGGGGAATCTTTTTTCCTATGGAGACAAGTTGGGGTATTTGTTTCCTATATAACCAATGCACATGTTATCATAATACTCATGGTAATAAACAATATCTATGAGAAGGAAATAGGGGCAAAAGTCTGGATCACAACAGCTTTGCTAGAAATCAGAATTGGCTTTTACACCCCGCCATATCTATTCCAGCACCTCCATGGTTCTCTGTCCTTTGCAATTCAGACTGGAATAGAGCACAGCATATATAAAACTCGGTTCAAACTTCTTCCAGAGTTTTTGGATGAAGCTTTTCAGTGTTCATATTCAAAGCATCTGTTGTCCATGAAAGGCAGGATAAGATGCAGAGAGGAGGAGAAACTGCAGCCATTACCCCAAGAGGATCGTGAGAGAATGCTGTCTCTAGACAGCTATGGCACTTACATCAATGTTCAAGTTGTGGCTCAGGCCTTGCATGCTTCGCTTTCATCTAGATCCCAGAGGAGGCTGATGGTGGAGGAAGGAGAGCAATGGGGACCCCAAAGGCTACAGCCGTGGCAGGTATTTCCTTCCCCTTTTTGCAAACTGCAGTCCACACAGATGCTGATCTTGACTGGGGATAGACCTGTAAAATATCATAGTTACTATTAGTATTAGTAATAGTAGTAGACCCCCCAACATTTCTCTGATGAAAATAGAGACGGCCCATTCCATTATGATAATCTTACAGTTTATACCCAGGGCTTTTTCAGGGGGGAACTCACTGGAACTCAGTTTTGGCCCCTCTCAGGTGGGTGCCATTGCCATTCTCAGAGGGAGGTGTTCCTGGTGAGTTCCGGCACCTTCCTTTCTAGAAAAATAGCACTGTTTATACCCCACACATCTTCTTGGGTTGCCTCAACACTCTGGGCAGCTCCCAACATAAAGAAATTCATACTAAAATATAAAAAAACTAAAAATTTCTGATATAGGATTGGACGCCCTGTGGGTTGGATAACTCCACATCTGCCAACATTTCTCCAATGAAAATAGCGACATTCTAAGGCAAAGTGGGCAATTCTGGGATCACATGAAAAACTGTCTCTAATTCAGGGACATCCCTGGAAAATTGGGGCACTTGCAGGTTCTGTAGTAATACAAATAGCTGAATAGGAATTCCAGTCTACATGAGATACATGCAGCCCCAAATCAGAAGAGGTTGAAGTGAGTAGGACTGAGATATCCATCTTGGCTTCAAGGTTTCTCAGTGCTGGTGCTTTCCCCTGTCATTCCAGCTTCACCCTTTCTTGAGAGAAATCCGGTGTCTGAATACTTCCAGGGGCAGGCTGTGCTTGGATGAGAACTGGGAGCTGCCAGCAGACTTTAATATTATGAACTGGGTGATGTCCCCCAATAAGTCTCGTGACCTTGTGAAAATTGGGAATATAAGGAGAGAGACGTCTGCTGGCATAAAGTTCACCATTAACCCAGAAGCCATTGAGTGGAACAAAAAATTCAACAAGGTAGGGGGAGTCACAGAGGGAGAAGGCTTTGTTGTTTAGTCGTTTAGTCGTGTCCGACTCTTCGTGACCCCATGGACCAGAGCACGCCAGGCACTCCTGTCCTCCACTGCCTCCCGCAGTTTGATCAAACTCATGCTGGTAGCTTCAAGAACACCATCCAACCATCTCATTCTCTGTCGTCCCCTTCTCCTTGTGCCCTCCATCTTTCCCAACATCAGGGTCTTTTCCAGGGAGTCTTCTCTTCTCATGAGGTGGCCAAAGTATTGGAGCCTCAGCTTCACGATCTGTCCTTCCAGTGAGCGCTCAGGGCTGATTTCCTTCAGAATGGAGAGGTTTGATCTCCTTGCAGTCCATGGGACTCTCAAGAGTCTCCTCCAGCACCAGAATTCAAAAGCATCAATTCTTCGGCGATCAGCCTTCTTTATGGTCCAGCTCTCACTTCCAGACATCACTACTTGGAAAACCATGGCTTTTACTATACGGACCTTTGTCGGCAAGGTGATGTCTCTGCTTTTTAAGATGTTGTCTAGGTTTGCCATCGCCTTTCTCCCAAGGAGCAGGCGTCTTTTAATTTCGTGACTGCTGTCACCATCTGCAGTGATCATGGAGCCCAAGAAAGTAAAATCTCTCACTGCCTCCATTTCTTCCCCTTCTATTTGCCAGGAGGTGATGGGCCCAGTGGCCATGATCTTCGTTTTTTTGATGTTGAGCTTCAGACCATATTTTGCGCTCTCCTCTTTCACCCTCATTAAAAGGTTCTTTAATTCCTCTTCACTTTCTGCCATCAAGGTTGTGTCATCTGCATATCTGAGGTTGTTGATATTTCTTCCGGCAATCTTAATTCCGGCTTGGGATTCATCCAGCCCAGCCTTTCGCATGATGAATTCTGCATATAAGTTAAATAAGCAGGGAGACAATATACAGCCTTGCCGTACTCCTTTCCCAATTTGGAACCAATCAGTTGTTCCATATCCAGTTCTAACTGTAGCTTCTTGTCCCACATAGAGATTTCTCAGGAGACAGATGAGGTGATCAGGCACTCCCATTTCTTTAAGAGCTTGCCATAGTTTGCTGTGGTCAACACAGTCAAAGGCTTTTGCATAGTTAATGAAGCAGAAGTAGATGTCTTTCTGGAACTCTCTAGCTTTCTCCATAATCCAGCGCATGTTTGCAATTTGGTCTCTGGTTCCTCTGCCTCTTCTAAATCCAGCTTGCACTTCTGGGAGTTCTCGGTCCACATACTGCTTGAGCCTTCCTTGTAGAATTTTAAGCATAACCTTGCTAGCATGTGAAATGAGTGAAATTGTGCGGTAGTTGGAGCATTCTTTGGCACTGCCTTTCTTTGGGATTGGGATGTAGACTGATCTTCTCCAATCCTCTGGCCACTGCTGAGTTTTCCAAACTTGCTGGCATATTGAGTGTAGCACCTTAACAGCATCATCTTTTAAAATTTTAAACAGTTCAGCTGGAATACCATCACTTCCACTGGCCTTGTTATTTGCAGTGCTTTCTAAGGCCCATTTGACTTCACTCTCCAGGATGTCTGGCTCAAGGTCAGCAACCACAGTACCTGGAGTGTACGAGACATCCATATCTTTCTGGTATAATTCCTCTGTGTATTCTTGCCACCTCTTCTTGATGTCTTCTGCTTCAGTTAGGTCTTTACCACTTTTGTCCTTTATTATGGTAATCTTTGTACGGAATGTTCCTTTCATATTTCCGATTTTCTTGAACAGATCTCTGGTTCTTCCCATTCTGTTGCTTTCCTCTATTTCTTTGCATTGCTCGTTTAAGAAGGCCTTCTTGTCTCTCCTTGCTATTCTTTGGAAATCTGCATTCAGTTTCCTGTATCTTTCACTATCTCCCTCGCATTTTGCTTGCCTTCTCTCCCCCACTATTTGTAAGGCCTCGTTGGACAGCCACTTTGCTTTCTTGCATTTCTTTTTCATTGGGATGGTTTTAGTTGCTGCCTCCTGTATAATGTTGCGAGCCTCCACCCATAGTTCTTCAGGCACTCTGTCCAGCAAATCTAAATCCTTAAACCTGTTCCTCACTTCCACTGTGTATTCATAAGGGATTTGGTTTAGATTGTATCTCACCTGTCCAGTGGTTTTTCCTACTTTCTTCAGTTTAAGCTTGAATTTTGCTATAAGAAGCTGATGATCTGAGCCACAGTCAGCTCCAGGTCTTGTTTTTGCTGACTGTATAGAGCTTCTCCATCTTTGGCTGCAGAGAATATAATCAATCTGATTTCGATGTTGCCCATCTGGGGATGTCCATGTGTAGAGCCGTCTCTTGTGTTGTTGGAAAAGCGTGTTTGTGATGACCAGCTTGTTCTCTTGGCAGAACTCTATTAGCCTTTGCCCTGCTTCGTTTTGATCTCCAAGGCCAAACTTGCCAGTTGTTCCTTTTATCTCTTGATTCCCTACTTTAGCATTCCAATCCCCTATAATGAGCAGAACATCCTTCTTTGGTGTCACTTCTATAAGGTCTTGTAAGTCTTCATAGAACTGGTCAATTTCAGTTTCTTCAGCACCAGTAGTTGGTGCATAAGCTTGGATTACTGTGATGTTAAAAGGTCTGCCTTGGATTCGTATCGAGATCATTCTATCATTTTTGAGATTGCATCCCAGTACAGCTTTCGCCACTCTTTTGTTGACTATGAGGGCCACTCCATTTCTTTTACGGGTTTCTTGCCCACAGTAGTAGATATGATAGTCATCCGAACTGAATTCGCCCATTCCCGTCCATTTTAGCTCACTGATGCCCAGGATGTCAATATTTATTCTTGCCATCTCATTTTTGACCACATCCAACTTACCCAGGTTCATGGTTCTTACATTCCAGGTTCCTATGCAATATTTTTCTTTACAGCATTGGACTTTCCTTTCGCTTTCATGCATATCCACAACTGAGCGTCCTTTCGGCTTTGGCCCAGCCGCTTCATCAGCTCTGGATCTACTTGTACTTGTCCTCCGCTCTTCCCCAGTAGCATGTTGGACACCTTCCGACATGAGGGGCTCATCTTCCAGCGTCATAACTTTTATATGCCTGTTGTCTTTGTCCATGGAGTTTTCTTGGCAGAGATACTGGAGTGGCTTGCCGGTTCCTACTCCAGGTGGATCACGTTTGGTCAAAACTCTCTACTATGACCTGTCCATCTTGGGTGCCCTGCTCGGCATAGTTCATAGCTTCTCTGAGTTCTTCAAGCCCCTTCGCCACGGCAAGGCAGTGATCCATGAAGGGAGAAGGCTAGGAGATGCTTATTATGTTTTTCCTTAAACCACCGCTGAAAAATGACCATATCAGGTTGACCAATGGTGTCTTGACCGTCAATAACAGCTGCAACCACCACTTCTTCTTTCCACAGCAGTTGAGATAGGAGGGGAATTTGGGGTGCTCAAAGAAAGGATAGAGCCCAGAGGTCCTCAGAGAAGACACCAGAATCTTCAACAGAAATACTACGTAGATAAGAAGAAAAGGGAAGGCCCCTAGTAAAAGTGAACTATTGGGCTTTCATACATGCAGAAGGATGGAAAGCAATTTATTTTAGAAATGATAATTACTGATTTATTGTTGATTTTTTTAATTTGTGTACTCAGTTCACTTGTAGATGTTGCAAATGTTAAACTATTGTACGTGCAGGAATTGAGAAGTGCACAGCTGTTGGTGAAGGATGAGAAGTTTAAAAAAAACCCCTATTGTAATATAAGGTTAATTTTAAGGAATGGCATATGAACTAGAAATAACTAGGAAATTCATCAGCAACAAGAGGAAGCCTTGCATGCCTCAATAACAGAGTGAGGGAAACCAATACTTGGAAAAGTCATATTAAATTTGTCTTAATTAGTGATTGAGAGATTATTCGAATCCTGAACTTTGGGGAAATCACATTTCAGACTCCATTGCCATTTTCTTTGAAGATTTATTAAGCAGGGAAGCAGGTAAATGGAGGAGAGGAAACAGAGTTGTGTGGTGCAAACCTCAGTTGTCCTGAACTAATTATGAAGAACAAGATATTCTGGTCGCCCCAATGGTCAGTGGGGGGTTGAAAGGACCCTGATGAGGGGTCAAAGGCTGCAGACCAGAGATCTGTTTGAATTCACTCTATGTGTGAATTAAGGTAAAGGTAATGGGACCCCTGACCATTAGGTCCAGTCAGGGCCGACTCTGGGGTTGCAGTGCTCATCTCGCTTTACTGGCCGAGGGAGACGGCGTACAGCTTCTGGGCCATGTGCCCAGCATGACTAAGCCGCTTCTGGTGAACCAGAGCATTGCACGGAAACGCCGTTTACCTTCGCGCTGGAGAGATACCTACTTATCTACTTGCACTTTGACGTGCTTTCAAACTGCTAGGTAGGCAGGAGCAGGGACTGAGCAATGGCAGCTCAGCCCGTCACGGGGATTCGAACCGCCGACCTTCTGATCGGAGAGTCCTAGGCTCTGTGGTTTAACCCACAGCGCCACCCGCGTCCCTATGACTGAATTACATACCCACAAATATTCCTAACTGTTCCTCTTTGTTGCACCTTCTTGTCTTTCTGGTTAGGCCGTGCCTCGTTCCAGGTGTACAGAAAGATGTCGACCTGGATATGCCAAGGTGGTTCTAGAAGGAAAGCCCATTTGCTGCTATGCCTGTGCTCAGTGTGCAGAAGGGACCTTCTCCGCTCGGGAAGGTGGGTGACTCCAAGGGGGAAGGAATTCCTGGAGAGAGTAAACACAGGGCAGAAATTCAGTCTCACACACTCTTTGTGAGAATTCTGCAGACATTGTGAAATGTGGCTCCTTCCTCAACTCCTTTAGGATTAATCACCTTCATTACATCCTGGAAGAGAGTTGAAAGGAATGATCATAAGGAAGAAATCTCTAGGATTTCTTCAAAACATAATAGAGCACAGATCATTAGGGATGTAAGTGATGCTACAGCCACTCTTTTTCTCTTCCCCAGATGCAGAACATTGCACCAAATGCTCAGAAGATCACCATTCAAACAAGGACAGAGATCAATGTGTCCCCAAGATTACCACCTTCCTGACTTATGGAGAATATTTGGGAATGGTTTTAGCTTCCGTTGCCCTCTTCTTGTCCTTAACAGCAGGCATTGTGTTGGGAATCTTCATTAAATACAAGGAAACTCCCATTGTCAAAGCCAACAACCGGGACCTCTCCTACATCCTGCTCGTCTCCCTCCTGCTTTCCTTTTTGTCCTCCTTCCTCTTCATCGGGCGCCCAAAGAAAGAGACCTGCCTTCTCCGACAAACGGCCTTCAGCATCATCTTCTCAGTTGCTGTTTCTTCTGTCTTGGCAAAGACCATCACGGTGGTGCTGGCCTTCCTGGCCACAAAGCCCGGAAACAGGGTGAGGAGATGGCTGGGCAAGAGTCTGGCCAACTCCATTGTCATCTCCTGTTCTGGGGGGCAAGTTCTCATCTGCACCATCTGGCTGGGCTCTTCTCCCCCATTCCCAGAGCCCGATATGCACTCCCAGGTGGAAGAGATCGTCCTGCAATGCAACGAAGGGTCTGTGGCCATGTTTTACGTTGCCCTCGGCTACCTGGGCTTCTTGGCTGCCACCTGCTTCACGGTGGCTTTCCTAGCCAGGAAGCTGCCCGGCTCCTTCAACGAAGCCAAGCTGATCACCTTCAGCATGCTGGTCTTCTGCAGTGTTTGGGTGTCTTTTGTGCCCCCCTACCTGAGCACCAAGGGCAAGTACATGGTGGCCGTGCAGATCTTCTCTATGTTGGCCTCCAGCGCTGGGCTTCTGGGCTGCATCTTCCTTCCCAAGTGCTACATGATTGTGCTGAGGCCTGATCTGAACACAAAGGAGCACCTGACAACAAGGAATTAAGGGGCATCTGATTCTTAAAATAGTCCATGTTTCCTATGTCCAGAAGTGCATAAAGGAAACACAGCTACTCATCCATGTTGCTTATTCTCCACCTCTGAAAGAGATTGTGTTCATTCGTAGCCCTGGTTTTGTGTAGTCCTGTTCACACGAACAGGAAGATGGGAGGAAATGTTTTGCTACCTTGCTTTGCCCATGATTACAATGAGTCCTGGTCTACTGCCCTTAGTTTGTATACTATTATCTTTTTAAAATTTTGTGTTTTGGGAACTTATATTTATCTCACAACAAGATAGGCTGGAGGGAGAGAGGAGTTAGGTTTTTGAGTCTGTTTCCTTTGTCATGACTACCTATTAACCATATCAATTCTAATATTCCACAATACTGTTTGGTTATGCCAGTTCTATGTATTCAATTTTCTATGCTCCTTTTCCTGCATTTATGCGCTATCATTCATAAGCTCACTTCACATCATTTCGTTCTCCTAAGCTTTGTATATCAATAAACTGAGAAATTCATTAAAGACATCTTCCGTAGTCTGTTGGTTTAATTTCTGTATTGTGTAAGCTCTGCTCCCTGTTCCAAAGAGTAGCAGCTGACCTTAGCCAAGCCGTGACTGGGATCCAATGAATTTTATTGCATTGACCAGGGTTAGGGATAGGGTTTGGTGCGGGCGAGGCAAGCGGGAAGAGAGGGCAGAGGGAACTCCGGCGCTCACGGGAGTGGCAGGCCGCCTACGCCAATCTGGGTGAGTCATTGTGAAAGGAGGTGGGGAGGGCGTTCCACAGGGCAGGCGCCACCACCGAGAAGCCCCTCTGCCTGGTTCCCAGTTTGTGGCACAGGTCATCATCCGATGAATTTAGAGCTTCATTTATTCCTGTGTTTATATTTAAAGAATTTATGCATTTTAAAAGTATTGCACATTGATCGTAATATTAAGAATGCACTTAAAATTATTACGCACAGCAATGAATAAGTGATTGCAATGCACACACAGTTAAGCAGCATAAATATTTGTTAACGAAGTCTAATCTTGTTGTGATTATTATTACTTTTAGTGCTACTAATACCAGTGGCTTACAAGACTCAGCTCTATTCTGCCTTGGTCAGTCCCCACCTGGAATACTGTGTCCAATTCCGGGCACCACTATTTAAGAAGGACGTTGACAAATGGGAAGAAACCCCTCACCCCCCAGAGAGATGCTGGCTCAGAGAGCCCCCTGAGCTTAGACTACGAAGCCTCTGAGGGCATGCAGAGTGCCAATCCCCCCGGGGGCCCCTCTCTCTCCCGGGCCCACCTGGGGGCCCTGCCCCTGCCAGCCTCTCTGGCCTCTGAGGGCGTGCAGAGTGCAGATCCCCCCGGGGCCCCTCTCCCTCCTGGGGGCCCTGCCCCTGCCAGCCTCTCCGGCCTCTGAGGGCGTGCAGAGTGCCAATCCCCCCGGGGCCCCTCTCTCTCCTGGGGGCCCTGCCCCTGCCAGCCTCTCTGGCCTCTGAGGGCGTGCAGAGTGCAAATCCCCCCAGGGGCCCCTCTCTCTCCCGGTCCCTCCTGGGGGCCCTGCCCCTGCCAGCCTCTCCGGCCTCTGAGGGCGTGCAGAGTGCAAATCCCCCCAGGGGCCCCTCTCTCTCCCGGGCTCACCTGGGGGCCCTGCCAGCCTCTCTGGTCTCTGAGGGCGTGCAGAGTGCAGATCCCCCCAGGGGCCCCTCTCCCTCCTGGGGGCCCTGCCCCTGCCAGCCTCTCCGGCCCTTGGTTGACTCTGGCCAGCTGGACGGGCTGCAGGCGCTGGAGTCCCTGGCGGACGAGGAGGGTCATGTGGCCCTCGGAGGGGAAGGGGCCACCTTCAAAAGGCCCTGCGACTCCCGCCAGCCTCCACCGGCAGACTTCCCAGCATGCACTGCCAGCTCCGTTGGGCCAATGGTCGAATCCCAGCATGAATAAATTTGAAATTTACTCGTTTTTCCAGTGTATAACCACATAATTCAATCTCAAGGAGTCTTATGTTCGGCTTCGCTTATTAGCTTTATGGATAAATTAACCTCTATCAGGTTTCATTTCATTTCCCTCAGGTCCTTCTTCCCAGCATGCTTTGCTGCCCCTTCTTCTCACAAACAAGGATCCTGTTTCCTATCATTTTATTTTTCTCTAAACGTATTTGGATTCTTCCATTTAAACTTGAGGGAGAAAGAGAGGAGGCTTTTCCTCACAGCCTTTCCCTCGCCCTTCCCAGGCTGCCCTGCGCAACCTTCCTCCTGGCCTGCTAATAAACTAAGAACAACCAATTATTATACTCATCAACCCCCATAACCCAGGAAGTCGCGAAGAGACCTCGTCCTTTTCCTCGTTCCCTTGGAGGCACCGAGAACGGCTTCCCCCTTTTCCCCACGTCCCGCGGCTCCTGCGCCCTGGACAACAGAGGCCAAAATGGCGCTGGCCACCCGCCAGTTGCTTTACCTGCAATTTAGAGCTCCAAAAATGCTTTAAATGCATGTTGTGGCTGTGATTTTTATAGTGCTTTTAATATTCTGTTGGGAGCCGCCCAGAGTGGCCATTATTATTATTATTATTATTATTATTATTATTATTATTATTATTATTATTATTATTATTATCTCATCGCCTTGATTGCAATGAAACCTAATGCAGACCCATTGAAATGCAAATATTAACTTGGTTTTGGGTTTACACCAACCATTCTTCTTTTCCCAATACCCCTGAGATGTTAAACTGGGATCTTTCATGAGGAAGGGTGGCATATAAATCAAATAAAGGAGAAGAAATTTGGAGTATTGAGTAAATTTAGTTCTAAAAATATTTATTTAGTACATTACCGTATTGGCCCAAATATAAGCCGCACCTTTAAAATTCAAGGGGGAGGAAAGAAGACAATACCGGAATATAAGCCGCTCCCTTCAAATTCCGCAGGCACTCTCTCCTGTTCCATTTTACCGTATGTCTGTTCCGGCAGCGATATTGTAAAAGCCAGCTTTCGTAAGGCCGTGAATTTAAGCCGCACTTTAACCTTTCACGGTCAGAATTTGGGAGGAAAGTGAGGCTTATAATCAGGCCAATACGGTAATGTACTACGACAAAGACTATGGCTACAGAGCACTCTGATATGCGTGTTCATTAAATCAAGTTTAATGATGATGATGATGATGTTGCAATGGAGGAGTGCAGGGAAAAAGAAAACTCCTGGCACTCATTCTTTCTTGCTACAGAATTAAAAGATTTCTCTGCTTTTCTCCTTCTTTTTCCCTTGGGTGGTGTGTTCAGCAGTCGCCCTCAGGGGAAACAGGTGTCCCCCCCCCCCCCTTGGAGGAAAAGGACTGATCGGATCCTGGCTGTGACATCGGCTCAGAATCCCAGCCTCACTTGACAGTTGAGGCCAACAGCCGTTTGGTGGTTTCTCTGCAAGTGAATCAGAAAAAACTGTTATTAGACACCGAAAAAGCAAAGTCTGAAGACTGATGTCTGGGGAAATGGTGAGGGGACCAGCAGGAAACTGCTAAGGGAGTTTTGAGTCCTTTTATTCTGTTGCAGTTGCAGAGAAAGGAGGGTGGGGGGTGGGGGGTGGGGGGTTGGGGTCCGCCCCAGGTGTCATCACAGAGGGGGGTGGCAAAAGGACATAAAGCCGTGTTTAAAATAAAAATAAAAATTGGGCTCACCAAACCTTTTAGTTGAGTCAAAAAACGCGGCTGGCACTGGGCGCCACACCGCGGGGGCTGGCACTTACCGGGGGGGGGGGGGCTGCAGAGTGCCTGATCCACGCATCTCTCCTGGGGGTGACTTCGTGGCTTGGGCCCCTGCAGGCTGGGTGCTGCCTGAAACAGAAGCGTGGGGCTTGCGTCTGCCCCCTGCCTCTCCCTCAGCCGCCCTACAGCTGGGGGGGGGGAGGCAGAGGATGGGCTCCAGAAAGCCCACAGGACCCCCGCGTTGAACCGGGCACCCAAGCAGCTGGCTATGCCGCTGTTCTGTTGTTTCAGTTATGGGTGCCTTGAGAGTGAATGTGCTGTGCTTGCTGCCCCACTTGTCCTGATGGACCAGCCCCCCCATGGCGCCAGGGCTGTAGGGCTTCCCTGGCTAGCGACTCAATGTGGGCAGGAGAGTTTGCCTTCTGGGTTCCTCTCTCATTTTGGGATGCTCTCTTTCTCCTCTCTCCCCACCATCAACTCTGGGGTCCTGTCTCTGCTAGCAGTCAGCCATTGAGGAGGACATTCTCAAGGAGGACGAAGGAAAAGGCAAGGAGGAGACCGCAAGACGGCTGGATCTCCTCAGCCCTGACTGGGTAGGTGGCCATGGCCTAAGTGGTGATTGGCAGAAGGGGAGGGGGGCATATCAATCGTAGGATGAGACTGTTGTTTCAGTTATGGGTGCCTTGAGTTTTAATGTTTGGTTGCGTTTTTTAATTGCTCGTTTGTTGCATCTTTTCCTTGCAGGTTCCAAGTATGTCACCATTTTCGAGTGTTTCCTCCCTGTCCTCCCTGGATTCCCTTTGGGACTCCCTCAATGAGGTACGTAGCAGACAGAGCAGGAGGGAAGCCCTGCTGAGCTGCACATGGGCAACCCTGAGGCTGGGGAGGAGGAGGAGGAGGAGGAAGAGGATGCTGGCTGGCTGACCGGCCAGGCCACCTTCTGGACGGTTGAGAGCAAGGGGGCAAACAGGCAGGGGGCTGCTAAGGGCAGACCATGCTTGCTGCCCCACTCCTCCTGATGGACCAGCCCCCCATGGCGCCAGGGCTGTAGGGCTTCCCTGGTTAGCGACTCAATGTAGGCAAGAGAGTTTCCCTTCTGGGTTCCTCTCTCATTCTGGGCTGCTCTCTTTCTCCTCTCTCCCCACCGTCAACTCTGGGGTCCTGTCTCTGCTAGCAGTCAGCCATTGAGGAGGACATTCTCAATGACAAGGAGGACGAAGGAAAAGGCGAGGAGGAGACCGCAAGACGGCTGGATCTCCTCAGCCCTGACTGGGTAGGTGGCCGTGGCCTAAGTGGTGATTGGCAGAAGGCGAGGGAAGCATATCAACCGCAGAATGGAACTGTTGTTTCAGTTATGGGTGCCTTGAGAGTGAATGTGCTGTGCTTGCTGCCCCACTCGTCCTGATGGACCAGCCCCCCATGGCGCCAGGGCTGTAGGGCTTCCCTGGCTAGCGACTCAACATGGGCAGGAGAGTCTGCCTTCTGGGTTCCTCTCTCATTTTGGGATGCTCTCTTTCTCCTCTCTCCCCACCATCAACTCTGGGGTCCTGTCTCTGCTAGCAGCCAGCCATTGAGGAGGACATTCTCAAGGAGGACGAAGGAAAAGGCAAGGAGGAGACCGCAAGACGGCTGGATCTCCTCAGCCCTGACTGGGTAGGTGGCCGTGGCCTAAGTGGTGATTGGCAGAAGGCGAGGGAAGCATATCAACCGCAGAATGGAACTGTTGTTTCAGTTATGGGTGCCTTGAGTTTTAACGTTTGGTTGCGTTTTTTAATTGCTCGTTTTTTGCATCTTTTCCTTGCAGGTTCCAATTATGTCACCATTTTCGAGTGTTTCCTCCCTGTCCTCCCTGGATTCCCTTTGGGACTCCCTCAATGAGGTACGTAGCAGACAGAGCAGGAGGGAAGCCCTGCTGAGCTGGAGAACCCTGAGGCTGGGGAGGAGGAGGAGGAGGAAGCCGGCTGGCCGGTCAGGCCACCTTCTGGACTGGTCGTGAGCAAGGGGGCAGGCAGGCAGGCAGGCAGGCAGGGGGCTGCTAAGGGTATGCTTGCTGCCCTACTTGTCCTGATGGACCAGCCCCCCATGGCGCCAGGGCTGTAGGGCTTCCCTGGCTAGCGACTCAATGTGGGTTCCTGTCTCATTCTGGGCTGCTCTCTTTCTCCCCTCTCCCCACCACCAATGCCACCACCTCTGGGGTCCTGTCTCTGCTGGCAGGCAGCCTCTGAAGTGGCTATCAAGGAGGAAGAGCCACAGGAAGTACCAGAGAGCCCCCCAGAGGAGGACGGGGAGGCCCTTGATTTGCCGTGCCCCCCACCTGGAGAACACCTGGAGGCAAGCGTAATCGAGGTCAGACGAAACATACATTCATTCATGACATATGAAAAGCTTCCCTGAACAGGGCTGCCTTCACATGTCTTCTAAAAGTCAGATAGTTGTTTATTTCTTTGACATCTGGCGGGAGGGCGTTCCACTGGGCGGGTGCCACTACCGAGAAGGCCCTCTGCCTGGTTCCCTGTAACTTCACTTATCGCAGTGGGGAACCGCCAGAAGGCCCTCAGCGCTGGATCTCAGAACGATGGGGGTGGAGATAATTCTCCTGGGTTGCTTTTGGTTTGGTGTTTGTTTTGTAAGATATCTCTTTTGAATGCGTTTCCAGGTGCCTCCTGCCAAAGGAAGTTATTAATTGCAAAGTGGGTTTGGCGATAATAAAACCATGTTGGCACTTTGCAAAGCCGGTTCTCTCTGGGGTTTTCCTGCCTCCTATACCTTCCCCCCACCCGCTTGTTCTTGGTTTTGTGTCTCGTTCAGATCTCTCCAAGGCTGACCACATGAGAACCTGGGAGAGGAGTGTTCCCTCCTGACTACAACCCTTTCGTATAACGCCTTGCCCCCCCCCCCAAAGGAGGGATTATGACAGCCTGCCACCACACAGGCCCTTCTTCGTGTGGCTCCTTCACAAACGGTCTGGAGGGCAGCAACACAAGAAGGTGCCTTTTCTGTGGTGGCTCCCCACTTGCGGAATGCTCTCTCCAGGGAGGCTCACCTGGCACCTTCATTATGTATCTTTGGGTGCCAAGCAAAGACGTTTCTCTAGAACAGAGCTTCCCAAACTGTGTGCTCCTCCCAGGGCTGGAAAGGGGCTAGTTGAACTGAATCCCTGTGTTGCGAAATGAGGCATGTCTCCAAAGTGTGTCACCAACATGGAAAGTTCTGCTCCAGAACCAGCCTTGGGCTAATTGGACAACGCATGGCCTTTTCAACATGCTTGTGGATTGGGAGGTTGGCTTATGAGTTCGTTTTTGTTTTTAATACATATGTTGTGTTTTTATTTTGTATTTTTATGCTGTAAGCCGCCCTGACAGCTTCAGATGAAGGACGGCGTACGGATTTAATCAATCAATTGTTTGTTTGTTTGTTTGTTTGATTGATTGATTAATGATTGTGGCATTTTCCCAGAATCTGGAGGTGAATTGTTTACTTTTCTCACAGGACTGCGAGGAAGAGAGGCCTCCGAAGACCCCCACTTGCTTGGGTTCCATTATCTCCCGGATTCGCAAGATCTTCAGAAGAGCGCTGCTGCCAGCACCACCAGTGCCACCAGAGCAACCCAATACAAGAGGCAGCAGTGGGGTGCAGGGGGAAAGGAGGCCACTCTGCACGTGGCTCAGGCGCTGGATGCGGCAGCATCGCAGCTGTGTCCACCCTGAACCAAGATGAGGAGGAGTTGGGAGGCTTGCACCGATCCGCCCAGGGGGATTTTGCCACCCCCCCTGGGATGACACTTGGGGCGATACCCCCCCCGACACCCCACCTTCCTCCGCCAGTGGTGGCAGGGGAAGTAGCACCTGGAGGCGCCAGAGCCCTAAGGGACATTTCCTTTTTGTTGTCCTTGCACAGGTCTTAATCCTTGTGGTCCAAACTGGAGAGGAGGAAGAAAATATCAGAACGCGGAGGCAAGCGGGGCAAGAAACCCAAACTCTCGTGGCCCTACACCAGCGTCCCACACGGCCAGCCCCAGTCCTAGAGCCCGACACCTTTTGAGAAGACAGCGGGCAAAGGGTGGACGGCGAAGGAGAAGTGCGTGAGAACGACAGCGTCTGCGGTGGTGGAGGAGAAGGAGAAGGCAGGACTGAGAGGGGAACGATCCTGGAAGGTGGCTTGAAAAGAAAGGGCAATATGGCGTAGAAAAACTGCTAGCTCACGCTGCCCACGCCCAAAGGAGGAGGAAGGAAAGGAGGAACGCAAGCGAGCAAGAAGGGACAGCTAAAGAAAGAACTGAGAAAAGAGACAGCGAGACCTTCTGTGGGTCAAAGAAATTACAATAAGAAGGAAACTGAGTTTCCTCCCTCCAGAGCTTGCTAATGGTCCTGCATTGTTCTATTTCCTTTTTATGTATAATTCTGTATTATATTGTTGAATTGTTGTCTTAGGTGATAAGCCTATAAAGGAAGGATATAAGGGAAGGGGGGAGGTATTAAGGGAAGACTTTGAAAGGAAAGGCAGAAAATAAAAAGGGGTGGGGGAAAATAAGTGGGAGGGAACGCATAAAGGGAAGATGCAAAGCATTATATAAATTTTTTTTGTTTGTTTGAAATAAAGAAGCTAACCATTGAATCTGCATGGATCTTAAAATCATTTTGTGGAATGTTAATGGGCTAAATTGTAAGACTAGGAGGAGGAGACAGAGTGACTCCCCCTGCAGCTGCTCAGCCTTCATGGACTCAGAGGAGAAGGTCTGGTGAGAACCAACTGGCTGCAGCCTTCTTAAACAGAGCTCTCCTCAGCAATCGGATGCCTGTGGTTCCCAGGCCTAACTTGGCCCTTCCTGCTCTCTGCCTGGACCCTTGGCTTTGCAAGCATTTGCATTCCCTGACCTCTGGCTTGTCTGACTACGCGGGATGCTGTCTGCCCAACCCTCGGAACGGGCTTGGCTTCGTAGGCGGTTTCACGCAAGAGTTCTTGGAGACTTGTCTCCTGTTTGCTTGGCCTAACGTTCCTCTGAGCTTTGCACTCTGTTGTCACGGGACTCGGAACAGGGCTACGGCCAGCAAGCCTGTTGGATCAGGCCCATGTGCCCTGAAGCCCAGAGGCCAAGCAGATGCCTGGGGGAAACCTCTAGGGAAGATCAGAGCTGTGGGCATGAGAGTTTGGAGAAAGTAGCAGAAGATCTGAGAAAAGCCATGAAACTACATGGGCAAAAGACTTGAGTGGTACTTTCTAACCTTACTAGGCCTGTCAAGTTTTATCTCAAAGCATCTCCTCCTGCAAACCTCCTGCCAACTGTATGTGTCAATTTACATTTTCCTGTCCTCCCTGCATGCCAGTAAAGATTGATTGATTATATTCTTACTGGGCAAAAAGATCTGTGTATTCCTGCTATTTTACTATCTTAATAGACCCAACTTCCATATCATTCATTGGGCGTTATTTAGAAATTACCTTAGTCCTGAACGCAGCATTCTTGGGCCATTTGGGATATGACAGCGACACATTTGCTCTCTCAGCTCTGGGGATTTCCCTGGCTTTAGCAGTCTAAATAGGTGTCCTGTTTTGCCATGCTTCTTTTGCCAAGATCCATAGATCTTCATTTTGCATATATCTCAAATGCTGAAAATGGATTTAAAGCAGCAGCAATGGGCACAAGCCCCTGGGGCTTCATGTTCAGCGTGTATTTCTTTCTCGCAGCCTGTATCCCAGGGGATACCTGATCAAGTCCTTTGATCTTTCTGAAGCTAATCTGGGGTCATCCTGGCTGATTTGGCACAGTCATATTTCTTAGGAAATATTGTGCACTTCCCTCTCCAAACTGAGTGAATGGTCAGTGAAACCTCAAATGTGATGTACAGACCCTCCAAGTACCCCTGTTTTCCAGGGACCGTCCGGGCTTTAACTCCACATCTGCTGTTTGAGGCACTCAAGGCTCCCGGAAGTTATCAAGGTGAGACTTCTTCCACTTCCAATTATCGAAATCATAGTGATTTCCTCTTCCAGAAACTCAAGAGATATTTCTGGAGATTGCCTAATCACCAGGCGCAACAACAGTGTGATGTTGTTAATTGCACAGTGGCTGCAAAAGAACATTGGTGCAGAGAATATTTCCTGTGCCAGAAAGCGATCGATTTCTCCAAGATTTGGTGCAGGTGAAAGGCTGAGGGGAGCAGGGATATGTCTACATGGTGCTTAACACCTCTGAACCTTGCCCAGATTGGGACAGCCACTGCAGCTTTCGTCTTGCATGAGTCTTTTGATTATTCTGCTTGGCTGGCTCAGGGCATCAGAGGAGCCACAGGGGAGGAGGAGGTGGAGCCAGAATGAAACCTTTGATGCTTCTCTGGCTATTTCGGCTGCTAAAGATGCCCAATGGGCTCTGTGGGAACCGGGAGGCAAAATGCCCCTTGAATCTGATCAGGGATGAATCTGATCTACAAAATTACTACCAGTACCAGTCTGGAGATCTTCTTATTAGTGGGATCATATCTCCAAAACATTTGCACAAGCAAGTTCTATATGTCTCTACACAGACACCCTTCCCCAAGACTGAGATGTAAATAATCACCCACACATACCCTCCAACATTTCCCCGAGGAAAATAGGGACGTCCTATTCCATAATAATAACTTTATTATTTATACCTCACCCACCACTCTGGGTGGCTTGCAACATAGACAAAAGCAGAAGAAAGCATTAGACATGAAGAAAACTTCCCTATACAGGGCTGCCTTCAGGCATCTCGGGGGTCGGATAACAGCATACCCTCCAACATTTCTCTGGTGCAAAGAGGGGCATCCGGAGCACGCCTCACAATATTGTTATGAAGAGGGAAAGAGAAAGGGAGAAGCATGGTGATCAGTTGAAGCTCAATGGAGGAAAGTTGGTATGTCGATGAAAGAAATAAACGATAAAATGATAAGAAACAAAGTGTCAGGGGTCAAGGTAAAGAGGCGTCTCTTCAGTATTCAGCAGCAATTATGCAATAAAGACGACAGCGTAGAGCCCCTCAGCTATGCCCTAAATCACAAGGTTGCTCTGGTGACCAAAAGTGAGAGAAAACCTGCACACCACATAAACAACTTTAAAAAGTAATGAACAAACTATTTTTGCCCCTCTTTCCCTGTTTGACATTATCATCTAATGACCTCCCCCACAGATCCATCCCGCTTGCTGTCATGGCTTCTTTGCTCTTTGGGGCTCTTTGGGGCTCCCCCCCCCAAAAAAGTGCGCCCTATGAGCCGGTGCGCCCTATAGGGCAAAAAATACAGTAAATGCTTTATGAGTCACTGATAAAGCATTTATATTAATTAGCCAAGATTACATCCTACTTAAACTTTCATCACTCCATACAAGTGGAAAGCTTACTAGACTCTCAGTCTTATAGCAATTCAACCTGCAGCGTTCCAATGAAAGGTGCTATATAAATTTAATAAATAAAGATCCTGAGAAAGCTGACTTGTTTGTTTGTCTGTTTGTTTGTTTGTTGAATCTATATACTGCCCTGTACGTGGAGGTCTCAGGGCGGGTCACAGAACAAAATTAATATACAAAACCAGAAGATATATAATCAAAATAAAAACAACAACCCAATAACACCCCAAAAAGAAGCACATTTTAAAAGCGCAAAGGATGTCAATCAAATCAACCAAAAAGGAACGTTTTTGCCTGATGTATAATGAATGCGCTAGGTGAACTTCCCTGGGGAGAGCATTCCACAGACAGGGAGCCACTGCAGAGAAGGCCCCGTTCTTGTGTTGCCACCCTCCTGACCTCTTGAGGAGGAGGCACCCGAAGAAGGGCCTCAGAAGATGATCTCAGGGTCCGGGTCGGATCATATGGAAAGAGGCGGTCCTTGAGGTATTGCGGTCCTGAGCCATTTAAGGCTTTCTAGGTCAAAGCCAGCACTTTGAATTGGGCCCAGAAATGAATTGGTAGCCAGTGCAGTCGGACCAGGATCAGCGTATTGTGCACTAGCAGAAGTTTCCGAACTGTCTTCAGAGGCAGCCCTACGTATAACGCATTGCAGTAATCTAGCCTTGAGATTACCAGAGCATAGACAACAGTAGTTAGGCTATCCCTGTCCAGATAGGGGCGTAGCTGGACCACCAACCAAAGCTGATGGAAGGCACTCCCCGCCACTGAGGAGTCCCGAGCCTCGAGCGACAGCAAAGGATCTAGGTGTATCCCCAAGCTATGAGCCTGCTCCTTCAGAGGAAGCGTAACCCCATCAAGAGCAGGCGACCTCCTACCCATCTGGTCTAGGGAACCACCCACTAACAGTGCCCCGGTCTTATGTGGATGGAGCTTCAGTTGGTTGGCTCTCATCCAGTCCATTGCCGAGACAAGACACTGGTCCAGCACTTCCACTGCCTCCCCTGCAGATGTGAAGGAGAAATAGAGCTGAGTGTCATCAGCATCATTCCGACAACATACTTGAAACCTCCAGATAACCCCACCCAGCAATTTCATGTAGATGTTCAACAATGTGGGGGACAGGACTGAGCCCTGCGGAACCCCACATTCAAGGTTCCCAGCGCTGAAAAGTAACACCGTCTGGGAATGACCATCCAAGTAGGACAGGAACCACCACCACCATCTGGTGTGCGACCACATGCTCCAAAACCTTGCTCAGCAAAGGGAGATTAGCAACAGTGATGTCCCTAATCAAATGGTGCATGGATTTTAGGAAATAGGTCAAATAAATAGATACATACATATTAATAATTACTTGATAAAGAATAACAAAGCTGCTAGAATGCTAGCCTGGCTTCTGCGCACACAATTTGTTTATGAGTAGAGAAGTTTCTGCTCAAAGACGGGGAGCAAGTTGGTTCCATGTGCAACAGAAGCTCTCCTTCCGCAGAACATGTCAAAGGGGAAGGGAGAGTCAAAAGTTCAGAGCAACCTTTCTTCCCTCCACCAACCCCAGAGAGCTTCCCTCTGTTGGAGAAGCCTTTCAAAGAAGTGGTGGAAATTCACTTGAAGTGGCTTCAAAACCACCAAGGCGCTACTTCCCTTCAGGGGGAGAACCAGAAGAGAGCAGCAGGAATCAAGCAGCCCAGACCCACCCAAAGCGGCCAGAGGGTGGGCTTGAGAAATCCCTCCCCATCGCAGGTTCCACCAGTCTCTGTCTCTAGCAGCCTCCAAGAAACAAGATCCCACCACCAGGTATCCCGTTGACAGTACTGAGGATGGCATTTCTCAGCATTCTCCATTGATTGATTTTTATTTATTCATATTTATTCCTTTATTTATTGATGTACTGAATCTAAATACAGTGGTGCCCCGCAAGACGAATGCCTCGCAAGACGAAAAACTCGCTAGACGAAAGGGTTTTGCGTTTTTTGAGGTGCTTCGCAAGACCAATTTCCCTATGGGCTTGCTTCGCAAGACGAAAACGTCTTGCAAGTTTGTTTCCTTTTTCGTAAAACCGTTAATACCCAGGGTGCATTGCTTGAAGAGGTGCAGTTGCGACTTGACTTCGAGGAGCAACTCATAGCATGCGGTGTGGTAGCCTTTTTTGAGGTTTTTGAAGACTTTGGTGATTTTTGAAGCTTTTCCAAAACTTCTTTTGCAGCCATTTGGTAAGTTAAACTTTTAAAACTTTTTGGGGGGTTTTTGGATTTTGGGTTGGAGTGTTTGGAATTCAAGGACTTGGTGTTGGGGAGGGGTTTGCAAGAATCTGGAAGCTTGTGTGGTTTTTTCCTGCATTTTTATGATTTTCTGTGACCATTGGGCCACTCTGCTGTTTTTTTAAAAAAAAAATTCTGGGTTTGAATTTCTGTGTACTGTACACTTTGTTGATTTTTAAATGTTTTTCTGTCATGTTTAGAAACTTAATTTATTGTTCCTTCAATTTTTGAAATGCTCTTTACAGTAGGTGTGACTTTAAAGAGCACTTAATAAACACTTGTTGTACCAAATTTGGCTTTGTTTGGACTTTTTTTGACCATAGGAACGCATTAATTGAATTTCAATGCATTCCTATGGGATTTCGTGCTTCGCAAGACGAAAAATTCGCTAGACGAAAAAAATCGTGGAACGAATTAATTTCGACTTGCGAGGCACCACTGTATCGCCCTACCCCTGGAGGTCTCAATGTGGTTCAAAATAAAAAACCACAACATATATAATCAAAATAAAAACAACAAGCCAATAATGCCCCCCCAACCCCCACATTTTAAAAGGGCTTAGGATGCCTGGGATACAAGGCTGGGACTCCTTCATCTGGCTGCTGTCCATCCCTGACTCTCCCACCTCTTCTTAAAACCTCCAATAAATCATAGAATGGGAGACTTGGAAAGGGACCCCAAGGTCATCAAGTCCAGCCCCCTGCAATGCAGGAATCTCAGCTAAAGAATCCCAACAGATGGACATCCAAACTCTGCTTCAAAACCTCCAAGGAAGGAGAGTCCATGGTTGGATCCAGCTCCTTCTTTGGTGCTTGTGAGCAAAGTTCAGGCCAAACTTCCAACTTCCCAGCACACCCCTTGACTTCTGTCCAACATGTTTTTCTCCACTTCTGCACCTGCCGCTTGAGCCATTCAAGACTCCAGAAAGTTATTGTGCTGAAACTTATTCCACTTAGAATAGTCGAAATTATAGTGATCTCATCTTCTAAAAGCTCAGGAGATGTTTCTGGAGATTACATCAGCCTCAGAAAGCAGCATGACAATATTAATTGCGCTGTGTCTGGGAAAGAAAAAGTTAGTGCAGATAATATTTCCTGTGTTGGAGACAGACTGAGTCAAGATGCAGAGCTGTCGAAGGAGGGGTGTGCCTGCCTTGCGCTTCCTAGCTCCGAAGGTAGAGCTGAAAACCACCCAGATTGGGAAAGCCCAGGCAGTCTGGCCTTGCAGGAGTCTTTGGGTTCTTCAGCTTTGCCTCCTTGGCAGGTAAGAGGAGGAGGAGGCAGAGCCAGAATGAGATCCCTGCTTCTGCTGCTCATGATGCCCTTTGGAGTCTGCGGGAACCACAAGGCGAAATGCCCCTTGAATCTGGTCAGGGATGAAACGGATGCTCGCAATTACTACCGGCCGGGACACTTTCTCATCAGTGGGATCATCTCTCCAATACGCCTTCTTGAGACAACTCCATACAACTTTACTCAGACACCCTTCGTCAGGAATGGACTGTATGTAAAATCATATGCGGATGGGTTTCACGGTCCTCCAGTCCTTGTAATGGTTGAAATAGGAAAGAGCCCCTATCTCAGGGCTGGGGAGCCAAGGGCTGATGTTGCAGGACTGCCCTGCCCTGACCATTGGTCTTGCTGGCTGGGGCTGATGGGAGCTGGGGGGTCCAGGAGAAGATTCCACACATACCTCTCCAATTTCCTTATTCCCTCTTTCTTCCTAAGTAAAACAATCCTGTGCCTATTCCTCTGTGTTGCTTTTAATAGAATGCAAGAAATCTGGTAGGGGTTCAAAAGGATGCACTGAATTTCCCCACCTGCAGGATGCCATGAAACTCAGTGAATTTCCAAGGCTCAAAGGTTTTATTCAATATTATTCCATTTGTACAATTCATAAACTGTCCTTAAGGAATGCTACAGTTTTGCACATGGAATTTTGAGAACCTCTGGGTGACCTTTGGTAGCTGAAGAGTAGGAAAGATGTGCTTTAATTGAAAGGATAAATAAAATAATATGTCAGGGGAGTTCCTTGTAAGTGGACTTAGATCTCTAAAATATGAAAAGGAATCATTCCTTTTTTGACCACACACAACTGGCCTCATTTCAAAGTATTGAGGTGTTTGAGGTTTCTTCCTAAGCCAGAGGGTGGCATGAAACTCAAGCAATTTCCAAACTGCTAAGATTATTTTATGTTTATTCTGTTTGGGTCATTTGTGAACAACCTTATCGCAGTTCTCTTTACACAATGCAAGGGGAGACCTACAGCCCAACATGGGGAAATCTGTCTCAGCTACATTAAAGGTTTCCTCCTCCAATCCCAGCACTTTCCCCTTTCTGTCATTTTTTTAAAAAAAATTAGAAGCGTTTTAAGAAACTCCTGAAAATGGTTGGATTTTTATGGGTGAAGAAGAGGAATGATATGCTTCAAATAAAATGATTATGTAAAATAATACAGACCAGGGGGTGTCGTCATTGGTGGAGTCATCGATGAAAAATATGAGCAAAATTATAAATTTTGCTACACACTCAAACCTGAAAGCCAACAGGCCTCATTTCCAAGTCAAAGGGGACTGAGGTATTTGGTGCTTCAATAAAATTGTCTGTTATCTACCTGTAGTCTAGCCCCTTGGAAGGCGCCAAAGACCACTGCAGCAAAAGCAGGCTTTGCAGCAACTTCCCAGTATAGCACACATTTTGAGGGGCACCTTCATTGCTTACTCATAGAACCACAGTAGAATAGAATCATAGAGTTGTAGAGATGGAAGGGACCCGGAGGAATCAAACCTGAAGCATCCATGACACATGGTCACCTTCGGAGGGAGTCTGTTCCACTGCTGAACAGCTCTGTGTGCTGTTTGCATCAAAGCTCCGGTCATGGAGCAGAGGTCTCCAAAATTTTGTTCAATGCTAGACAGGAAAAGGGTTGATATTAATGCAAAAGGATGGATGGATGGATAAATAAATAAATAAATCTAAGCGTTGTGGATCATATAATGTTTCCTTCCTCCCATTAATATGAATATCAGTTTCACTCTTTAAATGATTCATTTATTGCAGGGCATCAGCTAGGTTCGACTGGTACATGTTGTCTTTCCTGTTCACCATCCAAGAGATCAACCAGGATCTCAGGATCTTACCCAACATCACCCTGGGCTACAACATCTATGAGAACTATTTCGATGCAGGGATGACTTCGAATGCCATGCTAGAGCTGCTTGCAGGCAGTGGATGCAATATTCCCAATTATCACTGTGGAGAACAGAATCACCTGCTGGCTGTTCTTGAAAGAAGCAATACTGTCATCTCAAAAGTGATTTCAGCCTTGTCAGGCATCTACAAAATCCCACAGGTAACTAACTAGTGGGAGAGCATGGAGGGACAAAGAATTTCAACTCCATAAGATTCTATTTTCTCTTTGGAGGGGTCAAGTGGGGATATTTTTAAAAATGGGGAAATCCTGAGCTATGGATCCTACATCCCTTTTTCAAAACTGAGCCTTCACCAACTTGTCACCTCCAGATGTTTCAGACTAAAACTCCCATCAGCGTCAGCCAGCAGAGATTTAGATATCGGTCATTACAGATAATTAAATATCTGTTATGCTGAAATTAAAGTAAATTGCTGGTCTTTTGCTTTCCTTGCTAGATCAGTCATGGTTTTACTGTCCAGTTTCTCGAAGGTAAAACCCTGTTCCCTTTTGTCTTCCGGATGAGTCCCAAAGAGGAAAGTCAGTACCAGGGGATTGTTGAATTGCTCCTGTATTTTGGATGGACGTGGATTGGCCTCTGCACTCCAGACAATGACAGTGGAGAAAGATTTGTGAGCGCTGTGAAACCTCTGATGCTCAGCAAAGGGATCTGCATTGCTTTATCAAAAAGAGTACCAGAAAATGATATAAATCAATTTATCAGGCCTGGGGAACTTTTTTTCCTATGGAGACAAGTTGGGGTATTTGTTTCCTATATAACCACTGCACTGGATATCACGTTATTCATGGTAGTACACGATATCTGTGAGAAGGAAATAGGGGCAAAAGTCTGGATCACAACAGCTTTGGTAGAAAACAGAATTGGCTTTTTAATCCCTCCAGATCTATTCCAGCACCTCCATGGTTCTCTGTTCTTTGCAAT
The DNA here is from genome assembly GCF_964188305.1 of Podarcis bocagei. Lineage (NCBI taxonomy): Eukaryota > Metazoa > Chordata > Lepidosauria > Squamata > Lacertidae > Podarcis > Podarcis bocagei. The sequence continues at coordinate 9,188,951 of NC_138144.1, forward strand.
TGAGACTGGAATAAGGATGAGCAAAGTTGGCAAATATAGATTGCAGATCAATTTTGGGGATTATTTCAATCAAGCATTTCAGTGTTCATATTCAAAGCATCAGTTGTCGGTGAAAGGCAGGATAAGATGCAGAGAGGAGGAGAAACTGCAGCCATTGCTCCAAGGGGAGCATGAGATAGTCCTGTCTTATGACAACTATGGCACTTACATCAATGTTCAAGCTGTGGCTCAGGCCTTGCATGCTTTGCTTTCATCGAGATCCCAGAGGAGGCTGATGGTGGAGGAAGGAGAGCAATGGGGACCCGAAAGGCTACAGCCGTGGCAGGTATTTCCTTCCCCCTTTTGCAAACTGCAGTCCACACAGATGCTGATCTTGACTGGGTATAGACCTGTAAAATATCATAGTTACTATTACTAATAGTAGCTTACCTTCCAACATGTCTCCGATGAAAATAGGGATGTCCCATCCCATAACGATCATTTTGCTATTTATACCCAGGGCTTTCTTCAGGGGGAACTCGCTGGAACGCAGCTCCAGCACCTCTCAAATAGGAGCCATTTTGACCTTTGGAGGGTCTGTAGTAATAATATTAGTATTATTCTGTTTTTATATCAACTTTCATCTGAAGATCAGAGGGTGGTTTGCAGAATAAAAATACAAAATGAGAATAGAAAAAGCAAACGAAAGAAGGAAAACAAGCAAACCAAAAGCACATTAAAATGCCCAGAGATGGTTTAATCCACCCAAATCCTGGTTACAGAATAACTTTCTCGCCTGGCACCTAAAGATTTGTCACAAAGGTGTCCAGGGAGCCTCTCTGGGAGAACATCCCCCAAGCGAGGAGCCACCACAGAAAAGTCCTGTTGTGCTGCCACCCTCCAGATATCTCTATTTTATATATATATATTTATTTAATATATTTTTTTGTTTCTTTCCAAGCTCCTGTATAGTTATTCTTAAAAATATTTATGTTTGTAGCTGTTATCCATACTCCTAAATATTAAACTTTCTTCTCAATCATCAGTTCTGTCACATTTTACACCAATACTTTCGTTCTACCTTTATTTAGTTTAAAACCTGCTACTTCTCCAAACTTGAGAATCTGTTCAAGACCTTGGTTGGCTAGCCATGGGGTCTTCTACAGTTACCACATAGTCATCTGCAAATGCCTTGAGTTTATATGCTTTGTAACCTACTGTTGGGACGTGGGTGGCGCTGTGGGTTAAACTACACAGCCTAGGACTTGCAGATCAGAAGGTTGGCGGTTCAAATCCCCATGACGGGGTGAGCTCCCATTGCTCGGTCCCTGCTTCTGCCAACCTAGCAATTCGAAAGCACATCAAAGTGCAAGTAGATAAATAGGTACCGCTCCGGCGGGAAGGTAAACGGCGTTTCCATGTGCTGCTCTGGTTCGCCAGAAGCGGCTTAGTCATGCTGGCCACATGACCCGAAAGCTGTACGCCGGCTCCCTCGGCCAATAAAGCGATATGAGCGCCGCAACCCCAAAGTTGGCCGCGACTGGACCTAATGGTCAAGGGTCCCTTTACCTTTACCTTTAACCTATGTTTTCCCTTTTATTTCTTCATCTGATCTTCTACTTCTTTGTAGAAGAACTTTGCTTCAGGATGAGAACAGAAATCACGCAGCGGCAGCGTAAGGCCCTATTAGCTAAAGTGGTACCTCAGGTTAAGAACAGTGTCAGGTTAAGAATAGACCTCCAGAACAATTTAAGTTCTTAACCTGAGGTACCACTGTCATGACTCTCTGAATTTCATCATCTCTATAGTCTTCTTCGTAGAAGTCCATGAAACATGGTCAAAGGCCTTCTTTGCGTCTATAAAAATCAACACTCCTTGCTTATCATTTCTAACCTCCAGATAATAGATCTGTATCTTTTTTCAGAATCAGCGTAATCTAAGTATCTTAAATCTTTTAGTGGTTGTGCCAAATAATCTTGTAATTTCTTATAGTACTTTGCTGATAGCCCCCCTGGCCCTGGTGTTTTCCCCATTTTGGCTTGATTAATTGCCTGTTGTAGCTTCCCAGTTTCTTAATGCTGGTGCTTTCCCCTGCCATTCCAGCTTCACCCTTTCTTGAGAGAAATCCGGTGTCTGAATACTTCCAGGGGCAGACTGTGCTTGGATGAGAACTGGGAGCTGCCAGCGGACTTCGATATTATGAACTGGGCGATCTATCCCAATAAGTCTCGTGCCCTTGTGAAAATTGGGAATATAAGGAGAGGAGCATCTGCTGGCATAAAGTTCACCATTAACCCAGAAGCCATTGAGTGGAACAGGAAATTCAATAAGGTAGGGGGGATAATTGGGGGAGGGGGCTAGGAGATCCTGATTGTGCTGTTCCTTGAACAACCACTGCAAAATGACCATGTCAGGGTGACTGTCCAGTAACAGCTGGAACCACCACTCCTTCTTTCTACAGCAGCTGAGATAGGAGGGGGAATTTGGGATGCTCAAATAAAGGATACTGACCTTTCATACATGCAGAAGGATGAAAAGTAATTTATTTTACAAATGATAATTACTGATTTATTGTATTTTTTTAAAATTTGTGAGTAAGCTCACTGGTATTAAATTTGTCTTAATTTGTGGTTGATGTGGTGAAATTTGGAAAATGAATTAAGGCAATTTGGCAAAAAAAACCCCATAACCCAAACTCTCCTTTCAGTTGGGCATTGAACAGCAAAGCACTTTCTCTCTCTCTCTCTGACACACACAAAAACAAACACGTGAATGAACCGTGTGAGAGATTATTCGAATCCTGAAATTTGGGGGAATCACATGTCAGACCCATTGTCATTTGCTTAGAAGTTCTTTTAAAAAGGGAAACAGGTAAATGGAGAAGAGGAAACAGAGTTCTGTGGCTCAAACCTCAGCTGTACTGAACTAAATTTAAAGCACAAGATATTCTGGTCTCCCCAATGGTCAGTGGGGGGTTGAAAGGACCCTGATGAGGGGTCAAGTCTGCATTCCAGAGATCATGTTCTGCAGCTAAAGAGAACTGACCGCATTAAGGGAATGGGGAGATGGCAGGCAACTGGGGATCTTGGCTGCTGGAAAGGGCAACTGGGATCTCTCAGGATTCCCTGCCAGACAGACCCCTCCCCAACCTCTATGTGATTGATGTAGAGCTGTGATGATTTCCTGAATGATTCATTGGGGGCCACAACTGCAAATCTTGGGGTAGATCAGGGTTCCCCAAACTTGGGTCCCCAGCTGTCTTTGGACTACAGCTCCCATCATCCTGAGCTGGCAAGACCAGTTGTCAGGGATCACCACCATGCTATAGAGATCGCGTTGAGTGAATTACATACACACAAATACTCCTAACTGTTCCTCTTTGTTGCACCTTCTTGTCTTTCTGGTTAGACTGTACCCCGTTCCAGGTGTACAGAAAGATTTTTGATTTTTTAGACCAAGCCACACAAAAAGGAAATAATGTTGACACTTATCAAAAATAATGGATAGACGATGAAAAGCAGCAAATTTCTATCAGCAAAAGCACAATAAAAATAAATACTTCATGTGAAAATTATTACAATATAATCTATGGACCGTTTTGATCTCACTGCTATGAACATTGAATGGAAGCAATGTCTGCATTTTAAAGGTTCAGACAAAGAGGAATAGGCAGGATCCAAACAATGCAGTTAACAGAAGTGGAGTGGTCACTGCCTCTCAGTTGATCCTAGATCACAATGTTAATAGAGCACAGATCATTAGGGATGTAAGTGATGCTACAGCTATTCGTTTTCTCTTCCCCAGATGCAGAACATTGCACCAAATGCTCAGAAGATCACCATTCAAACAAGGACAGAGATCAATGTGTCCCCAAGATTATCATCTTCCTGGCTTATGAAGAATATTTGGGAATGGTTTTAGCTTCCGTTGCCCTCTTCTTGTCCTTAACAGCAGGCATTGTGTTGGGAATCTTCATTAAATACAAGGAAACTCCCATAGTCAAAGCCAACAACCGGGACCTCTCCTACATCCTCCTCGTCTCCCTCCTGCTTTCCTTTCTGTCCTCCTTCCTCTTCATCGGGCGCCCAAGGAAAGAGACCTGCCTTCTCCGACAAACGGCCTTCAGCATCATCTTCTCAGTTGCTGTTTCTTCTGTCTTGGCAAAGACCATCACGGTGGTGCTGGCCTTCCTGGCCACAAAGCCCGGGAACAGGGTGAGGAGATGGCAGGGCAAGAGTCTGGCCAACTCCATTGTCATCTCCTCTTCTGGGGGGCAAGTTCTCATCTGCACCATCTGGCTGGGCTCTTCTCCCCCATTCCCAGAGCCCGACATGCGCTCCCAGGTGGAAGAGATCATCCTGCAATGCAACGAAGGGTCTGTGGCCATGTTCTACGTTGCCCTCAGCTACCTGGGCTTCTTGGCTGCCACCTGCTTCACGGTGGCTTTCCTAGCCAGGAAGCTGCCTGGCTCCTTCAACGAAGCCAAGCTGATCACCTTCAGCATGCTGGTCTTCTGCAGTGTTTGGGTCTCTTTTGTTCCCACCTACCTGAGCACCAAGGGCAAGTACATGGTGGCCGTGCAGATCTTCTCTATGTTGGCCTCCAGTGCTGGGCTTCTGGGCTGCATCTTCCTTCCCAAGTGCTACATTATTGTGCTGAGGCCTGATCTGAACACAAAGGAGCACCTGACAACAAGGAATTAAGGGGACATCTGATTCTTAAAATAGTCCATGTTCCCTATGTCCAGAAGTGCATAAAGGAAACACAGCTACTCATCCATGTTGCTTATTCTCCACCTCTGAAAGAGATTGTGTTCATTCGTAGCCCTGGTTTTGTGTAGTCCTGTTCACACGAACAGGAAGATGGGAGGAAATGTTTTGCTACCTTGCTTTGCCCATGATTACAATGAGTCCTGGTCTACTGCCCTTAGTTTGTATACTATTATCTTTTTAAAAATTTGTGTTTTGGAAACTTATATTTATCTCACAACAAGATAGGCTGGAGGGAGAGAAGAGTTAGGTTTTTGAGTCTGTTTCCTTTGTCATGACTACCTATTAACCATATCAATTCTAATATTCCCCAATACTGTTTGGTTATGCCAGTTCTATGTATTCAATTTTCTATGCTCCATTTCCTGCATTTATGCACTATCATTCATAAGGTCACTTCACACCATTTCGTTCTCCTAAGCTTTGTATATCAATAAACTGAGAAATTCATTTAAGACATCTTCCGTAGTCTGTTGGTTTAATTTCTGTATTGTGTAAGCTCTGCTCCCTGTTCCAAAGAGTAGCAACTGACCTTAGCCAAGCCGTGACTGGGATCCAATGAATTTTATTGCACTGGCCAGGGTTAGGGATAGGGTTTGGTGCGGGCGAGGCAGGCGGGAAGAGAGGGCAGAGGGAACTCCGGCGCTCACGGGAGTGGCAGGCCGCCTACGCCAATCTGGGCGAGTCATTGTGAAAGGAGGTGGGGAGGGCGTTCCACAGGGCAGGCGCCACTACCGAGAAGCCCCTCTGCCTGGTTCCCAGTTTGTGGCACAGGTCATCATCCGATGAATTTAGAGCTTCATTTATTCCTGTGTTTATATTTAAAGAAATTATGCATTTTAAAAGTATTGCACATTGATCGTAATATTAAGAATGCACTTAAAATTACTACGCACAACAATGAATAAGGGATTGCAATGCACACACAGTTAAGCAGCATAAATATTTGTTAACAAAGTCTAATCTTGTTGTGATTATTATTACTTTTATTGCTACTAATACCAGTGGCTTACAAGACTCAGCTCTATTCTGCCTTGGTCAGTCCCCACCTGGAATACTGTGTCCAATTCCGGGCACCACTATTTAAGAAGGATGTTGACAAATGGGAAGAAACCCCTCAGCCCCCAGAGAGATGCCGGCTCAGAGAGCCCCCTGAGCTTAGAGTATGAAGCCTCTGAGGGCGTGCAGAGTGCAAATCCCCCCAGGGGCCCCTCTCCCTCCTGGGGGCCCTGCCCCTGCCAGCCTCTCCGGCCTCTGAGGGCGTGCAGAGTGCAGATCCCCCCGGGGCCCCTCTCCCTCCTGGGGGCCCTGCCCCTGCCAGCCTCTCCGGCCTCTGAGGGCGTGCAGAGTGCAAATCCCCCCAGGGGCCCCTCTCCCTCCTGGGGGCCCTGCCCCTGCCAGCCTCCCCGGCCTCTGAGGGCGTGCAGAGTGCAAATCCCCCCAGGGGCCCCTCTCTCTCCCGGGCCCACCTGGGGGCCCTGCCCCTGCCAGCCTCTCTGGCCTCTGAGGGCGTGCAGAGTGCAAATCCCCCCAGGGGCCCCTCTCCCTCCTGGGGGCCCTGCCCCTGCCAGCCCCTCCGGCCTCTGAGGGCGTGCAGAGTGCAAATCCCCCCAGGGGCCCCTCTCCCTCCTGGTCCCTCCTGGGGGCCCTGCCCCTGCCAGCCCCTCCGGCCTCTGAGGGCGTGCAGAGTGCAAATCCCCCCAGGGGCCCCTATCTCTCCCAGGCCCACCTGGGGGCCCTGCCCCTGCCAGCCTCTCCGGTCTCTGAGGGCGTGCAGAGTGCCAATCCCCCCAGGGGCCCCTCTCCCTCCTGGGGGCCCTGCCCCTGCCAGCCCCTCCGGCCTCTGAGGGCGTGCAGAGTGCAGATCCCCCAGGGGCCCCTCTCCCTCCTGGGGGCCCGGCCCCTGCCAGCCTCTCTGGCCCTTGGTTGACTCTGGCCAGCTGGACGGGCTGCAGGCGCTGGTGTCCCTGGAGGACGAGGAGGGTCATGTGGCCCTCGGAGGGGAAGGGGCCACCTTCAAAAGGCCCTGCGACTCCCGCCAGCCTCCACCGGCAGACTTCCCAGCATGCACTGCCAGCTCCGTGGGGCCAATGGTCGAATCCCAGCATGAATAAATTTGAAATTTACTCGTTTTTCCAGTGTATAAGGAAATAATTCAATCTCAAGGAGTCTTATGTTCGGCTTCGCTTATTAGCTTTATGAATAAATTAACCTCTATTAGGTTTCATTTCATTTCTCTCAGGTCCTTCTTCCCAGCATGCTTTGCTGCCCCTTCTTCTCACAAACATGGATCCTGTTTCCTATCATTTTATTTTTCTCTAAACCTATTTGGATTCTTCCATTTAAACTTGAGGGAGAAAGAGAGGAGGCTTTTCCTCACAGCCTTTCCCTCGCCCTTCCCAGGCTGCCCTGCGCAACCTTCCTCCTGGCCTGCTAATAAACCAATAATCATCAATTATTATACTCATCAACCCCCATAACCCAGGAAGTCGCGAAGAGACCTCGTCCTTTTCCTCATCCCCTTGGAGGCACCGAGAACGGCTTCCCCCTTTTCCCCACGTCCCGCGGCTCCTGCGCCCTGGACAACAGAGGCCAAAATGGCGCTGGCCACCCGCCAGTTGCTTTACCTGCAATTTAGAGCTCCAAAAATGCTTTAAATGCATGTTGTGGCTGTGATTTTTATAGTGCTTTTAATATTCTGTTGGGAGCCACCCAGAGTGGCCATTAATAATAATAATAATTATTATTATTATTATTATTATTATTATTATTATTATTATTATTATCTCATCACCTTGATTGCAATGAAACCTAATATATTATAATATAATATAATATGCCCAAATATAAGCCGCTCCCTTAAAATTCCGCAGGCACTCTCTCCTGTTCCATTTTACCGTATGTCTGTTCCGGCAGCGATATTGTAAAAGCCAGCTTTCGTAAGGCCGTGAATTGAAGCCGCACTTTAACCTTTCACGGTCAGAATTTGGGGGGAAAGTGAGGCTTATAATCAGGCCAATACGGTAATGCACTACGACAAAGACTATGGCTACAGAGCACTCTGATATGCGTGTTCATTAAATCTAGTATGATGATGATGATGATGATGATGTTGCAATGGAGGAGTGCAGGGAAAAGAAAACTCCTGGCACTCATTCTTTCTTGCTACAGAATTATAAGATTTCTCCGCCTTTCTCCTCCTTTTTCTCTTGGGTGGTGTGTTCAGCGGTCACCCTCAGGGGAAACAGGTCCCCCCCCCCCTTGGAGGAAAAGGACTGATCGGAACCTGGCTGTGACATCGGCTCAGAATCCCAGCCTCACTTTACAGTTGAGGCCAACAGCCGTTTGGTGGTTTCTCTGCAAGTGAATCAGAAAAAACTGTTATTAGACACCGAAAAAGCAAAGTCTGAAGACTGATGTCTGGGGAAATGGTGAGGGGACCAGCAGGAAACTGCTAAGGGAGTTTTGAGTCCTTTTATTCTGTTGCAGTTGCAGAGAAAGGAGGGTGGGGGGGGTGGGGTCCGCCCCAGGTGTCATCACTGAGGGGGGTGGCAAAAGGACATAAAGCCGTGTTTAAAATAAAAATAAAAATTGGGCTCACCAAACCTTTTAGTTGAGTCAAAAAACACGGCTGGCACTGGGCGCCGCACTGCGGGGGCTGGCACTTACCGGGGGGGGGGGCCTGCAGAGTGCCTGATCCACGCATCTCTCCTGGGGGTGACTTGGTGGCTTGGGCCCCTGCAGGCTGGGTGCTGCCTGAAAGAGAAGCGTGGGGCTTGCGTCGGCCCCCTGCCTCTCCCTCAGCCGCCCTACAGCTGGGGGGGAGGCAGAGGATGGGCTCCAGAAAGCCCACAGGACCCCCGCGTTGAACCGGGCACCCAAGCAGCTGGCTATGCCGCTGTTGTGTTGTTTCAATTATGGGTGCCTTGAGAGTGAATGTGCTGTGCTTGCTTCCCCACTTGTCCTGATGGACCAGCCCCCCATGGCGCCAGGGCTATAGGGCTTCCCTGGCTAGCGACTCAATGTGGGCAGGAGAGTTTGCCTTCTGGGTTCCTCTCTCATTTTGGGATGCTCTCTTTCTCCTCTCTCCCCACCATCAACTCTGGGGTCCTGTCTCTGCTAGCAGTCAGCCATTGAGGAGGACATTCTCAAGGAGGACGAAGGAAAAGGCAAGGAGGAGACCGCAAGACGGCTGGATCTCCTCAGCCCTGACTGGGTAGGTGGCCGTGGCCTAAGTGGTGATTGGCAGAAGGGGAGGGGGGCATATCAATCGTAGGATGAGACTGTTGTTTCAGTTATGGGTGCCTTGAGTTTTAATGTTTGGTTGCGTTTTTTAATTGCTCGTTTGTTGCATCTTTTCCTTGCAGGTTCCAAGTATGTCACCATTTTCGAGTGTTTCCTCCCTGTCCTCCCTGGATTCCCTTTGGGACTCCCTCAATGAGGTACGTAGCAGACAGAGCAGGAGGGAAGCCCTGCTGAGCTGCACATGGGCAACCCTGAGGCTGGGGAGGAGGAGGAAGAGGAGGATGCTGGCTGGCTGACCGGCCAGGCCACCTTCTGGACGGTTGAGAGCAAGGGGGCAAACAGGCAGGGGGCTGCTAAGGGCAGACCATGCTTGCTGCCCCACTCCTCCTGATGGACCAGCCCCCCATGGCGCCAGGGCTGTAGGGCTTCCCTGGCTAGCGACTCAATGTGGGCAGGAGAGTTTCCCTTCTGGGTTCCTCTCTCATTCTGGGCTGCTCTCTTTCTCCTCTCTCCCCACCGTCAACTCTGGGGTCCTGTCTCTGCTAGCAGCCAGCCATTGAGGAGGACATTCTCAAGGAGGACGAAGGAAAAGGCAAGCAGGAGACCGCAAGACGGCTGGATCTCCTCAGCCCTGACTGGGTAGGTGGCCGTGGCCTAAGTGGTGATTGGCAGAAGGCGAGGGAAGCATATCAACCGCAGAATGGAACTGTTGTTTCAGTTATGGGTGCCTTGAGAGTGAATGTGCTGTGCTTGCTGCCCCACTCGTCCTGATGGACCAGCCCCCCATGGTGCCAGGGCTGTAGGGCTTCCCTGGCTAGCGACTCAACATGGGCAGGAGAGTCTGCCTTCTGGGTTCCTGCCTGTCTCATTTTGGGCTGCTCTCTTTCTCCCCTCTCCCCACCACCACCTCTGGGGTCCTGTCTCTGCCAGCAGTCAGCCATCGAGTGTGACATTTTCCATGAAAAGGACGATGAAGGAAAAGGCGAGGAGGAGACCGCAAGACGGCTGGATCTCCTCAGCCCTGACTGGGTAGGTGGCCGTGGCCTAAGTGGTGATTGGCAGAAGGCGAGGGAAGCATATCAACCGCAGAATGGAACTGTTGTTTCAGTTATGGGTGCCTTGAGAGTGAATGTGCTGTGCTTGCTGCCCCACTCGTCCTGATGGACCAGCCCCCCATGGCGCCAGGGCTGTAGGGCTTCCCTGGCTAGCGACTCAACATGGGCAGGAGAGTCTGCCTTCTGGGTTCCTGCCTGTCTCATTTTGGGCTGCTCTCTTTCTCCCCTCTCCCCACCACCACCTCTGGGGTCCTGTCTCTGCCAGCAGTCAGCCATCGAGTGTGACATTTTCCATGAAAAGGACGATGAAGGAAAAGGCGAGGAGGAGACCGCAAGACGGCTGGATCTCCTCAGCCCTGACTGGGTAGGTGGCCGTGGCCTAAGTGGTGATTGGCAGAAGGCGAGGGAAGCATATCAACCGCAGAATGGAACTGTTGTTTCAGTTATGGGTGCCTTGAGTTTTAACGTTTGGTTGCGTTTTTTAATTGCTCGTTTTTTGCATCTTTTCCTTGCAGGTTCCAAGTATGTCACCATTTTCGAGTGTTTCCTCCCTGTCCTCCCTGGATTCCCTTTGGGACTCCCTCAATGAGGTACGTAGCAGACAGAGCAGGAGGGAAGCCCTGCTGAGCTGGAGAACCCTGAGGCTGGGGAGGAGGAGGAGGAGGAGGAGGAGGAGGAGGAAGCCGGCTGGCCGGTCAGGCCACCTTCTGGACTGGTCGTGAGCAAGGGGGCAGGCAGGCAGGCAGGCAGGCAGGGGGCTGCTAAGGGTATGCTTGCTGCCCTACTTGTCCTGATGGACCAGCCCCCCATGGCGCCAGGGCTGTAGGGCTTCCCTGGCTAGCGACTCAATGTGGGTTCCTGTCTCATTCTGGGCTGCTCTCTTTCTCCCCTCTCCCCACCACCAATGCCACCACCTCTGGGGTCCTGTCTCTGCTGGCAGGCAGCCTCTGAAGTGGCTATCAAGGAGGAAGAGCCACAGGAAGTACCAGAGAGCCCCCCAGAGGAGGACGGGGAGGCCCTTGATTTGCCGTGCCCCCCACCTGGAGAACAGCTGGAGGCAAGCGTAATCGAGGTCAGACGAAACATACATTCATTCATGACATATGAAAAGCTTCCCTGAACAGGGCTGCCTTCAGATGTCTTCTAAAAGTCAGATAGTTGTTTATTTCTTTGACATCTGGCGGGAGGGCGTTCCACTGGGCGGGTGCCACTACCGAGAAGGCCCTCTGCCTGGTTCCCTGTAACTTCACTTATCGCAGTGGGGAACCGCCAGAAGGCCCTCAGCGCTGGATCTCAGAACGATGGGGGTGGAGATAATTCTCCTGGGTTGCTTTTGGTTTGGTGTTTGTTTTGTAAGATATCTCTTTTGAATGCGTTTCCAGGTGCCTCCTGCCAAAGGAAGTTATTAATTGCAAAGTGGGTTTGGCGATAATAAAACCATGTTGGCACTTTGCAAAGCCGGTTCTCTCTGGGGGTTTCCTGCCTCCTATACCTTCCCCCCACCCTCTTGTTTAGTTTTGTGTCTCGTTCAGATCTCTCCAAGGCTGACCACATGAGAACCTGGGAGAGGAGTGTTCCCTCCTGACTACAACCCTTTCGTATAACGCCTTGCCCCCCCCCCAAAAAAGGAGGGATTATGACAGCCTGCCACCACACTGGCCCTTCTCCTTCACAAACGGTCTGGAGGGCAGCAACACAAGAAGGGGCCTTTTCTGTGGTGGCTCCCCACTTGCGGAATGCTCTCTCCAGGGAGGCTCATCTGGCATCTTCATTATGTATCTTTGGATGCCAAGCAAAGACGTTTCTCTAGAACAGAGCTTCCCGAACTGTGTGTTCCTCCCAGGGCTGGAAAGGGGCTAGTTGAACTGAATCCCTATGTCACGAAATGAGGCATGTCTCCAAAGTGTGTCACCAAGATGGAAAGTTCTGCTCTAGAACCAGCCTTGGGCTAATTGGACAACGCATGGCCTTTTCAACATGCTTGTGGATTGGGAGGTTGGCTTATGAGTTCGTTTTTGTTTTTAATACATATGTTGTGTTTTTATTTTGTATTTTTATGCTGTAAGCCGCCCTGACAGCTTCAGATGAAGGACGGCGTACGGATTTAATCAATCAATTGTTTGTTTGTTTGTTTGATTGATTGATTAATGATTGCGGCATTTTCCCAGAATCTGGAGGTGAATTGTTTACTTTTCTCACAGGACTGCGAGGAAGAGAGGCCTCCGAAGACCCCCACTTGCTTGGGTTCCATTATCTCCCGGATTCGCAAGATCTTCAGAAGAGCGCTGCCGCCAGCACCACCAGTGCCACCAGAGCAACCCAATACAAGAGGCAGCAGTGGGGTGCAGGGGGAAAGGAGGCCACTCTGCACGTGGCTCAGGCGCTGGATGCGGCAGCATCGCAGCTGTGTCCACCCTGAACCAAGATGAGGAGGAGTTGGGAGGCTTGCACCGATCCGCCCAGGGGGATTTTGCCACCCCCCCTGGGATGACACTTGGGGCGATACCCCCCCACACACACCCCACCTTCCTCCGCCAGTGGTGGCAGGGGAAGTAGCACCTGGAGGCGCCAGAGTCCTAAGGGACATTTCCTTTTTGTTGTCCTTGCACAGGTCTTAATCCTTGTGGTCCAAACTGGAGAGGAGGAAGAAAATATCAGAACGCGGAGGCAAGCGGGGCAAGAAACCCAAACTCTCGTGGCCCTACACCAGCGTCCCACACGGCCAGCCCCAGTCCTAGAGCCCGACACCTTTTGAGAAGACAGCGGGCAAAGGGTGGACAGCGAAGGAGAAGTGCGAGAGAACGACAGCGTCTGCGGTGGTGGAGGAGAAGGAGAAGGCAGGACTGAGAGGGGAACGATCCTGGAAGGTGGCTTGAAAAGAAAGGGCAATATGGCGTAGAAAAACTGCTAGCTCACGCTGCCCACGCCCAAAGGAGGAGGAAGGAAAGGAGGAAAGCAAGCGAGCAAGAAGGGACAGCTAAAGAAAGAACTGAGAAAAGAGACAGCGAGACCTTCTGTGGGTCAAAGAAATTACAATAAGAAGGAAACTGAGTTTCCTCCCTCCAGAGCTTGCTAATGGTCCTGCATTGTTCTATTTCCTTTTTATGTATAATTCTGTATTATATTGTTGAACTGTTGTCTTAGGTGATAAGCCTATAAAGGAAGGATATAAGGGAAGGGGGGAGGTATTAAGGGAAGACTTTGAAAGGAAAGGCAGAAAATAAAAAGGGGTGGGGGAAAATAAGTGGGAGGGAATGCATAAAGGGAAGATGCAAAGCATTATATAATTTTTGTTTGTTTGTTTGAAATAAAGAAGCTAACCATTGAATCTGCATGGATCTTAAAATCATTTTGTGGAATGTTAATGGGCTAAATTGTAAGACTAGGAGGAGGAGACAGAGTGACTCCCCCTGCAGCTGCTCAGCTTTCATGGACTCAGAGGAGAAGGTCTGGTGAGAACCAACTGGCTGCAGCCTTCTTAAACAGAGCTCTCCTCAGCAATCGGATGCCTGTGGTTCCCAGGCCTAACTTGGCCCTTCCTGCTCTCCGCCTGGACCCTTGGCTTTGCAAGCATTTGCATTCCCTGACCTCTGGCTTGTCTGACTACGCGGGATGCTGTCTGCCCAACCCTCGGAACGGGCTTGGCTTCGTAGGCGGTTTCATGCAAGAGTTCTTGGAGACTTGTCTCCTGTTTGCTTGGCCTAACGTTCCTCTGAGCTTTGCACTCTGTTGTCACGGGACTCGGAACAGGGCTACGGCCAGCAAGCCTGTTGGATCAGGCCCATGTGCCCTGAAGCCCAGAGGCCAAGCAGATGCCTGGGGGAAACCTCTAGGCAAGATCAGAGCTGTGGGCATGAGAGTTTGGAGAAAGTTGCAGAAGATCTGAGAAAAGCCATGAAACTACATTGGCAAAAGACTTGAGTGGTACTTTCTAACCTTACTAGGCCTGTCAAGTTTTATCTCAAAGCATCTCCTCCTGCAAACCTCCTGCCAGTTGTATGTGTCAATTTACATTTTCCTGTCCTCCCTGCATGCCAGTAAAGATTGATTGATTATATTCTTACTGGGCAAAAAGATCTGTGTATTCCTGCTATTTTACTATCTTAATAGACCCAACTTCCATATCATGCATTGGGCGTTATTTAGAAATTACCTTAGTCCTGAACGCAGCATTCTTGGGCCATTTGGGATATGACAGCGACACATTTGCTCCCTCAGCTCTGGGGATTTCCAGGGCTTTAGCAGTCTAAATAGGTGTCCGGTTTTGCCATGCTTCTTTTGCCAAGATCCATAGATCTTCATTTTGCATATATCTCAAATGCTGAAAATGGATTTAAAGCAGCAGCAATGGGCACAAGCCCCTGGGGCTTCATGTTCAGCGTGTATTTCTTTCTCGCAGCCTGTATCCCAGGGGATACCTGATCAAGTCCTTTGATCTTTCTGCAGCTAATCTGGGGTCATCCTGGCTGATTTGGCACAGTCATATTTCTTAGGAAATATTGTGCACTTCCCTCTCCAAACTGAGTGAATGGTCAGTGAAACCTCAAATGTGATGTACAGACCCTCCAAGTACCCCTGTTTTCCATGGACCGTCCGGGATTTAACTCCACATTTGCTGTTTGAGGCACTCAAGGCTCCCGGAAGTTATCAAGGTGAGACTTCTTCCACTTCCAATTATCGAAATCATAGTGATTTCCTCTTCCAGAAACTCAAGAGATATTTCTGGAGATTGCCTAATCACCAAGCGCAACAACAGTGTGATGTTGTTAATTGCACAGTGGCTGCAAAAGAACATTGGTGCAGAGAATATTTCCTGTGCCAGAAAGCGACCGATTTCTCCAAGATTTGGTGCAGGTGAAAGGCTGAGGGGAGCAGGGATATGTCTACATGGTGCTTAACACCTCTGAACCTTGCCCAGATTGAGAAAGCCACTGCACCTTTCGTCTTGCATGAGTCTTTCGATTATTCTGCTTGGCTGGCTCAGGGCATCAGAGGAGCCACAGGGGAGGAGGAGGTGGTGGAGCCAGAATGAAACCTTTGCTGCTTCTCTGGCTATTTCAGCTGCTAAAGATGCCCTGTGGACTCTGTGGGAACCGGAAGGCAAAATGCCCCTTGAATCTGATCAGGGATGAATCTGATGTACAAAATTACAACCAGTCTGGAGATCTTCTTATTAGTGAGATCATATCTCCAAAACATTTGCACAAGCAAGTTCTATATGTCTTTACACAGACACCCTTCCCCAAGACTGAGATGTAAATAATCATCCACACATACCCTCCAACATTTCCCCGATGAAAATAGGGACGTCCTATTCCATAATAATAACTTTATTATTTATACCTCACCCACCACTCTGGGTGGCTTCCAACATAGACAAAAGCAGAAGAAAGCATTAGACATGAAGAAAACTTCCCTATACAGGGCTGCCTTCAGGCATCTCGGGGGTCGGATAACAGCATACCCTCCAACATTTCTCTGGTGCAAAGAGGGGCATCCTGAGCACGCCTCCCAATATTGTTATGAAGAGGGAAAGAGAAAGGGAGAAGCATGGTGATCAGTTGAAGCTCAACGGAGGAAAGATGGTATGTCGATGAAAGAAATAAACGATAAAATGATAAGAAACAAAGTGTCAGAGGTCAAGGTAAAGAGGCGTCTCTTCAGCATTCAGCAGCAATTATGCAATAAAGACGACAGCGTAGAGCCCCTCAGCTATGCCCTAAATCACAAGGTTGCTCTGGTGACCAAAAGTGAGAGAAAACCTGCACACCACATAAACAACTTTAAAAAGTAATGATCAAACTATTTTTGCCCCTCTTTCCCTGTTTGACATTATCATCTCATGACCTCCCCCACAGATCCATCCCGCTTGCTGTCATGGCTTCTTTGCTCTTTGGGGCTCTTTGGGGCTCCCCCCCCAAAAAAAGTGCGCCCTATGAGCCGGTGCGCCCTATAGGGCAAAAAATACAGTAAATGCTTTATGAGTCACTGATAAAGCATTTATATTAATTAGCCAAGATTACATCCTACTTAAACTTTCATCACTCCATACAAGTGGAAAGCTTACTAGACTCTCAGTCTTATAGCAATTCAACCTGCAGCGTTCCAATGAAAGGTGCTATATAAATTTAATAAATAAAGGTCCTGAGAAAGCTGACTTATTTGTTTGTTTGTTTGTTTGTTTGTTGAATCTATATACTGCCCTATACACGGAGGTCTCAGGGCGGGTCACAGAACAAAATTAATATACAAAACCAGAAGATATATAATCAAAATAAAAACAACAACCCAATAACACCCCCAAAAAGAATCACATTTTAAAAGGGCAAAGGATGTCAATCGAATCAACCAAAAAGGAACGTTTTTGCCTGATGTCCAAAGGTGTATAATGAAGGCGCTAGGTGAACTTCCCTGGGGAGAGCATTCCACAGACGGGGAGCCACTGCAGAGAAGGCCCCGTTCTTGTGTTGCCACCCTCCTGACCTCTTGAGGAGGAGGCACACGAAGAAGGGCCTCAGAAGATGATCTCAGGGTCCGGGTAGGATCACATGGAAAGAGGCGGTCCTTGAGGTATTGCGGTCCTGAGCCATTTAAGGCTTTCTAGGTCAAAGCCAGCACTTTGAATGGGGCCCAGAAATGAATTGGTAGCAGTGCAGTCAGACCAGGATCAGTGTATTGTGCACTAGCTGAAGTTTCCGAACTGTCTTCAGAGGCAGCCCTACGTATAACACATTGCAGTAATCTAGCCTTGAGATGATCAGAGCATGGACAACAGTAGTCAGGCTATCCCTGTCCAGATAGGGGTGTAACTCGGCCACCAGCCAAAGCTGATGGAAGTCACTGCCCACCACTGAGGAGTCCCGAGCCTTGACCGACAGCAAAGGATCCAGGGGTACCCCCAAGCTATGAGCCTGCTCCTTCAGAGGAAGCGTAACCCCATCAAGAGCAGGCGACCTCCCACCCATCTGGTCTAGGGAACCACCCACTAACAGTGCCCGAGTCTTATGTGGATTGAGCTTCAGTTGGTTGGCTCTCATCCAGTCCATTGCCGAGACAAGACACTGGTCCAGCACTTCCACTGCCTCCCCTGCAGGTGTGAAGGAGAAATAGAGCTGAGTGTCATCAGCATCATTCTGACAACATACTTGAAACCTCCAGATAACCCCACCCAGCAATTTCATGTAGATGTTAAACAATGTGGGGGACAGGACTGAGCCCTGCGGAACCCCACATTCAAGGTTCCCAGCGCTGAAAAGTAACACCGTCTAGGAATGACCATCCAAGTAGGACTGGAACCACCACCACCATCTGGTGTGCGGCCACATGCTCCAAAACCTTGCTCAGCAAAGGGAGATTAGCAACAGTTATTTCCCTAATCGAGTGGTGCATGGATTTTAGGAAATAGATTAAATAAATAGATAAATACATATTAATAAATAACTTGATAAAGAATAACAAAGCTGCTAGAATGCTAGCCTGGCTTCTGCGCACACAATTTGTTTATGATTAGAGAAGTTTCTGCTCAAAGATGAGGAGAAAGTTGGCTCCATGTGCAACAGAAGCTCCCCTTCCGCAGAACATGTTGAAGGGGAAGGGAGAGTCAAAAGTTCAGAGCAACATTTCTCCCCTCAACCAAATCCAGAGAGCTTCCCTCTGTTGGAGAAGCCTTTCAAAGATGGGGTGGAAATTCACTTGAAGTTGCTTCGAAGCCACCAAGGCGCTACTTCCCTTCAGGGGGAGAACCAGAAGAGAGCGGCAGGAATCAAGCAGCCCAGACCCACCCAAAGCGGCCGGAGGGTGGGCTTGAGAAATCCCTCCCCATCGCAGGCTCCACCAGTCTCTGTCTCTAGCAGCCTCCAAGAAACAAGATCCCACCACCATGTATCCCGTTGACAGTACTGAGGATGGCATTTCTCAGCATTCTCCATTGATTGATTTTGATTTATTCATATTTATTCCTTTATTTATTGATGTACTGAATCTATATATCGCCCTACCCCTGGAGGTCTCAAGGCGGTTCAAAATATAAAACCACAACATATATAATCAAAATAAAAACAACAAGCCAATAATGCCCCCCAACCCCCACATTTTAAAAGGGCTTAGGATGCCTGGGATACAAGGCTGGGACTCCTTCATCTGGCTGTTGTCCATCCCTGACTCTCCCACCTCTTCTTAAAACCTCCAATGAATCATAGAATGGGAGACTTGGAAAGGGACCCCAAGGTCATCAAGTCCAGCCCCCTGCAATGCAGGAATCTCAGCTAAAGAATCCCAACAGATGGACATCCAACCTCTGCTTCAAAACCTCCAAGGAAGGAGAGTCCATGGTTGGATCCAGCTCCTTCTTTGGTGCTTGTGAGCAAAGTTCAGGCCAAACTTCCAACTTCTAAGCACACCCCTTGACTTCTGTCCAACGTGTTTTTCTCCAGTTCTGCACCTGCCGCTTGAGCCATTCAAGACTCCAGAAAGTTATTGTGCTGAAACTTATTCCACTTAGAATAGTCGAAATTATAGTGATCTCATCTTCTAAAAGCTCAGGAGATGTTTCTGGAAATTGCATGAGCCTCGGAAATCAAAAACAGCATGGCAATATTAATTGAAAAATTTGGTGCAGAGAATTTTTCCTGTGTTGGAGACAGACTGAGTCAAGATGCAGAGCTGGCGAAAGAGGGGTGTGCCTGCCTTGGGCTTCCTAGCTCCGAAGGTAGAGCTGAAAACCACCCAGATTGGGAAAGCCCAGGCAGTCTGGCCTTGCAAGAGTCTTTGGGTTCTTCTGCGTTGCCTCCTTGGTAGGTAAGAGGAGGAGGAGGAGGCAGAGCCAGAATGAGATCCCTGCTTCTGCTGCTCATGATGCCCTTTGGAGTCTGCGGGAACCACAAGGCGAAATGCCCCTTGCATCTGGTCAGGGATGAAACGGATGCTCGCAATTACTACCGGCCTGGACACTTCCTCATCAGTGGGATCATCTCTCCAATACGCCTTCTTGAGACAACTCCAAACAACTTTACTCAGACACCCTTCGCCAGGAATGAAGTGTATGTAAAATCATATGCGGATGGGTTTCACGGTCCTCCAGTCCTTGTAATGGTTGAAATAGGAAAGAGCCCCTATCTCAGGGCTGGGGAGCCAAGGGCTGATGTTGCAGGACTGCCCTGCCCTGACCATTGGTCTTGCTGGCTGGGGGTAATGGGAGCTGGGGGGTGTCCAGTAAAAAACCTCTCTTATTTCCTTCTTCCCTCTGTCTTCCTAAGTAAAACAATCCTGTTCCTATGTGTCTGTGTTGCTTTTAGTAGAATGCAAGGATACCAGTGAATCTGGTCAGGGTTCAAAAGGATGCACTGAATTTCCCCACATGCAGGATGCCATGAAACTCAGGCAATTTCCAAGGCACAAAGGTTTCATTCAATATTATTCCATTTGGACAATTCAGAAACTGTCGTTAAGGAATGTTACAGTTTTACAAATGGAATTTTAAGATCCTCTGGGTGACGTTTGGTGGCTGAAGAGCAGAAATGATGTACTTTAATAGAAATGTTGAATAAAATAATATCAATCAGGAGACTTTGTTCGTGGAGTCAGGTCGCTAAAATGCGAAAAGGAATTATTCCTTTTTTCACATACACAACTGGCCTAATTTCTAAATAGTGAGATGTTTGATATTCCTTCACTTGGAAGCCATAGGTAATTTCCAAGATGCCAAAATTATTTTATGTTTATTCTATTTGGATCATTTGTGAACAACCTTAGCACAGTTCTCTTGAGACAAGACCACCGGAGACCTACAGCCCACCATGGTCTACATTAAAGGTTTCTTCCTCCAATCTCAGCTGTGAATGCCAGTGAATCTGGTCAGGGTTCAAAAGGATGCACTGAATTTCCCCACCTGCAGGATGCCATGAAACTCAGGCAATTTCCAAGGCTCAAAGGTTTCATTCAATATTATTCCATTTGCACAATTCATAAACTGTCATTAAGGAATGCTACAGTTTTGCAAATGGAATCTTAAGAGCCTCTTGGGGACCTTTGGTAGCTGAAGAGCAGGAAAGCTGTGCTTTAATTGAAAGGATAAATAAAATAATATGTCAGGGGAGTTCCTTGTAAGTGGACTTAGATCTCTAAAATATGAAAAGGAATCATTCCTTTTTTGACCACACACAACTGGCCTCATTTCAAAGTATTGAGGTGTTTGAGGTTTCTTCCTAAGCCAGAGGGTGGCATGAAACTCAAGCAATTTCCAAGCTGCTATGATTATTTTATGTTTATTCTATTTGGGTCATTTGTGAACAACCTTAGCACAGTTCTCTTTACACAATGCAAGGGGAGACCTACAGCCCAACATGGGGAAATCTGTCTCAGCTACTGTCAGGGAACTGCCATCAGAGGGAAGAGGAGAGGAAAGTTGCTCCAGTGATGCAGGGGAGGGAACTAGCAAGGAGAGAGAGAGGGTTCCCACAGGGGAAAGAAATCCAGGGAACACCAGGAATAAAGGGGAAGCCGGGAGCAAGGCGGAGGGGAGGCTCAGAGACTCTTCCAGTGAAATCAGCGGAGAGAGCACAGGACCTCCGCTTGGCACGCCCACGCTGCGCAGAAGGCTTCCACGCAGGGAATCTAGGCGGAGACTTGGAGTCAAACAACTCCTATGTTGGCGCAAATTTAGGTCCCGCCCACTGACGGATTCTGCCAGTGACTAAGACAGTCGCATTTCAAAGGCTGTCAACCGGGGAAAGTTTTAGCTACACGGCTAGCTTGGAGCAGTTTGCAGTTTACGCACAAGCAACCCCAATTCCCATTACAGCTACACTAAAGGTTTCCTCCTCCAATCCCAGCACTTTCCCCTTTCTGTCATTTAAAAAAAAAAAAAATAGAAGCGTCTTAAGAAACTCCTGAAAATGGCTGGATTTTTATGGGTGAAGAACCGGAATGATATGCTTCAAATAAAATGATTATGTAAAATAATACAGACCAAGGGGTGTCCTCATTGGTGGAGTCAGTGATCCAAAATATGGGCAAAATTATAAATTTACCACACACTCAAACCTGAAAGCCACCAGGCCTCATTTGTAACTAAAAGGGGACTGAGGTATTTGGTGCTTCCCCTCTTTCAATAAAATTGTCTCTTATCTACCTGTAGTCTTGCCCCTTGGAAGGCGCCAAAGACAACTGCAGCAAAAGCAGCCTATGGAGCAGCTTCCCCGTATATCTCAAATTTTGAGGGCTGCCTTCATTTCCTACAAATAGAACCACAGTAGAAAAGAATCACAGAGTTGTAGAGATGGAAGGGACCTGGAGGAATCTCACCTGAAGTATCCATGACACATGGTCACCTTCGGAGGGAGTCTGTTCCACTGTTAAACAGCTCTGTGTGCTGTTTGAATCATAGCTCCTGTCATGGAGCAGCGGTCTCCAAATTTTGTTCTATGCTAGACAGGAAAAGGTTTGATAGTAATACAAAGGATGGATGGATGGGTGGGTGGGTGGGTGGGTGGATGAATGAATGAATGAATGAATGAATGAATGAATACTAATCTTTGTGGATCATATAATGTTTCCTCCCTGCCATTAATATGAATATGTTTCACTCTTTTTAAATAATTCATTTATTGCAGGGAGGCACCTAGGTTCTCCTGGTACATGTTGTCTTTTCTGCTCACCATCCAAGAGATCAACCAGAATCTCAGGATCTTACCCAACATCACCCTGGGCTACAACATCTATGAGAACTATTTAGATGCAAAGATGACTTCGGACGCCATGCTAGAGCTGCTTGCAGGCAGTGGATGCAATATTCCCAATTATCACTGTGGAGAACAGAATCCCCTGCTGGCTGTTCTTGAAAGAGGCAATACTGTCATCTCAAAAGTGATTTCAGCCTTGTCAGGCATCTACAAAATCCCACAGGTAAGTAGTGGGAGAGCATGGAGGGACAGAGGATTTCAACTGCATAAGATCCTATTTTCTCTTTGGAGGGGTCAAGTAGAGATATTTTTAAAAATGGGAAAATCCTGAGCTATGGATCCTACATCCCTTTTTCAAAACTGAGCCTTCACCAACTTGACACTTCCAGAAGTTTCAGACTAAAACTCCCATCAGCCTCAGCCAGCAGTGATTTAGATATCAGTCATTACAGATAATTAAATATCTGTTATGCTGAAATTAAAGTAAATTGCTGGTCTTTTGCTTTCCTTGCTAGATCAGTCATGGCTTCACTGCCCAGGTTCTTGAAGGTAAAACCCTGTTCCCTTTTGTCTACCGGATGAGTCCCAAAGAGGAAAGTCAATACCAGGGGATTGTTGAATTGCTCCTGCATTTTGGATGGACGTGGATTGGCCTCTGCACTCCAGACAATGACAGTGGAGAAAGATTTGTGAGCGCTGTGAAACCTCTGATGCTCAGCAAAGGGATCTGCATTGCTTTATCAAAAAGAGTACCAGAAAGTTTTTTTGATGAATTTATAACACCTGGGGAACCATTTTTCCTATGGAGACAAGTTGGGGTATTTGTTTCCTATATAACCAATGCACATGTTATCATAATACTCATGGTAATAAACAATATCTATGAGAAGGAAATAGGCGCGAAAGTCTGGATCACAACAGCTTTGCTAGAAATCAGAATTGCCGTTTCCTTACCTCCAAATATATTCCAGCACCTCCATGGTTCTCTGTCCTTTGAAATTCAGATTGGAATAAGGAGCAGCAAAGGTGAGAAATATAAATCGCAGTCCAATCCTCTTGGAGATTTTTTGGATGAAGCTTATCAGTGTTCATATTCAAAGCATCTGTTGTCTGTGAAAGGCCGGAGAAGATGCAAAGAGGAGGAAATGGAGATGGTGTCCCAAACGGTTTGTGAGACAGTGCTGTCTCTAGACAGCTATGGCACTTACATCAATGTTCAAGCTGTGGCTCAGGCCTTGCATGCTTCGCTTTCATCGAGATCCCAGAGGAGGCTGATGGTGGAGGAAGGAGAGCAATGGGGACCCCAAAGGCTACAGCCGTGGCAGGTATTTCCTTCCCCTTTTTGCAAACTGCAGTCCACACAGATGCTGATCTTGACTGTGGATAAACCTGTAAAATATCATAGTTATTATTAGTAATAGTAGCTGACCTTCCAACATGTCTCCGATGAAAATAGGGATGTCCCATCCCATAACGATCATTTTGCTATTTATACCCAGGGCTTTCTTCAGGGGGAACCCGCAGGAACTCAGCTCCAGCACCTCTCAACTGGGAGCCATTTGGACCTTTGGAGGGTCTGTAGTGATAATATTAGTATTATTCTGTTTATATATCAACTTTCATCTGAAGATCAGAGGGTGGTTTGCAGAATAAAAATACAAAATGAGAATAGAAAAAGAAAACGAAAGAAAGAAAACAAGCAAACCAAAAGCACATTAAAATGCCCAGAGATGGTTTTATCCACCCAAATCCTGTTTAAAACCTGCTACTTCTCCAACTTGAGAATCTGTTCAAGACCCTTGGTTGGCTAGCCATGGGGTCTTCTACAGTTACCACATAGTCATCTGCAAATTCCTTGAGTTTATATGCTTTGTAACCTACTGTTGGGACGTGGGTGGCGCTGTGGGTTAAACCAGAGAGCCTAGGACTTGCCGACCAAAGGTCGGCGGTTCAAATCCCCACGATGGGGTGAGCTCCCGTTGTTTGGTCCCTGCTCCTGCCAACCTAGCACTTCGAAAGCACGTCAAAGTACAAGTAGAGAAATAGGTACCACTCTGGTGGGAAGGTAAACGGCGTTTCCGTGCGCTGCTCTAGTTCGCCAGAAGCAGCTTAGTCATGGCCACATGATCCGGAAGCTGTACGCCGGCTCCCTCGGCCAATAAAGCAAGATGAGCGCCACAACCCTAGAGTCGGTCATGACTGGACCTAATGTTCAGGGGTCCCTTTACCTTTACCTTTAACCTACTGTTATCCCTTTTATTTCTTCATCTGATCTTCTACTTCTGACCAGTGTCTCTAAAACTAAAATAATAATGGTGACTGGGGATATTCCTGTCTTGTTGCTTTCATTATTTTGATTTTTTCTGTTATTACATTATTTACTATCATCATAGCCTGTTAGTCAGAATAAATTGAGTCAATTCCTGTAAGTACAGTGGTACCTCGGGTTACAGACGCTTCAGGTTACAGATGCTGCAGGTTACAGACTCTGGCAACCCAGAAATAGTACCTGGGGTTAAGAACTTTGATTCAGGATGAGAACAGAAATCGCGCGGCGGCAGCGGAAGGCCCCATTAGCTAAAGTGGTACCTCAGGTTAAGAACAGTTTCAAGTTAAGAACAGACCTCCAAAAGGAATTAAGTTCTTAACCTGAAGTACCACTGTAATGACTCTCTGAATTTCATCATCTCTATAGTCTTCTTCGTAGAAGTCCATGAAACATGGTCAAAGGCCTTCTCTGCGTCTATAAAAATCAACACTGCTTGCTTATCATTTCTAACTTTCAGATATTCTATTATATCAGTTATATTCCTTATATAATCCTTCATCTGGCGGCCTGGTAAAAAACCAGCCTGGTCCTGATGAATTAAATCCATTAATAGCACTTTCATGTCGTTTGCCAATAGGTATGCAAACAGTTTATAGTCATTATTTAATAGAGAAATCAGCCTATCATTTTTGACTGATAATAGATCTGTATCTTTTTTCAGAATCAGCGTAATCGAAGTATCTTAAATCTTTTAGTGGTTGTGCCAAATAATCTTGTAATTTCTTATAGTACTTTGCTGATAACCCACCTGGCCCTGGTGTTTTCCCCATTTTGGCTTGATTAATTGCCTGTTGTAGCTTCCCAGTTTCTTAATGCTGGTGCTTTCCCCTGCCCTTCCAGCTTCACCCTTTCTTGAGAGAAATCCGGTGTCTGAATACTTCCAGGGGCAGACTGTGCTTGGATGAGAACTGGGAGCTGCCAGCGGACTTCAATATTATGAACTGGGTGATGTCTCCCAATAAGTCTCGTGCCCTTGTGAAAATTGGGAATATAAGGAGAGGAGCATCTGCTGGCATAAAGTTCACCATTAACCCAGAAGCCATTGAGTGGAACAAGAAATTCAATAAGGTAGGGGGAATAATTGGGGGAGGGGGGGCTAGGAGATCCCGATTGTGCTGTTCCTTGAACAACCACTGCAGAATGACCATGTCAGGTTGACTGTCCAGTAACAGCTGGAACCACCACTCCTTCTTTCTACAGCAGCTGAGATAGGAGGGGAATTTGGGATGCTCAAATAAAGGATATTGACCTTTCACACATGCAGAAGGATGAAAAGTAATTTATTTTACATATGATAATTACTGATTTATTGTATATTTTTTAAAATTTGTGAGTAAGCTCCCTTGTATTAAATTTGTCTTAATTTGTGGTTGATGTGGTGAAATTTGGAAAATGAATTAAGGCAATTTGGCAAAACAAAAACAAAAAACCCAAAACCCAACTCTCCTTTCAGTTGGGCATTGAACAGCAAAGCACTTTCTCTCTCTCTCTCTGACACACACAAAAACGAGAATAAACAGTGTGAGAGATTATTCGAATCCTGAAATTTGGGGGAATCACATGTCAGACCCATTGTCATTTGCTTAGAAGTTCTTTTAAGAAGGGAAACAGGTAAATGGAGAAGAGGAAACAGAGTTCTGTGGCTCAAACCTCAGCTGTACTGAACTAAATATGAAGCACAAGATATTCTGGTCACCCCAATGGTCAGCGGGGGGTTGAAAGGACCCTGATGAGGGGTCAAGGCTGCATTCCAGAGATCATGTTCTGCAGCTAAAGAGAACTGACCGCATTAAGGGAATGGGGAGATGGCAGGCAACTGGGGATCTTGGCTGCTGGAAACAGCAACTGGGATCTCTCAGGATTCCCTGCCAGACAGACCCCTCTCCAACCTTCTATATGATGTGATGTAGAGCTGTGATGATTTCCTGGATGATTCATTGGGGGCCACAACTGCAAATCTTGGGGTAGATCAGGGTTTCCCAAACTTGGGTCCCCAGCTGTCTTTGGACTACAGCTCCCATCATCCTGAGCTGGCAAGACCAGTTTTTTTTAAGATAATATTTATTAAATTTCAAGAACAAAAAGTTACATAAAAGACAATGAAAAATATAAAGAAAAAAAGAAAGAAGAAAAAACAACAACAACAAACATACAAAATGCAAAGTATAGAGGGAAAAAAAGTATAAAAAAACACTTAGAAACAAATTTATCCTTCCGCATCTTACATTTCATTTCCTTACTTTCCTGACCTCCTCACACCTCCCTTTTTTGTATTCTTGTTCAATTGGTTAATTCAGCAATTCCTTTCCCTCTTTATTTTTGTCTTAGTCCTTTAATTTAATATATTATAGCTTTAAATTCTCACCTATTAACAGCCATTTTTTCATACAACTTTATGACATTGCTGCTAGAACCACTTAATTTCATTCTGACATCATTCTATCATTCATTAATTTTACAGTATTTCTGTAAATAGTCTTTAAATTTCTTCCAATCTTCTTCCACCGACACTTCACCCTGGTCTCGGATTCTGCCAGTCATTTCCGCCAAATCCATGTAGTCCATCACCTTCATCTGCCATTCTTCCAGAGTGGATAGATCTTGTGTTTTCCAATACTTTGCAATAAGTATTCTTGCTGCTGTTGTAGCATACAAAAAGAAAGTTCTATCCTTCTTTGGCACCATTTGGCTGACCATGCCCAGGAGAAAGGCCTCTGGCTTCTTCAGAAATGTATATTTAAATACCCTTTTCATTTCATTATAGATCATCTCCCAGAAAGCCTTAATCCTTGGGCACGTCCACCAAAGATGAAATAATGTACCTTCAGTTTCTTTACATTTCCAACATTTATTGTCGGGCAAATGATAGATTTTTGCAAGCTTGACTGGTGTCATGTACCACCTGTATATCATTTTCATAATATTCTCTCTTAAGTCATTACATGCCGTGAACTTCATACCTGTGGTCCATAACTGTTCCCAGTCAGCCATCATAATGTTATGTCCAACATCTTGTGCCCATTTAATCATAGCAGATTTCACCGTTTCATCCTGTGTATTCCATTTCAACAGCAAGTGATACATCTTTGACAAAATCTTAGTTTTGGGTTCTAATAGTTCTGTTTCTAATTTTGATTTTTCCACCTGGAAGCCAATTTTCTTGTCCAAATTGTATGCCTCCATTATCTGATAATAATGAAGCCAGTCTCGCACTTTGTTTTCTAATTTCTCAAAACTCTGCAATTTCAGTCTATCTCCCTCTTGTTCCAAAATTTCCCAGTATTTCGGCCATTTAACCTCCATACTGAGCTTTTTCTGAGCCTTCGCTTCCATCGGTGACAGCCACCTTGGGGTTTTATTTTCCAATAGGTCCTTATATCTTATCCAAACATTAAATAAAGCTTTCCTGACAATATGGTTTTTAAATGCTTTATGTGCTTTGACCATATCATACCACAAGTATGCATGCCATCCAAATACATTATTAAAACCTTCTAAATCCAAAATGTCTGCGTTTTCCAGAAGTAGCCATTCTTTCAACCAGCAAAAAGCTGCTGATTCATAATAAAGTTTAAGGTCTGGCAGGGAAAATCCACCTCTTTCCTTTGCATCTGTTAGTATTTTAAATTTTATTCTAGGCTTCTTGCCCTGCCAGACAAATCTAGAGATATCTCTCTGCCACTTCTTGAAACAGTCCATTTTGTCCAAAATTTGCAATGTTTGAAACAAAAACAGCATTCTAGACAATACATTCATTTTTATAGCAGCGATAAGGCCTAGCAGTGAAAGTTTTAAATTTGACCAGATTTCTAAGTCTTTTTTCACTTCAGTCCAACATTTTTCATAATTGTCTTTAAATAGATTCCCATTTTTAGCTGTCATGTTAATCCCCAGATATTTCACTTTCTTAACCACTGTTAAACCTGTCTCATTCTGAAACCTCTCTTTCTCCATCAGAGTTAAATTTTTCTCTAAAACCTTTGTTTTTAACTTATTCAGTTTAAATCCTGCAACCTGACCAAATTCTTGAATCAGTTCCAAAACCCTTTTAGTACTAGATTCTGGCTCCTGTAACGTCAATACCAAATCATCTGCAAATGCTCTCAACTTGTACTGTTTAGCTCCGACCTCTGGCAAGACCAGTTGTCAGGGATCACCACCATGCTTTAGAGATCGCGTTGAGTGAATTACCGGTACATATCCACAAATACTCCTAACTGTTCCTCTTTGTTGCACCTTCTTGTCTTTCTGGTTAGGCCGTACCTCGTTCCAGGTGTACAGAAAGATGTCGACCTGGATATGCCAAGGTGGTTCTAGAAGGAAAGCCCGTTTGCTGCTATGCCTGTGCTCAGTGTGCAGAAGGGACCTTCTCCGCCCAGGAAGGTGGGTGACGCCAAGGGGGAAGGTATTTCTGGAGAGAGTAAACACAGGGCAGAAACCCAGTCTCACACACTTTTTGTGAGAATTCTGCAGACATAGGGGAATGGGAATCCTTCCTTGACTTCCTTAGTATTAATCACCTTTATTACATCCAGGAAGTGAGTTGATAGGAATGACCATAAGGAAGAAATATCTGGGGTGCAAACTGGGCAGCTGTGAGAGGAATGCCCGCAAAGCATTCCTTTTTTATTTTGTAGACCAAGCCACACAAAAAGGAAATAATGTTGACACTTATCAAAAATAACGGATAAACGATGAAAAGCAGAAATTATTAACAGCAAAAGCACAATAAAAAATAAATACTTCATGTGAAAATTATTACAATATAATCTATGAACCGTTCTGATCTCACTGCTATGAACATTGAATGGAAGCAATGTCTGCATTTTAAAGGTTCAGGCAAAGAGGAATAGGCAGGATCCAAACAATGCAGTTAACAGAAGTGGAGTGGTCACTGCCTCTCAGTTGATCCTAGATCACAATGTTAATAGAGCACAGATCATTAGGGATGTAAGTGATGCTACAGCCATTCTTTTTCTCTTCCCCAGATGCAACTCATTGCACCAAATGCCCAGAAGATCACCATTCAAACAAGGACAGAGATCAATGTGTCCCCAAGATTACCACCTTCCTGACTTATGGAGAATATTTGGGAATGGTTTTAGCTTCTGTTGCCCTCTTCTTGTCCTTAACAGCAGGCATTGTGTTGGGAATCTTCATTAAATACAAGGAAACTCCCATTGTCAAAGCCAACAACCGGGACCTCTCCTACATCCTGCTCGTCTCCCTCCTGCTTTCCTTTTTGTCCTCCCTCCTCTTCATCGGGCGCCCAAGGAAACAGACCTGCCTTCTCCGACAAACGGCCTTCAGCATCATCTTCTCATTTGCTGTTTCTTCTGTCTTGGCAAAGACCATCACGGTGGTGCTGGCCTTCCTGGCCACAAAGCCCGGGAACAGGGTGAGGAGATGGCTGGGCAAGAGTCTGGCCAACTCCATTGTCATCTCCTCTTCTGGGGGGCAAGTTCTCATCTGCACCATCTGGCTGGGCTCTTCTCCCCCATTCCCAGAGCCCGACATGCGCTCCCAGGTGGAAGAGATCGTCCTGCAATGCAACGAAGGGTCTGTGGCCATGTTCTACGTTGCCCTCGGCTACCTGGGCTTCTTGTCTGCCACCTGCTTCACGGTGGCTTTCCTAGCCAGGAAGCTGCCCGGCTCCTTCAACGAAGCCAAGCTGATCACCTTCAGCATGCTGGTCTTCTGCAGTGTTTGGGTCTCCTTTGTGCCAACCTACCTGAGCACCAAGGGCAAGTACATGGTGGCCGTGCAGATCTTCTCTATGTTGGCCTCCAGTGCTGGGCTTCTGGGCTGCATCTTCCTTCCCAAGTGCTACATTATTCTGCTGAGGCCTGATCTGAACACAAAGGAGCACCTGACAACAAAGTCTTAAGATTTCTGGTATTTAGAGACGTCTTTACCAGCCATTTTGCATACAGCATAAAGGCTGAAAATGAATTTAAAGTAGCAGCAACATCCACAAAACCTCTGGGCTTGATTTTCAGCCGCTATCCCATGGGGTACCTGATCAGATGTGTTGGTCTTTATGCCGGTATTTTATTTTCAGAATAACCAGGACTCTGTTTTTGCATCTACATAAGGGAGGGAGGGAGACAATGCAAAGGATAAGAGCAGGAGGTCAGATTTCTCCACCATGTTCTCTGAGACGTGGAGGGGGAGGAAAGGGGAAACAAGGACAATCCAGGACGTTCCGGGATTAAATCAGAAACCAGGATGGCTTCTTTAAATCTGGGACGGTCCCTGGAAAATAGGGACACTTGTAAGGCATGTTATCCTGTCCTGGTAGTTAACGTGGTTGCTTAAAATTATGAGCCAAGGTTTGTAGGCAGTCACCATCTTAGATTCCCCAAAGTGCAATGCCTGACATGCCGTTGTATTTGATGTGATTTAGGATTGTGACTGCTGAAGGTTTGGTATTTAGCTGGAAGCTTACTGAATTATTTGTCTTATTGAATTCAATGGGACTTACTCCCAAGGATAGATGATGATGATGATGATGATAGATAGATAGATGGATGTGTAGGTGCCTCATAAAATGTTTACCCTGATTATTCTCAAGTGCAACACATATAAAACAAGTCAAAAACACAAGTAGCAAACCATAAGTTGAACCCTGAGTCCAAACACATCACAAAAGAAGAAACAAATTACTTTGACTTGCTATGGATTGAAAGGTGAAACAGAAAAACAGGAGCAGAAATCTCTAGTCCCAAAGCATCCCTATAGTGCAATCTTAAGGGTCAAGAGACTTTTCCCCTGATGCATAAGAACAAGGGAATTGAGCTGAGTTACAGCTTGCAATACATTTCCTTGTTTTAGCATGGCAAATTGAAAGACACCTCCAGGGAACAAACATTACTGTAATTGCTGTGGCTTCCAAAGCTGGAGAAGTAAATCATTATATTCCTGTAAACGTTGAGTGAATCTCAGCGGGAGGAGAAACATGTTTGCCGTGCTCTCCGTTTGTCTGCTGAGCTCAGGGATTTAGATTTAGTTCAGGTTCTGGTCCAGGGCTTGTGAGAAGCTGAGCTCCTAAATCCAAAATGGAGGCTGGACTCCAATGGCGTCCTACCCAAAGCGGTGCCTGAGGACCAGGCATAGTTTCATAAGGCGGGTGGGGGACTCGGTTATAACAGGGCAGAGTCATAGAATCATAGAGATGGAAAGGACCCTGAGGGTCATCTAGTCCAACCCCCTGCAATGCAGGAACCTCAGCATGTGGTCCCCCATCCAATTTGAAATCACACCAGACCCTGCTTAGCTTTGCAAACGTGTGAGCAGTTTTATTGCTGCATCACCAGTGGCGGACTGGCCAGGGTGTCAGCTTGCCCAATGGCCAGTCGGCCCCCTTAAGCATTAGAAAATATGATCTATTTGCCCAGTCATCTAGTGAATTCAAACAATTGCTCTTAATGCAGTCGACTGCATGGAATATGGTTTTGAACTACCTGTTAATGTGTAAAATATTCATTTACTAGCAAACTATTTAAAAATGTACACCATTTATTTAATATTAATTTTAAAAAATAATTTATAACCACCTGTATTTAATAGACTTATTATTATTATTATTATTATTATTATTATTATTATTATTATTATTATTTATACCTCGCCCTCCCCGGCCGAGACTGGGCTTAGGGCGGCTGACACCAAATATATAATACATTAAAAACACAAAATCAAATGATTAGTTTAAAATACAATTCAAAGCACATTTAAAATCAAAATAAAACTAAGTGGGAACCCACGAATCATAACCGTAAGGGTAAGGAATTAAAAGTTCACCAGGCCCGGCCACCCATGCTGGTCCCATAGGTAATAAGAGCCAACGTGGTCACTTATATACAGGGTCCCATAGAAAGAAGGGGGTCAGGTGTACAATGTATGTACATTGTGATTCCTTTTTTAAAAAATACATTCATTTCACACAAATTTTAATTGTACCTTTTCCCACTTAGGTGTTTTTTGAAATTTTCTATTTATTTCTTATAAAAATTAAATGGTAGCCTCGTAGTTGTGGCTGGGCCCCTTTTAACTCCTGACAACCAATATTTTTAGACCCAGCCCACCATTGTGCATCAATAGGAGGGCAGTCATAGAATTGGAAGGGACCTCGAGGGTCATCCAGCCCAACCCCTTGCAATGCAGCTGTCCCATATGGGGATCGAACCCACAACCTTGGTGTTATCGGCACACCGTTCTAGGCACTTGGGCTAATTCCTCTCTTGAAAAGGAATAGCCAGGAAGAAGGATGAAACATTGCAGCTTTAGGCTTTGTTCCTACTGCATGGCTCAGTGCCGGCCCTCTCATGAGGCAAGGCAAGGCGACTGCTTCGGGCGGCAGGATCCATAGGGGCAACAGAAGATCTCTATCCTCTGCTGCCTTGTTCCTGATGTACAGTGGTGCCCCGCAAGACGAATGCCTCGCAAGACAAAAAACTCGCTAGACGAAAGAGTTTTCCGTTTTTTGAGTCGTTCCGCAAGACGAATTTCCTTATGGGCTTGCTTCGCAAGACGAAATGTCTTGCGAGTTCTTGCGAGTTTGTTTCCTTTTTCTTAAAGCTGCTAAGCCGCTAAGCCACTAATAGCCATGCTTTGCAAGAATAAGAAACCGCAAGACGAAAAACTCGCTAGACGAATGCCTCGCTAGACGAAAGAGTTTTCCGTTTTTTGAGTCGTTCCGCAAGACGAATTTCCCTATGGGCTTGCTTTGCAAGACAAAACATCTTGCGAGTTCTTGCGAGTTTGTTTCCTTTTTCTTAAAGCTGCTAAGCCGCTAAGCCGTTAATAGCCGCTAAGCCGCTAAGCCGTTAATAGCCGCTAAGCCGTTAATAGCCGCTAAGCCGCTAATAGCCATGCTTTGCAAGACGAAGAAACCGCAAGACGAAGAGACTCGCGGAACGGATTGATTTCGTCTTGCGAGGCACCACTGTAGATCTTTCTGCACATATTTTGTGGTGTGCCTCAGGCGCCAAAATGTCTTGGGCTGGCACAAGAGGGCAGAAAATGGCTGCTGGCAAGGAATTGTGGGAAGCTGCTAACTGGTCAGCAATTCAAATACATGAGCAAGACTGGACATCCCACTGGGCCAAGCCAGGCAAACAAGCGGCACAGAAATAATAAAATTATTATTAAAACTGTTATTATTAGCCAGAATGAGGAGGCGGATTTGGTGGGAGGCAGAAACCTACTGCGTCACTTATTTATTTGGTGGATCTGTAATGGAGCAAGGTCCACTAACCCGGGTAACTGCCTGTTTCAGTAAATATGTATAGGGAAGCTTTTTAATTATGTTTTTATATATGTTGGAAGCCACCCAAAGTACCTGGGGCAACTCAACCAGATGGGAGGGGTACAAATAAAACAACAACAACAACAATCACCATCACCATTATTATTATTATTATTATTATTATTATTATTATTATTATTATTAAGGATTGTGGCGAATGGAGATGTGTA
This sequence comes from Podarcis bocagei, assembly GCF_964188305.1. Taxonomy (NCBI): domain Eukaryota; kingdom Metazoa; phylum Chordata; class Lepidosauria; order Squamata; family Lacertidae; genus Podarcis; species Podarcis bocagei. The sequence goes on from NC_138144.1 coordinate 9,222,486, forward strand.
TGTGGTTTCAGTTTGCAAATCAGGATAATTTGAGATTTGAACTTTGTTCGTTGTTTTATTATTCTCGCAAACGTGCTGAAGTTTGCAGGGATGTGATGCAGGAAAAAGCACCTGAAATTAAACTGGTCTTTCAGACCTTTTCCCACACCTTCATAAATTTAGATGATTGGGTTGGGGAAATTTTTATTTTTTTTTAAGGGGGGGACCAATTAGCTAAACGTCATAAGCTGTCCTAAAATTGCAACCCAAAGTGCATTGAAGGTTGCAGCCTTGCAATGCAATCCCTGTGCGTGACTACTCAGAAGTAAGAGCCATTTGGGTCCAGCTGCAACAAGTCTGTTAGCATGGCCAATGCTGGGGGCTGCTTTCCATTCCTGAGCCCCAAACCTTCCTTGCTTCGCCCTGTCGCCTTTTTTGTTTCCTTTTTCCTGTGGTCTCGGGTTTGCCATTGAAAAACAAACCAAAAACGAGACTTTTGGAAAATCATAATAAACCAACGTGGCTTTTGTAGCCGAATCCGCCATCTTTGTGGCGGGCGCTGCCCTTACACAAAGCTTCTTAGGCCCTAAGACAGCCGTTTCCAAGGCGACGGGTCGGCCATCATGGCAAAGGGCAGCGTGAAGGCGATTGCCGCCATGTTTGCGTCGGGCGAGGTCCCGCAGCCATCTTGGATTCACCCATAGAGATAAGAAAAGCCCATAGAGTGTGAGCGCAGGCGCCATCTTGGAGCAGGTCACGCTTTCACGTGAGGAGCCGGCGGCCATCTTAGTAATGGGCACACTGCTCCCTTTTGCTCCCGGGCACTTCCGCGTCGTGGCCGACGCCATCTTTGTATTGGGCAACATGAATGCGAAATGCCGCTGAAGAAGTGGGGAGGGGGGCGTTTCTTTCTTTTCCTTCCCCACACATCACTAGCCCTCCGGTCTGCCGTGAGGAAGCGAAGAAAAGGCGGGGGAACAAAAAATTGGGGAATGGAGGGGAGGGGGGAAAATGCTGGCTTTGCCCTCAACAAACATGGAAACCGCCCTCAACAAAAATGGCGGCGGCGGCGAGACTATCCCCCCCCTTTTCCGCGCCCCATGGAGGGGTGGCTTTCGAAAAGGGAGGCGGGGGCGTGACGGACAAAGGCTGCGACGGCCGGAGGTGGAGGCGGCAGGTAAGGGGAGGGTTGGGTGGGGCAGGATGGCAGGGGATTGCGAGACCCCCCCCCTCCCCGTCTTATTATGGGGCAAGGGGCTGCCTTCAGGGGGGAGGGGAAGGGGGAGACCCCCCCCCAAAGCCATGGGGTGGAAAGAGAGAAAGGGAAAGGAGGAGAGAAGAAAAGAAATCTCTCCAGCCTTGCAATGCATTTTATTAGCTCTTCTTATTAATCTCCCATTGAATAAAATGTGCCCTTTAAAAATAAATAAATCAAGCCCTTTGTTTACTGCGTGCCAGCTGCTACTTCTGTATCCTCAAATCACATTATTATTATTGTTGTTGTTGTTATTAATTGTGAAAGTGCTCTTGTGCGTTTGGCATACTTTTGCATGCAGCTCTTAAATTTTGATTTTTTTTGTTACTAAATTATCAGATTTTGCAAATTCTTTTAGGCAACACTCAGAACAAATCTCTCCTCTCCGTTGACTTCCCAGCCACCCTTTCCATGGTGTTCTTTCCTTACTGTATAAAGCTTCTGTATTACTTATATTTTACCCATTATATACATTAATTCAAACTTATTAAACTACTATTTCTCATCTGTTGCTATGCTTCAAGTCCTGCATATGTTTTAACATGACCATGATATATATTTTTAAATAACCCACAAAATATTTCCCTTCTTGAAGAAAATTTTCCTCATTTTTTAATTTAATTCTAGCAGTCTACCCACATCACCTTAATTTTGTTTTTAATCCCCTAATTGTATTTTAGATAGTTTTTAAGTTTTATTTTCAATCGCCTGGTGGTCACTTTCCGTTGTCTAGTCTTTGGAAATAAGTTGCTTTACCATGTTTGCATGCACGTCCTCTGGGATCGTAGTTTGAACTGTATATATAGCAGTGTTGCAAGATTTTTTAGCATTATTACACACAAACTGTAGCTGTGTACAGACACTCCATAAAATTGTTTGAGTTTAATTATTTACTTGTGTTTTATCTTGCATTTTATACTGTGAACTGCGCTGAGATCTTTTGATGAAGTGCGGTATATATTTTATATATAGTAATAATAATAAATTTTATTTATACCCCGCCCTCCCCAGCCAGAGCCAGGCTCAGGGCGGCTAACGCCAGTAAAATTACAGTAAAAACATACCGTAATGGGGGGGGGGGGACCAATTTAAAATACAGGTTAAAATGCAAGGGATCCTTGGAGCAAAGTCGTGTACTTTAGATCAAAGGTCCCAAAATTGTGGTCTGGAGATCACTGGTGGCCCATGGCGTGTCTGTAAAAGTAAAATTTAAAGCCACACAGCACATCACCTTCCTCGGAGGTTTTTTGGGCCACCTGTCATGGAGGCATGAGCTGAGATTCCTGAATTGCAGGGGGGGGGTTGGACTGGATGACCCTGGGGGGACCCAACCCTCTGATTTCATGGTTACAATGGCTGCCACAAGCAGAGAATACCATTAAGTGGTTCCACTTCCCAAAGACCTTCATCTGTTTTCAAATGATTCGGGGAGGGGAGGCGGGGTGTGTGGGATCCAGTGCCTCAAATATGGGGTGTGTATGCAGCCTGTAACTATAGTTACACCTTCCTCAGAGGTTTTTAAGCAGAGGTTAGATGGCCACCTGTCATGGAGGCATGAGCTGAGATTTCTGCATTGCAGAATCCCCGCGACGGGGTGAGCTCCCGTTGCTCAGTTCCTGCTCCTGCCAACCTAGCAGTTCGAAAGCACATCAAAGTGCAAGTAGATAAATAGGTACCGCTCCGTCGGGAAGGTAAACGGCGTTTCCGTGCGCTGCTCTGGTTCACCAGAAGCGGCTTAGTCCTGCTGGCCACATGACCCGGAAGCTGTACGCCAGCTCCCTCGGCCAGTAAAGTGAGATGAGCGCCGCAACCCCAGAGTCGGCCACGACTGGACCTAATGGTCAGGGGTCCATTTACCTTACCTAACATCTCCGTGGCTTTGCTTTTACAGCGCAGGTCACTCTGAGTGCAAAATTGCAAATAAAACAAAAATCACGTTTGCAAACCACTCTTTTGCCCCCTCCCCCCCCCGCCAGGCCAGAGGACCCTGAGGGATGCCCAAAAAGTTCCAAGGGGAGAACACCAAGTCGGCAGCCGCCCGGGCGAGGAAGGCGGAGGCCAAGGCAGCAGCTGATGCCAAGAAGCAGAAAGAGCTGGAGGATGCCTTCTGGAAAGACGAGGACAAACACGTCATGAGGAAGGAGCAGAGGAAGGTGAGCGGGGAGGGGCTGGCTGGAAGTGGGGGGACGGGGGTCCCCCAAGAATTCTCTGCCAGTTTGCAAAGGGAAGAGAAGCAGAGCGAGTTGCCTTAGAAACTCAAACGTATATGCACCTTAAACCGAGCTTGCGGTCGCCACAGCAGAATGCCTAGGCGCCTTTTTGATTCGTTTTTTATTAAATTAGCTGTATAAATTAAGTCGGGAAATAAATACGGGCAAAGCCAAACGCCACTGAGAGAAGGCTCTGAAATATTCTCGTCTGGAAGCTTGAATTCGTTTCCTTCCAAATGATTTGATTTGATGTTTTCAAGTGTTGTCAACTGCTTCGGGGTTATTGTTTTTCTTTAAAATACAAAGTGGCATAGGAATGAAAATGTTCCTTATTGTTTTGTTATTGTTTCTTAAATTTGTATGCCGCCCTATACCTGCTGTTCTCAGAGCGGCTGCAGCAGGAAACCGCAAAATGAAAACACAAAATTTGTCATAAAAATGAACCCAAGAACAACCCAAGAACCCACAACAAGTTCTTCTTTTTTTGCACTGAACCTTATAATGATTATGGTTATTATTCGCTTCATTTCTATGCTGCAATTATTATTATTATTATTATTATTATTATTATTATTATTATTTATTATTTATACCCTGTCCTTCTGGCTGGGCTTCCCCAGCCACTCTGGGCGGCTTCCCACAAAAATTAAAATACAGTAATGCATCAAACATTAAAAGTTTCCCTAAACAGGGCTGCCTTCAGATGTCTTGTAAAAGTCTGGTAGTTGTTTTTCTCTTTGACATCTGGTGGGAGGGCGTTCCACAGGGCGGGTGCCACCACCGAGAAGGCCCTCTGCCTGGTACCCTGTAACCTCACTTCTCGCAGTGAGGGAACCACCAGAAGGCCCTCAGACCTGGACCTCAGTGTCCGGGCAGAATGATAGGGGTGGAGATGCTCCTTCAGGTAGTGGAGATGCTCCTTCTTGGTAGTGGCACCCACCCTGTGGAACGCCCTCCCACCAGATGTGAAAGAGAAAAACAACTACCAGACTTTTACAAGGCCTGGAAACGATGCCTTATGAGGAACGGCTAAGGGAGCTGGGCATGTTTAGCCTGGAGAAGAGGAGGTTAAGGGGTGATATGATAGCCATGTTCCAATATATAAAAGGAGGTCACATAGAGGAGGGAGAAAGGTTGTTTTCTGCTGCTCCAGAGAAGCGGACACGGAGCAATGGATCCAAACTACAAGAAAGAAGATTCCACCTAAACATTAGGAAGAACTTCCTGACAGTAAGAGCTGTTCGACAGTGGAATTTGCTGCCAAGGAGTGTGGTGGAGTCTCCTGCTTTGGAGGTCTTTAAGCAGAGGCTTGACAACCATATGTCAGGAGTGCTCTGATGGTGTTTCCTGATTGGCAGGGGGTTGGACTCGATGGCCCTTGTGGTCTCTTCCAACTCTATGATTCTATAGGTATACTGTGCCTTTGAGGCCATTTAGGGCTTTCAAGGTCAGCACCAACACTTTGAATTGTGCTCGGAAATGTACTGGGAGCCAGTGTAGGTCTTTCAAGACCAGTGTTATGCGGTCCCAGTCCCCAGTCTGGCTGCCGCATTCTGGATTAGTTGCAGTTCCCAGGCCACCTTCAAAGGTAGCCCCACATAGAGCGCATTGCAGTAGTCCAAGCGGGAGATAACCAGAGCATGCGCCACTTTAAATGGGGGGGGGTGCCTCAAAGCAGTTGACAACGCATTCAAACAACAAATCCAGACTAAAACAATCCAGGCTTCAAGAATCTTTTAGATCCTCCTTTAAGTGGCATTTTGCCTTCCCCTTATTTATTTACCAACAATTTTTTTAAACTGCCCCATGGCAGAAGTGGGTGGTGAGAGTGCTGGAGTAGGACCCGGGAGATCAGAGTTCGAATCCCCACTCCATCATGGGCAACCTTGGAGTCGGTGGGCATCTTCTGGCATTCCTAAGGAGATCAAACACTCTGTGAATTGCGCAACATGAGACAAGTAATGTGGTTTTGTGACTCTTCTGACCGGGCTGACTTCCTCCTTCTGAGCATTTCAGGGCTTAATCACTTCTCTGGAATCTGGAAGGGCAGGATCCGATCTGGGGTGTGTCACCCTTTCTTCACCTGAAGCCTGTGACTGCTGCCTCCTGTGTTGTTTTTGCCGGGCTAGCAGCACTGATATGGCCTTCCTGGGGCGACAAAGCCTGGGCCGTGGGGGGGGGGGGTGTCTTGGGCTGCCCAGACATTGAGACCCCCTCTCAGCCTCACTGATGGGGGTCCAAAGGAACGGAAAGCAAGACGTTTGGCACCAGCTTGGCTGCAGGAGTTACCGGAAGGAGGCGTACAAGGCACCATCCAACCACCTTAGTTTCTCCACTGTGGATTTGTGTAGAGTTTTTCTCCTGAGCCTTTTCTCCTCCTAAATATATCCCACAAGGCAGCAGAGATTTGGGGTGATAGTTTTCCTTCTAGATAGGATCCCAGCCCCATTGGCCCCTCACGTCCCTCTACAGCATGGGCAGAAACAGCCTTCTTGAACATGGGGCCCACTCTTAATCTCATCCATTCCGTCCACCAGAGCGGGTCTTCGCATGCAGGGGAAGCTCCTAACTCACCGAGGGTCTGAGATCCATCGGCTCCCCTCACCTGTTTCAGCCGGCCAGTCGAAGCCGTTCTGGGATTGTGGCCGCTGTCGCCTGCTGACAGCTTCCAGGAGCCACAGGTGAATGCTGAATGCAGGTGGGAAAACAACCCCAGGAGGAGCACAAAATGTCCCCTGCCATAAGTATTATCTCTCCCCTAACACCCCAGCCAAGGCCTGTAGCTCACAGGTAGAGCTACACTCTACTTTAGGTGTGTGAAAGGTCCCTACCGCAATCCCCTGGTATAATAATACCACCACTACTAATAGTAATAATAACAGGGTCAGCGGTTCGAATCCCCACGATGGGGTGAGCTCCCGTTTCTCAGTCCCTGCTCCTGCCAACCTAGCAGTTTGAAAGCACGCCAGATAGCACGTAGATAAATAGGTACCACTCTGGCGGGAAGGTAAACGGCGTTTCCGTGCGCTGCTCTGGTTCGCCAGAAGAGGCTGAGTCATGCTGACCACATGACCCAGAAGTCGTACGCCGGCTCCCTCGGCCAATAAAGCGAGATGAACGCCGCAACTCCAGAGTCGGCCATGACAGGACCTAATGGTCAGGGTTTACCTTTACTTACTACTACTACTAATAATAATAATAATATATTTATACCCTGCCCATCTGGCTGGGTTGCCTTCAAAAAACCCTGGAGAGCCGCTGCCAGCCAGTGTAACCATTACAGGCCTAGATGCACAGATAGCCTCCACTGGTGTCCAGCAACTTGCTACGATCCCAATTTAATCCAGGCCCTTTGTTTATACCTTTGAAGGTGACCTGGAAAGTACAACTAATCCAGAACGCGGCAGCTAGACTGGTGACTGGGAGTGGCCGCCGGGACTATAGAACACCGGTCCAGTACATTTCTGAGCACAGTTCAAAGTGTTGGTGCTGACCATGAAAGCCCTAAATGGCCTCGGCCTGGTATACCTGAAGGAGCGTCTCCACCCCCATCGTTCTGCCCGGACACTGAGGTCCAGCGCCGAGGGCCTTCTGGCGGTTCCTTCCCTGTGAGAAGTGAGGTTACAGGGAACCAGGCAGAGGGCCTTCTCGGTGGTGACGCCCACCCTGTGGAGCACCTTCGCTTCAGATGTCAAGGAAATAAACAACTATCTGACTTTTAGAAGTCACCTGAAGGCAGCCCTGGTTAGGGAAGTTTTTGATGTTTTATTGTGATCTGTTGGGAGCCACCCAGAGTGCCTGGGGAAATGCAGCCTGATGGGTTGGGTATAAATAATAAATTATTCAATCAATCAATCTTTATTACGGCCCAGAGACCCAACAAATCGTTACAAAGCAATGCACAATTCAGACAGCCTACCTCCAGGTTAAGCAAGCATTTTGTTCAGACTTAAAGATAGGGATCCTTGGTTCTTGCAACCACCGATAAAAACTTCGCCACTGCCTATGTTCTAGCATTTGTCCGGTCTTCCAATAGGAACATGACATAGCGAGCCTCTGATTTTCCTGGGAAAGGTACCAGCAAGGGTAGTATCAGTTCAGCCCTGGCCTGCTCATATTTCGCACAGTGCAGCAAAATATGTTTTATAGAACCGATATCTTGACAAGCAAAGTCTGTCCTGGTAGGGAATTCCTCTCAACCTGCCATCCAACACTGCAGAAGGAAATGCATTTAGTCTGGCTTTGGAGAATAACCTTCGATAATTTGGTATTGTCAGGTTTTTAATGTGGGGTGTTAATTTAAAGACATGCCCATATTATACTCCTACTGCCAGCGGACTACAGACTGTGTGTAATCGAGATCGCAAGTCACTGTGTGTATGAACCCATAATTTTTGCTTTAACGTCTTTAGGGCGCCTTCATAACCCAGGTAATAAAGTTGGGGGGGGTGACAGACCAATAGAGGTGGCTTTTCTAGCCATGGTTTTCTGCCTCCTCATTGGTCAGGTGTTGGTACAAACCCTTCCCTAGATCAAACACTGAAATCCTGAGCCAATGTTTTAGGGCAGCTCACCATGCTTTAGTTAAAATTGGGCATGCACCAGCTTCTAATAGAAGTATAAGGGACGCGGGTGGCGCTGTGGGTTAAACCACAGAGCCTAGGACTTGCCGATCAGAAGGTCGGCGGTTCAAATCCCCGCAACGGGGTGAGCTCCCTTTGTTCATTCCCTGCTCCTGCCAACCTAGCAGTTCGAAAGCACGTCAAAGTGCAAGTAGATAAATAGGTACCGCTCTGGCGGGAAGGTAAACGGCGTTTCCGTGCGCTGCTCTGCTTCGCCAGAAGCGGCTTAGTCATGCTGGCCACATGACCCCGGAAACTGTACGCCGGCTCCCTCGGCCAGTAAAGCGAGATGAGCGCCGCAACCCCAGAGTCGGCCACGACTGGACCTAATGGCCAGGGGTCCCTTTACCTTTACCTTTAACAGAAGTATGGAGTTGTGGACACAGTTGGGTACCTGCAGCAGAGATCGTAGAAATTTTGCCTGAAAGCCATGTAGCTTAGGCAGGTCCCCATTATAAATTATTATTATTATTACAGTGGTGCCTCGCAAGACGAAAAGAATCCGTTCTGTGATTCTCTTTGTCTAGCGGTTTTTTTGTCTTGCGAAGCAAGCCCATTGAAGGATTAGCGGATTAGCGCTATTAGAGGCTTTTAGCGGCTTATCTGCTGATCGGATCAGCTGATAAGCGGCTTAGCGGCTTAGAAAAGGGGGTGGGGGATGGGGGAAAAACCAGCAGGAATTCGCAAGACATTGTCGTCTTGCGAAGCAAGCCCATAGGAAATTCGTTTTGCGAAGCACCTCCAAAACGGAAAACTCTTTCGTCTAGCGAGTTTTCCGTCTTACGAGGCATTCGTCTTGCGGGGCACCACTGTGTTACCATGAGGACTAGATAGAATCTTGTTTTATCTTTTGGGGATGGGGCGGAGCTCAAAGAGCAGAGAACCTGTATGTGCCCCCAGGTTCATTCTGCAGTAGCTCCTGGAAGGGCTGGGGAAGACCCCCCCCCCCCCGCAACTGCTGCTGCCAACCAGTGCTAGCCAATAGGTGAGCCAGGTGACCCAATGGTTAGTGTTACTTGGGTAGACGCTGGAGTCTTCTGGAACAGGCAGACAACACCTTTCACGCTCCATTCGGCGAAGGGGCACTTCTCCCTTCTGCCCAGGAGGCGGCAGCAATGGATAGATCTCTCTAGCTGGTTTGAGAGCTTTTGGAATCACAGAGCAGTTTGGATGAATCCTATAGCCTCTCGTTTCCCTTTTGTGGGGTGGCGAGGGGAGGAAGGGGCGGCAAGGACGCTTGCTTTGCACACGGAAGGTCCCAAGGGGGAGGACCAGAGAGCTTAATTAAAGGCACCTCCGTAATTCGGGAGCCTTGAAACTGCGCCAGACCAAGGGCGGCGTTGCTCCCGTCTCGGCGAGGTTCCGGTTTCAGCCCTGCATCTCTGTGACATCGACCTGTCCCCTGGGGCGGGACGCATCCTTTGGATCAGACCAGCTGGGTTAATTTGATCACGCTTCCATGGTGACACGAACCCGCTGGCTCCAGGGATCCAGAGTGTTCTCTGTCTGTTTCCATCCTCCCTCTCCCTCCCTGCCCCCAACACTTCCATCTTCTGTGTGGCAGGAGGTTGGACTAGATGGCTTTGGGGGGTCCCTTTGAGCTCTATAATTCCGTGATCTCGCTCTCTCTGCTTCCTAGCCACTGTGATCCACGCGACAGTCACCTCCAGACTGGATTATTGTAACTCGCTCTACGTGGGGCTGCCCTTGAGACTGACCCAGAAACTCCAGCGGGTGCAGAATGCCGCGGCGAGACTCCTTACGGGGTCCTTGCTGTGAGATCACATTCACCCGGTGCTATACCAGCTGCACTGGCTCCCGGTGGAGTACAGGATCAGGTTTAAGGTGCTGGTTTTAACCTTTAAAGCCCTATACGGCCTAGGACCCTCGTACCTACGGGACCGCCTCTCCTGGTATGTCCCACAGAAGAAGTTACGGTCTTCAAACAAAAACATCTTGGAGGTCCCGGGCCACAGGGAGGTTAGGCTGGCCTCAACCAGAGCCAGGGCTTTTTCGGCTGTGGCTCCAATCTGGTGGAACGCTCTGTCCCAAGAGACCAGGGCCCTACAGGACTTGACATCTTTCCGCAGGGCCTGCAAGACGGAGCTGTTCTGCCAGGCCTTTGGTCAGGGCGCAGCCTGACTCTCCCCTTTCATAAGAACTTGCATGAAAGTGGCCTCCCAATTTTTCTCACAGGCCCATATAAGTTCAGCACAAACAGTTGAGACTGGTGAGCATTTAAGGTCCCCAACCCTAATCTGCGGGTTGCCATCTGATTGGATTTTATTCTGATCCTGATCTGATTTGAGGATGCATTTTAATTGATTGTCTGATTTTTTGTTAATGTGTTATACATTTGATGTTAGCCGCTCTGAGCCCGGCTTCGGCTGGGGAGGGCGGGATATAAATATTATTATTATTATTATTATTATTATTATTATTATTATTATTATTATTATTATTTATTATGCAAGAGCACCTTCCTCTTTCTGGTGAGGATTCAGCCTCGGCCAGAACAGCCAATTTCTCCTCCACCATTAAGTTTGAGCACGATGCCGTTTTGAGACATTCTCAAATCTTTAATGGGATGCGAAGGTCAGCTGCCACACCTTGAGCCAGATCCATTGGCGTCTGTCTAGCTCAGTATTGCCCACACTGACTGGCAGCAGCTTTCCAGGGTTTCAGGCAGACCATAGATCTAATACAAAAAGAAAGTCATAATAAAAACATAACTTCAAAAACCCCCACAACTTGCTGTATATCAAGTTATGCATTATTCCATCACCCATTAGAGTATAATAGTAAGCAGTAAAATTAAATACGTATTAATAAATAACGCTTAAACAATTTGCACCTAGCAGTTACAATAAAGAATTGCTAAACTATGATCAATTTTAAAAAATGGCAAATCACAGTGCATAGAATGAAACATACAAAACTACAAATACTGCAAAGCACAAAAAAAACCATGTAAAGCGATCAAATTGTTTGTATTATAACATAGATAGATAGATATAGATATGATTATTTGTATATCTGAAGGAGCGTCTCCACCCCCATCGTTCTACCCGGACACTGAGGTCCAGATCCGAGGGCCTTCTGGCTGTTCCCTCACTGCGAGAAGCCAAGTTACAGGGAACCAGGCAGAGGGCCTTCTCGGTGGTGGCGCCCTGCCTGTGAAACACCCTCCCACCAGATGTTAAAGAGAAAAACAACTGCCAAACTTTTAGGAGACATCTGAAGGCAGCCCCCTTTGGGGAAGCTTTTAATGTTTGATGCATTACTGTATTTTAATATTTGGTTGGAAGCTGCCCAGAGTGGCTGGGGAAGCCCAGCCAGATGGGTTCGGGTATAAATAATAAATTCTTGTTATTATTATATTATAACTACGTGATTTTATATTGTGAACCTCCCTGAGACCTGCAGGTGTAGAGCATAATAATAATAATAATAATAATAATAATAATAATAATAATAATAATAATAATAATAATAATAATAATATAAAACAAGGGCACACAGCTATTATTATTTTTTAATATATCCCTGAACTCCACTCCTCTCTTCCTGGCTGCTTCTGCTGTTCTCAAAGTCATGGCCATCACTGCCTCCTGTGGCAGAGAGTTCCTCAGTTCAACTCTCCGCCACAGTTGGGAAGACCTTTCTTTCATCTGCTCTGAATCTTCAAATGTTAAATGATCTGATGGCTCATCTGGGCGATGTGTACGGGGGGTGCTTTGAGACACGGCTTTTCCATTTCGAAAGAGTCTCTGGTCTTATTGACTCCTGGTCTTAATGCATCTCCTGGGCTTTTGGATTTGTTGATTGCTATTGACCAGATCCAAAGCGCAAATTGCTTTCTGTACCACCTTGGCCAGTTGGGAGGTGTTAACAGGCATGTTGGGCTTTCTGCGCCGTTGATCTTGGGCTTAGCTGCGCTTCTTGACGAATCGTTGAATGGATTGCTGTCTTTGATTATTTAGGAAGGCTTGTATTGCAGGCCAACTTTCCCCAAACTTCAGGTGTTTTGGGCTTACAGATACCATCCTCCCTGGTATCATGCAACCAGGCTGGCTGGGAGTTATGGGACTTGTAGTCCATGCACAGAGGGAGGGCCATAGCTCAGTGGTAGTGCTCAAAATTCCCCAGGCACAGGCGCATTTTGCGACTGGCGCTGGTTCAGTTACAGCCACATGGAGATCTCTGGGCGGCAGGTTTGCGACTGGCATCACCTGGCTGGCCCCTCCAGCTTTCTTAAGCCAGTCAGCATTTATCTCCCACCTTTTTCTCCAAGGAGTACAGTGGTGCCCCGCAAGACGAATGCCTCGCAAGACGAAAAACCCGCTAGACGAAAGGGTTTTCCGTTTTTCGATGCACTTCGCAAGATGATTTTCCCTATGGGCTTGCTTTGCAAGACGGAAACGTCTTGCGAGTCTTGCGATTTTTTTCGCTCCCCCCCCTTTTCTAAGCCGCTAAGCCTCTAATAGCCTTTTAGCCGCTAAGCCTTTAATAGCCACTAAGCCTTTAATAGCCACTAAACCGCTAATAGCGCTAATCCGCTAACCCGCTAATAGGGTTGCTTCACAAGACGAAAAAACCGCTAGACAAAGAGACTCGCGGAACGGATTATTTTCATCTTGCGAGGCACCACTGTACATGGTTCACCCCCCCTCTTCCCTTAATTCATACAACGACCCTGTGAGGTGGGCTAAGAGGCTGGAACTGACTCCAGGGTCGCCCAGTGAGCTTCAGGACTGAGTGGGGATTTGAACCCTGATCTCCCAGGTCTGACACTCTAACCCCTACACCACCCTGCCTTCCTAGAGCTCTTCTGCTATGGGGCAGCTCTATAAATTAAGTAGGTAAATAAATACGGGGAAAGCAAAATGTCACCTGCCGAAGGATCTGAAATACTTTCCTGAATTTGTTTTATTCTGGATTGTTTTATTGGAAGTTTTAATGTGTTGAAAACCTGCTTTGAGGGTTTTCTCTCTCTTTCAAATAGAAAGTAGTATAGAAATGAAATGAATAATAATAAAATAAAATCAGTTGCCAAAAAAAGGCTCCTAGACATTCCATTGCGGCGGCGACAGTAACCTAGGCTTAAGGTTAAGTTATTTTTCGGAGTTTCTCACACTGGACTTTGCATTCTGATTGTCCCAGTCTCAGTCCCCAAAGGCATCACCAGATTAGGGGTGGGAAAGACCCCTGAGTCGGAAACCATTGCTGCCAACCAGTGTAGACAATGTTGAGGTCAAGTGTTTCTGACTCCGTATGAGGCAGAACACGGCGCTCCTATTCAACTCCATCCTTCATTCAGAATCACGAAGAAGAAGAGGAGTTTGGATTTGATATTCCGCTTTATCACTACCCGAAGGAGTCTCAAAGCGGCTAACAATCTCCTTTTCCCTTCCTCCCCCACAACAAACACTCTGTGAGGTGAGTGGGGCTGAGAGACTTCAGAGAAGTGTGACTGGCCCAAGGTCACCCAGCAGCTGCATGTGGAGGAGTAGAGACGCGAACCCGGTTAACCAGATTACGAGTCCACCGCTCTTAACCACTACACCACACTGGCTCTAGACTGAGGACTAGACTCTTTTCTCTCTCTCCCTCCCGCCCTCCGGTTGCTTTAGGAAGAGCGCGAGAAACGGCGCCTGGAGCAGGTGGAGCGCAAGAAGGAGCTGCAGCGCCTCCTGGAAGAAGAGGATGCCAAGCTGAAGGGGAAGACGCCCAAGCCGCTGCCCCCGGGCAAAGTCACCCGGGCGCAGATCGACGAGGTGCTCCGGAAAGAGCAGCAGAAGGAGAACGGGGAACCCGGTGAGCGGGAGATGATGGGCTAGCGCAGGCATAGGCAAACTCCGGCCCTCCAGATGTTTGGGACTACAGTTCCCAGCATCCCTGACCACTGGTCCTGTTAGCTAGGGATGATGGGAATTGTAGTCCCAAACATCTAGAGGGCCGGAGTTTGCTTATGCCTGAACTAGCGGGTGCTGGGAGTCCAGGTAAAAAAAGGTAAAGGACCACTGGACGGTTAAGTCCAGTCAAACTTGACTATGGGGTTGTGGCGCTCATCTCGCTTTCAGGCCGAGGGAGCCGGCGTTGGTCCACAGACAGCTTTCCGGGTCATGTGGCCAGCAGGGCTAAACTGCTTCTGGTGCAAGAGGACACTGACGGAAGCCAAAGCACACAGAAATGCTGTTTACCTTCCCGCCACAGCGGTACCTATTTATCTGTTTTCACTGGTGTGCTTTTGAACTGCTAGGTTGGCAGGAGCTGGGACAGAGCAACGGGAGCTGACCCCGTCATGGGGATTCAAACTGCCAACCTTCTGATGAGCAAGCCCAAGAGGCTCAGTGGTTTAGACCAGTGTTCCCCAACCTTGGGCCTCCAGCTGTTTTTGGACTACAAGTCCCATCATCCCTCGCTAGCAAGACCAGTGGTCAAGGATGATGGGAATTGTAGTCCAAAAACAGCTGGAGGCCCAAGGTTGGGGAACACTGGTTTAGACCACAGCCACATCCAGAGCAGAGAGTGACTCGCAGAATGCAGTGTGTTAGAATGATGGAGTTGGAATGGACTCTGTGGATGGTCCAGTCCAGTCCCCTGCAATGTACTGCTGCATTTTTTTAAAAAAGGTTGACCTCCAGCTAACCTGTTGTTCCATTTGCCCCCTTCTCTGCCAGGAGAGAAGCTGAAGAGTCACCTTGAGATGCCCTTGGAAGAGAACATCAACCGCAGGGTCCTGGAGGAAGGCGCTGTAGAGGCACGGACCATCGAGGATGCCATTGCGGTGCTCAGGTAATCCACGTGAGAGCTAAGAGCCTGGGAGGCGTCCTGAGGACAAAGCGAGGCCTGTCTAGTCCAGCATCCTGCCCGCACAGGGGCCAGTCAGATGCTCCAAAGCAGGGGTGCCCAAACTTTTTTCAAAGGGCCAGATTTCATGAAGTGAACCCCCCAAGGGAGGAAGGCTCAGAGTCCAGAGAGAGGTGGTGGGGCAACGATGAGTGGTCAGGGGGAGAAGAGGGACGAGACGGGGAGGAGGAGGTGGCAGAAGCTGAAGAGGCAACAGGGCTTAGTGAGCAGGGAGAGTCTGTGGCAGAGACCAGTCCAGAATCAGAGGCAGAAGCTGAAACAGGAGAGAAAGAAGATTCCACCTAAACATGAGGAAGAACTTCCTGACAGTAAGAGCTGTTTGACAGTGGAATTTGCTGCCAAGGAGTGTGGTGGAGTCTCCCTCTTTGGAGGTCTTTAAGCAGAGGCTTGACAACCATATGTCAGGAGTGCTCTGGTGGTGTTTCCTGCTTGACAGGGGGTTGGACTCGATGCCCCTTGTGGTCTCTTCCAACACTATGATTCTAGGAGGGAGGCCAAGAGGCAGAGATGAGTCCGGCTGGTGAAGAGTCACGGATGTCTCCCCCTCCTGTTGCAACCAGCTCCCCTCCCTGCTAGTCTCCCAGAATCAGGAGAGGCATGAAAAGGGCGGAGGAGAGGTTGGTTTTGTGCAGGCGCAGTCTCCGATTGCTTGGGGAAAACCCATGAGGGGAGGAGACCTAGGCAGCTGTCATGGACTGCCTGGATGCAGAAAGGTGGTGGGAGGAACCTGCTGGGGGAACCCCCAAGGGAAGTCCGGAATCAGAGGTGGAAACTGAAGCAGGAGAGGAGAGAGGCAGGAGGCAGAGATGGGTCAGGCTGGTGAAGATGCCAGGGAGTCTCCCCCTCCTGTTGCAACAAGCTCCCCTCTCTGCTGGTCTCCCAGAACCAGGAGAGGCATGAAAAGGGCGGAGGAGAGGTGGAAACTGAAGCAGGAGAAGAGGGAGGCAGAGATGAACCCAGCTGGGGAAAAGTCGCTAAATTTATTCAGAGAAAGAGAAGGCTGAGAGGTGATATGACAGCCATCTTCTAATATCGAAAGGGCTGCCCCATGGAAGTTTGAGCAAGTTTGTTACCTACTGATCTGGAGAGTAGGGTCTGAAGTGATGCATTCAAATGACAAAAAAGAAGTTTCTGGCAAATCATTGGGGAGAACTTCCTGGGAGTAAAAGGAGTTTGACTGTGGAATTAACTCAATTGGGCGGTTGTGAGTTCCCCTTCCTTGGAGGTTTTTAAACAGAGCTGTCATGGATGCTTTAGCTGAGGTTCCTGTATTGCAGGGGTTGGACTAGATGACCCCTGGGGTCCCTTCCAACGCTACTGTTCTACGAATGCAGGAATCACAGCCAAGAATCCCTGACAGATGAGCACCCAACCTCTGCTTAAATCCCTTCCCTTCAATGAAGGAGAGTCCACAACTGCCCAAGGGAGTCCATTCCACAGTCAAACAGCTCTTAATGTCAGAAAGTTCTTCCTGATTTTTAGTCGGAATCTCCTTTCCCGTATTAAAGTCATAAAATCATAGAACTGTTAAGGTCATTTCAAATCCCGGTTCTGTTTTCTGCGGCATTAGCTGCCCCTCCCAGTTTGGTGCCACCTGCAAATTGGATGAGCATCACCTCAATTCTTTCATCCAGGTTGTTTATAAAGACGTTGAACAACAACGGGCCCAGGACAAATCCCCGCGGCACCCAACTGGTCACTTTTTCCCAGAATGATGGGGAACCGTTAATGAGTACTCTCATTAATGAGAACTGCCAACCTAGCAGTTCGAAAGCACGTCAAAGTGCAAGTAGATCAATAGGTACCATTCTGGCGGGAAGGTAAACGGCGTTTCTGTGCGCTGCTCTGGTTCGCCAGAAGCGGCTTAGTCATGCTGGCCACATGACCTGGAAGCTGTATGCTGGCTCCTTCGGCCAGTAAAATGAGATGAGCGCCGCAACCCCAGAGTTGTCTGCAACTGGACCTAACGGTCAGGGGTCCCTTTACCTTTAGGTTCGGTCCATCAACCCACTAACAGTTCCTTCATTCAACTCACCAGCTTCCTCGAAGAATATCATAGGGGACTTTGTCAAAAGTCTTGTTGAAATCAAGTTACCGTATTTTTCGCTCCATAGGGCGCACCTAGTTTTCAGAGAGGGAAATCAAGGGGGAAAATATGATTTCTCCCCCCCCCCCCAGCTCTGGGAGGAGTGGACAGGCCTGTGTGCTTCTCCCAGACCTTCTCCCTGCTTTTGCAGGAGGTGGGGGAATTCCCCCATCTCCCGCAAAAGCCCACAGGAGCCGTTCACCCTTTAAGGAGCGCACGGCTCCTGCGGGCTTTTTGACCAGGAGGGAGAAGGGACTGACATGGCCAGTCATTCCTTTCTCCCTCCTTGGGGAAAAGCCTCAAAGAGGTCGGGGAGCAGCACAAAGGCGGCGCACTGCCTTCCCTCTGTCCCCTGAGCTTGTGGGGCTGGCGGTGGGGGGAAGCGCTGCTTTCCCCCACCACCAGCCTCAAAGATCCCTAAAGCCTTTGGAGCGCAGCGGGACCTTGTGCGAGTTCCCGTTGCACTCCAAAAGCTTGAGGCTTCCCGGATAGGCTTTGTAGCGCTCCGTCTCCCTGTTCTGGCTTTGGGCTTAGCCGCGCAGCTTGCATTTGCTCTATAGGACGCGTACACATTTCCTCTTAATTTTTGGAGGGGGAAAAGTGCATCCTATAGAGCGAAAAATACGGTATACTATGTGCAGCATTCCCCTGATCCACTAAGCTTGTAACTAGATAATTCTTGGTTCCAGCTCTGCAGTTCTGCCATTTCTGTGATTCTCATTTCTCCCCCACACCTCCAGCGTTGCCGACGACCTGGATCGCCACCCCGAGCGCCGGATGAAGGCCGCCTTCACGGCTTTCGAGGAGGTCCAGCTGCCGCGGCTGAAGCAGGAGAACCCCAACATGCGCCTCTCGCAGCTGAAGCAGCTCCTCAAGAAAGAGTGGATGAAGTCGCCCGAGAACCCCATGAACCAGCGGCACACGGCTTACAACAGCCAGAAATGAGACTGGTGAAGCCCCCCATGTGTGGGCGTGGGAAGCGGTGCAGGGAGAAAGAGAGAGAGACCACCTCCTTTTTCCGCCCCCCAACACTGAACCGCCTTTCAAGAACAGCCAAGGCCACGGTGGTCCCCTCCACGCTCCGCTCTACGGATTAAAATTAAGGTGCAACTAAATATTCCCCCTTGCTTTCGTTGACTTCCCCCGTTGGACTCGAAAACCTCCCCCCTCCCCAGACACGCCCCTTAAATTTGGGTTTCCTGATCTCCTGCGGAAGCAGGCTCAAATTGGCTCCGAAACCTTTCCTGCCGGGCCAGATGGGATTGCCCCAGGTACCTAACCTTCCTCTCTCTGAGACAGTGCTGTCTTCACCTGCCTCTTTGTGCTTTGGATTGGGGGGCTGGGGGAGACTCAGGCATAGCAAAAATCTGTGCCACCCCCTCCTCTTCCTAACCCCAGAGCGCAACACTTTGCTCTGCCACGTCGCGTCTCAAGTCGGGCGCTAGTTCGTCTTTAGAGGTCATTATGTCTTCCAAGATTGGGTTGTGGGTCAGTGGGGCAGGCGTGAAAGCCCTTGCAGGGGAAACAACAAAGAAATACCGCCCCCCAGCATTGCAGAAGCGAGAAAAAGCGGGGGCAGATCACTTTGCCATGCTAGCCACCTTAGGGAGAGGAGCTCTTCCTTAGCCTTCCAGTTGTCCAAACTGGCCTTTTACTCTGTTTGTGGAGGGTGGTTTGGTGCAGAGGATCCGTTCAGCAACAACCGCGCACCCCCTCCCCAATCCTGCAAGCCTGTAAGGAGGAGGCCGAGGCTGCCCTCGCTTAGTTCCTGCTCTGCTTGTTTATTCAGTGCCTCTAATCCCTCCAGATACTGCTGCCCTCCATCTTTTGCCACTGTTGTCCCTGACCATTGACCCTGCTGGCTGCTGGGGGTCCAGTCGTGTCTGGAAGGCCGCAAACGTCCCTCCATCTCCGATTCATCTGGCAGCCATAAGCTTCTTGGGTCAGGAGGGCCGGCATTCCACTCGGGGCTGGGGGAGTAAGGAGGAGGCGGGAGCGAAAAATCCTCAGTGAAGCCTCTGAGCCTGGCATCACCTTTTCGCATTCTTGCCGTGCGATCGGCGCCCCTCTCTTGACTCTCTTAACAACAGAGGGTTTCTTTGGGGGGTCTTTTTAAATCTGCAGGGAGCATGCACCCCTCATCTCGCCTCCCCTTACCGCTGCTCCACTTCTGGCATGAGGTTTTTCCTTGCTCAGGGGAATTTGGAACAAGGTGCAACTTGGTGACGTCTTCCTGTTGTTGAGGAGGCCTTTGCATGATTGGGGACGGCCTCCCTCGTTCTCGTTGTGCCACAGGTCAGTGGCAGCAGAGCTCTTGCCTTGCCGAGGCACGAACTGATCGCTCAAAAAACAGCGTGTTCCTTTTCCCTCTTTCCTCTGCCGAATCCAGGAATGCTTGCTGAGTTTCAGGTGGGGGTGTCAGAGCAGCAGGGGACACCCATCTTTCTCTGTGTGTGTGTGTGTGTGTGTTTGTGTATGCAAACTGGGTATCATCTTCCTCTCTCTCCCCAGTTTTTAGCACCAGGGCCTTCCCTTATTGCTCGATGTGATCCCATCTGGCCCCCAAGGACAATTATGAGCCCCCCCCCACCCCAATTCGCCGGACATACCCCAGTGTTGCTGCTCTTCTCTGCAGAGAAAAGTTTCAGCATTAAAAACAAAAAGAATATATACATATTGCCCCAAATTTGTAAACCCAACTTCCCAAACGGAATAAAGTGTTTGAACCGTGCCATCATCTGATTTTCCTCCGTTGCTTCTTCTTCTGAGTGTCAGGTGGTGTAATTGGATATCTCTTTGACGTCTTTTAAAAGTCATGTGGTTGTTTATTTCCTTGACATTCTGATGGGAGGGCACCACTACCAAGAAGGCCCTCTGCCTGGTTCCCTGTAACCTCACTTCTCTCAGTGAGGGAACTGCCAAAGGAACTGCATCAAACATTAAAACTTTCCCTAAACAGTGCTGCCTTCAATATGTCTTCTAAAAGTCTGGTAGTTTGACATCTGGTGGGAGGGCATTCCACAGGGTGGGAGCCACCACCGAGAAGGCCCTCTGCCTGGTTCCCTGTAACTTGGCTTCTCGCATTGAGGGAACCACCAGAAGGCCCTTGGAGCTGGACCTCTGTGTCCGGGCTGAACGATGGGGGTGGAGACGCTCCTTCAGGTATACTGAGCCGAGACCGTTTAGGGCTTTAAAGGTCAGCACCAACACCTTGAATTGTGCTCAGAAATGTACTGGGAACCAACGTCGGTCTTTCAGGACCAGTCACCCACCTAGCTGCCGCATTCTGGATTAGCTGTGGTTTCTGAGTCACCTTCAAAGGCAGCCCCACAAAGAACTCATGGCAGTAGTCCAAGTGGGAGATAGCCAGGGCATGTAGGCTGGTAGGGTCTCAGAGGCAGCTGGTAGACAGCAGCCCTGGGCGCAGAATTGACCTGCGCCTCCATGGACAGCAATGAGTCCAAAATGACTCTTGTGTTCTTTTGAAAGGCTCTCCAGCCTGTAAATGGATGTGGCGCACACAAAAGCCCACCTTGACCAACGCCTCTCTCCCCCACCACGGATGAACTGGTGTTCTCAGCCCTGCAGCAAAAGGCTTAGCCAGAGGATCCCATCCGGAGACATCCCCCAGACGCCTCTTTCTAATTATCATTAGCTCTGCTGAGCCTTTCCTGGGGGGAAAACAAGGCCTCCTAATTAGGTGGGGTCTGGAGCGGTAATTGCAGCATTTACAGAAAGCAGGAAAACAGCAAGCCTTGGAAAGGGGGCGGTTAACCCTTTAGAAGCCAAATGTATCACACTCCTAATAGGGGGAGCTGGGTCTCCCTGTCTGGAGGAAGCCCCCTAACTCCCAGGTGCGCCAAGACCACTTCAAAAAGCCATATTCACCCATTCCTAGGTTTCATCGAAAGCAGCGGAGGGCTGGGTCAAAACCGCTGCTTTCCCTGCATGCAAAGACAGGCTCCCACCGACTGAGTGGACAAGATCAAGAGTGGGTTCCAGCGGTCGAGAAGGCAGTTTCTGCCCTTCTTGTAGAGGGGGCAGGTGGGGCTCGCCCTCCTGGGAAGGGAGCCAGTCTAGGAGAAGGAAAACTCTGACCCTAAACCTCCACTGCCTTGCGGCCGGGATATCTTTGAGAAAAGAAAAGGCTCAGGAATAGACTCTCTGCAAAAATGAAGCAGAGTCCCGAAAGCGGTTGGATGGCGCCTTATACATCTCCTTCCAGCAACAGCTGCAGCCAAGCTTGCCAAACATCTTGCTCTGCTTTCCTTTGGACCACATCAGTGAGCCCAAGAGGCAGGTCTCGTCGTCTGGGCAGCCCAGGACCTCTGTGCACGCAGCCCAGGCTTGCTCCCCGGAGAGGTCACTTTGGTGCTGCTAACACAGCAGTTTGCCTTCACCTCCAGAGGTGTAGGGACGTGGGTGGCGCTGTGGGTTAAACCACAGAGCCTAGGACTTGCTGATCAGAAGGTCAGCGGTTCGTATCCCCGCGACGGAATGAGCTCCTGTTGCTCGGTCCCTGCTCCTGCCAACCTAGCAGTTCGAAAGCACGTCAAAAGTGCAAGTAGATAAATAGGTACCACTCCGGTGGGAAGGTAAACGGCGTTTCCGTGCGCTGCTCTGGTTCGCCAGAAGCGGCTTAGTCCTGCTGGCCACATGACCCAGAAGCTGTACGCCGGCTCCCTCGGCCAATAAAGCGAGATGAGCACCACAACCCCAGAGTCGGCCGCGACTGGACCTAATGGTCAGGGGTCCCTTTACCTTTACCAGAGGTGCACTCCGTTGCCTCTCGAGACTGACAGATGCCAACAACAACAACAAAATAGGGCTAGCCCTGAAGACAACCCAGCTGTCCTAATTCCACCAGGAGGAGGGAGCCAAGGGAACTGAACAGGATAGGCTGCCTGGGGCGGCAATTGAGCACATAGAATCATGGAATTGAGGAGTCGCAAGGGCCCCTCAATGGCCACCTAGTCCAACCCCCTGCAATGCAGGAATCACAGCTAAAGAACCCCCAGCAGGTGACCATCAATTGTTTTCCCCATTTGTCTCTGGCATCGATCTTCTTTTCCTGGCCATCATCCAGCCTGAGCGTCTTCTGTTATCTCTCCCTTCCTGCCCCGATGTTCCTGCTTCCTCTCAGCAGATATGGCATGCCTTAGCATCTCTCCCCACCTCTGCGGGGACCGAGATAACCAGAGCAGAGGCTGATGCACGAGCGATAACGGTCCGCCGTGCCGCAGAAGCGCCAACCCCTCCAAGGTCGCCCGAAGGACACTGGTTCAGTTCTGCTTTTAATTTCCTGGTTAAAAATAAATAAATTAGAAAGGGGGGTTTGAAAGCCAGTGCATAGCTCCATCCAGACCTTCAGACCTTCTGAGGACCCGAGTCCTGCAAAGATTGCAGAGCTCTGCCTCCATTAAAACAGCAAAACAAAATGTTTCTGGAATTATGCAAAACCCAAGATAGCTTTAAAAGAGGATTAGACAAATTTGTAGAGAGGGCTATCCCAAGCTACTAGCCGCCGAGGCAGCAATGCTTTTCATAGACTGTAGAGTTGGAAAGGGACCCCGAGATTCATCTAGTCTGACCCCCTGCAATTTTTGCATACTGGCTGTTTTGAAACTATGGAACTTCATCCCGCAGGCCACCCGTCTTGGGTAGGAAGTCGACAGAAATAAGAGATGAAACTGTTGGAACTTAATAAAATATTGAAACTTAAAAAATAGAATTGGGAGAGGGAGTTTGTGAGTTCAGCAGAGTGCATCCCTTTGCAGCTTAAAAGGGAAGCTTAGATAGTCTGGTTTTAGCCTTTTAGTTTATGTAATCTGGAGTGCTTTAAGGCAGACTATAGATTTTCCTGGTATTTCTCCCCTTCCCTCCCCCCCCTTTAAAATAATAACCACACAAAGAGTCTTGTAAAAGGCGAAAACAGCATATTCTGTTGCAGAATAACAAATCACAGCAGCTTTGTTCAGGCAGCCTTAAAATAGTAATTCGGTTGCAAAGACACAGAATCATAGAATTGTAGAGTTGGAAGGGAAACACCCCCCCCCCCGAGGATCCTCTAGTCCAGGGGTCAGCAACCTTTTTCAGCCATGGGCCAGTCCACCGTCCCTCAGACCTTGTGGGGGGCCGGACTATATTTTGAAAAAAGAATGAACGAATTCCTATGCCCCACAAATAACCCAGAGATGCATTTTAAATAAAAGCACACTTCTACTCATGTCAAAGCACACTTATTCCTGGACCGTACGTGGTCCGAATTGAGAAGGCGATTGGGCCGCATCCGGCCCCCGGGCCTTAGATTGCCTACCCCTACTCTAAGCCAGCCCCCTGCAATGCAGGAATCTCAGCTAAAGCATCCATGACAGATGGCCATCCAACCTCTGCTTATTTTTTTTTAAAGGTATTTATTAAAGTTTCACAAATTATATAGTCAAACACAACAATACAAACAAACACAAACAAGAAAAAACAAGTATAATTTCAAATCCTTACTTTCTTAAATCTTACTTCACCGACCTCCTCATACCTCCCCTTTCTGCTTTCCAATTTCAAATATTTAGTTCAGCAAATCCTCACCCTTAGTTTTATCTAACTGTTAACCTTTCTTTTCTTTTGACTTAATCTTTACAGCTGTAATCCACTTACCGTATTTTTCGCTCTATAACACGCACCCGACCATAACACGCACGTAGTTTCTAGAGGAGGAAAATCCGTAGGCATGCCACCCGTAGGCATTCCCTCCATAACACGCACAGACATTTCCCCTTACTTTCTAGGAGGAAAAAAGTGAGTGTTATGGTGCAAAAAATACGGTACTTTCTAAAGCCACATCATTTTAACACTCATTAATTTTACAATGTTTCTTAAGATAGTTCTTAAATTTCTTCCAATCTTCTTCCGCCATCTCTTTCCCCTGGTCTCGGATTCTGCCAGTCATTTCTGCCAATCCCATATAGTCTATCACCTTCATCTGCCATTCTTCCAAGGTGGGTAGATCTTGTGTCCATCCCACCTCTGCTTAAAAGCCTCCAAGGGTGAGCCCACAACTTCCCCAGGGAGACCGTTCCCTCTTAAGTCTAGCTTAGGGTGGTGTCTGAGCAATGGAACACAGGCCCATATGGAGACGGTGCTCACATTTCTGGTTTGGTGGTGAGATGAATCAAGGCGACCCCTGTCACATGGGGCATGTCCCTCAAAGTTCTCTCTAGCAAATTTGCAGGGAAACTTTGTGAGCTGTGCATCAAACATGGGTTGTTGGTTTGGCTGCATTGCAAATATCCCACAGGCTTCTAGTTGGCTGCTGCGAAAACAGGATTCCCAGCGAGATGGGCCTGATCCACCAGGCTCTCCTTACCTCCTAAAGCTTAAATGCATGCTGAAATCAGCATTAGCTTCCATCTGTATTTTCCCTGTTGCTAAATTATGGACGGGTTAGTTAGAGCCGACTTGATAATAATCATCTGATGTCAGATTCTTACATCTGAAACCCTTCAGAGTGCTAAAAATCCAGATTATGAGTAACGCCGTCCTGACTCACCCAGAATAAACACACGCACACACTCCTTCCTTCCTTGAATATCACGCTGCCCCGCGGCAAACCGTTTGCCGCCATGTGAGGCGTCATAGTCAAAATCTGGCGTTGGAAGACCGCAGAGGAATTTATATTTGGGGTCCTTGTAAGAGAGCTGAGAAGGACAAAAGGATGGGTGGGTATCTTTTGTTTGGGGTGGGCTTGGCTACCAGGGAAGGGCGGATCCATCTATTTTTCTTATTTTTTGCATCTTGAGTTCTACTCTTCACATCTGCCTCCGGTTTTTATTTCCGTAAGTCGCCAAGGAAATTCGCCAGCCTCTTAGCGCAAATTTCTCCTTAACGTACACATTGTTTGGGGGTATTTCAATTTCACTTTTCTTTGCAGAGCAACCCCCCCCCCATGAACGTCTGCATTTGTACGCATGCCTGCCGCTACTATATTCATTTTGCTCACCTCACCTGGCTGCAAAAATGTTGGTGTTTTATTATGTTTTTATATCTGTTGGAAGCTGCCCAGAGGGGCTGGGGAGACCCAGTCAGATGGGTGGGTACAAAGAATAAAATTATGATTATTTATTAAGTGGTGCCTGACAGAGCAAGAGAGATGGCTAGTTAGACTCTCTGCTGTAGCATCCTAAATTCTGATGTTCTGCAGAGAATGGCTCACACATTTCGACAAGGGATGAAATAATTTGCTACATGCATCAGCGCAAAAAAAGCAGGCACTGACTTTCTAGGGAAATACTCACCAGGGAGGTATCTCAGCGAGCATTTCAATTTCAAATATTCTGATTGTTTCAACTTTTTGTATTTTTACTTGTTTACTTGATGGGGGGGGCAGCTCCCCTTGCCTCCCGCCCTGTCCCTGCCCGACACTCAGACTGCGTCTACTAGACCCGATTTTTAAAGCAGGGGGGACTCCAGTCGCTTCATCTGTTTAGTAGTAGATCTTCCTGGGCTGCCTCCTTCTTCCCCCTGCCTTTTCTTTCTCCAGCGCAGCGGCTCTTCCGCGGCTGGATCCTGCCTCCCGAGCCGCCTCCGTGCCCTTTGGCTAGGGGGAGACCCCATTACGGAGTCCCCGCACGTGCGCCAGGCTATTCATAGCGCAGCTCCTCTCCACCTGCGCTTCCTCCAGACGCCCTGCGGCGCCCCCTCCCTCCCTCCCCCTGATGCAGTCAACCATGCGGGGAGCTGTGCGGGGGCGGCCAGGCGCTGGCGGGGGCTGGGAAACCCTCTTGACACCCCCCCCCACCAGCCTGGGTGCGCCTTTCTCTGGGTGGGCGCACGGCGCGCTACCAGACGCACGGCTTCGCATGCAAAAACCGTGCCCTCTCCTTTTTATCTGTGCATCTGCGGCTATATATAAATGCATATGTGTGCAGAGGGAGGGGTTTCCCTCCCTCCCCCGAGCTAATGCAGGTTATTTTTGGAGCAGGGGATTCCCTCCTCCCTCTGCGCCAAAGCGAGGGGAGGAATAGCCCGGAGGCTTCGTCAATGAATTATAGATTCGCTGCATCTGGGCTGTTTGTTGCTGATGCTGCCCCTTTTTAGATATATATATATTATTTTTGCAACCATCCAAGGAGGGGGGGCGGGGAGACGTGGTCCAGGCCTGCCTGGTTGCCATGGCGACGGGGCATCTCTCTGCAGAGCCCCTGGAGCGAGGAGGGGCGCAGGAGATGAAGCGTGGGGTGGGAGGAGAGGGGTGGGAAGAGAGAGAGATAGATAGAGACAGAGAGGAGGGAGAAAAGAGCAAAGGGAGAGGGAGGGAGAAGGGGGGGAAATCCGTGTTAGGGATTCGAGTCACGAGGCCCTCTGCCTACGAGGAATCCTCGCTTAGCCGGGCTTCCCCCGAACCGTTTGCTGCGGGGGCGTTTGCTGGCTGGGCTGAGCTCAGGCGTTCCTGAGACGCAGGCGAGAGGGAGAGCCAAACTGAGGAAGGGGTGGGCAGGCGAAGGAAAAGAAGGAAGGCACAAGAGAGCAGGAGAGAGGCCATCTTTCGACACCTCTCTTTTTCTCCCGCCTTGGGGGGGGGGGGAAGTGTTCACGCCAGCGTTCCCGGGGACACCCCTGAAAAAATGTTTGGCAGGAGGCTAAGCAGATGGGCAAAATTATCAGGAAAAGGGGTTCTGGGTTTGTTAGAACAGGGTGCCTTTTTTGGGGGGGGTGGAGAAAAGTCGTGGCAGGCAGAAGACTGCACCCCCTAGAGCTCAAGGGTGATGGATCCCTAGGGCCGTAGGGGGAGGGGGAATCAAAGAACTAAAAGTAGATATAATCTGAATATTTGAAACTGGAATGCTCGTTGAGATACACAGTCTTCCTCTCTGGCTAGCATTTCCCTAGGGGGGAAAAAATGAGTGCCTGCTTCTTTTTTTACGCTTCTGCATGTAGCATATAATTTCATCCTTCGTTGACATGTGCGAGCCGTTCTGTGCAGAACATCAGAATTTAAGTTGTTGCAGCCGTGGGTCTAACTTGACCCGTAGAGCAGTCATTCAATACCTTGCATAAAGACCTGGCTAAGGTCGACGATGGCAGGGGGGCATCTAATAGAATCAAAGATTCGCAGAGTTGGAAGGGAACCCAAGGGTCATCTAGTCCAACCCCTTGCAATGAAGCAATCTCAGCTAAAACATCCATGACCGATGACCTCAATGGCCTCTGCTTACTGTGTTTGCACAAGAAAGCTGCAAAGGGGGGGGGGGATTTGAGAAGGAACTGCTGACAAAGGTCTTCAGCAAATCCAAGAAAAACTTACTTTAGTTTACATTTTTAAAAAAGAGTAAGATTTTAAAAAAGGAGTGTTCTTTGTGATTTTGCAAATCGTTAACCACATGAAAGGTACTTCCTGGTGTTAATTTTCCATTTAACTTCCTAGTTTTCAAATGACTGAATATCTGGACAGTTTTTTCTGAGCGCTTGGGATCAAAATAAAACAATGGAAAACAACTGTTGTTAGACATTTCATTCCCAATCTGATGACAGGTGCCCCCCCCCAACATAATTCCTGGCTACACCTATGTCCACATCCCTCTTTGGGGTAATAATCTTCAACAGATTATGACTTTGTCCAATCGAATTTTAAATAGTTCCTTTTTAAGTTTCAGTCGTCCAGAATATTTTGCCCAGAATGTGTTGTCTTAAAATGCCTGTTCAGTTTTTAAAGACCAGAACCCCCACCCTTTTAATTTCTAATATGTAGGGGAAGTTTTGATAATGCATAGTAAAGGTAAAGGGACCCCTGACCATTAGGTCCAGTCGTGGCCGACTCTGAGGTTGTGGCGCTCATCTCGCTTTACTGGCCGAGGGAGCCGGCGTACAGCTTCCGGGTCATGTGGCCAGCAGGACTAAGCCGCTTCTGGCGAACCAGAGCAGCGCACGGAAACGCCCTTTACCTTCCTGCCACAGCGGTACCTATTTATCTACTTGCACTTTGAAGTGCTTTTGAACTGCTAGGTGGGCAGGAGCAGGGACTGAGCAACGGGAGCTCACCCCGTCGCCGGGATTCGAACCGCCGACCTTCTGATTGGCAAGTCCTAGGCATAGTAGTGGTGGTCAAAAATGGAAATGGGGGAAACTTAAATGTGAAAATATAGTTTAATATTTTAACAACAACACCACCAACACCATCAAAAGCCACTGACGTTGGTGGCCAGCACTTTCCCTGGGGTTTCCAGCAAGTTGGGTTCAAAGCAACAACTGGGATAGCTCAGTTGGCTGGAGCATAAGACTCTTAATCTCAGGGTCACGGGTTCGAGAGGCACAAATACAAGATGGGGGACACCTGGCTTGAGAGCAGTACATGTGAAAAGGATCTAGGAGTCTTGGTTGACCACAAACTTGACATGAGCCAACAGTGTGACGCGGCAGCTAAAAAAGCCAATGCAATTCTGGGCTGCATCAATAGGAGTATAGCATCTAGATCAAGGGAAGTAATAGTGCCACTGTATTCTGCTCTGGTCAGACCTCACCTGGAGTACTGTGTCCAGTTCTGGGCACCACAATTCAAGAAGGACACTGACAAACTGGAACGTGTCCAGAGGAGGGCAACCAAAATGCTCAAAGGCCTGGAAACGATGCCTTATGAGGAACGGCTAAGGGAGCTGGGCATGTTTAGCCTGGAGAAGAGGAGCTTAAGGGGTGATATGATAGCCATGTTCAAATATATAAAAGGATGTCACATAGAGGAGGGAGAAAGGTTGTTTTCTGCTGCTCCAGAGAAGCGGACACGGAGCAATGGATCCAAACTACAAGAAAGAAGATTCCACCTCAACATTAGGAAGAACTTCCTGACAGTGAGAGCTGTTCGACAGTGGAATTTGCTGCCAAGGAGTGTGGTGGAGTCTCCTGCTTTGGAGGTCTTTAAGCAGAGGCTTGACAACCATATGTCAGGAGTGCTCTGATGGTGTTTCCTGCTTGGCAGGGGGTTGGACTCGATGGCCCTTGGGGTCTCTTCCAACTCTAGGATTCTATGATTCTATTCTATGATTCTATGAGTCCCTCGTAGGGCAAAAGATTTCCCGCATTGCAGGGGGTTGGACTTGATGATCCTTGTGTTCCCTCCCGACTCCACAATGCTATGATCTCATGTGTCAAAGCAAAATGAAGCACAATTGCACAGTTAGGATGGCTAGTAGCCGTCTATAGTCCTTTCCTCCACGAATTGGTTTTTGGTTGGTTGGAGCGCCCCGCCCCCCACACCCGCAAGAGCTGTGGGAGTTATAGCCCCAGATATTCGGAGGTCACCAGCTCGGGGGAAAGCTGGCCTTGAAAAATCTGCCTTTCTCTCTCCTCCTCCTATTCGTCCCCCCCCCCAAGCCCCCGGCAGCTGTTTCCGTTCCACTTCAGGGGTTTCCCAATGGCTTCTGTGCTAAGCGAGGCAATTATTGGGGGGTGGGGTGGGCGCGCGCGTGTGTGTGAAGGGACAGAACCGCAGTGCCGAAGGTTGGCTTTGTTCTCAACACCCAAGACGAATCGCAGAAGGAAAGGAAAGAGGCAAGGTTTGATTTGGAGAAAGGGGGGGGGGCGCTCGTTGATCTATGCCTCACGCAGGCAGAACTGCCAACACCTCTCCAGACAGCCTCTTCTGCGGAATCCAACATTTCCAGCGAACGAGAAGCGTGCAAAGCGCAAGATAGATACCTTAGGGGTGGTTTTGCATCTTTGCTCCTCTCCCCCCCCCCTAATTTTTTCTAGGTTTCTTTCCTTGCCCTTCCTATCTCTAGTGACACTTATTCCCATCACAGGGTTGTGGACGCGTCTTCGGCTGCATAGGAGCCAGGCACTCACCAGGGGCCGAGGTCCTTTCAGCTCCCCCAATGAAATATCTGAGGGGGCCAGGCGCCCCCAAAGTTGATGGGCATTACCATTCCAATGATGTACATGTGATCGATTGTGCAGGATGGGGCTTACCTGCCCTCCTCTATATTTTATTTAAGTTGGCGCCCCTGTTTCGGCGCCATTCGCGTTTCGGCATGTTTCTGCCCCAATAATAAGCAAGACGATGATTCATGCACCTGTCCTTTGAAATTCACGCTTCTCCGGGTCTTGTGGTGCCGTTTCCCCAACCAAAAAAGAAGGAAGGAAGGAAGGATATTCTTATATTTATGATTTTTGGACATGGGCATGAATTTGTGCAGATCCCCATGCACCGTTCCTCAACTGCCTGTCCTCCACCCCCACCCCCCAAACCCCCTGGTTATATTGCAAGCACCTAAGATTTGCCTCCTCTCTCTCCCTCACCCACCCCGCAGTTCCCAGAAGCTAGAGGGTGGCGATGTCATTCTTTTATTCCCAGGGATATCCGTCTGTTGACAGGGTTGCCCTTTTTTTGAATCTGGAACATTTTATCCCCGCCGAGCAGAACGGATGTTCCTCCTTTCAACAGACACGCACACACATACACAAACACGTCTCGTCGCCTTGCCATCAAACGCCCTGTGATATGTTTTCCGACCTTTGGAGACCTTGGCACTGCGGGGCATCGGAAAAGGACTGGTGCCACGTTGGCACGGCGCGCCGTGGCGAGGGGGCCTCCTGTTTTTCTCTCCAAAGCGGTCAGTGGCTTGCAAGGGCAGGGAGAGGGGGGCATCAAAGGGCGTCCCCCCAAAAGCCATTCACCAGGGCTTAAATTTGAGAAACCGTCCTTTGTCACACGGCGCTTGGAAGTGGCTGTAACGTGATCGGCCGTGTGAGCTCGTCCTGGCACAGCCGTCGACTCGAACCAACCCACCGTGCCAGGCCACAGGGAGAAAATTAAGAATATAAGAAACAAGGCGAGGTTATCAGATAGGCAGAGTAGGCGCCGGCCTATTGGCCCCGTGCCTTTTCGGGGCCCTGCGAAAACGCATCAAAACAATAATATTAGAATATTATTAGAATTTTTGGTTGGTAGAATAAAAAACGCATTTGGAGATAATTTGAGATGCCCCCCCTCCCTAGACTTCGCCTGCCCAGGGGGCTCCACGGGGTTTCATGCAACACTCATAGGAAGAGAATGTTCTTCCAAAAATGAAGTCCCCCAAAAGATGGTTGTTTATGTATGTTACATCTGCAGCTAGGATTCTCTATGCACAAAAATATGGAAAGAAGCAGAAACGCCCGCTAAAGAAGAATGGATAAGCAAGGTGGTGGGTTTTGCAGAACTGGCACTGTTAACAGCTAACGTAAGAGAACCAAGGCTTTGTGGGAGACTGGAAACCCTTTCCGGATAATTCAAAGAAGTGTTGTTATACCATGAACCCGCAAGCGGGATTCGAACTATGAGCAACATAAAGGGAGTAAAGATTACAGCAGCTTTGTTTAGGTTTAAGATATAGAAGACAGGGTTGAGCAGGGTGAGGGCTCGCAAATCAACTCCTAATACCTTTTTGATTTTTACCAACCAACAATTTTAATAAACCAGTACTCTGCCTATTTGATAGTAGTAGTAATTTTATTATTTGTACCCCCCCATCTGTTGCCCCAGCCACTCTGGCCGGCTTCCAACATAAAACATAATAACATTACACATTAAAAAGGATTCCCTAGACCAGTGTTTCCCAACCGGTGTTCCGCGGCACACTAGTGTGCCGCGAGACGTTGCCTGGTGTGCCGTGGGAGGGAGGCGGGCGAGTCGGGCGGCGAGAGGCGGGGCGGCGGCGGCGAGGAGAGGCCGCCCAGCGCGGGGCTCTCGCCGTCTGCTGCCTGGCTGCCTGCGTGGCGCTGACGTCACGGGGCTGTAACGTGCCCCACATAGGCACACGCGGGGCAGCGAGCGAGCTCCCTCCCACATCCCATCGCCGCTCGCTTCGGCCGGCCTACTGGGCTGTCGCAGGCGGAAGGCCTGCGCATGCGCGAGGTTTTCGCGCCTTCGGGATTCCCTTCACGCCTTCCTCCTCCCGGGTCCTTGAGAGCGCGGGAAGCGGCAGCGCGAGACCGGCGTTGATCCTGGTAGGTATTGCGCTTGCCAAGGCAGTCATTTGGGAAATGAAAACTTGCAAAGCAAGCAACCAGTTCAATCTGAAGTACGTGTATGCTTAATATCCTGTATCTGAAACCTGTTCTGCCCCCTCCCCCACACTTGGTGCCATTTTCATCTACACATGCAGCAGAGTAAGTTGACCCAGAATAGTACCAATTCAGATGGCAGATGGGAGAATGACAGTGCTGAATGCTTTCCCATGTAGAACAGTCCCTGCAAATAAAAACCTAGCATATTTGGAAGAGGGATGCTAGCCTAACCATTACCTTCTATGCTGTTACTATTTTTTTATTATTTTTTTACATAAGTAAAAAGTGACCTTTCCCCATCTGGCATGATACAAGCCCATTCTTACAACTCAGAATTTTTTCGACTATTTCAGCTACATATGTAGAATATGCCTTCATTGATTCCTATTAAAGAGAGTTACTTTATATATAGTCAATATAGGCACAGAGTTAATTTTTTAAACATTTTCTAATGGTGGTGTGCCTCGAGATTTTTTTCATGAAACAAGTGTGCCTTTGCCCAAAAAAGGTTGGGAAGCACTGCCCTAGACAGGGCTGCTTTCAGATGTCTTCTAAAGGTTGTATAGTTACTCATCTCTTTGACATCCGACGGGGGGGGCGTTGCACAGGGCGGCACTGGGTCTGCCCCCCTCAAATATTTTATTGGGGGCAGACAGCAAACAAAGAGACCCCAAACATATTGCAAAAGAGTTGCTATCGCTTTGGGGTTTTTTGGGTTGGCGAGCGAAGGCTCCCGCGGTGTCCTTCCCCGAAATCAAAACGTAAAAACCACCCAGCTTTGGGTGCCTCTGTTTGGGAAGGTGACTGGAGAGTGTTGCGGCGGGGGGGGGGGCAGCCGCACCAGCAGCTCCGCCCGGTTCTCTCCCCCCGCCCCGCGCCTCTCCCCGTCTTCCAGGAGCGGATTCCCTTCCCCTTCCATCATCTAGGGATCCCCCTCTGCCAGGGAGCTGCGCTGCTCCAATTAAGAGAGAGAGGCGGGCTGGCAGCTTTTGTCCTTCGCTGGCGAAGGGAGCGCAAAGGGAGCGCCAGCCAGGGCGGTGTCAGGCGGACACCCCCCCACCCCAATCCACCCTCCCAGGAGCTATATAGTCTGTTTATTTATAGAAGGGCTCTTTTTGGACCCAGAGGGAGGAGGAGAGAGGTGCAGTTATCCAGGAACCAGGCGCTGAGGCAGGTGCGCCTTAGTCTCTCCTTCCAAAAAGGACGAAGAGAGATGGAGCAGCTAGCCTTTCCTTCTCCTCCTCCGGGTAAGTGCGCGCCTCTATCTCTCTCTCCCCCCCGGTGGCAGTTGCGCCCTCCCTGCAGGGATGGGGAAGCCTCGGTGTGGCCGCCTGGACGTCTCCGAAAAGTCCAATAGTTCCGGCTTAGCAAACCGGGGAGGTCTGCCGCGGCTTCCTCCAGCTCAGGCGGCGCGTTTCAGGTGGTGGTGTGTGTGCGTCTTTGCTTGAAGAGGTCCAGGACTGGGTCTCCTGCGCGCAAAAGTCTCGCGGCTCGAGGGTCCGTTTCCTAAGGTTGTAGTCCTCATGGGGTCCCAAGATAAGGCGGTTTAAGGAGGGGATGGACACCTCGCCCTTTTTGGAGATCTCCAGGGCTGAATACTGCTACTACTACTTCTACTACTACTAATAATAAACATTAAACCTTAAGAAGCTTTCCTATACAGCGCTGACTTCAGATATCTTCTTGTCTCCTTGACATCTGGGGTTATATAGTTACTCCTCTCCTTGTACCCTGGGGCGCAAAGGTCTCCCTCCCCCAGGATGCTGCGTGCTTTCCTTCCTTGGAGGTTTCCAAGCTGAGGTTGGCTGGCCATCTGTCACTGAGGCTTCAGTCGAGATTCCTGCACTGCAGGGGGCTGGACTAGAGGACCCTTGGGGTTCCCTTCCAACTCCACCATTCTGTGATTCTATGAGCCTTCTGTGTGCATCGCGTGTGCTCTGCCACTGAGCTGCAGTTCATTTCCCAAGCACAGGGGGGGAAGGCGCTAGTCCTCATGAATTTGAATACAAGGCTGATTTAAGGAGAGGTTGCTGTTTGAAGATCCCCAGGGCTTGTGCATGCAATCTGCCACAGGAGATATGGTGTGGTGTGCGTATCCAAATCACAAATCAGAGGGGCTAGTCCTCATCGATCTGAATATAAGGGTACGTTTAAGGAGGAAATGGGGCTGTGGCTCAGTGGTTAGAGCCCCTGCATTGCTTGAAGAAGGCCTTAGGTTCAGTCCCCAGTGGCAGCGCTGGAGAAAACCCGCATCTGAAACCCGGCCAGCCAGTGAGGACAATAACTGAGACAGACCCAAGTTTTTTGCAGCTTCCTGTCTTCCTGCCATATTGGTTTTGGAGGAAGGGCCCATGGCGCAGTGGCCTTGGAACTGGAAGGTCCCAATGAATGTAAGACGCAGGCTTGGCCCAAGTCAGACGCATTGGCCTAGCTCCATGTGGCTGGCACTGACCAGCAGCAGTTCTCCAGGGTTTCAGGGGGGAAACCTCTTTCCTGGCAGGAGAGCAAACCTATGGCCTTCTGCATGCAGAGCAGGTGTCCTGCCACTCAGGCACGTGGTTCCCTGGAAGGCTTGGGCAAATGCCTGGGGAAATATTGTCACCTCTGGCCCAAAGCCCAGCCCCCCACCCCCATCTCCTTGCCTATCCAAAACCCATATGTTCATTAAACACAGGCACCTCAGATCTCCAGGCCATCTCTGTCTCTGCACCAAATTGCTGATATGAATGTGAGAAGCTGCTTTGGGGGCTTGCGAAGTAGGGTGAGGAGAGACAGGTCAGGATGCAGTGCGAAGGAGGAAAAATTGCTGGGGGAGTTAGAATTGGAGGGGGCTGGACGGCTGCGCCTCTTGCCATTGGGCCACTCCCCAGGCCTCCTTTGGTTCAGGAACGTCTGCCAGGTCACACCCCCTTTTAAAGGCAGTTGTGGGGGGCTGGCCCTGCTGCCTGCGGTCTGCCTGCCTCTCCCCCACCTCCCCAAGCTGAATTTTACGCAGCTGTCGATCTGCTTTGGCTCTGCCCTGGACAGAGTTCAGTTGGTTAGAGTGTGGTGCTCACAACGCCAAGGTTGCAGGTTCGATCCCTGCATGGGACAGCTGCAAATTCCTGCACTGTAGTGGGTTGGACTAGATGACCCTCAGGGTCCCTTCCAACTCTGCAGTGGACCTTCGAGGCCTGGTTCTGTTAGCATGCGTCTGTCCTTGGACACGTTTTGCCTTACCAGGATAAGTTCACATGCATTAGAAATGCCTTAACTATTGCAAGATCTTCCTTCTTGCTCTGTAAGGTTAAAGGGTTAGGAGCTTAGATGCAGAAGTTGGTCCATTTTAGCTCTGTTGGCGTATCCAATCGCCGCTGTACGAAGTCTTGATTTTCTTCATCTAATAATTACTTGTCCCCCAATACATCTGAGGAGTTCTCTGTCTCTTTTTCACGGCACCATGTGTAAGATTATCGAAGCCCTCTCTTGTTCAGTCAATACAGCACCTGATTATTTTTTTAAAAAGGAAGCAACAACAGATATTTAAGTTGGAAGACTGCTCTGCAGAGAGGCAAGGCTGCTTCTTGATGTCATTGGCACCCTGGGGGTGCAAGGCTGCCCCGTGGCATCGCGGGCAACCATTCTTGGGCCTCCTGGGTAGCCCCACCCTGACTCACACAGGCAGAAAGAGCTCTCTGCAGAGAGCCCAAGGTCGAGTGAGCGGCTCGTGCTTCTTACAAATTTCTATCTAAACACTTCCCCAAAACACAAGAGTGGGTTGTGCAAGATAGATGTTGCACCAGCCACCCTTAGTGGCAGGAGTTTGGGTGGTCACATTTGGGCAGGGTATAAACAATAAAATCATTATAAATTATTATTATTTCCATGTCACATACATACCCTGCAAAGGCAAATGGGAATCGTCTTCCATGACGTCTTCAGAACCATCAAAAGCATTTTATCGCTCTCTCCCAAAAGCTGTCAGACATCAGTGTGAGTTTTGCAGCCCCCTAAACTGATAGGATTAAGGGGGGGGGTCACTCCAAAATGATTGTTTTTAAAGAGAACGTTGATATCATTTTCTCTCTCAGTTTCTCATTTCCCCCCAGTCCTGCTTCTCCTCATTTTCACATCACTTCGGAACTCACTATTATTATTTAAAAAGTCCCCGTGAAAATTCACCAGCCTTTTAGTGTGAATTTCTCTGTGTAGACAAAACCATCTTTTCTGAACACATTACCTGGCTGGAGAACGGTGTTGCAAAATTCAGAGTAGTGCAAATTCCCAAGCCGTCAATGTAAGATTTGGGGCTGTCTTCCCCTGAATTGCAATTACTATGTGAGCTGCCAAGATCATATATAAGACCATCTATTTTGACAATATATATATATATATACATCGGCAATGCTAAAGTATTCTGGTGATACGCCATTTAAAGGGATGGACTGGTATCTGAATGCATCGGGGATGGCTAAGTTTCTCTGTAGTCCCCGTGAAACATAGGAAAATAGGAATAGATTTAGGCTGAATCAGACCATTTTTTGATACATGGACAAACCCACCCAGCCAGACCTACCTAAGGAGATGGAAGCTGGGATGTTCTGCATGCACCATCATAACATACGTCAACATTTCCCCTTTTTAAAGGGAAATTCCTTTATTCCGAATAGGATTCCTCGCAAGAAAAGGGAAAAGTTGACAGCTATACATGAGAATCATTATTGATTGTTAAATTTGTATGCTGCCCTTCATCCCTAGGGCAGTTCGTAGATCGCAGCAGCTCTGTTGTTGAGTTGTTGTTGTTGCTTAGTCGTGTCTGCCTCTTTGTGACCCCCTGGACCAGAGCACGCCAGGCCCTCCTGTCTTCCACTGCCTCCCGCAGTTGGGTCAAACTCATATTAGCAGCTTCGAGAACACTGTCCCACCATCTCGTCCTCTGTTGCCCCCTTCTCCTTGTGCCCTCCATCTTTCCCAACATCAGGGTCTTCTCCAGGGAGTCTTCTGTTCTCATGAGGGGGCCAAAGTCTTGGAGCCTCAGCTTCAGGATCTGTCCTTCCACTGAGCACTCAGGGCTGATTTCCTTCAGAATGGAGAGGTTTGATCTTCTTGCAGTCCATGGGACCCTCAAGAGTCTCCTCCAGCACCAGAATTCAAAAGCATCCATTCTTCGGCCATCAGCCTTCTTGATGGTCCAGCTCTCACTTCCATACATCACTACTGGGAAAACCAGAGCTTTAACTATACGGACCTTGGTTGGCAAGGCGATGTCTCTCTGAAGATAAAGTTCCAGTCCTCATTATTCCAAACAGGGCTTGTTTAAACAGGAGCGTTTCCCTATCCCGAGTCAGATTGTGGGTCTATTTGTTGTTTACCCTGACAGGTAGCTGTGGATTTCTAGGGCTTCAGGCAAGGGGCATAATACTCATAGCTCAGTCGGTAGAGCTCAAAACCCTTAATCTCAGGGCTGTGGGTTCAAGCACGGGGTATGAGTAGGGGTGAAAATTGAGTAGGGGGTGAAAATTAGGGAGATGCTATATACTCCAGCAATTAGTTTCTACCCAGGGTCATCTCAACGCTCTTGGAAACAATGGATAGCTGGCTCGATAGAGCATGAGATTCTTATTCTCTCTTTTTTTAAAATTGTCTTTCTCATTCTCTCATTTTATGTACATTTTAACAAAGAAAAGCAGATGCATATGAAAACAATCTACATTTATTTCAGCTTCCCTCCCCTCCTTTCTGCCATTACATATTTTATATATTTCCTCCACTTCATATCAAATTTATATCCAAATACTAATATCTCATTATTATTCTTTTTTATTTATCTCTAGCTGCACCAGTTTATGTCAACCCTGCTAACTTTTTAAGTTGTTTAAAGTTATATCTTCAAATAGTCAATATATTTTCTCCACTCAGTCGTAAAAAAAGTCTCTCTTCTTGATTTCTTATTCTTCTGGTAAGTTTCGCTATTCCTGCATATTCCATCAATTTTAATTGCCAATCCTCTTTTGCTGGAGCTGTTTCTTCTTTCCACCTTTCCTATTCTCAAGGCCATTGGTTCGAATCCCACGCAGGGTGAAAGATTTCTGCATTGCAGGGGGTTGGTCTAAATGACCCTCGGGGTCCCTTCCAACTCTACAAATCCATGATTCTATGGAAGTTAGACTTGGGAGTCCATCTACATTTTCCCACCAATCAATTTTACTGAAGTTTGAAAGAAAACATACAAAGGCTTGTAACAAATATCCATTTTTAAAGAAATCCAACTTAAAACACTGATCAAACCAAAAGAGGAACAGGGAAGGGGGAAAGAAGAAGAAAGAGAAAATAAAAAGATAATGAACTTCCGATTCTTTGTCTGTCTGCTATGTATAGAAAAGTATTCAAACCATCCACTCCAACAATTCCACTTTCTATAAACCAATATTTTCTTCAGTCCGCAAGCCCAGGCACCGTAAGCTCCTTTTCCTTTCCACACAAGAAGTCTATAAGGAGTTCCCAGTCTTTAGTAAACATTTGACAGTGATTTTACGGCATAGCGAAGCTTTTAAAGGTGTGATATGTTATGATGTTTTTATATATGTTGGAAGCGGCCCAGAGTGGCTGAGGCAAACCAGGCGGATGGGCGGGGTACAAATAATAAAATTATTACTCTGATTAAACATGCCAGCCTTGCCATCTCAGCTAAGTCCGGTAATTTTAGCAACCATCTTGACATCTGCAGTTCTGTGGCCTTCTGCAAGCTTGAGAGCCAGAGGTCCAACGTTGGGCAAATCAGTGTTCTCTGGGAGGGTTGTTGCCCCCTGCCTCTGGCCCTGATCCTGGCGACGTCACTGCCAAAAGATGGCATTTTGGCACACATTCTCGCTCTCCAGAGAGTCGATTCCAAAAGATCCCACCTGAGAAACGTCTTTGCCCCTGTGGAGATGGTAGCACTGAAACAGCACCACACGTCCTCCAGTCCTGTACTCTCTACAAAGACCCGAGGAACGAGATCCTCACCCCACTCGTACTAACCATCCCAGGGCGCTTAGCCACTGCCACAATGTCCTTTCTTCTATCAGGTCAAAATGAGCAGATAACAGCAAAGGTTGCTAGGTTCATAGCAGGGGCGATCAGAATAAGGGCCACGGACAGACGGCTGATTCAGGACTTTAAACTGTGCTCTTATACCAAATTTCCTTTTCTGCATATACTGTAATGTTTTACTGCTGCTATGGCCATTGACTAATGCAAATAAAGTTTTATCTTATCTTGCTTAATCAAATCACGATTGGCAAGTCAAGAACAAATCCCTCTCTCCATCTAAGGAGAGAGGGAGCGTCACCTGCCAGCCCTCTACTCTCTGCAGGGGCCCAGACTCCCACCACCGCATTTCCGAAGCGTGCCAGCGCTTGCAGGTCTGGCAAGAAGGAATTTTGTGGCTTTCCTCCACCACCTCCCTGCTCCCCTTTTCATTTCACACAAGCACATACTAATCAGGTCACATTTATTTATTTTGGAGAAACGTCTTTGTCGTCCGGCCTCACCAAAGGGCACGGGAACCCTATACCCAAATGCATGCAGCAATTGAGCAAGTCGAGAGAAATGTGATAGTCCTGAGTTGAGCAGGATTCTTCTGCGGGGGGAGTAGGAATTCAAGGCTTGTGGGTGGCAACACGCCTCTTGCAAACAGCAGGTTTGGAGGGTAAGGCCCTGGGGCGCTCGCTGCCACCTGCTTTTGTGGTCTCTTCGCTCAGGACATGGCTGGGGTCTTTTAGCAGCGAAACGTGAAGTTGCCAAGGTCCAAATTTGCAGGGAGGCTTCTGGGCTGCAGCTCAGCACGCTCACTTTGCATGCAGAAAGCCGAGGGTTTGGTTCCCAGTGCTTCCAGTTTGTGCTGGGAGTGGCCTCTGAGTCTGAAAGTGCGGATGCTCCTGATCTAGGAGGGCCAGGAAGTCTGGCTGTGGCATAGGCCCATTTCCTGCATTCCCATATATATACCGTATTTTTCTCTCTATAAGACGCACCAGACCACAAGACGCACCTAGTTTTTGGAGGAAAACAAGAAAAAAGATATTCTGAATCCCAGAAGGTCGCTGCGCAGTGAAAGCAGCAATCCCTCTTGCTGTTCTGGCTTCTGGGATAGCTGCGCAGCCTGCAGTCGCTCCATAAGACGCACACACATTTCCCCTTACTTTTTAGGAGGGAAAAAGGGAGTCTTATAGAGCAAAAAATACAGTATTTGGAACGAGGAGGACTAGAAACTTACTCTAGTTTTTTAGGGGAAGGTCAATAGCTCAGTGACAGAGCACCTGCTTTGCACATCGGTTGGGCATCATCTCCAGCCTGGGACTAGAAAGGACTCCCTTGCCTAAAAACCTGCAGAGAATCGTAGACTCGGAAGGGACCATGAGGCCATCTAGTCCAACCCCCTGCAATGCAGGTATGTTTTGACACAATGTGGGGCTGGAACCCACAACCTTGAGTTTAAGAGCCTCACGATCCATGGCCTGAGCTATCCAGCTAGGCTTCCAACCACAGTTGATGTAAACAGTGCCGATCTGGGCAGACCAACAGCGACACACCCTGAGGCAGCTTCCTGTTTAACAATGAGGACTAGAATGTTGCTTTCTAAGGGAAGAGCTGTAGCT
This sequence comes from Podarcis bocagei, assembly GCF_964188305.1. Lineage (NCBI taxonomy): Eukaryota > Metazoa > Chordata > Lepidosauria > Squamata > Lacertidae > Podarcis > Podarcis bocagei. The sequence continues at coordinate 9,263,159 of NC_138144.1, forward strand.
CTTGCATGTAGAAGGCGTCAGGTTCAATGCCCTCCAGGTAAAACTGTGAATACCCCTTGCCTGCTGCAACCCTGGAGAGATGCTGTTAGTCAGAATAGGCACTATTGGGCTCGATAGACCCATTAGTCTGACTCAGTTATAAGGTGGGAGTTCCTGGGAGGCTGGCTTCAAGGGCCTTTGGGGACGTGAACTCGGAAGAGCATGCGACTCGTAATCTTAGGGACATGGGTTCGAGCGCCACATTGGGGGGGGGGACTGGATTGCAGGGAGTTGAACCAGATGACTGTGGGGGTCTCTTCCAAATCTAGACTTCTGTGTTTCTATGAACTGTAAACTATCCTGATGGCCAAAACAGTTGTCACTCAGTATGGAGCAGCAGCCTATGGTCATAAGAGACAGAAAGCACTTTGTACATGCCTCGGAGCTTCCGTTCCATGGCCAGCTTGAGAAAACCCCCCCAAAAAACCCCCAAACCCAGCAAATGCTTGAAGAAGGAGATTCAAATCTGGCGCTGAATTGAAAAAACAGCTACAGGTGAAACTCGAAAAATTAAAATATCGTGGGAAAGTTCAGCAATTCAACTTAAAAGGTGAAACTAATATATGAGATCGACTCATGACATGCAAAGCGAGACGTGCTTCTACTTCTCAGAGGTCCAATCTTGCTCCATTTGCAATCCTTGTTTTCCTGATTTCCTTGAATGTTCTAATTTTCTGAGATTGTTAATTTGGGGTTTTCATCAGCTGTACGCCGTGATCATCGCAATGATAACAAATCAAGGCTTGACATATCTCGCTTTGCATGTCACGAGTCGATCTCATATATTAGTTTCACCTTTTAAGTCAAATTATGGAAATCAAGGAACCTTTCCACAATATTCTTATTTTTCGAGTTTCACCTGTACTTGCTGCCCTGCTATATTGAAAGCATACAGGGTTTTTAAAATAATAATAATAATAATAATAATAATAATAATAATAATAATAATAATAATAATAATAATAATAATAGTAGAAATCCATTTGCAAAGAAAAACTTAACGCCGGTTGGGTGTGTTTTCCTAGGGTTGGTGCCCAACAATATGTTCCTCAGAGGGGTTTATTAATAGCACGCTCCTTTGTTTTGGGAATGAATGGCTGGCAGATGGTTTAGATCAGAGCCACGCAGGATTTGGCAGAGGCTCTGGAAAGCTGACGGGGACGGGAACTCCCAGCCGGGACCCACTCCTGGCATTGGGGTGGGGGGGCCGGGCAGCAATCTCCGCCTCCCCCCCCTCCCCGAGAAAGGTGACCTTTGCTTGTGGGTTTATCTGGTGGTGCCAGACGCGGTTGTGCTAAACCCACAAAGGTTATTATTGTTTATTTGGAGCATTTTTACCCTCTGCTTCTTTCATCAAGAAAGACTCCCAGAACGGTTCACATGCAATCAGTTAGAACAAGGCAGTCCCTGCCCGCACAGGCGTACAATCTAAAACTGATGCAACACGCAAGGAAAATGGACAGGGAGGGAAGAGGAAAGCATCAAACTTGGGCACCTTTCCCCCCGCCAATAATTTTTTAATTCATTTTCAAATTTATAACACGTCAAAACCAATTTAAAATTAATTTAGTACAATTAGTTCCAAACTGGTTTCTCACTCTCTCAGATGTATTCCGATTTATCCCTTTACATGCTGCTTCCTTTACAGGTTTATTGACAGTCTTAAAATTTAAATCTTTTTTTTTTTTAAAGCAAATTCCTCTTCCTTCGGCTGTCCCTTTACAAACTCCTGTAAATAGACAAAACAAAATTATATCAAATAACAGAAATTGAGGTTACAGTAATTTAAATCTTTCATTCTTCTTTCCAACTTTCGTGCAGTTTCATTTTCTTTCAGTCTCTGTGTCTCTGTCTGTTTTTTTTAACATTCTTGACTCGCTTACATCCATTAACTTCAGTGGGCTTACTCTGCGTAAAATGTAGCTGGCCACGATCCGTGATAACTCAACCTGTCTTGCTAACCTTAGCTGATTCTAATTGTTTTAATTACAGGTTTTTTGTTACTAATTTTGAGCATTTCTTGCAAATTGCTTTAAGCTTTAGTCGCAATCAGGCAGCATGTAAATCTGGTTAAAATGAACAGGAAGGCCAGACTCCCACATAACAACAGAGTTAGTTATAAGAAAGAGAAATTGAGGCCTGAGAGTGTATTCGTTTAAAATATGAGTTGGGCAAAATAAATTTCCTTGTGAAAACATTAATTTCTTAGAAACATTGTAGTCGTGTTTTGTTTTTAAAGGACATTCACAACCCAAGGCTTTGGTCAGTCACAAGTGCAAACTTCAGCATAAGTAAGCCTGGACTGGTCTGCTTATTTAACTTATATGCAGAATTCATCATGCGAAAGGCTGGACTGGATGAATCCCAAGCCGGAATTAAGATTGCCAGAAGAAATATCAATAACCTCAGATATGCAGCTGACACAACCTTGATGGCAGAAAGTGAGGAGGAATCAAAGAACCTTTTAATGAAGGTGAAAGAGGAGAGTGCAAAATATGGTCTGAAGCTCAACATCAAAAAAACTAGGATCATGGCCACTGGTCCCATCACCTCCTGGCAAATAGAAGGGGAAGAAATGGAGGCAGTGAGAGATTTTACTTTCTTGGGCTCCATGATCCCTGCAGACGGTGACAGCAGTCATGAAATTAAAAGACGCCTGCTTCTCGGGAGAAAAGCAATGACAAACCTAGACAGCATCTTAAAAAGCAGAGACATCACCTTGCCAACAAAGGTCCGTATAGTTAAAGCTATGTTTTTCCCAGTAGTGATGCATGGAAGTGAGAGCTGGACCATAAAGAAGGCTGATCGCCGAAGAATTGATGCTTGTGAATTCTGGTACTGGAGGAAACTCTTGAGAGTCCCATGGACTGCAAGAAGATCAAACCTCTCCATTCTGAAGGAAATCAGCCCTGAGTGCTCACTGCAAGGACAGATCCTGAAGCTGAGGCTCCAAGACTTTGGCCACCTCATGAGAAGAGAAGACTCCCTGGAAAAGACCCTGATGTTGGGAAAGATGGAGGGCACAAGGAGAAGGGGACGACAGAGGACGAGATGGTGGGACAGTGTTCTCGAAGCTACGAACATGAGTTTGACCAAACTGTGGGAGGCAGTGGAAGACAGGAGTGCCTGGCGTGCTCTGGTCCAGGGGGTCACGAAGAGTCGGACATGACTGAATGACTAAACAACAACAAACAACAACAAAAATGCCTGGAAACCAAGTATTGCTGATGTATCTATGAAGACCTTTATTACAATGGGCTGGTTCACACCAGATTTCTTTTTTTCCATGTGAGTGCTCTAGGCTGTCACCACCACCATGTTCATAGGGACAAATAAAAATAACCAATCACACAGTCAGCAGCATTTAACGTAATGTGATTTCTGCCCCCCCCCCAACAGCTATACAATAAGGCTGTAACAGTGATTGCTTTTATACATTGTTTGTCTTCATAAATACGCACTCAAGAATGATCATGATAACTCATGCAGCTAAAAACGTATTTTGTGAACCAGCCCTAAGATTCTTTGCGGTATAGAAGAATGCATTTATGAAGACATGGAATAAAAATTCATCCCAAAGGAGGCTTCCAAACTGGATGCCAGCTAGAGGTTTTGTGCTACAACTCCCAACAGTTCTGGGTTCATTATATATATCCCCCCCCCCCAAGATTTTATTAATTTTCACAAAATTATAAACAAACAAACATATAAACAAACAAACAAACATAAATCATAACCTTATTAAAGTTATGCTTATTAACATTGTTAAGCGACTTCCTCGCTTCCCCTTGGTTGAATTTCAATGTATATCCTTTTAACGGTTTTCCAAATCAGAGTTCTTATAAACTTAACTTATTCGTTTAACATCCTTATATCTTTTCAATTTGAAATTAAACATATTAATTCAACACTTAACTTATATAAAATCCTAAGCCAATCCAATACCTGCAAGCTGTTTCCAATTAATTTAACTTAACAACTTTAACTAAATAATCATTAAATTTAGTCCATTCTTCCTGATACTCCTCCTCCTTCTGGTTGTGGACTCTTCTGGTTAGGTCGGCTAGCTCCAAAAAATCCATCATCTTCATCTGCCATTCTTCCACAGTTGGTAATTCTTGCGTTTTCCACTTTTTAGCTAGTAAAATTCGAGCAGCAGTTGTGGCATACAAAAACAATTTAGCATCTTTCTTGGGCAATTCCCGACCAATTATTCCAAGAAGAAAGTCTTCTGGTTTCTTTATAAATGTATATTTCAACATTTTTTTCAATTCATTATAAATCTTTCCCCAGAATTCTTTCACCTTGGGGCAGGTCCACCACATGTGATAAAAAGTTCCTTCTTTTTCTTTACATTTCCAACATAAGTTATCACAGTTATGATAAATCTTAGCTAGTTTAACAGGGGTCAAACACCACCTATACATCATTTTCATTATATTTTCCTTTAGCACAGTACATGCGGTGAACTTAACCCCAACAGTTCTGGGTTCATTATAAAGACATGCTTTTCCAGTGTTGGTGGGAGTTAATGGATGACCCTTGGGGGTCCCTTCCAACCTCTGTTTTTTTAAAAGGCCATCTGTCAGGGATTCTTTGGCCTCGATTCCTGCATTTGAGGGGGCTGGACTAGATGACCCTGCGGGGTCCCATCCATCTCTATGATTCTATAAACGCAGCCCGGAGTCATACATCTGGCAGGCTCAACAGGAGAGAAGCTTGAGGCTGTCAAGCGGGTGACTTTGGATGGTGGTTCCTCGGCGAACTATTTTTACCAGGGCATTGGCAGAGCTCTCTGGGATCAGCTCCCCCGGCCCTTGAGCCCAGCATGCTGTTTTGGGACGCAGCCAATCAGCTGCTCCAACAGGAAGGCCGAAAAATGACCAGCCTGTCACCTGTCCCATTCCCTCCCCCCCTGCCTATTTCAAGGTATGCTGCTCCATGAAACAATCAGGTTCAGTGTCAGAGCATGTCCACAGTAACTCACACAGCGTCAGTTAACTCTCTTTATTCCAAGAAATAAAACAGCTCCAGAGGCCAGGCCTAGTGAGCACAGCAATTCTTCCTGGTAGATCAGGGGTCGGGATGCGGGTGGCGCTGTGGGTTAAACCACAGAGCCTAGGGCAGGGGTCTGCAACCCGCGGCTCCGGAGCCGCATGTGGCTCTTTTACACCTTTGCCGCGGCTCCGGGGCGGATACTAGCGAGGGGAGGAGGCGCATTGTGCGCCCCGACACTCCCCACTGTGGCGGGCGCTGTACTGGCTGTGACGTCGCATGGGGGCGGTGCGTGCGTTAGTCACGCACCATCCCGACGTCACCTTCCCGCCCAACCTCCCGCTACATTGAAGGGGGCATGTACGCTGGTCACTGCATTGAAAGGGGGCATGTACACTGGTCACTGTTTTGAAGGGGAGTGAAGAACACACACACACAAAAAAGGTAACTTGTTAATTTAACGTTTATTTCTATGAGGAGGAGTAATTCTGAGGGGTCAAACAAAGAAATAATTTTAAAAAGTGACGAAAAAGTTATTTTTATAATGACGAGTTTTGCGGCTCCCAGGATTTTTTTCTTCAGAAATGGGTCCAAGTGGCTCTTTTTGTCTTAAAGGTTGCAGACCCCTGGCCTAGGGCTTGCCGATCCGAAGGTCGGCGGTTCAAATCCCCGCGACGGGGTGAGCTCCCGCTGGGACCATATAACACCAGTCCTGAAAGACCTGCATTGGCTCCCAGTACGTTTCCAAGCACAATTCAAAGTGTTGGTGCTGACCTTGAAAGCCCTAAATCAGGCTTCCTCAACCTCGGCCCTCCAGATGTTTTGAGACTACAATTCCCAGCATCCCTGACCACTGGTCCTGCTAGCTAGGGATCATGGGAGTTGTGGGCCAGAAACATCTGGGGGGCTGAGGTTGAGGAAGTCTGCCCTAAATGGCCTCGGCCCAGTAGACCTGAAGGAGCGTCTCCACCCCCATTGTTCAGCCCAGACCCTGCGGTCCAGCTCCCAGGGCCTTCTGGCAGTTCCCTCGCTGTGAGGGCCTTTTTGGTAGTGGCACCTGCCCTGTGGGACACCCTCCCATCATAAGGAACTATACAGATAAAAGCTATTCATGTTTTTCTTGATATCTTACTGTGTTTTAATTTGTTGGAAGCTGCCCAGAGTGGCTGGTGCAACCTAATAATAATAATAATAATAATAATAATAATAATAATAATAATTTGCTGGCACCAGCTGAAGATGTGCCTTTTTGCAGAGCCATAGCTACAGGGGCAGGGGGTGGCGCTGTGGGTTAAACCACACAGCCTAGGACTTGCCGATCAGAAGGTCGGTGGTTCGAAATGCCGTGACGGTGTGAGCTCCCGTTGCTCGGTCCCTGCTCCTGCCAACCTAGCAGTTCGAAAGCACGTCAAAGTGCAAGTAGATAAATAGGTACCACTCTGGCGGGAAGGTAAATGGCGTTTCTGTGTGCTGCTCTGGTTCGCCAGAATGACCATGCTGGCCACATGACCCAGAAGCTGTATATCGGCTCCCTCGGCCAATAAAGCGAGATGAGCGCCGCAACCCCAGAGTCGGCCACGACTGGACCTTTACCTTTACCTTAGATCAGTGTTTCCCAACCACTGTTCCGCGGCACACTAGTGTGCCGCGAGATGTTGCCTGGAGGGAGGCGGGCGAGTCCGGCGGCGAGAGGCGGGGCGGCGGCGGCGAGGAGCCAAGCCGCGCTCTCCTTCCTGCCTCGCTTTGCTGCCTCCTCCCCCCCCACCCCCAAAGCTTGGAGGTTCCCCGGCAGGAAGGAGGGAACTTAATCCTCTCCAAGGGCTGCGGAAAACAGACATGCAAATGGGGGCTTGCCAGCTCTTCAAGCGCCGCCAGCTTTTTTCGGGAATTACCGCCCACCGAGCCCGGTAACGCTGACAGGCCGAGCCTTGGGGCTTGGCAGCGCAGCCGGCAGAGTGAGGGAAAGGGCGGCTGCCACGCGCCGGGCAAGGCGAGACTCGGTGGGGAGGACACCGGCAGCAGCGTCCCCCCCCCAGAAACCCGCTCCGGGCAGGTAATTCACAGAGAGTGGACAGAAGGAAGCCTTAAAGGGCTTCAGCCTCCCAGAGTGGCGGGGAATAATAATAATAATAATAATGATAATAATAATGATGATAATAATAATAATAATAATAATAATAATAATAATAATAATAATAATAATAATAATAATGACAATAAAATTGACAGGTGGTGTTTTTCTAGATGAGGGGGTGGGGACTGTAATAACAAAAAAATCAGCTGTATATCAACCGCTGTTTTGCAATGAGGAATTGCAAATAAGGAAGATCAAAAGGAGAATGTTTTTTTTTGGGGGGGGGACTCTCTTCCTCTTCCTCCTCCTCCTCTCGTTCTTGCTCCTCTTCCTGGCAAAAGGGCTGCTGAGACCCCTTCTCTCTTGGGTGCCGGTGGGTGCTGTGACGTTGACGCTGCTGTGGCAAGTGCCTTTACTTAGCAGAGTGCATCCCCCTTTACACAGGAGGGGAGGGAAAAAAATTGAAACTTACACTTTCGTGCGTCCCTCCCGGCGTGACGCTGCACGCTGACGTCACGGGGCTGTAATGGTGGTGTGCCTCGAGATTTTTTTCATCAAACAAGTGTGCCTTTGCCCAAAAAAGGTTGGGAAACACTGCCTTAGATCAGGGGTCAGCAAACTTTTTCAGCTATGGGCCGGTCCACCATCCCTCAGACCATGTGGTGGGCCGGACTATATTTTGTTAATAATAATAATAATAATAATAATAATAATAATAATAATAATAATAATAATTTATTATTTATACCCCACCCATCTGGCTGGGCTTCCCCAGCCACTCTGAGTGGCTTCCCAAAAAATATTAAAATACTGTAATACATCAAACATTAAAAGCTTCCCTAAACAGGGCTGCCTTCAGATGTCTTCTAAAAGTCTGGTAGTTGTTCTCTTTAACATCTGGTGGGAGGGCGTTCCACAGGGCGGGTGCCACTACCGAGAAGGCCTTCTGCCTGCTTCCCTGTAACCTCACTTCTCGCAATGAGGGAACCGCCAGAAGGCCCTTGGCACTAGACTTCTATGTCCGGGCAGAACAATGGGGGTGGAGACGCTCCTTCAGATATACTGGGCTGAGGCCGTTGAGGGCTTTCAAGGTCAGCACCATCACTTTGAATTGTGCTCGGAAACGTACTGGGAGCCAATGTAGGTCTTTCAAGACCAGTGTTATATGGTCTCGGTGTTATATGGTTTTTTAATGAAAATTTTTTATTCATTTTATAACACAAATAAATAAACATGAACAGAAAAGACAAACAATACGAACAAATTCTTGTCATATTCTTATTTTTCTAAACATTGTTAGGTGGGCTTCCCCAAGCCCCACCTATCTGATTTTCATTTTACTTCATCTTTAGCAGTTTACATATATCATAATTTCTAACCATCTCTTTTTTTTAATCACACTTAAACTAACTTCACATTTTATCACTTACAAATAATACTATTTTAAAATACCCTATCTTCTGCTTCTAACCCTACAGCCTATATCCACTTCCAAAGCTATTCTAAGGTTTAAATATTAACATATCTTTTCAAATATTCCTTAAACTTCTTCCAGTCCTCTTCCACCATCTCTTCTCTCTGGTCTCGAAGTCTCCTGGTCAGTTCGGCAAGTTCCATATAGTCCACGGACTATATTTTGAAGGGGGGGGGGGGATGAACGAATTCCTTTGCCCCACAATTAACCCAGAGATGCATTTGAAATAAAAGGACACATTCTACTCATGTAAAAACACGCTGATTCCTGGACTGTCCGAGGGCCGGATTTAGAAGGCAATTGGGCTGGGTCCGGCCCCTGGGCCTTAGGTTGCCTACCCCTGTGGTAGATCTTGCCCCAGTGAGGACTGGAGGTCCCTACTTTCCCACAGCTCCTTAATTTTCCTCCTTCCTAAGCAATCTGAGACTTTGCCTCACATCTGCCTTTGCTTCTCACACCTCTTCACACCTCTTCTGGTTCTGGGAGACCATCAGGGAGGGGAGCTGGTCACAGCAGGAGGGGGAGACCCCCTGGCTTCTTCAGCAGCCTACCTCATCTCTGTCTCTTGCCCTCCCCACCTCTGAATCTGGACTGCTCTCTACCACAGACTCTCCTTGCTCCCTAAACTCTGTTGCCTCTTCAGCTTTCGACACTCCCAGTCTTCTTCCACTCATTGTCGTCCCACCACCAGCCCCCTGGCTCCGAACCTTCTTCCTTTGGGAGTTCCCTTGGGGGAATGCACTTCTGCATCCAGCCAATCCATGACAACTGCCTGTCTCCACCTCTCCCAGGCCTTTCCCAATCAATCAGAGACTATGCCTGCCTGCAGCCAACCTCTCCTCCACCCTTTTCATGCCTCTCCTGGTTCTGGCGGACAAGTTGGGAAGGGAGTTTTGTCACAGCAGACGGAGGAAACATCCATGACTCTTCACCAAGCGGACTCATCTCTGCCTCTTGGCTTCCCTCCTCTCCTGCTTCGGCTTCTGCCGCTTATTCTGGACTTAAGGTCCAGTCGTGGTGTAGTGGTTAGTGTGTCAATCTAGTACCTGGGAGTGACCAGGGTTCGAATCCCCCCACTCTGCCCTCAAGGTGTGACCTTGAGCCCGCCGACATCACAGGGCTGTTGTGAAGACAAAACAGTGCAGTGCCTCAAGATGAGAAATTAAACATAAAAAAAAGTGGTAGAGTCCTGCCTCTTGGTTCAGGACTCTACCACCTCCTTTGAGCACAAGGCCAGGCCAGGCAGACTGTGGCTTGCCATTGCGTCTTGCGTGGTGTCTTTTCTCTGTCTGGCCTGGCCATTCCCGGAAGGCAGGATCGAGGACCCCATGTGGAATTAATTCCTTCTTAGTCAGCCACACTCTGGCAAAGCTCATCCTGTTCTGAGTTCCTATTTAAAGAACATTTGACCTTTCTATGCATACCCTGGGAAGGAGGGTTGTGGAGGGAAGGCTGTCCCAAAGTGTTGCAGCGCACGGCAGATTGTGATGTGTGTGTGTGTCTTGAAAAACAAGTATTTCCTCCTGGGGGCAGGTGGTGTCAGTCGGGGAAAGTCCAATTATTATTAAACTGTTTTGTTTCTTGTTCTTCTTGGTTGTTGTTGTTTTGGCCAATTATATTTTTATTGCTTTTTCAAAAAATTTACCACACTGACAGCAAATTAATTCAAATTTAATACAAATTTAACAGCTGACTCCCTGCCCCACTGCTTCCTTAACCCACCCTTATTTTCTGCCCAATATTACATGCATTTCCAAATTGCATTTTAAAAAACATATTTTAGCATTTTATCCTCTCTTCCCACCCACCCCCATTGCTAAATCTTTTACATGCCCTTTGAGAGCAGGTCTCAGGGAGGGTTGCAAGCGTTTAAAAATTCAGAATTTTAAATGCTCCTGTTTGGGTCCTGTAATCTGAGCGTCTGGGATGTTCCTGACCTGCCAACCCCTGGCAAACTCTGCAAGTGTCCCTATTTTCCAGGAACAGTCCCAGTTTCTCAGAAGCCGTCCCAGTTTCTGATTTGATCCTGGAACGTCCTGCTTTTCCTCAGGATGTCCCTGTTTTCCTCGGAGAAATGTGGGAGGGTCTGGAGTTATCTGACCTCTGAGCCAAGGAGATACGTAACTAGACAACCTTTAGAAGATATCTGAAGACAGCCCTGTTTCATATTTGATTGTGTTTTTATGTATGTTGGAAGCCACCCAGAGTAGCTGGGCAAACCCAGTCAGATGGGCAGGGTATAAATAAAACTGTTGTTTTTGTTACTATTATCATTATTATACAGTGGTACCTCAGGTTACATACACTTCAGGTTACATACACCTCAGGTTACAGACTCCGCTAACCCAGAAATAGTACCTCGGGTTAAGAACTTCGCTTCAGAATGAGAACAGAAATCGTGCTCTGGTGGCAGGAGGCCCCATTAGCTAAAATGGTGCTTCAGGTTAAGAACAGTTTCAGGTTAAGAACGAACCTCCGGAATAAATTAAGTACTTAACCCAAGGTACCACTGTATTGACTAAAGGTAAAAGGTAAAGGGACCCCTGACCGTTAGGTCCAGTCGTGGCTGACTCTGGGGTTGCGGCGCTCATCTTGCTTTACTGGCCGAGGGAGCCGGCGTACAGCTTCCGGGTCATGTGGCCAGCAGGACTAAGCCGCTTCTGGCAAACCAGAGCAGCGCATGGAAAGGCCCTTTACCTTCCCGCTGGAGTGGTCCCTATTTATCTACTTGCACTTTGACGTGCTTTCGAACTGCTAGGTTGGCAGGAGCAGGGACCGAGCAATGGGAGCTCACCTCATCACGGGGATTCAAACTGCCGACCTTCGATCGGCAAGCCCTAGGCTCTGTGGTTTAACCCACAGTGCCACCTGCGTCCCTCCATTATATTGAATAAAGGTAAAGGTACCCCTGCCCGACAGGGCCAGTCATGACCGACTCTAGGGTTGCACGCTCATCTTGCTCAAGAGGCCAGGAGCCAGCGCTGTCCGAAGACACTTCCGGGTCACGTGGCCAGCGTGACTAAGCTGCAACTGGCGAGCCAGCACCAGCACCGCACACAGAAACGCCGTTTACCTTCCCGCTATAAAGCGGTCCCTATTTATCTACTTGCACTTAGGGGTGCTTTTGAACTGCTAGGTTGGCAGGAGCTGGGACCAAACGATGGGAGCTCACCCCGCCGCAGGGATTCGAACCGCCGACCTTACGATCAGCAAGTCCTAGGCACTGAGGTTTTACCTACAGCGCCACCCGCGTCCCTATTATATTGAATAAGACGTCCCTATTTTCATTGGAGAAATGTTGGAGGGTGTGCCCTAGTTGTGACTGCCACAAAGGTTGTGCAGCTGTGTGTCTGTGGACACAGAGAGAGGACACAGACCTCTCCTCTCCCCCCCAACAATAGATAATAATAATAATAATAATAATAATAATAATAATAATAATAATAATAAAATAATAATAATAATAATAATAATAATAATAATAATAATAATAATAATAATAATAATAATAATAATAATAAATTTTATTTATACCCCGCCCTCCCTGGCCAGAGGTGGCTAACACCAGTAAAATTACAGTAAAAACATAATAGGGGGAAAAAACCAAATTAAAATACAGGTTAAAATGCAATTTAAAATGCAGCCTCATTTTAAAAGTAACCCATAGATCAAAACCATAAGGGGAGGGAAACTTAAGGGTCAGACTGAGTCCAAACCAAAGGCCAGGCAGAACAAGCAAAGGTAAAGGTAAAGGACCCCTGGAAAGTCAAAGGTAACTATGGGGTGCAGCGTTCATCTCGCTTTCAGGCCGAGGGAGCCAGCATTTGTCCACAGGCAGCTTTCCGGGTCATGTGGCGAGCAGAACTAAACCACTTCTGGTGCAACAGGACACCGTGACAAGTGCCAGAATGCACAGAAATGTCATTTACCTTCCCTTCGCAGTGGTACCTATTTATCTACTTGCTCTGGCGTGCATTCGAACAGCTATGTTGGCAGGAGCTGGGACAGAGCAACGGGAGCTCACCCCGTTACGGGGATTCGAACCACCGACCTTCTGATCAGCAAGCCCAAGAGGCTCAGTGGCTTAGACCACGGTGCCACCCAAGTGCCATGTGTGCCCTAACACTAGAACTGCTGGGCATCCAGCAAATCTGAATGTTGGCCCAGGATGTGGAGCAACAGTCTTGGGTGTTGCAAGGAGGCCCCTGTTTTCCTCCGATGAAATTCAGGCTCTGAGTCTCCAGGACACCTGTCCCCTCTCCCCGTAATCACCTTCCATTGCCCAGGGAGCAGGCATAAATTCTCTCAGAGAGACAGATACATTTATTGGCGTTCCCAGAGAGAGCAAAAGATTTAAGGCACCTCCTTTTGTGTTGGCATCAATATAACCTATTAGGGGGAACGACTCCTTAAGTGCTGATGAATGAAATATTTACCTAGCCACAGAGCAGAGAGGGCTATGGTTTTCCCAGTAGTATGTATGGAAGTGAGAGCTGGACCATAAAGAAGGCTGATCGCCGAAGAATGGATGCTTTTGAATTCTGGTGCTGGAGGAGACTCTGGAGAGTCCCATGGACTGCAAGAAGATCAAACCTCTCCATTCTCAAGGAAATTAGCCCTGAGTGCCCACTGGAAGGACAGAGCCTGAAGCTGAGGCTCCAATACTTTGGCCACCTCATCAGAAAAAGAAGACTCCCTGGAAAAGACCCTGATGTTGGGAAAGATGGAGGGCACAAGGAGAAGGCGATGACAGAGGACGAGATGGTTGGACAGTGTTCTCGAAGGTACCAGCATGAGTTTGACCAAACTGCGGGAGGCAGTGGAAGACAGGAGTGCCTGGCGTGCTCTGGTCCAGGGGGTCACGAAGAGGCGGACACGACTAAACGACTCAACAACAACAACAGAGCAGAGAGGGAACCGGCCGAGGTTGGGGTGACCTGGTTTCCGGAGTGTGTGAGGGCCATGGGCCAAAGCAGCCCCACCAGAAAGGCCTCGCTGACCCCTTTTCCATGCTCTTGGTATATAAAACCATAGAATCATAGAGTTTGGGAGATACACCCAAGGATCATCTAGTCCAACCCCCCGGCACGCAGGAATCTTTTGCCCAGCAAATTGAGCAACACCTGCAATTCTATGAGGCTGAAACTTCGACCGCACCCACAACTTCCATTTCGAGTGCTATGGCGTTGCTTGAAGCCGGAATGGCTCCCCTACCCCACCACAATCCTGGGACTTATAGTTTGCTGAGAGTGCTGAGAGTTGTGAGAAGGCTGTAAGAACGTGAGAAATAATAATAATAATAATAATAATAATAATAATAATAATAATAATAATAATATATTTTAAAAATATATTTATACCCCGCCCACCCCAGCCACTCTGGGCGGCTCCCAATCAAGTGTTAAAAACAATGCAGCGTTAAATATTAAAAACTTCCCTGAACAGGGCTGCCTTCAGATGTCTTTTAAAGATAGGATAGCTGCTTATTTCCTTCACATCTGAAGGGAGGGCGTTCCACAGGGTGGGTGCCACTACCGAGAAGGCCCTCTGCCTGGTTCCCTGTAACCTCACTTCTTGCAATGAGGGAACCGCCAGAAGGCCCTCGGCGCTGGACCTCTGTGTCCGGGCTGAACGATGGGGGTGGAGACGCTCCTTCAGGTCTAATGGACCAAGGCCATTTAGGACTTTAAAGGTCAGCACCAACACTTTGAATTGTGATCAGAAATGTACTGGGAGCCAATGCAGATCTCTCAGAACCGGTGTTATATGGTCCCGGTGGCCACTCCCAGTCACCAGTCACCCAGCCTGCTGGGTCATCTTCCAACTCCCATGGCAAGGAGAAAGCAGACGTGAAAAGTGTCCGTCCCCCCCCCCCCATCCATCTCTCATAGGACCAGAATTGGTGGGCATGCAGTGACGCTCAATGTTGGAAGATTCAGGACAGGTAAAACCAGGGGCGGATCTGCTATGAAAAGAACGGAACTTAAGCTTCAGGGCTCCTAATCTACCTTAGTCCACATTGCTTAAAAATTTTGCTTTAAAAAGTGCATCCCTGGTCCCCCCTGATTTTCATCCACAACCCCCCCCCCCATAACTCGGAATATATAAGGCGTAAGAATTTTTTCATTAACACCACTGACTTTGACATGGGAGATAACCCTGTGCAACAATTTAAATCAAAATCTGAAATGATGTAGATGATGATGATGACAATGATTACAGTAGTACCTCGGGTTAAGTACTTAATTCGTTCTGGAGGTCCGTTCTTAACCTGAAACTGTTCTTAACCTGAAGCACCACTTTAGCTAATGGGGCCTCCCGTTGCTGCCACGCCGCTGGAGCACGATTTCTGTTCTCATCCTGAAGCAAAGTTCTTAAACCAAGGTACTATTTCTGGGTTAGCGGAGTCTGTAACCTGAAGCGAATGTAACCTGAAGCGAATGTAACCCGAGGTACCACTGTATTATTATAAAGTGGCAGTCTGTCATGGAACAACCCCATTAAGAAGAAAACGGTGGTTACCCAGACCTTGTTGCTTGTTGCAAAGGGGTCCCCCCAAACGTAGGTCTGCCACCAGGTAAAAGGAAGTCCTTCTTCATGCAGTGCATTGTTAAACTGTGGAACTCACTGCCACAGGAGGCAGCGACGGCCACTGATCTTGATGGCTTTGGAAGGGGATTGGACTAATTTGTGGGGGAGGAGAGGGCTATCGATGGCTACCAGCCCAGGTGGCTCTGTTCTGCCATCACAGTCAGTGAATCCCAGTTGCTGGAAACCACAGGAGGGGAGAGCTGCTCGTGTTCGAATCCTGCTCGTGGGTTTCCATTAATGGGCATCTAGTTGGCCACTGAGAGAACAGGATTCTGGACTAGACAGACCATTGGCCTGAACTTGCAGGCTCTCCTTTGTTCCTACGAACCGAGTGGAACAGAAAGGAACCCGAGTTCCTTTGGCGGCCTTAACCCTTTTCGTTCCCCAGGGACCAGCAGATTAATCAGGCTAATAAGAGTAATTTATCCAGCGGTGCAGCAGCCGGGAGAGCAGGGAAGCGACCCCATGAAATATTCAAGCCTGTGCCGCCGTAACAATAAATTAAGGAAAAGTAATTAAGCATCACAGCAGAGAGGAAACGAGAAAGCAAGGTGGGGCGGGGGCACAGATGACCACCTGGCTCTCTCGGTTTGTGGATGCAGAATCCTAGAATCATGTAATTTTGCTCCAGGTTGGCTTGTGCCCTTTCAGGGCAAGAACCATAGAATTATAGAGCTGGAATGGAGGAATATGCAGCTGGATCAAACCCGCAGCCTTGGCGTTATCGGCACCGCGCTCTAACCAGCTGAGCTACTGGCCAAGGCATTCTTAGAAGCCAGGGGGTGCCAGAACCATCGACAGGAGGAGCCAACCCATTATAGGTTTGTGCCCATACTCCTGCTCTTCAAGGGGGAAAACTGAGGCCTCGTCTGCACTCTGCATCTGAATAAGTATCCTAGCGATGGCTTCCCCCAAAGAATCTTGGGACGTGTAGTTCGTTCAGGGTGCTGAGAATCACTGGAACTGCTCGCAGGTACAAATATTTTGGAAATCTCTCTAGGCTCCTATTTCTGATGTGCTAAGATATCACATACCCTTGTGGAACCCTAAACTATTTCCTACTCGTTTTTCTGAAGGGTGTTATCCCGGAAAATGATTGAGAAATAACAGCCAGCCTTATAACTGCTGCAAAGATTACTTGAAAAAATTAGAGACCAACTAAGTTTGTTCCAGGTATAAGCTTTCGTGTGCATGCACACTTCTTCAGGTGCACTGAAACAGAGGTCACCAGACCCTTATATATAGTGGGAGGGTGGGGTGGGGTTTTTCTCAGAAGGGTAGTAGGAGATGGGTAATTGAATCAATGGATGTGGTAAACCTGTTGATGACTGTTGTTGTTGTTGTTTAGTCGTTTGGTCGTGTCCGCCTCTTCGTGACCCCCTGGACCAGAGCACGCCAGGCACTTCTGTCTTCCACTGCCTCCCGCAGTTTGGTCAAACTCAGACTGGTAGCTTCGAGAACACTGTCCCACCATCTCGTCCTCTGTCATCCCCTTCTCCTTGTGCCCTCCATCTTTCCCAACAGCAGGGTCTTTTCCAGGGAGTCTTCTCTTCTCATGAGGTGGCCAAAGTCTTGGAGCCTCAGCTTCAGGATCTGTCCTTCCAGTGAGCACTCAAGGCTGATTTCCTTGAGAATGGATACGTTTGATCTTCTTGCAGTCCATGGGACTCTCAAGAGTCTCCTCCAGCACCATAATTCCCATGGAGTTTTCTTGGCAGGGATACTGGAGTGGCTTGCTGGTTCCTGCTCCAGGTGGATCACGTTTGGTCAAAACTCTCCACTGTGACCTGTGCATCTTGGGTGGCCCTGCACGGCATGGCTCATAGCTTCTCTGAGTTATTCAAGCCCCTTCACCACGGAAAGGCAATGATCCATTAGTCCCACAGGAAAAAGCAAGGGATAGTATGCAGATGACCAAAAATAGCTTTAGCATATGTAATGAGACAAGAATCCAATATCTTTATTGAGACCAGGCCTCTCCATAGTTTTCAGTTTAGCAATAAGTTGTAATTCAGCAACTTCTCTTTCGAGTCTATTTCTGAAATTCTTTTGTAATAAGACAGCTGCTTTGAGATCCTGGGAGATTGAAGCTTCCTCTGTCTTGTGATTCCTGATGTCAGATTTATGTCCATTTATCCCTTGGCGTAGGGTTTGGCCTGTTTGTCTAATATAGAGAGCTGAAGGGCACTGCTGGCATATGATGGCATACACAATGTTGGAAGATGAGCAATTAAATAGGCCTGAGATAGTATGTTTGATGTTGCTGGGTCCAGTGATGGTGTTTTCTGAGTGTATGTGGCAGCAAAGTTGGCATCTGGGTTTATTGCAGGCTCTGGTACCAGTGTCTATGTCAAGTCTGGTTGTTGTATTATTGTGGGTGAGGAGTTGTTTAAGATTGGGTGGCTGTCTGTAGGCACCCAAGAGAACTGTTGTTGTCTAGGAGAGGTTATAGATCTCTGGTGATGCATTGAACTGTTTTAACTTGGGAGCTGTATGTGATGACTAGTGGTGTTCTGTTATTTTCTCTTTTGGGTCTGTCTTTTTTTTCCTTTTCAAAAAATTTTATTCATTTTATAACACAAATAAACAGTACAAACAGAAAAACAAACAATACAAATGAATTCTTGTCTTTTCCTTATTTTTTTCCTAAACATTGTTAGGCGAGCTTCCCCAAGTCCCCCCATCTGATTTTCATTTTACCTCATCTTTAGCAGTTTCATATATCATATTTTTTAACCATTTTTTAAAAATCACACTTACTTTTACCATGGTCAGGGGTCCCTTTACCTTTACCTTTACTTTTACCATAAAAATCTTCACATTTTATCACTAACAAATAATACTATTTTAAAACACACTATCTTCTACTTCTAACCCTGCAGCCTATATCCACTTCCAAAGCTATTCTACGATTTAAATATTAACACATTTTTTTCAAATATTCTTTAAACTTCTTCCAATCTTCTTCCACCGTCTCTTCTCTCTGGTCTCAGAGTCTCCCGGTCAGTTTGGCAAGTTCCATATAGTCCTCTTTTGGGTCTGTCTCTGGCTTTGTTGATCTGTTGTTTAACTTACCGTATTTTTCGCTCTATGGGATGCACCTTGTTTTAGAGGGGGAGAACAAGAAAAAAATTCTCCCCCTCTCTGCTCAGCGCCCCTTCAGCGAAGCGGCAGGAGAGACAGAGCCCCTTCCATTTCTCCTCGCGTTTCGCTGAAGGGGCGCTGCGCAGCTCTCCCTCTCTGCTGAAGCCAGGAGAGTCTTGCTCTGCTGGATTCAGCGAAAGGAACCTGAAGCATGCGGAGCCCAGTGGAAACTCACGCTGCACTCTGAAGGCTTCAGGCGGCTATCCCTGAAGCCTTCGGAGCGCAGTGCAAGTTCCCGCTGCGCTCTGCAGGCTTCAGGTTCCTTTCGCTTAAGCTGGGAGAGCAAGACTCGTGCTGCGCTCCGAAGGGCTTCAGGCGGCTATCCCTGAAGCCTGGAGAGTGAGAGGGGTCGGTGCGCACCGACCCCTCTCGCTCTCCAGGCTTCAGCGAAAGCAACGCGAAGCCTCCGGAGCACGGAGGGAGCGCTCCCTCTGCGCTCTGGAGGCTTCGCGTTGCTTTCGCTGAAGCCAAGGAGCCTGCATTCGCTCTATAGGACGCACAAACATTTCCTCTTAATTTTTGGAGGGGGGAAAGTGCGTCCTATAGAGTGAAAAATACGGTACTTGGTTAGCCAAAAGCCTGGCTAGACTCAGAGTTGGAAGGGACTTCAGGGCTCACCTAGGAATATTTTGTCCAACGTGGGGCTCAGACCCACAACCCTGATATTAAGACCCCGGGATTAAGTCTCATGCTTTACCAACTGAGCTATCCCAGACAAGTAACAATTGGTAGGTGTGTGCAGAGTATATCTGTATGCTAATGGGTTTTTTGGGGGGTGGGGGGTGGGGGGTGGGATCCGGTCTATAGGAACAATGATTAAGTAAACCTATTACACAATAATGCAGATAAATAAACCTAACAGGTTTCTGGGGAAATGGGTTTGATTTTTTTCTCTTTTTTGCAATGCTTTTGGAACCGTACCTTTAGTGCTAATGTTCAACCTTTTGCCGCTTTCAACCTGATGTAACATTATTAATGCTTTTTATGGGCGTTTAGCAAATCATAAAAATGGGGTGGGGGGCGGATTTCCCAATTTAAGGATGGGTGTGTGTGTGGGAGAAGCCAGTTCCACGTTACGGTTTGCTAGGAAAGCGGCTGAACAACCGAACAGCCAATATTGCAAAGCATTTATATAAATCTGTGGTCTCACTGCGCTCATAATGCTGTGTTCTTGCAGTCCTGATCTGATATTGCAGAGCCACAGTATCGGTTCAGGAAAGGGCAGGCGAAAATGCTCAAAGGTGTTGGAAACAAACTCCCTGTGAGGAGATGAGGGATTTGTTGTTTGCAGAAAGAAAGGGAAAAGGCAAGTTAGGAGGAACTTGACCGAGGTGTATTAAATGAAGCAGTGGTTGGAGAAAGTGGGTTTTTTCCCTTCTTCTTTTCCTGTTTCTCCCGAAACGCTGAAAGCCACTCAGGAATCAGCCAGCGAAGGGGAGCGAAGGGAAAAGATTTCCTCACACATGCAGTGCATAGGTTTAAAGAACTCTGGAGTTTTTCTGCCGCTGCCATGGGAGTCTATCTGAGAACACCTAGGGAAGGAATGGCAAGGGGGAAGAGATACGAAGGTCTTGTTGGCTTCCTGGGGGAATGTGTCGACTGCAGGCGGAAAACCTGAATGGTGGCCTAGTGAGGTGGACTTTGTCATCTCCATAAGGGATCTGAACTTTTTCTCTCTGCAGCGGCAGTTTGCTGCCTATTTGCTGATATATTTTCAGAGAAAGGCAGAACACGGAAACCTGCCGTCTGTCACGCTGCGCCAGCTCCCCAATTCTGTCTCATGTCAGCTGCCCCGGTACCGAAACCGTACCTTGCTGAATGTCAAAGGATGGGCTTCGGATATTGGGGCAAACCCCCAGAGGTACGTGTTTTGTGGAGACCTTCAGGGGCAGCTCACCCCAAGTTGGTCTTAGCTGTTGGCCTGAGTTCTGGTCAACTGTACAGTTGGTGGCGATGAGCGAGAGAGGGCTTTCTCTTATTTGGCACCCAGCCTGTGGAACTCACTGCTTCAAGAGTTCAGCTCCCTCTTTATTTGCATTCTGCTGGCAATCGAACACATTATTGAAACAAAAACAAAAAAAAACAGCTTTTGAAACTGCTGCTGCTTGTGAATGCTTTTGTTGTTGTTAACCAGCGGTCTTTGCATTTGGTTGTTTGTTTTTAGTAAGAGCTTATAAGGAAAGCTTGGCTGGATCAGCCCAGCAGCCCAGCTAGTTCCAGAGTCCTGTCTCACAGGACTGAAGCGCAACAAACAAGAGCAATGCAGGAGTCCAGGTAGACTGCCTCTGCAGCTGGAGGCTCCCTGCAAGACTGTCAGAGCTTGGCTACAGGATCAGGCCATAGGGGACTCATCCAGCCCAGCATCCTGTTGTCACAGACGCCCCGAAAGGAAAGCCAGAAGCAGTAGCAGAGCGTTACATCATAGAATTGTAAAGTTGGAAGGGACCCCAGGGGTCATCTAGTCCAACCCCCTGCAATGCAGGGATCTCGGCTCAAGCATCCCACCCAACCTCTGCTTAAAAACCTCCCAAGAAGGAGAGTCCACAACCTCCCAAGGTTGACCATTCCACAGTCAAATGGCTCTTACTGTTGGAAGGTTCTTCCTGATGTTGAGTCGGAATCTCATTTCTTGTAACTTGAAGCCATTGGTTCAAGTCCTACCCTCCAGAGCAGGAGAAAACAAGCTGGCTCCCTCTTTCATGTGGCAGCCCTTGAGATATTTGGTGGTGGCTCTCCTATCTCCTCTCAGTCTCCTCTTTTCCAGGCTAAACATACCCAGCTCCTTCAACCGTTCCTCACAAGGCTTGGTTTCTAGACCCTGGTTCATCTTGGCTGCCCTCCTCTACACACCTTCCAGCTTGTCAACATCCCTCTAGTCCAGGAACCTGGTGTGACCCATGAGGTCAGCCAGATATTCTTGTCAAACCCACAAGGGAGAATGGGTGGTTTCCTTCCTTGTTTTATTGCCCACAAAGAAGGGTGTTTTGTTGTGTGCACAATTTTTCCGGGAACTTCCCCTCCCCTTGTCAAAAATTCCACCCTGCATTTCCAGGTGCTTCGATCCTAATAATGCGTTCTGACTTCGCACTTGCTGGACGGACTTTAAGGTTTCTTATCTCTAGGCCACAGACTTTCCATGCCCTACAAAGTGCATTGTTTCTTTTTGCATGGGAGAAGAATAAGAATAAGAATGAGAAACCCACACATATTGGCAGAGCACTAGCCTAAGGGTGGCAAACCTCAGTTTCCAGATTCGGAATTGGGCGGACCATGTCATGAGCAGCCTTCTGTCATATCCTCAAGAAGGCTGAGTTGTCTTCAGAACACCAGTGGCTAGACAGATCCGAAAGGAGATTTGCACAGTCCACAAATGCCATTCCAGCTGGCCTGCCAGTCATGAGCATGCAATATTTAGGTGGCATCTGTCTGTCTTGAGAGATGATGGAGTGCGCCTCTGGCTGCATTAGCAGCAAGGAAGTGACCTCCCCAGTGTGCAAGGAGGTCCTGGCTGCCCAGATGGCAAGACCCCCTTCTTTTATTGGGCCTGATCTTTTATTTCCCTTCTCTTCCGTCCCCCTCCCATGTTATGAAGATCACCCGCTCTGAGACCCCACAGCTAATTCTCCCCTGGGCTCCTCGCTGGCCCAAGTAGGACCAATTCAGCCAGCTAGCCCTGGTGATCATCTAATGCTTATTAGATGGATTTCCCCTAAATTGATGTTTGAACTTTGAATTTTATTGTTATTCACGTTTTTATACTGTATTTTGTGCTGCTTTTACAATTAAGTGTTTCAAATTTGTTGTTAGCCTCCCCAAGCCCGGTTTTGGAACCGGGAAGGGCAGGATATAAATAAAAAAATATTTATTTTATTTATATTCTTGGCCTGGCTGATATGGCCCTGTCAAGGAACTGACATCAGAGCGAGAGGCGAAGGGGAGGCTCCCAGATGATGCTGGCGAAGGACCCAGTAACAGGAGGAGAAACAGCTCAGGAGAGGGGGAAGCCAATCAGCGCAACACCAGGGATAAAGGGAGCCAGACGGGGGAATCGGAGAGAGGGCTCCAAGACTCTTCACTGGACATCAGTGAGGAGAGCCCAGGTCCTCCGCTACCCACGCCTACCCTGCGCAGAAGACTCCCGCGCAGTGAGAGGAGGAGGAGACTGGGTGTCAAACAACTTTTATGTTGGAAGAGGTTCAAGAAACGCCCACTGATGGATTCTGCCAGTGACTGAGGCAGCCACGATGAGAAGGGGCTGTGCAGTCAGAAAGTTTTAACAAGGCAAATTAACCGAGAAAGGCACCAGTTTACGCACGAGTAACTCATACCCATTACAGGCCCAAAGGAAAGCAGAGCAAGACGTTTGGCACCAGCTTGGCTGCGGGAGTTGCCAGAAGGAGGCCTACAAGGCACCATCCAATCGTCTTAGGGACTCCAGATTTGTGGAGGGTCTACTCCTGAGCCTTTGCCTCCCTGCAGAGATCCCACAAGGCAGGGGAGGTTTAGGATCAGAGTTTTCCTTCTACTAGACCAGGGGTCAGCAAACTTTTTCAGCAGGGGGCCAGTCCACTGTCCCTCAGCCCTTGTGGGGGGCCAGACTATATTTTGAGGGGGGAAATGAACGAATTCCTATGCCCCACAAATAACCCAGAGATGCATTTTAAATAAAAGCACACATTCTACTCATGTAAAAACAGACTGATTCCTGGACGATCCATGGGCCGGATTGAGAAGGCGATTGGGCCGGATCCGGCCCCTGGGCCTTGGGTTGCTGACCCCTGTCCTAGATGGGCTCCCTTCCCAAATGGATGAGCCCCACCTGCCCCCCGCTTCCCTCTACAGCAAGGGCAGAAACCACCTTCTTGACCACTGGGCCCACTCTAGGTCTCGTCTTCTCTGTCAACCAGAGCCCCTAACTCACCAAGGGGTTCAGACCCATCAGCGCCCCTCACCTACTTTAACTGGCCAGTCAAAACCGTTTCCAGGATCGTGGCCACTGTTGCCTGCTGGCAGCTTCCAGGAGCCACAGGTGGGAGCTGAGTGCAGGTGGGGGACCCAAGGTGGACAAATGACCCCAGGAGGAGCACAACATGTCCCCTAGCGGTGGTACTGCACCTCCCCTAACACCCCATACAACCCCATATATATGTGTGTAAATATAGATTCCTATATTGTCCACAGACAAAAGCAGAGACATCACCTTGCCAACAAAGGTCCGTATAGTAAAAGCCATGGTTTTCCTAGTAGTGATGTATGGAAGTGAGAGCTGGACCATAAAGAAGGCTGATCGCCGAAGAATTGATTGAATTCTGGTGCTGGAGGAGACTCTTGAGAGTCCCATGGACTGCAAGAAGATCCAACCTCTCCATTCTGAAGGAAATCAGCCCTGAGTGCTCACTGGAAGGACAGATCCTGAAGCTGAGGCTCCAAGACTTTGGCCCCCTCATGAGAAGAGAGGACTCCCTGGAAAAGACCCTGATGCTTGGAAAGATGGAGGGCGCAAGGAGAAGGGGACGACAGAGGATGAGATGGTGGGACAGTGTTCTCGAAGCTACCAGCATGAGTTTGACCAAACTGCGGGGGGAGGCAGTGGAAGACAGGAGTGCTTGGCGTGCTCTGGTCCAGGGGGTCACGAAGAGGCAGACATGACTAAACGACTAAACAACAACAGCATATTGTCCACTAGGTTTCAGTTGAGGCTGGGGTCCCCCAAATGTGTGTCAGCTTAGCACAGCTGTGACTGTTCATTCTTCTTCTTCCTCGTGCATTTCCTGCCTCTGATTGTGGAGGCAGAGCGTAGCCTTTGTGGCTATCCGTCGCTGACATCCTTTTTCTCCATGTTGTCACCTTCCTGACAGTGCATCAGGCTCCCTAATCTTAAGCCATTTCCCACATCCTTTCCCCCTGCCTCCCTGTACACAAAAGGAACTCCAGAGCCAGAAAAATATATCCCCTCAAATTCCACCTGATTTTTTTGTATTTGGGGTCCACCCCTCAATGTAACCATGGAAGGCATAGCCAGGGAGGCAGGGGGAGGAGGTGCCCCCCCCAAAGCAAATAAATAAACGGCCTTGGCCCAGTATATCTGAAGGAGTGTCTCCACCCCCATCATTCTGCCCAGACACTGAGGTCCAGCGCCGAGGGCCTTCTGGTGGTTCCCTCACTGCAAGAAGCCAAGTTACAGGGAACCAGGCAGAGGGCCTTCTCGGTGGTGGCACCCACCCTGTGGAACACCATCCCACCAGATGTCAAAGAGAACAACAACTACCAAACTTTTAGAAGACATCTGAAGGCAGCCCTGTTGAGGGAAGCTTTTAATGTTTGATGCATTACTGTATTTTAATATTTTGTTGGAAGCCGCCCAGAGTGGCTGGGGAAGCCCAGCCAGATGGGTGGGGTATAAATAAATTATTATTATTATTATTATTATTATTATTATTATTATTATTATATTTTATTATTATTAGAAATACTTAACTAACTGACCAATTGCATCACAGATAACTTGGTACTGCCCCCCCCCCAACATTATGCCTGCCCCCCCACCGTAAAATTAATCCTGGCTACACCTATGAATGTAATGTATTCGAGGTAAACATTTCTCAACAAATCTGCAGGTTGAAGAGCCCACAGAGAGTTTGCTTCCTGAAAACTCAAAACAAGCCTAGGATTAACAATCCTGTATCCCATTAGTTTAATTAACTGATCCCTTCCTCGGTGGCAGCGTTTCCTGTGTTTGTTTCTGGTGCTGCTGGCTGTTTTCCCACCGGAGAGGGATCTGGCTGGTCACTGTGGACTAGACGGGCCAAGGGCCTGATCCTGCAGCCAAGCTCTTCTGATGTTCTGGTGTTTAATGGAAAGCATCGGATACAGAATGCCACGTTTGTTTTCCATCAGCACCACCAAACCCCACAAAAATCTATCCAGAGAAGCAGGAATATGTTCCCTTCTTCTGACACAACACTCTCTTTGCTTTGTTTTCACACATTAATGCCCCCGCCCCAAGATATGTTGGCTTTGGTGTGCAGTAGCGAAATGCCTAAATAGGGTCTGAAGCTCAACATCAAAAAAACGAAGATCATGGCCACTGGTCCCATCACCTCCTGGAAAATAGAAGGGGAAGAAATGGAGGCAGTGAGAGATTTTACTTTCTTGGGCTCCATGATCACTGCAGATGGTGACAGCAGCCATGAAATTAAAAGACACCTGCTTCTTGGGAGAAAAGCGATGACAAACCTAGACAGCATCTTAAAAAGCAGAGACATCACCTCGCCAACAAAGGTCCGTATAGTTAAAGCTATGGTTTTCCCAGTCGTGATGTATGGAAGTGAGAGCTGGACCATAAAGAAGGCTGATCGCCGAAGAATGGATGCTTTTGAATTATGGTGCTGGAGGAGACTCTTGAGAATACCATGGACTGCAAGAAGAACAAACCTCTCCATTCTGAAGGAAATCAGCCCTGAGTGCTCACTGCAAGGACAGATCCTGAAGCTGAGGCTCCAAGACTTTGGCCACCTCATGAGAGGAGAAGACTCCCTGGAAAAGACCCTGATGTTGGGAAAGATGGAGGGCACAAGGAGAAGGGGAGGACAGAGGACGAGATGGTTGGATAGTGTTCTCGAAGCTACCAGCATGAGTTTGACCAAACTGCGGGGGGAGGCAGTGGAAGACAGGAGTGCCTGGCGTGCTCTGGTCCAGGGGGTCACGAAGAGTCGGACATGACTAAACGACTAAACAACAACAGCGAAATCCCTCACCAAGAGTTCTTTTTTCGTTCCTATGTTCTTTGGAAAGCTGGACTATAACCCACCTGCTTGACACCTGCCAGGGAGTCTGTATACTAGTATACTTGTATACGTATAACCCTTGCAATGTAGAAAGATAGCATGTCAGGGAGGTGATGAATAGGCAAGACCTCTTTCCCCCGGCATACTAGGTCTGTCTGCATGCGGGTAGAGAATTTGAACACTCCTGTATCTAAATACATATTCCTCAGCCAGAAAAAGCCAACTGGAAACTTTTTTCCCTTGACACGCTACATTTCTAAATGCAGGGAGAGAGAGAGAGAGAGAGAGAGAGAGAGAGAGAGAGATAGATAGAGTGTGTGTGGTGTGGAGGTGTACTCAGTCACATCCAGGAAAATACATCAAGTCCCCAGCCACAGGTTCCATGAAGAAAGAACTAGGCTTGTGTGTTTGTGAACCCAGACTCTTTCATTTCCCATACACGGAGCAAGTGTAACCTGCTTTTGAAATATAGTACATTCAGTTCTTCTCCTTCTTCTTTTATGATTATTTCATGAGGCCCAAGAGAACCTTCTTCTTTGTAGTGTGGATTCAGCCTCAGCCGGAACCACCAATTCCCCCTTGGTTGAGTTTGAACACAATATTGCTTTGAGATTGCCTCAAATCGAGCACCTCAAATACTGCGTCCAGTTCTGGGCACCACAATTTAAGAAGGATGTTGACAAGCTGGAAGGTGTACAGAGGAGGGCGACCAAGATGATCAAGGGTCTGGAAACCAAGCCTGATGAGGAATGGTTGAAGGAGCTGAGTATGTTTAGCCTGGAAAAGAGGAGACTGAGAGGAGATAACCACCTTCAAATATCTCAAGGGCTGCCACATGGAAGATGGAGCAAGTTTATTTTCTCCTGCTCGGGTTGGTAGGACTGGAACTCATTGCAAGAAACATCTAACTAAACATCAGGCAGGACTTTCTGACAGTGAGAGCTTTCCCACAGTGGAACGGACTCTCTCGAAAGATAGCGGACTCTCCTTCCTTGCAGGTTTTTGAGAAGAGATTGGATGGCCTTATCTGTCCTGGATGCTTGAGCTGAGATTCCTGCACTGCAGAGGGTTGGTCTGGATGACCCTCGAGGTCCCTCCCAAGTCTACAATTCTAGGATTCCTATTATTGAACCTGGAACCTTTCTGCCAAGCCACTGCCTGTACCAGCGAGTCGGGAAACCTCCCTTTAAAAACAGAGCGAAACCCCAGTCCTGACGACCCTGGGGGATAAGGCGCTCTGCCCCCTTGGGGCCTAAAACCTCCCCATTGGCGGTGCAGAAAGGGACGAGGGCAGACTGAGCGGAAGGGGTGGGGGAGACAGCCGCCGTCCTGCGCCAAGAGTAATTACCCCGGATTACCTAGAAAGAGAGAGACGGAAAGAGGAGGGGGAGGGCGAGGAGTCGAAGGGGCGGCGCAGCGGAGGGGAGGCGGGTGGTCTGCGCGGCCAAGGCTGGGGAGGGGCTGGGGGAGGGAGCCCACCAATGGGAGGAGAGGGTCCCTTTCCCGGATTCCGCCGGAGAGCCGGGCGAGGGGAGCCGCCGGTGGCGCGCCAGGCGGGCGAGAGGGGCTTGACTCGGCGCCCGGGAGATGCCTTGGCAGGCGCCGGGAGCTGTCCTTCAGCACCACCCGCCGCCACCGCCGCCGCCGCAGCAGCGCGCTAGCGGCAGAGGCGGCGGCCGCTCTGCGGTCCGGGCTGCTGCTCCCTCGTTTCAGCACCCGGACAGCTCCCTGGGCGCCCTCCGGCCCGGCGCGGCCCCCGACCCGCCTCTCCTGGCCCCCGGGCGGCCCTCGCCCAGCCAGCTGGTCTTCCTCTCCCTCTACCCCTTGCTCCAGAGGGCCCGGGACCCCGGCCGCCTGCCCTCCGGCTGGCACTCCCCCTGCCCCCACCAGGAGGGCGGCGCTTGGCCCGGATCGGGGCCCGGACACTGGGCAGCCCCCCGGCTCCTGCCGCCGCCGCCGCCGCCGCCTCCCCCCCGCCAGCCGTGCTCGTCCGCAGCGCCGGGAAACGCAGGGCAGCGCCGGAGCGCGCCCGGGTGCCGCTGGTGCCCGCCGACGGGCGAGGAGCGGGCTCTGCCTGGCCGCTCGCCTCTGCAGGGAAAGTTGGCTCCCGGAGGCAGCCTTGGCCACAGCCGCTCCGGGAAGCAGCCGCCAGGAACCCTCGGCTCGCAGAAGGTAAAATCAGCCCTCCCCCGAACAATAAACCCCTCCTTTGGTGTTGGTGGGATCGAAGAAGGTGGCAGATTTGGGGGGGGGGTCTACGTTCTTAGCCACGCATCCAGGGGTCACGGCTGCAGGCTGTGAGGAGGGATGGGCAGCCCCCCCCCCGTAAGTAAGTACCCATCGTTATAAGTAGCTGAGCACCCCTGCCGGCCCCCATAAGACCGTAGCCAAGCTCCAAGACTCATTTGCCCCTAGACATTCTCTCTCTCTCTCTCTCTTCGAATGCATGTTTATGATGTTCAATTTTCCTCTTGCAGCCTGTGTGTTCTCTGTAACCTGGTGCCCAACTTCAAGACCCAATCCCATTTGCTCCTAAGCAATTAATATGCATGATCTTTCTCTGTCTCTCCGTCTCGCTCTGTCTCTCTCTCTCTCTCCATGCGTATTTATTCTGTTTAATCGCTCTGCCTCATCTGACGCTCACCTTCGATATATGCACAGGTACAGACCCTGTTTAATTCTCCCTTTGCAGTTGGTGTGCCCTATTCAGCCAGAATCCCAACTTCAAGACCCGACCTCACTGGCCCCTAAGCAATTATTTGCAATTGTCCATATATATATACATTGTCCATATATTAATGAATCGTTCCTTTGCAGCTGGCGAGTTCGGTTTCATTGCTTCCTCTGATGCGTTTTTTTCCTTTTTAAATTGCCTTTATCCATTTTCTGTGCACCTACACATATCTGTGGGGTGGCGATGGGGGACGGACTCCCTCCGTCCTCGTGCGGTTTTGTAGCATCCTAGAAAAGTGGATCGATAGCCATGAGAGAAATAAATAAATCAAGGCACCACCCAACCCCCAGACACACAAAAAATTATCCCTCTATCTGTGGGAGGTCAGCCTATTTGTGTTTTTAAAGGGGGGGATACTATTTGTGTTTTTTAAAACACACACACACAACACAACATACAACACCATCTCGGTGTCTCTGGCACCTGTGTGGAGACTGCTGCAGAATTTGAGGAGGGGGCTGAGGAAAGGAGGATCTCACCTCAGCGATTCCTTTCGCTGCAATCTCACTGATGTCCAAATTCTGCGTGTGCGGAGAGAGGGGGGGGGCGGCGGCGGCATATTTGGGGTTTATGCCACCATCCACCTCCTTCCCAGTTATTTAGTAACTGCAGAGTCCTTTCCACTCTAGAAACCCTGTCAGCATTTGTAGTAGGGTGTCGTTGCTTTAGTATTATTTTAAAAAGTCTGCCACAGCAAGGCTTCGTTCCTTGGAAAGGAGTGTTGCGGCAGGGGTCCTGTTATTTAAGCAGCTCTGAAGGAACCAGGCCAATGACCCACCGATTTGAGAAACCCGCAATTTGTGGGGTGGGGAAAACGACCCCCAGGCACTCTGTGTGCGCGCACGTGATCCATCCCATTCAGACCCGAACTTTGCCTACCAGGGATCCGTAGATGATTTCATTGATACGGAAGAAGGGGGTGAGGCCGAGGAGAGCATTTCAGAGCAGGTTCATTCTCTCTTCCTGTCCTCCCTGGGAGGTGGGGAGCAGGAGAGTCTTCTATTGCAGCCCCCCAGTATCTATGTGAGGAAAGGAGACAGGCGGCTCTCTGTCTCTGGTAGGAACCAACTCCTAGGGGCCAAGGTCAACGCCCCCTCCAGTAAAATATTTGAGGGGTCACGGCCCTCCAAATGGACGGCCATTTCCATTCAAATGATGTGCGTGTTCCCATGGGCGTAGCCAAGGGGGGAAGGGGGCAGCTGCCCCCTAAATCAAGCAAATAATTAAAAATACTTAACTGAGGTTCTGCCCCCCTCCAAATAAGTCCCTGCCCCCTAACATAAATCCTGGCTACATGAGCTGTGTATTGTGATCAGTTAGGCAAGGTGGGGCTTACCTGTACACCCCCCAAAAATTTTTTTTATGCAAGTTGGTATCCTTGTACTTCTGGGTTTCATCGTCAAGATCACCGATTTGCCTTTAGAGGGGTCTCTCTCTCTCTCTCTCTCTCTCTCTCTCTCTGTGTGTGTGTGTATATGTGTGTTTGTGTGTGCATTTGCACTTTGACCCGACAGCCCTGGTGGAGGATAATCTGACTTCCTTAGGGCCTGGGACCTCTAAACTACGATTATTCATGGACCTTAAGGTCCTCTGTGGGGCAGACCAGGAGAGGCGGTCCCGTAAATACGAGGGCCCTAAGCCACAAAGGGCTTTAAAGGTCAAAACCTTTAGAAGGAGTCTTCTCCCGACACCGCCTCCTCCCCTCCCCCATTTATTTATTCATTTGAATATTGTTTTCCCCTTAAAGGAGAGTAAGGACTCGATATAAGCAGTTGATATAACACAGTTCAACTATGGAACTCACTCCTGCAGGGGGCAAGGACAGCCAGCAACCTGGCATGGCTTTAAAAGACGATTGGACAAATTTGTAGAAGAGGAGAAGGCTTCTGATAGCTGCCAGCCACAATGACTACGCTCTGTCTCCAAAGTCCAGAGGCAGTGATGCTTCTGAACAGCAGTTGCTGGAAGCCACAGGAGGGGAGAAAGAGCAGGTCTTGGGTTCAGGTCCTGGTTTTTGGATTTCCCATGGGGGGGGCACTTGTTGGCCACTGTGAGACCAGGATGTTGGGCCACATGGGCTATTGGCCTGACCCATCAGGTTTGTCTTACGTCTTTTAATTTCAATTTTGCCTGACATTTAAGACAGCTCTGTCGGCGGAGCATGAGACTATTAATCTCAGGGTTGTGGGTTCAAGCCCCACCTTGGTGTGTGTGGGGGGGAATTCCTGCATTGCAGGGGGTTGAACTAGATGACCCTCAGGGATCCCTTCCAACTCCACGATTCTATGATCTTCTGTTTTAACAGCAACAACATCCATTGATAAATAGGAAGGTTTCAGAAACATCGCTGAACCAGACAGATTTAGCTTGGCACCTACAAACTGAGAATTAAGGAAGGAATTAGTCTAGAAATTATGGAAGGAATTAAGTCTAGGAAGGATGAAAGTTCTGCAGTATTTCTGGGGAGCTCAAGGCCATAGGTTCATAGTAATAATAATAATAATAATAATAATTTTTTATACCCCGCCCTTCCCGGTTCTGGTTTTCTGAAAAAAAAGGGCTCATGGCGGCTAACAACAAATTTAAAACACTTAATTGATGCAAAAAAAAAAAAAACAGCATAAAATACAGTATAAAACGTGAATAACAATAAATTCAGAATTCAAAAATCAATTTAGGGGGAAAATCCATTCAATAAACTTAGATAATCCCCAGGTCTAGCTGGCTAAATTAGTCCTATTTGGGCCAGCGAGGAGACCAGGGGAGAATTAGCTGTGGGGTCTCAGAGCGGGTAATCTTCATAAAAGGGGGGGGGGAGGAAGGAAGGGGAATAAAAGATTGGGCTAAGTTTAAATTGAAAGCCAGGCAGAATAGCTCTGTCTTACAGGCCCTGCGGAAGGAATTTAAATCCTGGAGGGCCCTGGTCTCATGGGACAGAGCATTCCACCAGGTCGGAGCCACCACTGAGAAGGCCCTGGCCCTGGTGGAGGATAATCTGACTTCCTTAGGGCCCGGGACCTCTAAACTATGATTATTCATGGACCTTAAGGTCCTCTGCGGGGCAGACCAGGAGAGGCCGTCCCGTAAATACGAGGGCCCTAAGCCACAAAGGGCTTTAAAGGTCAAAACCAGCACCTTAAACCTGACCCAATACTCCACCGGGAGCCAGTGCAACTGCTAAAGCACTGGGTGAATATGCTCCCATGGCAGAGACCCCGTGAGGAGCCTCGCTGCAGCATTCTGGAGTTTCTGGGACAGTTTCAAGGGCAGCCCCGCGTAGAGCGAATTACAGTAGTCAAGTCTGGAGGTGACCGTCACATGGATCACTGTGGCCAGGTTGGGGCGGGAAAGGTAAGGGACCAACTGTAGAGTTGGGAAGGGACTACAAGGGCCATCTAGCTCAACCCTTTGCACTGCAGGAGTCTTTCGCCCAACATGGGGCTTGCCCCCCACAAGGTAAAAGGACCCCACATCGCTTAATTGGGGGGGCCTCATAGACCCAATTAGAGCCGCGTTGGTTTGAGTCAAATGTATTGATTATTTTTTTGCTGTATATATTTCAATATCCTAAAAGTTTGGCGTTAGTAGCTTAGATGTTGTAAAGCTCTGGTGATATGCTGTGGAGAACCCCCCTTGAAGAAGATGGTTTCAGTGGTTGCCCAGATTTCATTGCCGGTTGAGAAGGGGCCCTGATGACAGTTTGAGCTTCAGGGGCCCCAAAATATAGGTCTGCCCCACCCCCCAAACATTGAGGACTAGCGTCTTTCTTTGAAGAAAGGCCATAACTCAGCAGCAAAGCATTTGCCTTGCGTGCAGAATAAGCCACATTCAATGTCTGCCGGTCAGTGTAGACAATGCTGAAGTAGATGGAACAGTGGCCTGTCTCACCTTGAAACAACTTCCAAACCAGCCCGTGAAAGATGCCTCAAGGGGCGTGGTACAGCTGCCCTGGAGGCCTATCCAAATACTGTACCCGGCACATTCATTTATACGCACAGGGATGAGGGCCAATCACCTGGGTTTTACTTGAAAGCTCATTGGCTTTATAACTCAACAATTCCACCCCACCCCATTTAAAAGAAATTGTTAAAAGTGGTGGGGGGTTTTCTGACAGATCACATACAACAATAATAATAATAATAATAATAATAATAATAATAATAATAATAATAATAATAAATTGTATTTATATCCTTCCCCAGCCGAAGCCAGGCTCAGGGCAGCTAACAACAATGAAATAATACAACATTCTAAAACCATTTCATTATAAAATTAATTCAAATCAAATTGATGGCAACCATTGGGCTAGAGTTCTGTGAAGATTGCCAGAGGAGGGGGTCAGGCTGCGCCCTGACCAAAGGCCTGGTGGAACAGCTCTGTCTTGCAGGCCCTGCGGAAAGATGTCAAGTCCCGCAGGGCCCTGGTCGCTTGTGACAGAGCGTTCCACCAGATCGGGGCCACGGCCGAAAAAGCCCTGGCTCTGGTTGAGGCCAGCCTAACCTCCCTGTGGCCCGGGACCTCCAAGATGTTTTTGTCTGAAGACTGTAAGTTCCTCTGTGGGACATACCAGGAGAGGCGGTCCTGTAGGTACGAGGGTCCTAGGCCGCATAGGGCTTTAGAGGTTAAAACCAGCACCTTAAACCTGATCCTGTACTCCACTGGGAGCCAGTGCAGCTGGTATAGCACTGGGTGAATGTGATCTCGCAGCAAGGACCCCGTAAGGAGTCTCGCCGCGGCATTCTGCACCCGCTGGAGTTTCTGGGTCAGTCTCAAGGGCAGCCCCACGTAGAGCGAGGATATAGGACATAGGAAGAGACTGCAGGATCAGGCCAATGGCCCACCTGTTCATACAGTAGCCAACCAGTTGCTCAAACAGGAACCTTGCAAGCGTGGTAGGCAATGTCCCTACCATTATCTTGCTCTACGAGGGTCCTGCTCCATCTGGAACGCCGGTAGTGACTCTCCCTGCCTGCTCCCTGTCTCACCAGAGTGGTGCATGCTCTAGTTATCACCCGCTTGGACTACTGCCATGCTCTCTATGTGGGGCTACCTTTGAAGGTGACTCAGAAACTGCAGCTAATCCAGAATGCGGCAACTAGACAGGTGACCGGGAGCAGCCACCGGGACCACATAACACCGGCCCTGAAAGACCTACTTTGGCTCCCAGTATGTTTCTGAGCACAATTCAAAGTGTTGGTGCTGACCTTGAAAGCCCTATAAACAGCCTCTGCCCTGTACAGTGGTACCTCGGGTTACATACGCTTCAGGTTACAGACGCTTCAGGTTACAGACTCCGCTAACCCAGAAATAGTACCTTGGGTTAAGAACTTTGCTTTAGGATGAGAACAGAAATTGTGCTCCGGCGGTGCGGCAGCAGCAGGAGGCCCCATTAGCTAAAGTGGTACCTCAGGTTAAGAATAGTTTCAGGTTAAGAACAGACCTCCGGAATGAATTAAGTACTTAACCCGAGGTACCACTGTATACCCGAACAAGCGTCTCCACCCGCATCATCCAGCACTGAGTTCCAGCTCCGAGGGCCTTCTGGTGGTTCCCTCATTGCGAGAAGTGAGGTTACAAGGAACCAGGCAGAGGGCCTTCTTGGTGGTGGCGCCCGCCCTGTGGAACACCCTCCCACCATATGTCAAGGAGATAACTATATAACCTTTAGAACAGTGTTTCCCAACCACTGTTCCGCGGCACACTAGTGTGCCGCGAGATGTTGCCTGCTGTGCCGCGAGATGTTGCCTGGAGGGAGGCGGGCGAGTCGGGCGGCGAGAGGCGGGGCGGCGGCGGCGAGGAGAGGCCGCCCAGCGCGGGGCTCTCGCCGTCTGCCTGGCTGGCTGCCTGCGAGCTCGGCGGGCAGCGCCTCTGTCCGCAGCGCCCGCCTCGCGGCTCTCATTCCCTGCCAAAGCTCACCCAGCCAAGCCGCGCTCTCCTTCCTGCCTCGCTTTGCTGCCTCCTCCCCCCCCCCACCCCCAAAGCTTGGAGGTTCCCCGGTAAGGGGGAGGGGGAAAAATTGAAACTTACACTTTCGTGCGTCCCTCCCGGCATGACGCTGCGCGCTGACGTCACGGGGCTGTAATGGGGGTGTGCCTCGAGATTTTTTTCATCAAACAAGTGTGCCTTTGCCCAAAAAAGGTTGGGAAACACTGCTTTAGAAGACATACAAAGGCAGCCCTGTATAGGGAAACTTTTAAAGGTTTTATTATGTTTTTATATATGTTGGAAGCCACCATGAGTTCTAGTGTTACACGAGAGAGAGAGAGAGAGAGAGAGAACCTCTCTATCTGCTTTCCCCATGTGATGTATGATTTTGTAACCCTCTATCATATACCATCTAAACTCCACCATCCTCTCAATCATTTGGGTTGTCCTTTCCGGAACCCTTTCCGATGCTGCCATCTCCTTTTGGAGGCGAGGCGACCAGAACGCTACACAGCAGCAACACTTTGCAAAGCAGGCAGGGGAGAAATCTACAGCACCCTGAACTCCTTGAAGGAGAAAGGCGCATATATATATATATATATATATATATATATATATATATATATATATATATGGAATAAGTAATAATGGTGTTCTTCCATTCTGATCCTTCCACCTCTAGTCGTAACTCTGGAATGAGCTGGCCGTTTCTCGCAAGGCCCCAGTCTCTTCTCCTGAGGCTACTAATTCCCGGTGTCATAGAACTGTAGAGTTGGAAGGGTAAGGATCGAGGCCCCTGCAATGCAGAAATCTCAACTCAAGCTATAATGCCATCCAACCTCTGCTTAAAAACCTCCAAGGAAGGGGAGTCCACAACCTCCCAAGGGAATCCTGTTCCACGGTTGAACAACTCGTACTGTCAGAATGTTCTTCCCGGTGTTTAGTTGGAATCTGCATTCTTGCAACTTGAAGCCCATGGTTCGAGTCCTGCCCTGCAGAGCAGGAGCAAAACAAGCCGTCTCCACCTCTCAGATCACAAACTTATTCCTTCCCTCTCTTCCCTTCCTTTGGGAGCCACTGAGTCACCTTGCCTTGCAATTAGCCTGCCAGTCCCGGGAACATCTCGGAGGGCGTCGGGACGGGAAAATATTGGTGCCAAAGCTGTTGAGCCCCGCAGGGTGTAATTAGCCACACCGGGAACATTGCGCCGAGGCTGCAAGGAGCCTCTTGGCAGGGGAACAAAGCCGCCATCTCAGGGGAGAGGAGGGCCGTCACAAAAGCAGGAGTCGGCAGGTACAATTGCAGCCTGGCAGAGCGGGTGCGATGTCTGATTGGCACACGGGACCCTCCCAGAGCCGCTAAACGCTCACGACTGGGGGAAGGGGTTGGGTAAAGGCGTCCGCGGATGGGTAAATTGGGTGCCTGTCCAAAGCGAGCACAAGACGGTAGTACGCTGACTCAGTCCATTGGTCCAGTGCGTTGACTGAACCAGCTACATCGCTCGCTCCGGATAGAGGAAAACACGCATGGAAGGCAGAATATTTTAGAGGGCTGTCTTTGCTTCCTGTGTCATAACTCTAGAACTCGAAGGCATCCAATGAGGGTGAGCATTGGAAAATTTGGGGCAGATAAAAAGAAGACCTTCTTCACGGAGCACAGAGCTGAGATGTGGAACTCCCTGCCACAGGAACCTGCAGAACTGGCAAAATCAACAACAAAATTCAGAGAATCTAATGATGAGTGTCAGCCAGTCAGTTTTATTTCACATAGCCAAAGGCTGCCGCAGTGCACACAGAATCATTCAACAATTAAAAGAAAATACACTGGATTAATACAAAAAACTTAAAAGGTTTATATTATCAAGACATTACCTACTCTAAACAGAGCTATAAAAGTACCTTAATATACAAGTTAAGACATTAAACAATAAAATTTACAAGCTAAAATTATCACATGGCCACTGATATATTAAAAAATAATGTTAATTGATACAGTGTGCAATTATATTCGGAGTTTGGTGATAAAGATAGAATACAGCTTGATGCAGATAGGGTCAAATAAATTCATTTCCTTTACAGTTGGTGGCTACCTTGGCTATATAATGTGCTCTCATTTTCCTAGCGGCAGTTGCAAAGAGTGCTACATGCCAGGTCACATACTTATCTGTGTCTGTGAGGAGATACAAAATCATGTCAGATGGGTTCTGGCCAGGGTGAGTGTTTTATGGAAGAACGGGTGCCTGCTTTTTGGACCACTTAAAGAAATTTTGTAGTATGATGAACTCGCAAGCAGGATTTTAGCTACGAGCAGCCGAAGTGATTAGAGTATAATATTGTGGGCCTGATTTGATAGATAGAAGCAACAGAAGGAGAGAAACAACAACTCTGTGGAAAACAGGAAGGTGACAAAAATAAGAGAAGAGGCAAAACTGTGTTTTGACTGACTGTGTTAAAAATGTTGATAGTTAATAAAATGGAATTGGGGGGAAAGGAGGCAGTGACAGCCGCCGACTTAGATGGCTTTAAAAGAGGATAGGACAAATTTATGATGGAGCAATGGCTATGGTCTGCAGTCAGGCACAGGCTCCGATTGCTTGGGGAAAACTCTCCTATACAGGAGAAACTCGAAAAATTAGAATATCGTGGAAAAGTTCCTTGATTTCCATAATTCGACTTAAAAGGTGAAACTAATATATGAGATCGACTCGTGACATGCAAAGCGAGATATGTCAAGCCTTGATTTGTTATCATTGCGATGATCATGGCGTACAGCTGGTGAAAACCCCAAATTAACAATCTCAGAAAATTAGAACATTCAAGGAAATCAGCAAAACAAGGATTGCAAATCGAGCAAGACTGGACCTCAGAGAAGTAGAAGCACATCTCGCTTTGCATGTATGAGTCGATCTCATATATTAGTTTCACCTTTTAAGTTGAATTGCTGAACTTTCCCACGATATTCTAATTTTTCGAGTTTCACCTGTATATGATCAGGTCTCCAGGTATCATAGGGTTAATAGGAACCAGTAACTGGTTGGAGGCAGAAGAATGGCAGGGGGAACCAACTGGGGGAACCCCAAGGAAAGAAGGCTCAGAGCCCAGGGAGTGGTGGTGGCACAACAGTGAGTGGCCAGAGGGAGAAGCCTGGGTGGAGGAGGTGTCAGAAGCTGGAGAGGTAACAGGGCTTAGTGAGCAGGGAGAGTCTGTGGCAGAAAGCAGTGCAGAATCAGAGGCAGAGCCTGAAGCAAGAGAGGGGACAGGCCAAGAGACAGAGATGGATCTGGCTGGGGAAGAGTCATGGATTTCTCCTGCTGCAACCAGCTCATAGCTGTCAACCGTTCCTTATTTGGCGGGAAAGTCTCTTATCCCAGCGCTGTGTCCCTCTGCTGTCCCTTATTGATGATGTCCCTTAAATTTCCCGGGTTTCAAAGGA
The DNA here is from genome assembly GCF_964188305.1 of Podarcis bocagei. Lineage (NCBI taxonomy): Eukaryota > Metazoa > Chordata > Lepidosauria > Squamata > Lacertidae > Podarcis > Podarcis bocagei. Next base: position 9,301,354 of record NC_138144.1, read on the forward strand.
AGCAGCTCCTCTCCCTCCCTCCCTGCAGGCCAGGGAGGAGGGGGGCTCCAGCTGTGTTGCTTGGCTGCGTTGCTCACCCAATAAGGATCTAAGAATGACTGGGGGGTGGAGCTTGCATGCCTCGTGCCGATCAAATCGGCCGCGTTGCCTGGGGACTCGCCTTTGCTCAGCGCTTCCCAGCGGAGAGGTGACAGTGGTTTTCCTTGCTGCATCCCCTTTGCCGGGTTGCTGCGCTGTGGGAACCACCGCTTGAGGCTTCGTTTGGCTGCTGTCTGGGCTTTCTGCCTTTGGCTTGGAGGGGCTCAGAAGTTGAACATACCTGTGCTTGGAAAATCCCTTATTTTGGCTGCTGATCCCTTATTTTTGAGGCTGCTGGTCCCTTATTTTCAAATCTGTAAGTTGACAGCTATGAACCAGCTCCCCTCACCCATTGTCTCCCAGAACCAGGAGAGGCATGAAAAGAGCAGAGGAGAGGTTGGCTACATGCAGGCATAGTCCCGGATTGCTTGGCGGAAAGCACTGGAGAAGAGGAGGCTTAGGCAGCTGTGGGGAGACAGGGACCTTCACTCTGAGCAACTGCTTCATGGGGCTAAGACCTACCAGAGACGGGCTGCTGTGCTCATTAGGCCTGACACCCCTGTGCAGATCGTGTTTTTGTCAGTAAAGAATTGACTCCAACTTGCACGGTGGGATTCACTGCTGTCACCTCCTCTCTCCAGGTGAATGCTGATTCCCAAATTCTGAGCCATGCTGGGTCCAGGAGCACGGTCAGTGAGCCCAGCCCTTTCGCCGAGATAGCCATGAACAGCTGCAAATACAACGGCGGCGTCATCCGGCCCCTCAGCAGCCTGAGTTCCTCCCGCCACAACCTCCACGACCTAGACGCCGAGACCCAGCCCTTGCAGACCTTCCACGACTCCGGCCTGGAGGTGGTGGTCTCCAAGTCTGAGCGCAGCAAGGGGTCGGACCCCCGCCTGGACGACGACCCTGAGGCCGAGGAGAGGCCACGCAGCCACAAGAAGAACCAGAACATCGGCTACCGGCTGGGCCACCGGAGGGCGCTGTTCGAGAAGAGGAAGCGGCTGAGTGACTACGCCCTGATCTTTGGGATGTTTGGGATCGTGGTCATGGTGACGGAGACGGAGCTGTCGTGGGGGGTCTACACCAAGGTAACGGGCTCCAGATTCCTATTATTGTTAATTATTATTGTTACAGCTTACAACCTGCCCTTAACGCTAACATCCCAGGGCAGGCTGCAACAATAAAGCAATTCAAAACGACTTAAAGAAACAAGGTAGATCCTAATGATAGGCATACCAGTTGTCAAAGGATAAAGAGACACATCATGGGTTCTGGGCACCCCACTTTAATGTAGATATGGACAAGCTGGAATTCTAGTCCAACTTTTCGTACCGAGTGGTCTGCAGGTGAACTTCCGACACAGAACCTGTGGTCCATGCCACTGAATTAAAATTTCACATCGTGAATTAAAGTGTTTGCAGTACAGTGGTACCTCAGGTTACATACGCTTCAGGTTGCATACGCTTCAAGTTACAGACTCCGCTAACCGAGAAATAGTGCTTCAGGTTAAGAACTTTGCTTCAGGATGAGAACAGAAATCGTGCTCCAGCGGCGCAGCAGCAGCAGCAGGAGGCCCCATTAGCTAAAGTGGTGCTTCAGGTTAAGAACAGTTTCAGGTTAAGTACGGACCTCTGGAACGAATTAAGTAAATAACCTGAAGTACCACTGTATATTTAATATGAATTAATATTATTATTATTATTATTATTATTATTATTATTATTATTATTATTATTAATAAGTAAAAGTTTTAATTAAAATTTGATGGGGGGGTTGCTCATTCAGTTTGCAGACGACACCAATCGGGGCGGGGGGGGGAGCTAATGCTGCAGAAGGCAGAATCAGAATTCAAAACGTCTCACCTGGCCTAGGTGGGAAGCCCCAAAATTAGCACAACTCTTTTCACATGTGATTCCCAGCAACTGGTATTATTCCAATGCAGGGGGTGGGACACAGCTGCTGTTGATAGCCTTCTCCCTTGTAGATCCCCCCCCCAATCCTCTTCTAAAGTCATCCAAGTTGGTGTCTATCCCCACATCCTGTCTTGGTGAGTTCCTCAGTTTAACAACGCACCATGTCTCGTCTCCGTTCGCCCCTCTAGGAGTCTTCATATTCATTCGCCCTCAAATGCCTCATCAGCCTGTCCACGATGATCCTGCTGGGGCTCATCATCATGTACCACGCAAGAGAGATCCAGGTGAGAATCCAACCACTGAGCAGGTTTTGTACGAAAGCCGAACATATCTTATTATTGTTAACGCAGGGCTGCCCTTGAAGTTGACCCAGAAACTCCAGCGGGTGCAGAATGCTGCGGCGAGGCTCCTTATGGGGTCCTCACCATGGGATAACATCCATCTAGTGCTTTACCAACTGCACTGGCTCCCGGTGGAGTATAGGGTCAGGTTTAAGTTGCTGGTTTTGACCCTTGAAGCCCTATGCGGCCTAGGACCCACGTATCCACGGGACCACAAATGACAACATTTTGGAGGTCCCAGGTCGCAAAGTGGTTAGATTGGTCTCAACTAGGGCCAGGGCCTTTTCAGTACTGGCCCCGACTTGGTGGAACGCTCTGTCCCAAGAGACTAAGGCCCTACGGGACTTGACATCTTTCCGCAGGGCCTGCAAGACAGAGCTGTTCCGCCTGGCCTTTGGTTTGGACTCAGTTTGACCCTTATGTTTTCCCTCCCCTTATGGTCTTGATTTATCAGCTACTTTTGAAAAGAGGCTGCATTTTAATCTGTATTTTATTAATTTTTTTCTTTTTCTTTCCCCTATTATGCTTTTACTCCGATTTTATTGGTGTTAGCCGCCCTGAGTCTGGCTCTGGCCGGGGAGGGCAGGGTATAAATAAATTATTATTATTATTATTATTATTATTATTATTATTATTATTATTATTACCTGCCCTCCTCTCTGTAGTCCAAGAGCAATTGAAACACGATGTTAAAATTGGTTGGAAACGACTTGCAATCCCAGGAATAAGGTGGGTCCTAAAAACATAGAATCACAAACTGCAGAGTTGGAAAGGACCACAAGGGGTCATCCATCCCAACCCCCTGCAATGCAGGAATCTTTTGCCCAGCATGGGGCTCGAACCCACAGCCCTGAGATCAGGAGTCCCATGCTCTGCTGATTAAGCCTCAAATGTCGAAAGCCAGGGTTAAAGAGGTGTGTCTTCAGGATTCTCTGGAAGCTGTGTAATGTAGATACCAGACACACCTGTGGGGGGGGGAGTCCCACACCTTGGGGCCGCCACAAAGAAGGCCCTCTCCTGGGCTGCCACCCCTCAAGCCTCTGAGGGTGGAGGAATTTCCAAGAGGGCCCTCTCTGCTGATCTGTCAGGAAGGGGCCTGAGACATTTAGGGTTTTGTATGCATGCCTCTCTTGGGAAGCGCAACTGGAGTTAGACATTTCAACGGGTCTACCATGAGTAGGGTTAGCACTGAATATGTATCACCCAGGGTTCTTAAATCGCAGAGTTGGAAGGGACCACAGCGGTCATCTAGTCCAACCCTCTGCAATGCAGGAATCTTTCACCCAAGGTCATGGAGACAGCAACACAGCCAACATCATGGCTACTTGCCATTGGTAGTCTTCCCCTCTGTGAATTTCTCTAATCCTCTTTTAAAACAATCCAGGTTTGCAGCTCTCACTGTCTCCTGCAGTTCCACAGTTTAACTATGCCCTGTGTCTGTGTGAAGAAGCATTTTCTTTCGCCTACCCTGAACTGTCCAGCATTCAGCTCCTCCTTGGATAACGCCATAGAACTCTAGTAACGGGATGGAGGAATGCTGTCTGCCAAAGTCATTTGCAGCAGCAACAACAATCTTCCTTCATCGCAGGGGGTTGAGCTAGATGACCCTCTGGGGACCCTCCAGCTCTGTAGTTCTACGAAACAATATACTAAGCCAAGTGACTGTATTAGGAGAAAGGTGGCTGTGGTTTTCAATGATGCTAAAACAGAGAAACGGTATACCCTCCCAAATTTCTCTGATGAAAATAGGGACGTCTTAAGGAAAACTAAGGGATGCGGGTGGCGCTGTGGGTTAAACTACTGAGCCTAGGACTTGCTGATCAGAAGGTCAGCGGTTCGAATCCCTGTGATGGGGTGAGCTCCCGTTGCTCGGTCCCAGCTCCTGCCAACCTAGCAGTTCGAAAGCACGTCAAAGTGCAAATAGATAAATAGGTACCACTCCGGCGGGAAGGTAAACGGCATTTCCATGCGTTTCTCTGGTTCGCCGGAAGCAGCTTAGTCATGCTGGCCACATGACCCGGAAGCTGTACGCAGGCACCCTCGGCCAATAAAGCGAGATGAGCGCCGCAACCCCAGAGTCGGCCATGACTAGACCCAATGGTCAGGGGTCCCTTTAGCTTTAAGGAAAAGTGAGACATTCCAGGATCAAATCCGAAACCGGGATGGCTTCTGAAAATCTGGGACTGTCCTTGGAAAATAGGGACGCTGGGAGGGTCTGGAATGGGAGAAACCAAGAAGGTGTAACATAGACAGATTTTCTTGTCCATAGGTGGGAGCAATTTGGTAGGGGTTTTGCTTTGGGTGCTGCTGCTGTTTCCTCTGAATGAGGAACAGATGGGGCAGGTCTGACTTCGGGGCTGCTGCAGCCTGGAGCCATTACTCAGTCAAGCAGCCACAGCTGGCGCCAGTGCCGTCGCTGAGTGGCGAGGCGCCCGCTTGTGACACCTCACAGGCATCTAGCACCCGCCGCTGAACAGCAGGGAGAGTTTTCCCATTAAAATGTTTTTATGGGCTGCGTCAGAGGACGGAGGAACTGACCCTCAGCCCTGCAGAGGTGAGGTGGAAGAGGAGGACATTTTCAAGGGGATGCAGGTGGGCCCTGGAACGAACAGATCCTGGGTCAAGAGCTGAGAGGGTCTTTGACCTTGCTCTGCCCTTCACTGATGGATGGAGAGAACACAACTCTGCACTCGACGGAACTCAACGTTCTGAGGTGCCAGGCAGACCGTGAAAACCACACACACGAAACAACATTATTCCATCTCGGTTTCTGTTTGCGTTCTTAAAATCCCTTGAGTTTCATGCTTCTGCGTGTCCAAAATTTGCACGACCAGACCTGTTAAAGGGTTTTTTTAAGTGAGCTGATCATCCATTCCTTCCCAGTCCCACTCTGATTTATGGCTCCATCCTTTCCACACCTGCTCAGGTGTACATCCCTCGGAATTCAATGGGTTTCACTCCCAGGTGAGTGGAGGAAGGATTGCGCCCTTAACAAACAAATCAATGAGATTGTGATGAATGTGAGCATCTCAACCACATAGAAAGAAGAGCATGGTGTCTTGCAGTTATTAATATTTGGGAGGGAGTAGCAGGAAAAGTTTGAGGGATGCCAATGCCCCTCAATCCAAATCACAAAATTGTAAGTGTCACTCTTGGCGGAGGGGGATATCTATTTAATATCTATCAATCATCTGTTGTTGTTGTTGTTGTTGCTCTTCTTCTTCTTCTTCTTCTTCCTCTTCTTCTTCTTCATTCAGCCTTTATTGGCATAATTTAGACAATTTAGACGCAGGTGGCGCTGTGGTCTAAACCACTGAGCCTCTTGGCCTTGCTGATCAGAAAGTCAGCAGTTCGAATCCCCGTGACGGGGTGAGCTCCCGTTGCTCTGTCCCAGCTCCTGCCAACCTAGCAGTTCAAAAGCACGCCAGTGCAAGTAGATAAATAGGTACCACTGTGGTGGGAAGGTAAACGGCGTTTCTGTGCACTCTGGTTTCCATCACGGTGTCCCATTGCGCCAGAAGCAGTTTAGTCATGTTGGCTTCATGACCCGGAAAGCTATCTGTGGACCAACGCCAGCTCCCTCGGCCTGAAAGCGAGATGAGCACTGCAACCCCATAATCGCCTTTGACTGGACTTAACTGTCCAGCGGTCCTTTACCCTTTTTCTTTGTTAGACAATAGAATCGTAAGAGGGGGAAGCAATCATCCACAAAACGTTGCAAATCAATACCTATTAAACACATAAAATGTATAAAAGACTCAAGAGCCACCATTAAGTAAGATCTAGAATTGGCTTTGTGCCATGCGCATTCCTTTGGCTGGACCATGGTGGGTGTGCGGTTTCTGTACCCACAAACCTGGCCTGAACGCAATCCGTCCCTTTTTGCAGCTGTTCATGGTGGACAACGGAGCGGACGACTGGCGCATCGCCATGACCTACGAGCGCATCTTCTTCATCACCTTGGAGCTCCTGGTCTGCGCCATCCATCCCATCCCGGGCCAGTACTTCTTCACGTGGACGACCCGCCTGGCGTTCACGTACGCCACCTCGGAGGCCAACACCGACGTGGACATCATCCTCTCCATCCCTATGTTCCTCCGGCTCTACCTGATTGGGCGGGTCATGCTTCTCCACAGCAAACTCTTCACCGACGCCTCTTCGCGGAGCATCGGGGCCCTCAACAAGATCAACTTCAACACCCGCTTCGTCATGAAGACCCTCATGACCATCTGCCCTGGGACGGTCCTTCTGGTCTTCAGCATCTCCTCCTGGATTATCGCCGCCTGGACGGTCCGCGTGTGTGAGAGGTAAGTCCCGGTTCTTCTACTCCTGCCCAGGAAGGCATAGCAGGGGAAAGGATGGCACTTGCCGAGGGGTCTTTGGTGCCCCCTGCCGCAGCCGAGGGGAAAACCAGGTTCCTGCACCCGTTGAGCTCGTTGGGTTTGCTTGGTGCTGAGTTCGAGTCTCTCCGCTTTCTCCAGGATGGAGATATCCCATCATTCTCCCCCCTTCCTTTTGCTTTTTACTGATTTGTTAACCCAAAAATCCAAGTGCAAGCATAACAAAAAAGAAAAAAGGCCGTGTGGAATAACGAAGACTAAAAATTGCAAACCACAAAGCATTACAGCCTGGGAGTACAAAGATGCAGTGTGGCTGCAAAGGGATAATAAGGCATTAATTCACTCAAAGACCTGCATTATCACAAGCAAAATATAATAATAATACCACTATCGTTAGTAGTAGGAGTAGACGTAGTGTATGTATAATATTAAATGTCCACAAATTTCACATAAAGTTCCAATGCAAATTTATTTTTCCTTTTGTTTTATCAACATTGCATTCCATTTTCTGTAGGGGGTTTTCATTCTATCTCATTACTGCATCTTTTATATCCTAACCATAATACAATTATGTCTAATTATTTCTGTTGCTCATAGTTCAAATCTTGCTTGCGAATTCATTGAATTATAATATTTCTTTGAATAGCCTGGAAAATGCTTCTATAATTCCATAAGGCAATTGTCATTAAGTTCTCTTATTTTAGCTGTTGGCTTTTCTGATTCAGCACAGTCACTTTTCTTATCCATTTTTCTTCGGTGGGAACTTCTTCATCTTTCCATTTCTGTGCATAAAGAATCCTAGCTGCTGTAGTTACATACCTAAACAACTCAACCATCTTTTTGGGGGTGAAATTCTGTCCCTATAATTTCCAGAAAAAAAGCTTCAGGGTTGTTGTTTTGGTAAAATCTAACATTTTTTATTATCTCATCATATATCAATTTATTAGCAGCCTTCTCCCTAAGGTCCCAGGGCAGGTTATAACAATTAATACAGAACAGGAATATTAAAATGCAATATTAAAAACAGTTTAAAACAATACAACTACAGGAAAGGCCCCCCAAACCCCCCACAAATTTCGTCCCATAGATTAAAATTTGTGATGCTGCTCAAAAATAGCAGGCAACACTGTCAGATGGAAGCCGAGGTGAATTTGGCACATTTCAATATATTCAGCCTATTTTCAAATGCATACAGTAACAGCGGGTCAGAGGAGGAATTTTGGTGCTGTTAGGCTTTTAATGCAAGCCTATATCTAATTCATCCTTTCGGGAACAGTAAGCAAACATGAGCACAGAACCAGCCTTCAAAATTTGCACTTATCGCAGTTTTGTCGTGAAGCTCTCCAGCCAAGTAATGCATGCAAAAGGGGGGAAAGAAAAAGTTAGTGAAAATAATAAATAAGATGCATTAATATTGCAGGAAAGTCTTCTCGAAAACGTTTCTGGATCAGGCAAAAATTGCATTTAAGAAAATGTGTTTAAGGAGAAATTTGCACTAGAGTACTGGCAAATTCTAGAAGGGACGCAGGTGGCGCTGTGGGTAAAACCTCAGTGCCTAGGACTTGCTGATCGTATGGTCGGCGGTTCGAATCCCCGCGGCGGGGTGAGCTCCCGTCTCTCGGTCCCAGCTCCTGCCCACCTAGCAGTTCGAAAGCACCCCCGGGTGCAAGTAGATAAATAGGGACCGCTTTATAGCGGGAAGGCAAACGCCGTTTCCGTGTGCTGCTCTGGTGCTGGCTCGCCAGAGCAGCTTCGTCACGCTGGCCACGTGACCCGGACAGTGTCTCCGGACAGCGCTGGCCCCCGGCCTCTTAAGTGAGATGGGCGCACAACCCTAGAGTCAGACACGACTGGCCCGTATGGGCAGGGGTACCTTTACCTTTACCGGCAAATTCTAGTGCAAATTTCTCCTTATATTAGAGAACTGGCAAATTAGGGACGCGGGTGGCGCTGTGGGTTAAACCACAGAGCCTAGGACTTGCCGATCAGAAGGTTGGTGGTTCGAATCCCCGTGACAGGGACATGGTGATCTCCTGTTGCTCGGTCCCTGCTCCTGCCAACCTAGCAGTTTGAAAGCACATCAAAGTGCAAGTAGATAAATAGGTACCACTCCGGCGGGAAGGTAAATAGTGTTTCCGTGCACTGCTCTGGTTCGCCAGAAGTGGCTTAGTCATGCTGGCCACATGACCTGGAAGCTGTACGCTGGCCCCCTCGGCCAGTAAAGCGAGATGAGCGCCACAACCCCAGATTCGGTCACGGCTGGACCTAATGGTCAGGGTTCCCTTTACTGGCAAATTGGTATGAGGGCATTAAAAACAAGATAAAAACTAAACTATTATTACTAATAGTATATTAATAGTATTTATTTATTTCCTGCCCTTCACCAGCAATTTCCAGGGCAGGTTCTAGCCATTTAAAATTCAGAAATATTATTATTATTAATTATTATTATTATTATTATGCCACCCATCTGCCTCGGTTTCTCCAGCCACTCTTGGCAGCTCCAACAAAATATTGGAAACACAACATTAAACTCTTCCCTGTGCAGGGCTGTCTTCAGGTGTCTTCCAAAAGTCATATATTGTTTATCTGTTTGACATCTGATTAAAAACAGTTAAATCTGATTATGGTGACAGGAATGAGGTCCTGAAAGCACAAATCTCAGCCGTCAAATGCCTGGAGAACTGAGCTTAAGACTTGGGAGAAATCAAGGGAAAGAGAAACAAATTCACCCCTTCCTCTTTGCGCCAGATCTGGGCTTTCCCCTCGGCTGTGTCGGGCCTAGGAGGGTGCCCCACACTTTCCGGCAGGCTCCCCCCCCCACCGCGTTTGTCTCTGTGCCATTCGTGTGTGTCGTTTGCTTTCTGGACCTTTTGCCCTGTTTTTCCTCCGGCCTGGAAACTGCTCAATAACGTGCTGTTGTTGTTGTTGTTGTTTTTCCTCCTCTCCAAACCGCTGTGCTTCTCGTAGGGACAAACTGTGAGTTCCGATTGGCTAGCAGCCGGGTTGACGCAACCCTTTGCACGGAGGCCAAGACTTGCTCAGAATTTAAGATTAGCTGCAGCTTGCGGGATTGGCAGTTTGGGGTGTCGTCTGTGGGGGGTGGTCAGGGGTAGAGGAAACCCTGGGTGCTGGTGGTGGTTGCGAACTTTGAACAGAATCCCAAAGCTAATCTAGCTTTCGGAAGGAAGCTTTGTCCATATATCCATTCATCCATATGTCTGTCTATCCTTCCTTCCTTCCTCCCTTCCTTCCTTCCTTCCTTCCTTCCTTCCTATTTTCACTTCACCACCTCAACCTTCCCGTCCAGAGAATTTACTCCTCCCAAAAGCTTAATATCTTCCAAAATTCTCCCCATTCAACCCCTCCCATCTTAAGATGTTTGCATTCCTAGATGATTGGTCCTTCTTTCTCAAGAGGAAACAACGCATGCATGCAAGATCTTGCCCTTGACGTCCTTCGCGTCTAAATTTTGCATGGCACACACATGCAATTTACTTAAAGTGTTTCGTCCCCATCTTCCTCATTTGTGATGTGTGCAATCTGTCCCAGACCCTCTCCCTTCAAAATTGCATCATGGTGAAACCTTTCATAACACTAGATAATGATAGTTGTCCATCAGCTTAGGAAACCTTACTGCAAAGGCAGTGAACCTTAGGCCTGGGGATAAAAGCCTCTCTGTCTGACTCTCAGGACAATCTCTAGGCCACATCCTCCTCTCCTCAGACCACTCCAATCACTCACCACTGCTTTGCTTCCTCCCTTGGGTGTTCTTGCCTGGCTGGCTGTAGGGATGGGTATAGAAACCAAGAATTGATATATTTCTTAGGTATTATCCATCTGGAAGAACCAGATGCACAAATACAGGATGGGGGATTCCTGGCTGTACCTGTGAAAAGGATCTGGAGTCTTAGCGAACCACAAGCTGAATATGAGTGAACAGTGTGATACAGCAGCAAAAAAAGTGAATGCTATTCTAGGTTGTATAACGAGAAGTCAAGCGTCCGGATCAAGGGAAGAAACAGTACTGCTCTATTCTGCCTTGGTCAGACCACGCCTGTGTGGGAATGTTCAGGGATGCAAGAGAGGATATATTGTTTGATTATAGCCTTTCCAACTTGTGTTAACAAGTTCACAATTTAGCAGAGTAACATTCCCCTTTTTAAACTCACAGCGGATGCGTTTGCTCAGGCTCGCTAAAGCCTCTATAATAACTGTTCTGGTATTTTTCCCTTATTCCCTCATAAAAGATAAGACACGACACAGTCGTCTATAAAAGTATAAAAAGAGTTTACTCACATTCTGTTCACAGTCGGATCCCAGAAGGCAGACTTAGCTTAGAAAAGTAACATACACCTGGAAACTATCTCCTAAGGAGACAGTCCCTTTTTCCTCTCTTGGCCAAGAGAGCATCTTTAGTTGCTTCTTCGATGCATGTAGTCAAAGAGAGAGAGATGGCTGCCCTGCCCTGTGCTTTTGTCATTACCTGCACAGGTGAGGCCACGCAAACCTCTAGTCCCATGCAGAGGAAGTCTGCCCCAGCCCAGAAGGAAACAGGAAGTTGTTCTCCTGGCTGGACAAACATTCCTCCCCAGGTGTAAGCATGTTCACTCTAGGAATATTGTACTTGACTGCTCTTGTGTTTCACATCCCACAACCTAGAATCCTGTGTGCAATTCTGGGTGAAACAATTTAAGAAGGATGTTGGCAAACTGGTAGGTGTGCAGAGGAGGGAAACCAAGATGATTAAAGGTATGGAGACCAAGCCTTATGAGGAATGTTTGAGGGAATTATACACAATGTATGTAGCCCAATAAAGAGAAGACTGAGAGGAGAAATGATGGCCACCTTCAAATATCTTCAGGGCTGTCACATGGAAGAGGGAACAAGCTTGTTTTCCCCTGCTCTGGAGTGTAGGACCGAAACAACGGATTCGTGTTACAAGAAAAGACATTCCAACTAAACATCAGGGATAACTTTCTGGCTGCAAGAGCTGTACAACAGTGGAAAGATTCCCCTTGGAAGGTGGTTGACTTTGACGGTTTATAGGCAGAGGTGGGATGGCCATCTGTGATGGATGCTTTTGCTGAGATTCCAGCATCCTTTCCAACTCTACAAGTCTATGAAAAGAGGATTAGAAAAATACCACAGAGCAGGAGATGGCTATTGCTGAACCCTTGCCATGTTGGCAATGTTCTGTGTCCAGTGTCTGAGCTCCTGAATACCAGATTCTGGAAACTGCCGCAGGGAAAGAGTAGCCACGTCCCTCAATGTCAATGGGCCTACTCTGAGCATGGCAAACATGGGCTAAAACCCAGTTCCCCCTTCCTGCCCACCTCCTCCAAACCCACCCCACATCCGACAAAGTGGCCTTTCATCCACAAAAGCTGGTGCCCCCATAAATCCTCAGCCTTTAAGCTGTCCCGAGGCGGCGGCGTCATTTCCTGGAAATTTATCATGGCTGCCAGGCAGGCATTCAACCTTGAGAGGGGAGCGAGGAGGGGGGGTGGCCCTGTCTCCTGCACCCTCGTTCTCTTCTTGGCGCAGCAGGACGGGTGGCTGGTGGTTGAGGAAGAACCCCCCTTAGATGCCAAGATGGAGAAGCACCCCGGAAGCCCTTTCGTGAGCACCAGGAGCTCAGCCAGCGCGCCATGGATTTTTTCAGGGCTGCCTGGTTTTCTCTGTGCGAGGAAGCAGTGAGTCAGGCCACACTCAGCCGTGAAGGGAACCGAGAAGGCTGCGTGATTCAAGCGCACATGCACACCCACTGCCAGAGGAGAGCCAGAGGAGACTTCCATCCCTTCCTGGCCCAGTGATGCCCGCTTTTCACAGGATCATAGAACTGCAGGGACCCTTAGGGTCATCTAGTCCAACCCCTGCCATTCAGGAATCACAGATTTTTTTGGGGGTAGGGGGGTAGGAGGGGAGCGACAGAACTGCCAGGCAGCTAAATCTTGCCACCCCTGTTTATCATCATCATCAAATCATAGAATTGGAAGGGGGACTCCAAAGGTCATCTAGTCCAACCCCCTGCAATGCAGGGATCGCAGCTAAAGCATCACCATCGTTATTTATGGCCCACATTTTCCCCTGGGACCGGGACTCAAAATTAAAACCAAGGCAGAGAAAATTCAGAAAACTAAAGATCTATCAGAGATAGCAGTTTGGAGGAATAAAGCAATTAAACTATAACAGAACTGAGAACAATATAAAACCGCATCTTTGCAAGCTAGCAAAGTTGATCTAGCAAAAGCAACATAGCGCCATTGAAAGTCCTTTCCTGGGAAGCAGTCAGATTTTCCACGTTGCACATCCTGCATTGCAGTTGCGGGGTTGGACTAAATGACTCTGGGGTGGCCCCCGCTTCCGACTCTGCAGATTCCCCCGCCACCCCTCGCATCCTTTTCCGATGTTCCGAGCGAAATGTTCAACGGTTCACAACCGCCGCTACCCTCCCCTGGGCAAGGAGGGCTGGATACACCTATGGGGGATGGAGAAGGTCGGGGGGGTCCACTAGGTTGAGCTTTGTAGGGTGAATAGAAAGAAAGAAAGCAGCAATCCTAAATTCCTCCTCTTAACATTGCTTGGCGTAGTCAGGCTTGTCTGGGTCTTTCTGTTCCTTTAGTTTTTTCCCCTCCTGGGGGGCAAATGTCTGCATTCCTCTATCCCAGTCTTACTCCCTGCATGCCACTCCAAAGCACCCTCTTCTTCACTAACTTCCAGTGCATCTTCCGAAATCCACCACGCTCCATGCCGGTTCTTTTCCAAGGTCGGGGAGGAGGTTATTCTCTCTCTTTTCCTTTCCTTCTCCCTTCCTTTTTTGCCTGCAGCGATTCGCACTGAAGGGTTTTGCTGAAAACCGTGAACTTTCTTTACTCAGGCCACACAGTTCACCTGCGGAACTCAGTGCCACAAGATGTGGGGTGGCCACTGTTTTAGTCAGCTATAGAAGCAGGGCGGGCAGAAGGCAGATAGGTATTTGCAAGGGGGCACTGCAATTCGTGCACTGATTACAAACACAAGTGATTGGATAAAATTTTGCCAAGCTGAATTGATCTCTTCGGGAAAACCGTACAATATAACAAGGCAAAACTCAGAGAGCACAGTTGTGGGCCTTATTTTAGTGGAAATTGGTAGACTATTGAAGAGGAGGAGTCAACTGCTGGTAGCCATGGTGCCTTAATAGAACCTCCTTGATCAGGAACAGTCTATCTCTAAACAGTAATTGCTGGCACAAGCAGGTCTGGCATGCAAGCCCAGTTTTGTCGTCCCCCCTCCCCAAGGATATCAGAAGTTATCTGTTGTATTGCCAGGTGGTTTGATCCAGCCAGGCTCCCTTGTATTAAAGACTCGTCACACTCATTGAACTTAATAGACCTTTCTAATTTAGGCCACATTTGTCCTATCCTTTTAAAGCACCAATTTAAACATTCATGGCTTCCTCCCTCAAAAAAATCAGTGTGTGTACGAGCAGGAAGGTGTTCAGAGTAGGGCAACCAAGATGATCAGGGGTCCGGAAATGAAGCCTGATGAGGAACAGTTGAAGGAGCTGGGTCTGTTTAGCCTGGAAAAGAGGAGACTGAGAGCAGCTAGGATAACCATCAAAAATGGGGGTGGAGACACTCCTTCAGGCATATGGGGCCAAGGCAGTTCAAACATTTTAAACTTCCCAATAGAGGGCTGCCTTCTGATGTCTTCTAAAAGTCAGATAGCTGTTTATTTCCTCAACATCTGATGGGAGGACATTCCACAGGGCGGGTGCCACCACCAATAAGGCCCTCTGCCTGGTTCCCTGTAGCTTCACTTCTCACAGTGAGGAAACCACCAGAAGGCCCTTGGAGCTGGACCTCAGTGTCCGGGCAGAACGATGGGGGTGGAGACGCTCCTTCAGATTTACAGGGCCAAGGCTGTTCAGGGCTTTAAAGGTCAACACCAACATTGTGCTCGGAAACGTACTGGGAGCCAGTGAAGATCCTTTAAGACCAGTGTTATATGGTCCTGGCAGCCATTCCCAATCCCCAGTCTAGCTGCTGCATTCTGGATTAGTTGTTGTTTCTGAGTCACCTTCAAAGGTAGCCCCACGTAGAGCGCATTGCAGTAGTCCAAGAGGGAGATAACCAGAACCATAGCTGTCAACCTTCCCTTTTTTGCAGGAAATTCCCTTATTCCAGCGCCACTTCCTGCTGCTATCCCAGATTGTTAGATATCCCGTAGACTGTCCCCGGGACAGGTGAGGCTCTGATCCCTTATTTTCGAGGCTGCTGATCCCGTATTTTCAAATCTGAAAGTTGACAGCTATGACCAGAACATGGACCACTCTGGGGAGACAGGGAGCAGGCAGGGAGGGTTTCAGATGGAGCTGGTAAACAGCTGCCCTGGACACAGAATTGACCTGCGCCTCCATGGACAGCTGTGAGTCCAAAATGGCTCCCAGACTGTGTACCTGCTCCTTCAGGGACACAATTACCCCACTCAGGATCAGGAAGGCCCCCAAACCTGCCCGCCCCCTGTCCCCCAAAACAGTCCTTCTGTCTGGTCGGGACAGATGCATTATTCCCCTTTCTTCTGAATATACCAACCCCATTTTTGCAACATTGCAAGGCATTCCTTGCCCACCCTGGTGAGAGGAGCCCTGATGGCGCTGACACCTTCCAGCGAATCAATAGCAATCCTAATTAGCACCACGAGCAATTAAGTCACACTTCCCCCCATCCCCCCCCCCATAGCGCTTCTTCAAAACTAATCTGCGCAGCTTTAAACGCTCCTTCGCTTTCCTCCAGTCTCCGGAGAGGAGTGACGCTCAGCTCGGCAGAATAAATCCCTCTGCGGGTATCACTGCACTCATCTCACATTAGCGCTAATTTGCTGTGTGCGTTTGAGTCGGGCGTTAAATTGCAAAGCCCTTTTCTTTCTTTCTTTCTTTTGCAAAGCGTTGTTGACATTTCCCTGTTCCCCCAGGACCCTACAAATATTCACGGGGGGCTTTCCCGTTTTTTCCTTTCTGGCTTGTAGGTCTGTATGCTCGGGATTGGCACTCAACAGCCGCTGGTTGAAACAGAACAAAGCAGCCTTTCTTAACAACCCAGAATCTTAAAATTGTAAAGCTGGAAGGGAACCCCAAGGGTCATCCATTCCAACCCACTGCAATGCAGGAATCTCAGCTTAATCATCCCTGACAGATGGCCTTCCAACCTCTGCTTTAAAATCTCCAAGGAAGGAGACCCCATAATCTCCCGAGGGAGACCATTCCACTGTAAAATGACTCTTAAACTGCCGGAAAGTTCTTCCTGCTGTTTAGTCAGAATCGCCTTTCTTATAACCTGAAGCCACGGGTTCGAGTCCTACCCTCTGGAGCAGGAGAAAACAAGCTTGCTCCACCATCCATGTGACAGCCCTTCAGATATTTAAAGATGGGTATCCTATCCCTAGGGACCTGGGTGGCGCTGTGGGTTAAACCACAGAACCTAGGGCTTGCCGATCAAAAGGTTGGCGGTTCGAATTCCCGCGACGGGGTGAGCTCCCATTGCTCGGTCCCTGCTCCTGCCCACCTAGCAGTTTGAAAGCATCTCAAAGTGCAAGTAGATAAATAGGTACTGCTCCGGTGGGAATTTCTGTGCACTGCTCTGGTTCGCCAGAAGTGGCTTAGTCATGCTGGCCACATGACCCGGAAGCTGTACGCCGGCTCCCTAAGCCAATAAAGCGAGATGAGCGCCACAACCCCAGAATCGGTCACAACTGGACCTAATGGTCAGGGGTCCCTTTACCCTTTACCTTTACCTCCTATCTCCTCTCAGTCTCCTCTTTTCCAGGCTAAACATGCCCAGCTCCTTCAACCGTTCCTCATCAGGCTTGGTTTCCAGACCCATCATCTTCTTGTTTGCCCTCCTTTGCATGCCTTTCAGCTTGACCTAAAAGCATTCTGGATCTTCCAAAAGAAACACACAGTTTTCATGTATTCCTCTCCCCTCCCCCCCCCCGGTAGCTAAAGTCCATAAGCTCTTATATACCGCACAGCCAAATGCAGATTTTTCTAGGTTTTCCATTCCCAGGCTCCTAAAATCCTAGCTGCAGCCATGTCAAAGCCTCCGCAAAGTGACAAGTGTTCATGCCATCCATCGACAAAGGATAGCTCAGTTGGTAAAGCATGAGACTCTTTATCTCAGGTCATGAGTTCGAACCCCACATTGGGCAAAAAGATTCCTGCATTGCCGGCTGTTGACCCTCGTGGTTCCTTCCATCGCTCTGATTCCACTGTTGTGAGTCGAGGACCCACAAGAAAGACACCAGGACGCAGTATATTAGGTTAATGGGCTAAAAAAGGCCACAACTTTATTGGTTACAGCATGTGAGTGGTATTGGCTTAAAGGTAAAGGTAAAGGGACCCCTGACCATTAGGTCCAGTCGTGACCGACTCTGGGGTTGCGGTGCTCATCTCGCTTTATTGGCCGAGGGAGCCGGCGTACAGCTTCCGGATCATGTGGCCAGCAGGACTAAGCCGCTTCTGGCGAACCAGAGCAGCGCACGGAAACGCCGTTTACCTTCCCACTGGAGTGGTACCTATTTATCTACTCGCACTTTGACGTGCTTTCCAACTGCTAGTTTGGCAGGAGCAGGGACCGAGCAACGGGAGCTCACCCCGTCACGGGGATTCGAACCGCTGACCTTCTGATCGGCAAGTCCTAGGCTCTGTGGTTTAACCCAAAGCGCCACCCATGTCCCTGGGTATTGGCTTAGGCATTGGCTAAAACAACAGAGCGTGACTCCACCCCCTCAGGAAGGGGTGAGTCTAACAAGGGTTAACCACCAGTAGGAGGAGCCTGTTGATGCAAATACAACTGTAAGCTCCCCCTGATGTCACCGGGGGTCGTGCCATGGCCGTAGCCACCAGCAAGGGCGTCGGACAGGATCCACGACCGCCGGATTCCTTTAATGGAATACCCAAAAAGTGGAGGGGTAGGCGATGGCCACACCCTGCCCTCCAATACACAAACATATTCCAATGCCTAACCGCCAATACCCGAAAAGTTGTGGCGATTTGCTACGAGATAGGTGAAAAACATGGGTGGCAGGACGCGGGTGGCGCTGCGTGTTAAACCACAGAGCCTAGGACTTGCCGATAGGAAGGTCAGCGGTTCGAATCCCACAACGGGGTGAGCTCCCGTTGCTCGGTCCCTGCTCCTGCCAACCTAGCAGTTTGAAAGCACGTCAAAGTACAAGTAGATAAATAGGTACCGCTCTGGCGGGAAGGTAAATGGCATTTCCGTGCACTGCTCTGGTTCTCCAGAAGCGGCTTAGTCATGCTGGCCACATGACCCGAAAGCTGTACACCGGCTCCTTCGGCCAATAAAGTGAGATGAGCGCTGCAACCCCAGAGTCGGCCACAACTGGGCCTAATGGTCAGGGGTCCCTTTACCTAGGCGAAAAACCAAGTGGCCGGTGCCAATTTGCCAGTTGGATAAAATTCCTACCAGGCCCCTTGGGTAACCAAGGCAACCAAGCACAGGTCCATAGCAAGGTGAAAAACAAAAGAATGAACTAAAGGAAGGGTGGGTGACCCGGCGAAACCCAGCAGCGCAATGAGGGGGAAGCGCTGCCGCGGCCACATTTGAGCGGCTAAACCCCGCCTCCAAGCCTCCACCAGATTGGTTGGCTGCCATGGGGCATGGCAGCCAGGACAGCTGAGCAGGGGCCGGATCCCCCCTGCTAGCCACCCTGACCCTGGCCTTGCCTGGGGAGGGCAGGGTATAAATAAAAATATTATTATTATTATTATTATTATTATTATTATTATTATTATTAATGCGGGAAATGGCTCCCTCTGAAAGGAGGAGAGGCTTTCTGTGACCTGTTCAGTCATTGCAATTGAGGGAAAGCCTTAGCAGGTGGTCTAACGACTTTAGAGATTTCTTGGTATTAATTTAGGGGACCAGAATAATGAGACCCGGAGGCATTTCCACTAAAGATGGGGAGAATGTTCCTCAGAGCTCACAACCCCACCAGCAGTCCTGGCTTGATTGTGATGAGATATATGCGATGACCTCTGTAAAGATCACTTGACCTTGTGGGGGACGCGACGGAGCTGAATGTTGGGACATCCAGGACAGGAACGATGGAGAACTTACTCACGCAGTGCAGTTAACCTGTGGAACTCTCTGCCACAGGAGGCAGTGACGGCCATCAGACTTGGATGGCTTTAAAAGAGGATTGGACAGATTCATGGAGGGGGGGGGCTGTCGAGGGCTACTAGCCAGGAGCACTATGCTCTGCAGGCAGCAGTGCTTCTGAATGCCAGAAACTGCAGGGAGGGAGACAGATCTGGTGCTAGGATCCTGCTTGCAGACTTCTCATTGGGCAATCTGGCTGGCCACTGTGAGAACAGGATACTGCTGGGCCACTGGCCTGATCCAACAGGTAATAATAATAATAATAATAATAATAATAATAATAATAATAATAATAATAATTTATTAATTATACCCCGCCCATCTGGCTGAGTTTCCCCAGCCACTCTGGGCAGCTTCCAATTGAGTGCTAAAAACAATATAGCATTATTATTATTATTATTATTATTATTATTATTATTATTATTATTCCTAGCTGAGACCCTTCTTATGGAATACAGCGGTACCTCGGGTTACATACGCTTCAGGTTACAGACTCCGCTAACCCAGAGATAGTACCTTGGGTTAAGAACTTTGCTTCAGGATGAGAACGGAAATCGCATGGCAGCAGCAGGAGGCCCCATTAGCTAAAGTGGTGCTTCAGGTTAATAACAGTTTCAGGTTAAGAACAGACCTCTGGAACGAATTAAGTACTTAACCTGAGGTACCACTGTATTCGCTTGCGTATGATGACACAGATTGAAAAGGCTTAGGGAAACAGTATTTGGAGGAGGAAGAGCAGGAACAGTAGGACTTTCTTTCGAGTAAACTTGTGAAGGACCCAGCTTCAAAGAGAATGGAAGTAAAAGAATCAAACATACTGATTGGGGGGAAAGCAGTGTTGCACCCAAAGAGGAATCTTGACTTGTTTTTTTTATGAAACAAACAAAACCCTTCAGTCTTTGAGCTGCAAAAAAAAAAGTTAGCGGGTGTTCATCCGATGGAGTTCTCTGCTTGGAAACCCAGAGAGCAATCTTGCAACCACAGCTTTGAGAATGCAGGAATGGACACTTTGAATGGTGCTGCTAATGTTCCAAGGCTGCCACAGGGATAGAATGAGAAGCCATATTTAGAACCAATGCAAAATATGGGCAGGAAAGGGATTCCCCGGGTTTGCAAAACTGAATTTCCAAACCACTGTTGGCTAAGATCAACGCTGCATTCACAGCCCTGGAGCAAATATGCAATGTGAAATAACAGCTATCCTTCAAACGGGGAGGGCAGGAATTGCCCTTATCTGAATTTTGCAATGCAGTTGTCCGAGAAATATTGTGTGGGGGAAAAATTAGGGCAGTGTGTGCTTTGCGGTGCATGCACTGGTGAAAATAACCTGATGCCCTATCATATTGCAAAACGTTGCTTTGCAAGAAAATGTGTCTGTTAGTTAAACCCCATGCAAACATTTGTATATTGGGAGAAATTTGCACCAGAAATGCTCCCCAGCTTTCACGAGGATATACATATATCACTGGGCAGATGAGGAGAACTGAATTTAAAATGGAAACTGAAATCAACAAGTTCTCATTCATTTTGGATCCACATTTAAGGCGACAATTTAAAACTGAAATACACCCAGTCGAGTGCAAAACTCTTCCATCCTCTGTGGCAGCCTGCAGTGGGCAAAGATTGGGCACGTGGGGGGGGGGGTCCTACTGTAGCCCCACCCTCACCCACTCCGGTTATGTGTGGGGCAGGCGAAGGGCGGAAGGGAAAAAGCCAAGAAGGTTTTGATGGAGACTTTCCCCCCCTCTCCTTTTACTCTCTTTCGGCCCAGATACCATGACAAGCAAGACGTGACCAGCAATTTCCTGGGGGCCATGTGGTTGATCTCCATCACCTTCCTTTCCATCGGCTACGGGGACATGGTCCCACACACTTACTGCGGGAAAGGAGTCTGCCTGCTCACTGGGATTATGGTAAGGTACCACTTGCCGCCTGTATCTTTCCTGCTGATGCACAGATTACCCTTTGTTTCTTCCATTTCCCTGCTCTTCCTCGCCTGTGTGTTCTGCCTTTCAGCTTATAAGTCTTCTTTTTTCCTCTTCCCTCCCTGTACCTCTTTCCTTTCATGCCATGCCTTTCAGATTGCCTTTCAGAGACTGCCTTGCTTTAATTTCAGGTGTAGGCCAGCGATTTAAAACAACAGCAACATGGTGTCTGTGAAGTTAACTCTTTATTCAAAACAGCGCAGGCTTGGTGACCCAAGGAACTCTTCCCAGTAGGTCTTGCCCCAATGAGATAGTTGCAAGTAATGAAGGTCCCCACTTTCCCACAACCATCTAAGTCCTCTCCAGGGTTTTTCTCAAGCAGTTGCAAACTGAGGCTGGATTGACACTGACCTGTCATTAGATATACAGTGGTACCTCGGGTTACAGATGCTTCAGGTTACAGACGCTTCAGGTTACAGACGCTTCAGGTTACAGACTCCGCTAACCCAGAAATAGTACCTTGGGTTAAGAACTTTGCTTCAGGATGAGAACAGAAATTGCACGGCCGCAGCAGGAGGCCCCATTAGCTAAAGTGGTACCTCAGGTTAAGAACAGTTTCAGGTTAAGAATGGACCTCCGGAATGAATTAAGTTCTTAACCCGAGGTACCACTGTACCGTTCTAAAACGTCACAGGGCATACTTGTAAATTGGATTGTTTTGTTTTCGTTTATATAATTTTTTCAAAAATTTTCTGTTTTACAATTTAGACTATTCATTTAAACAACCTTAAAATACAGTGGTACCTCGGGTTACATACGCTTCAAGTTACATACGCTTCAGGTTACACACTCTGCTAACCCAGAAATAGTGCTTCAGATTAAGAACTTTGCTTCAGGATGAGAAAGAAATCGTGCTCCGGCAGCGCGGCGGTAGCAGGAGGCCCCATTAGCTAAAGTGGTGCTTCAGGTTAAGAACAGTTTCAGGTAAGGAACGGACCTCCGGAACGAATTAAGTACTTAACCCGAGGTACCACTGTTTAAGATTTACAGAAGATTGGAAGAAATATACGAATTATTTGAAGAGCAACTGTAATCAACAAATTATGCTAGTAGGACGACAAGAAGCTTTGTAAGGAGAAATGTATGAAGCATTGCAAAGTAGAGGAAGAATAGAGATATTCGTTACGAATTAAATGTAATTGTGGAAGTAAGAAATGTGTGACTAGACTGGAAAATTTTCAGATGTGATTGATGGAAGTAAAAAAAATATGATATAAGATATGAAAGTATGTTTAATTACTGTTGGAAATGATATGTTGAAAAACTAATAAAAAAAATATTTTAAATATATATAAGTCCACCCCTTAGAGATTTTGGTAATTGAGTGGCATGTTACTAACTTAAATGAAAATATGGCGCACACTGCAGTGTCCTTGGATATGAAATGAAAATGTTTATTCGGCTTTGCGCCCATCATAAAGCACAACACAACAAAACAAATCAAATAAAACAGTGGACTCGTACAAGCCACCAGTAATATAACACAATTCACAGCTCACAAGGACAGATATTAGCAATATCTCACTTCTCCCTTCTCCTTTAGCAGGCAGGCATCCAACTGGTTTGGCTTTCCCTATTCTAACCCACCCTCTTCCTTGTCCTGCAGGGTGCGGGCTGTACAGCTCTCGTGGTTGCCGTGGTCGCCCGGAAGCTCGAACTGACCAAAGCGGAAAAGCACGTCCACAACTTCATGATGGATACACAGCTATCAAAGCGGGTAAGAGGTGCAACACCCTTGGCCCCGATCCTCAACATAGGCAGAGTGTGGGTGGTAGTCAACCCTTGTCCTGCTCAAGAGTAAACCCATTGTGGGTCATGGAGATGAATAACTTGAGCCAATCCATTTTCCGTGGGTCATCTCCAACGCTGGTCATACTCAGAGTAGACCCATTGAATTCAGTGGGCATGAGAACGTGAGGACCATGAATTTCAATGGGTCTCTACACAGAAGATCTTTACTTAGAGGATAATTCAAGAAACAACCTCCTCTACCGCCGTTTTATAAAACACACAAGATTGCTGTTCCAAAGGCAATTCCTTGCAGCGGCCATTCAGAGAATCAAGACTTGACTCTGTGAAAACAGTAATATTTATTTATTTCATAATATGCATGCACCCCTTAATTTTTTTTAAAAAAACCCTCAAAGCAGTGTGAGGTGTGTGTGTGTGTGTGTGTGTGTGTGTGTGTGTCACAATAAAATGATCCGATAAGGAAAATTAATAGCAACGATTTAAAGTTTAAAATAAACTAAAAACAGATTAAAACTCGCACCACCTTTCTAAATATCTGGATGGCAAAAATCTCTTTAGCAGACACCAATAAGGGTACTGGGATATCTGAAGGCAGGGAGTTACAAAGTGTAGATGCTGACACACTAAAATACCAAGTTCTTAATTAACTCTGAATGCAGTGGTACCACGGGTTACATACGCTTCAGGTTACATACGCTTCAGGTTACAGACTCCGCTAACCCAGAAATAGTGCTTCAGGTTAAGAACTTTGCTTCAGGATGAGCACAGAAATCATGCTCCGGTGGCGCGGCAGCAGCAGGAGGCCCCATTAGCTAAAGTGGTGCTTCAGGTTAAGAACAACTTCAGGTTAAGAACGGACCTCCGGAACGAATTAAGTACTTAACCCAAGGTACCAGTGTAGTTAGCTTTCTTAAGACATGGGTGAAACATAGCATCTTCACAAACAATCCTCCATGGGGTCAAACTTGGATTGGCTGGTGATAATCGAGAGTGATCACAATGGGAGCAAGGTAGGATTGGTAAGAGACTGTGCCGTCACGAACTCCAGAGAGCCTATTTTTTTGGAAGAGCGCCGCTTACCTCCTCAGACTTCTCCTGCCTGTCTGATGCCCATCTCCTTTTCTTTCCCCCTTTCCCCCTTCCCCTCCCCAACCCCCCAGGTGAAGAATTCTGCCGCCAACGTACTCAGGGAAACGTGGCTGATCTATAAGCACACCAAGCTGGTGAGGAAGATTGACCATGCCAAAGTACGGAAACACCAGCGTAAGTTCCTCCAAGCCATCCATCAGTAAGTCAAACATGTTTACCTGCTTCAACCCCCCCCCCAGTGCCTGCTGCTTCCTGCTCCCACCCACCCACCCTCCATCCCCCTGTTCTGTTGTCCAGGTCTCTCCCTGAATTTGGGGTCCCTGCCTGAAAGGAGGAGAATCCGCCGCACTAAATACGATGCACCGTTCAATCGTTGCAAAAATCTGCCGCTAGCTGGGGGTGGCATTAGGTTGTTATACGAAACCTACCCGTATCGTGTGGGAATGTTCAGGGATTCAGGAGAGGATATATTGTCTGATTATAGCCTTTCCAACTTGTGTTAACAAGTTCACAATTTAGCAGAGTAACATTCCCCTTTTTAAACTCACAGCGGATGCGTTTGCTCAGGCTCGCTAAAGCCTCTATAATAACTGTTCTGGTATTTTCCCCCTATTTGCTCATAAAAGATAAGACACGGCACAGTCGTCTATAAAAGTATAAAAAGAATTTACTCACATTCTGTTCACAAGCAGATCCCAGAAGGCAGACTTAGCTTAGAAAAGTAACATACACCTGGAAACTATCCCATAAAGAGACAGTCCCTTTGTCCTCTCTTGGCCAAGAGAGCATCTTTGGCTAAGCAGATGTTGCTTCTTTGATGCATGTAGTCAAAGAGAGAGAGATGGTTGCCCTGCCTTGTGCTTTTGTCATTACCTGCACAGGTGAGGCCACGCCCACCTCCAGTCACATGCAGAGGAAGTCTGTCCCAGCCCAGAAGGAAACAGGAAGTTGTTCTGCTGGCTGGAAAAACATTCCTCCCCAGGTGTAAACATGTTCACTCTAGGAATGTTGTACTTGACTGCTCTTGTGTTTCACATCCCACATATCGGAGGTCTGTGTGGGAATGTTGTGGATAGTTGGAGAGGATATATTGATTAAATATTATCCTTCATCACCCACGCTAGTGAGTCAGTAGCAGAGTCCATTTTCCCCAGTATATTGCAAGAAGCTAGTTGGTAGATTTGTTTGGATCTCTTTACTTAAGCAGTCCTATCTGGCTTGTCCAGATTGGGTTTGATCCTGGTAAATTCCCCTTTATTCCCTCTTAAAACAATAAGGACCACAACAGTCTTCTTTCAAAAGTAATGATAAGAAGTTTACTTACATTCAGTTCACAGTATGATCCTGAAGGCAGGCTTTAGCTTTTAGCTGCAGAAGAGAGTGTGAGTTTATCCCATATGGGGACTGAGCCCATGTGCTGCTGGCTGAGAAAACAAAAAGACTTCAAGAGGACAGCATCAAGAGAAGCAAGAGAAGAAGAGAAGGAAGATGGCTGTGTGACAAGCCCTTTTATGGGGTCTCCTAGGGTCACGCCCATCTACCTGGTCACACGCAGGGGGAGGATGCTGGAGCAACATCCCCCTGTGTGTCCACTCTGGGCAAACAGGAACTGTTGTATTTGACTTCTTTCTGTGATGTTACGTCCCACAGTCTGCACCACTTTGATTTGGAGCCACATACTGAATCATAGAATCCTAGAGTTGGAAGAGACCACAAGGGCCATCGAGTCCAACCCCCTGCCAAGCAGGAAACACCATCAGAGCACTCCTGACATATGGTTGTCAAGCCTCTGCTTAAAGACCTCCAAAGTAGGAGACTCCACCACACTCCTTGGCAGCAAATTCCACTGTCGAACAGCTCTTACTGTCAGGAAGTTCTTCCTAATGTTTAGGTGGAATCTTCTTTCTTGTAGTTTGGATCCATTGCTCTGTGTCCACTTCTCTGGAGCAGCAGAAAACAACCTTTCTCCCTCCTCTATGTGACATCCTTTTATATATTGGAACATGGCTATTATATCACCCCTTAACCTCCTCTTCTCCAGGCTAAACATGCCCAGCTCCCTTAGCCGTTCCTCATAAGGCATCGTTTCCAGGCCTTGTCCACATCTAGGTATTGCCATTGTTAGGTATTGCCATCTAGGTATTGCCATCGTTACTGGCCTTGTCCACATCTAGGTATTGCCATCGCTCCCTTGGAGAAAACTCAAAAAACCATAACTGTCATGGGAAAGGTTAGGTTCATTCTGTGGGAATGTTGAGGGAGGCAGGAGAGGATTGTTTTTGTTCAGTCGTTTAGTCATGTCCGACTCTTTGTGACCCCATGGACCAGAGCACGCCAGGCACTCCTGTCTTCCACTGCCTCCCGCAGGAGAGGATATATTGTTTAATTATATCCTTCCCAACTTATGTTAACAAGTTCTATAATTTAGCAGAGTAACATTTCCCTTTTTAAATTTGTACAGCGGATAACATCTTTGCCAGGCTTGTATAAGCCTCTAAAATAAGTTTCCTCGTAATTCCCCTTTATTCCCTCATAAAACAGACACGGCACAGTCTTGTATAAAAGTATAAAAGAGTTTACTCACACGCATTCTGTTCACAGATGGATCCCAGAAGGCAGACTTAAGTTACAAAATATATACACTTGGAATCTATCCCATAAGGAGATACTTCCTTTGTCCTCTCTTGGCTGCAAGCCAAGATGCCAAGACAGCATCTCAGGCTAAAAAGATGTTGCTTCTTCAAGGAATGGAGTCAGAGAGAGAGATGGCTGCCTCCCCTGTGCTGTTTTGTTACCTGCACCGGTGAGGTTACGCCCACCTCTGGTCACATGCAGAGGAATTCTGCCCCAGCCCAGGAGGAAACAGGAAGTTCTGACTGGCTGGTCCATACATCCCCTTTTATGTTCACTCTAGGAATGTTGTATTTAACTGCTCTGTGTTTCACATCCAAATATAACAATGTAGAGCAACGGTTCCCAAACTTTTTTTTGGGGGGGGGAACCTCACCCACTTGCTTCCACAAATGCACCCCCAGGGCTTCCTACCTCTACCATACAAAAAGCAGAACAGTGGTTTGCACAAACCATTAATAGCGGGGTGGGAGAGTTTAAAAATAAAATCACATCTGGTAAGCAATGTGTCCCTTTGGTTTCAGATAGTACATGGGAAGACGAGTCTAAAAAGTCCGGGACACAGATTTTCACGGCCCTCTAGTGAATATGGTGGCTCATTTACCAGAAGTAATGCATTTCACATGCTCCAATATTTCTCCCGTGAAAATAGGGACGTCCTAAGGGACGCGGGTGGCGCTGTGGGTAAAACCTCAGCGCCTAGGACTTGCTGATCGTATGGTCGGCGGTTCGAATCCCCGTGGCGGGGTGAGCTCCTGTCTTTCGGTCCCAGCTCCTGCCCACCTAGCAGTTCGAAAGCACCCCTAAGTGCAAGTAGATAAATAGGTACCGCTTTATAGCGGGAAGGTAAACGGCGTTTCCGTGTGCTGCGCTGGTGCTGGCTCGCCAAGTTGCAGCTTCGTCATGCTGGCCACGTGACCCGGAAGTGTCTCCGGACAGCGCTGGCCCCCGGCCTCTTAAGTGAGATGGGCACACAACCCTAGAGTCAGACACGACTGGCCCGTACGGGCAGGGGTACCTTTACCTTTAAGGGAACGCGGGGCTTCCGGGATCAAATCAGAAACCAGGGCGGCTTCTGTAAATCTGGGACTGTCCCTGGAAAATAGGGGGACTTGGAGGGTCTGGTGTTTAGTGTTAACTTTGGAAGTATCTACTCAATTCTGACCAAACATAGGCTCTCAGAGCAAAATATACATAGGAGACTTGGTTTGGGAAAGTAGCTGTATCTGGGGTAAGGCAATATTGCCGGTGGTTGAGTGCCATTAGACAAGGATATAGATACATGCAAGAAATTGCAAGCTTCCTCTGCATCATGGTCTGATAAAAAACAACATGCCCCATATCTAGATTTCCTAACACAACCCAAGTCTAGAAGTGCAGCTTCTGTTTACCTTCCAAGATCCCAGACAGCACCTTTGCCAGATATTCGGTCAAGGACAGCTGCCGCCTTCGCCACACAGACTTTCATGTGTTTCAAACCATTTGTGTTTTTCAAATCCCCCTCCCACATCCGTGTTAACCATCTGCTTGTGTGCATCGATGCAACATGGGGAGGAGAGGGAGATGTGTTGGTGTGGCGGCACGCACAATTCCACGTCGAGGTTCCCTCGCTTCCCCTTGCGTCGAAGGCGATCTACGATGAGATGGTTTGTCAGCGAACCAGAGTGTGTGAACTTGCAGAGCTGTGTGCCGTCAAAATAACCTTGAGGCGACAAAATTGTGGGTCCCTGGCTTTCGTTTACATGCAGTGTGTTATCAGTAATGTTAAGTTGTGGGTGAACATATCAGACGACACAGCGATTCTTCAAACAGCTCTTGTTTATTCACAGGCCAGGACAGAACTGAACTGAAGGGTTCAGTCAGCCTGCTTATATAGAGTCCCAGTACAATGTTACTGTAACAACTTTCTAATACTATCCAATCACAGAACGTCACTTTCGATCCCTTATTTGCATAACTATCTACAGTATCCCCCTGCTGGCCCAGGGTGAGAACTTCTGTACATAACAAGTAATGTCGGGGCAAGGGTGGGTGGCTGAGGGAGAGAGAGAGACAGGTGTAACCAAACTGACAGAACCGGAATCGGTGGCGCTCTTAAGAGTCCGACGCTTTTCCCAGCTTGGCCAGCCAGTGCTGGTGATACTGACCTAGACGGATTGGTGGTTTAGCTCAGTGGAAGGCAACTTCCCTTGTGAACAAAGGACCAGAATCTTACTTGGTCCCCCAGCTCAGCTGTCTTCCATACAGCAGGATGCAAGTTCGATCACATGCCTTCCAACGTTTCCCCGATGAAAACAAGGACGTCCTAAGGAAAAGCGGGACATTCCAGGATCAGATCAGAAACCGGGACGGCTTCTGTAAACCCAGGACTGTCCCTGGAAAATAGGGACACTTGGATGCTTAAATATACATTCCCAAAAAAGCCTGAAGAACTATTGTTAGGTTTGATAGGAGAGGATATTAAGAGGATGGACCAAAGATTATATATGTGTGCTACGACAGCTGCCAGAGTTTTGATAGCTCAAAAATGGAAAACACAGGAGATACCAACTGTGAAGGAGTGGCAGACAAAGTTGGTCGAATAGGCGAAATTAGCAAAACCGACCCATAGGATTCGTAGTCAGGAGGAAACAAAGTACCAAAAAGAATGGATTAAATTTATGGTCTATATAAGTGAGAACTGTAGAAATTTGAAGACGTTAGCAGGACTGAAATAAACCTTATGTCATGGTTTAGTTATTATTAAGGAACTGTGGATTAGTGATTGGAATAAGAAAACCTGCGGAAGGGAAGTCAACTGATCTATGGAGCGTAAAGTAAGGCAGATGTAAAAAGATTTGAAATATTTGTGTATTTTGTTGGTGTTGGTGCATTTGAAATGAAAACTTAATAAAAAGCATTCTAAAAAAAGAAAAAGAAAATAGGGACACTTGGAGGGTCTGCAAGAGATGGAAATCTCTGGCTGCCAGTCAGTGCAGGCAGTATTGAACTAGATGGAGTGGGGAAGCGGGTCTGGCTCTGTATAAGATGAATTCCTATGTTCCTGCGCATAAGAGGGAGTCGCTGGCAGTGCCCCCCCCCCCGGTTAGTGTGTGCTGGGTTTTCGGCTATCCTCATACCTTCGACCCACAATTTGACCACTCCAGGGTGGGGATCTATGGGTTCTGGGGAGCAGAGAAGGCGGTGTCTGTCTGGCGGTGTGACCCCCCCTTCCTATCTCTCATGTTTATTTAAACCTGTGCTGTTGTTTTGTCTCTGTTCCCTCCCCCCTCCTCCACCCCGCCCCGCCCTTGCAGAGCCCAGAAGTAAGTTACTGTTCCGCCAGAACTTTTGTTTGACTGCATGGTTTGCCCGTCTTTGTCTCCACCCCTCCGGGAGGCCACAACGCCGACCCCATTCAGACACACACGCATGCCCAAGTTACGCACGCAAAGGTGCACATCCCAACCGCGCTTCACCCCTGCCAGCCCTCGGCTAACCCAAATTTCTCTCCGTTTCGAAATGTGGACAGCGAGAGAGAGAGAGAGAAAAGAGAGAGAGAGAGTGAGAGTCAGAAATTTGGGGGTTCGTAGCATGCCAGTCCACTGCCGACTTGCAAATGCCGTGTTCCTCTTCCCTCCCATCTCTCAGCACAAGCTGTTTCCATCTTGCCTGTGTCTCGCGACGTTGCTCTGATTTAGAGTCCAAGCAACGCGAGGGCTTTCTGGACTCATCCATAAGTGGGGGCGTCATTATGTCTCCATCTCACAGCACCTCCTGCCTGTATCGGGAAGTTTTTAATGTTTGACGTTTTACCATGTTTCCATAAGTGCTGTAAGCAGCCCAGAGCGGCTGGGGGAACCCAGCCAGCTCGGCAGGGTAGAAATAATAAAATTATTATGATTGTTATTATTATTAAACTGCTCCCTCCAATGTCATCATTGCTCTGCCCATCAGCCTGGCAGATCCCATCTGAATTATTATTATTATTCTGAAGGTAAATGGCATTTCCATGCGCCCTGGCACTTGTCACGGTGTCCCGTTGTGCCGGAAGCGGTTTAATCCTACTTGCCACATGACCTGGAAAAGCTGTCTGTGGTCAGACACCGCTTCCCTCGGCCTGAAAGCGAAGATAAGCATCAAACCCCATAGTCGAATTTGAATGGACTTAACCCCCCAGGGGTCCTTCAACTTTAGCTATTGCTATTAGTATTATTATAGCGCTCTCTTCCACAGGCCACAACCATGTAAACTCAACATTAAAAAAAACGGAATCAAAACCGCAACTGGGGTGTCAGGATAATGCAGCACATTTTCCGCATGTGACAAAAGCTGCGCAAGGAAGGTGCCTTGTAGATCTCTGTGGGGAGGGAGATACGCAGTGCAGGGGCTGCCACAGAGAAGGCAATCTTTCTCCCCAAACTGCCACCCTGCCAAAAAAAAGACTTCTGCAGGCAAGAGGGCCACCTGTGCTGTGTTTTCCACTATCAGCAATGGCTATGCACTGTCTAGACTCTAGACAGTAATGCTAGTTGCTAGAAACCCAAGGGAAGGGCGAGTTGGTTCTGTGTTCGAGTCCTGGTTGAGAGCCTCCCATAATGGGCATCTGGCTGGTCTCTTCTTATGTTCTTAACACATGAGAGTCCTCAGCGTCTCAGATATTTGGGACCTGAGTCATTTAAGGGCTGTAAACAGTGGCGTGAGCATCTTCAAGTAACTCAGGGAATGTGAGATGATTCTCTCTCCCGCCCCACCCTTGCTTTCCCAATTTCCTGATAAGCCAGGCTGGGAAAGGTCCATTGAATCCATCCTTCGGACTGCCACAGGAGTGTGCCGATCAGTGATCACACAGTTCAAAGGTGGAGTGAACTCTTTATTAGCAAAAACACCATCTCCACAGACATGGCTGAGTTCCAGGCCTGATGAGGAGAGCATCTCATTTCCGGTGGTCTTCCTCCATAAAATTCAGTTGCTGAAACTGAAAGTCCCCACCCCCTCCTCTCCAGGGCTTTCCCTCCAAGCAATCAGAGACTGCTCCTGTCATCAGCCAACTCTTCACCCTTTTCATGCCTCTACTGGTTCTGGGAGACAAGCGGGGAGGAGATCTGGTTACCACACCTTCCCTGCCCTGATGCCTTCCAGATGCTTTAGAAGAGACATCCATCCAGTTTGCATTTTCATGCAAATATGACCTGATCCATGCCCCAAAACCAATATGCGAGCCAAGAAGACAGCTCTCAGGGTGAATCAGACAAATATTTAAAAGCAGCACCAAATCCCTAAAAGTGGTAAGGGGCCTCAAAATTTTCTAGTGGGGTGAAAACCCAACAGGGTTTCTCAAAAGCTGAGTTGCTGACCTCCGAGGCTCAGCTGAGACAGGAAGGTCTTCTCCAGTCCCCCCAAAACCTAGAGGTGGAGGGTCACTCCATGCTGAGAGAGGGTCTTCTCTAAGCTGTCTCCACCCAAGCCAATGGCCTCGTGTCATTGGCTCCCTGCATGCCTGGGTGTGCGTGTGTTTGGATCCAGCAAGGCGGGATCTGGAATTGTGTGCATGTCTGTCTACGGTGATGGTGGGATCTCTTTCTCTCATCTCCTGTCTGTTCCACCTGCAGACCGCTGCTTCGTGCAACCCCAATCTCCTGCCCGCCTCCCCACATCTTTAATTCCCGCTATCGTTTTTGCTTTCCAGGTTGAGGAGCGTGAAAATGGAACAGAGGAAGCTCAATGACCAGGCAAACACCCTCGTGGATTTGTCAAAGGTGAGCCACGCCTGGGTGACGGAAACATCAAGCAATGTTTGGGTCTCTGCTTGAAGTAATCACCTTGGGTTGGGGTAGAGGCTCAATGCCAGCGGTTGGCAAGGTTTACTCCGTGATTTCCAGCATCTGCCTCTGCGCAGACACGATTTTTGGCATCTGCACATGCACAGACGCGATTTCCAGCTCTGCAGAAGCGAGTCCCTGTGTCACGCTGCACCAGTTTAGTGCAGTGCGCAGGGACTCGCCAAGCGGGCGGCTAGATTCGGGGGTGACTCGGGGGCCAGTTAAATGACCCCCGTGGGCTGCTTGTGGCCCATGGGCCTTAGATTGCTGACCCCTGCTCAATGCAATTCTTATCAAAGGTAAAAAGGTAAAGGGACCCCTGACCATTAGGTCCAGTCGTGACCGACTCTGGGGTTCTGTCGCTCATCTCGCTTTACTGGCCGAGGGAGCTTCCGGGTCATGTGGCCAGCAGGATTAAGCCGCTTCTGGCAAACCAGAGCAGCGCACGGAAACGCCATTTACCTTCCTGCTGGAGTGGTACCTATTTATCTACTTGCACTTCGTGCTTTCGAACTGCTAGGCTGGCAGGAGCAGGGACTGAGCAACGGGAGCTCAGCCCATCGTGGGGATTTGAACCGCCAACCTTCTGATTGGCAAGTCCTAGGCTCTGTGGTTTAACCCACAGCGCCACCCATGTCCCTATCTTATCAAAGGGAGCCAGCCCTTTATTCAGAACCATGAAGACTAGGCTCTTGCTTTATTTATAAGGGGAAGTTGCAGCATCTGTTCTACAGGGAAAAGGTCCCAGGTTTAATCCCTGATATTGGAAGGGTCTGGGAATGTCCCCCTGCTTGAAACCCTGGAGAGCTGTTACCTGTCAGTGGAAATATTGAGCTGGATCAGTGGTTCCCAAAGTGGACAGAGGAAGGACAGAGGAAGGAAGGAAGGAAGGAAGGAAGGAAGGAAGGGAGGGAGGGAGGGAGGGAGGGAGGGAGGGAGGGAGGGGACGGGGACGGGCTGGATGAGAGGCGCCAGCTTTGGAACACCCTAGGAAACCCTCAGGATAAGAAGGCTCATAGCCAGGGGGCAGAAGAGGTAACAGGGCTTAGTGAGCGGGGAGAGTGTGGCAGAGAGAGGGCCAGAATCAGAAGAAGAAGCGGAGGCTGGAGAGGCCAAGAGGCAGAGATGATTCAGGTGGATGAAGAGTCCTGGCGGTCTCCCCCTCCTGCTGAGACCAGCTCCCCTCCCCACTGGTCTCCCAGGATGTCAGAGAAATAAGTGGCTAGAGCAACCCAGTCAGATGGGTAGGGTATAAATAATAATAAATTATTACTATAAACAAGCAGGACCGGGGTGCTGGTAAGGAGGAGGTTTTGGAGCCATCCTGCTCTCTTCCGGTGCAGCGACCACCAACCCTTTCCCCCTTTCCTCTCCCTTCTCGCCAGACGCAGAACGTCATGTACGACATGGTGTCAGAGCTGCAGGAGCGCAACGAGGACCTCGAGAAGCGCATCAGTGCCCTGGAGGGGAAGATTGACATGCTGGGCCTGACTCTGCATGCGCTCCCCAGCCTCGTCAGCCAAGCCATACGCCAGCAGCAGCGGGCCCTGCCCCGCGCCTGTGGCACCTCCAACAGCTCCGAACGCTCCTGCTGGACTCCCACCCGCCGGCGGAAGTCTCCTTCCACTGCCCCTCACACATCCTCGGACAGCGGGTGATTCAGGGGGGTGGGGCTCGCGCACCGGGGGCACCCATGGACTCATATATGGCCATTGTGTGGCCGATTCCCCTCTGAGCTTTTTTTCTGGAAAGCCCTGTACACAGACCTCCCCAAGTCCGCTGAGATGGGCCCGTGCCGCGGAAGACTTGTCGGGCACAGAAAACGGATTCCGAACCCGGTTCCAATGTAACATTATGCAAAGCTGGGGATGTTTCTTTTGTTTGTTTGTATGTATGAGGAGAGGGTGGGAGCAGGGCTTTTTCTTCCTCAGCCGGAATTCGCTGGAACTCAGTTCCGGCACCTCTCAGGCGGACGCCATTGCCATTCTAAGAGAACAAGGGAGGCGTTCCTGGTGAGTGCTGGCTCCTCTTTTTCTTGAAAAATAGCACTGGGTGGGAGGGGAATCCCATGTAGAAATTGCTCAAATTCACAACAATCCCTTTTTGGAAAAAAAGAATCACTTCTCTCCCTTCCAACGTCAGCCGTTTAGTCCTTAGCCATGCCCTCCACGGGAGCCATCTTGTTCCACGGTCTCAACATTCAGCCTGGCAAGGGGTGAGACTAAATGGGCCTTTGATTCCCTTCCAACAGT
Organism: Podarcis bocagei; assembly: GCF_964188305.1. Taxonomy (NCBI): domain Eukaryota; kingdom Metazoa; phylum Chordata; class Lepidosauria; order Squamata; family Lacertidae; genus Podarcis; species Podarcis bocagei. Next base: position 9,335,703 of record NC_138144.1, read on the forward strand.
ACGGTTCTATCGTCCTGTGATTCCAAATGGGGACCTCTTAGGCGACAGTCTCCCACTCCACTCGCTCGTTTGCCTTTTCTCTTCCCAAACTGGAGAGAAATGCAGGCAAACGCCCATTTCTCATAAAACTATATATGGATTTAACATGTTTTGGAGCCATACATAAGTGCAAGGGGGTCTGAGGCAGCTGGGGCCAGTGGCACATGTGTGTGGGTTTTTTTGCTCTCCTTCCAAATCCCGTTCTGTTTCCTGGAAGAAAGAATAAGACCTGTTTTAAAGCAGGAGCAGAGACCTCATCCCGAGGGCCCCATTTGCTGCTGATAGGGCTTCCGGGGGCCACATGCCACTGTTGGGTGAGGCCGGGGGAGGGGTGAGTGGATAGAGCAATTGATGCAAAGTTTACTTTTATGCAATTTGCTGGTTTCTACGCACACTACACCTGTCATCCAGACATGGAAGGGGCATCATCAAAATTAAAGGATGCATCCTGGGCAGACAAAAACACTCAAGCAAGGTGCAGAACGAGGGTCAATGAGGGGAGAGTTCCAGGGGCCAAATGGAGAGGCTTGGAGGGCCACATCCATCCCCTGGAACAGAGGTTCTCCACCCCCTGTTATAAAGAAATAAATATTGTGGGCTGTATCTAATGTTAATCCAGCTCAGAGTAAACTCACTGAAATTAATGAGCAAGCCCATTCGCTTCAAGAGGTCTAGATAGTTGGAGCCAACCCAGGGGTGCAGCATGGGGGTGCCAGGGGTGCATTTGCCCCAGGCGCACAATTTTTGAGGGGGCACAAACGAGGCACCCCCATGCAGGCAGTGTGGCCTGGCCCAGCACTCCTCTGTGCCTGCCATGGGCTGTGTCAGCTGGCTGGGCTCCCCACTGCGTGGGCAGGCAGGCGGCTCAGTGTGACCCGGGCACTGGCAACTGCCACTACGCCACTGAGATGTCCCACCAGGCACCTATTGGCTAGTGCCTGTAACATCAATGGTGGCACACAATTCCTAATCTGATCCCCACATCCGCACAATAGCAGGTTTGTTAACAGCTTTTAAAGGGTTCTTTTATTATTACTTTTTTTATAAAAAAAAGTAAGGTGATAGACACTGAAAAGGGGGGGGAAATCTAATGTCGGAAAGAGACAGAACATTCCACTTTCCCCCAACAATAGAGTGAATGGCTTCTGGGTTTGGAAAACCTGTAAAATCAAATAATAAGGCTACAGGCCTCTCCTTACTCACCACAAGCAAGCTCACTGTCTCCTGTAAGATCCTATAAAATCCGTGGCACCAAACACAGCAAAGGGAGCTTTTGCTGATGCAATTCCAAATGTAATCTAAAGGGGGGTGACAGCAGCGCTTTGCACATGGGCAGTTGAAGCGATGTCACATTGGAAATCAGCCCATCTGAACTGGGGGAAGTCATGTCTCCTGTCTCCAATACAAGGTCATTGGGCAGAAAGCGGTGGGTGTGGGGCTCTGGTGTCCTTCTGCCTTTGTGACTCAGTGGACGCACAAAACGTTTCTGGGGTCTTCCAAACATGGGTTCTCCTCCTCTTTTATAATCTTAACCGCCCTGTTTCCTCTCATACGCACACAAACACATTCCTCCTGCTTTCGTTTCGAAGACTTCCAGTTTGATCTCTTAAAACACTGTGCTTCTTTCTAGCTCTTGAATCGATCGATCGATCGTAAGTGTGTGTGTGTGTATTGCGCGGAGGGTGGGGAGAGGCTGAAATTTGGTGGTGGGGGGAGGATTGCAACCCAACCTATTTTGTAAGAATTAGGAAACACGGAGGATGATCGAAGTTTTGTTTTGTTTTGTTTTTCTATTAAAGGTTCTCTTGATTTCAAATTGGGTTTGGTTTTTAAGGATAGCTTTAAGAACATAGAATCACAGGGGAAATGTAGAGTTGGAAGGGACCACGAGGGTCATCTATTCCAACCCCCTGCAACGCAGGAAACCGGCCCAACATGGTCTCAAACCCACAACCCTGAGATTAAGAGTCTGCTGCTGAGCTACCTGGAGAACATACGACAAGACTTTCTGGTGTGGGGCAAGGCACACCCATATCAGTCTTTTCACGTCCCACCAGTGGGATCTGGGGAGGTTCACAAAAGTGATAAACCTTTTATCTCAAGGTAGACCCTCTCTGGATGAAGAGGCTCCACTCAGCTGTCACAGCTGGCAACCACTGCAAGACTTTTCCTGCTCTGTGATATTGCGCACTCCCCTTTTTGGAAAGTCGAGTCCTGCAGAATCAGACCAAAGGACCATTTGCTCTGGAATCACAGAATCACAGAATGGTGGAGTTGGAAGGGACCCCGCAGGGTCATCTAGCCCAACCCCCTGCAGTGCAGGGATCTCAGCCAAAGCATCCATGACAGATGGCCATTCAACATCTGATTAAAAACCTTCAAATAAGGAGAGTCCACAAGGGAGTCCAGTCCACTGTCAAACAGCTCTTACTGTCACAAAGTTCTTCCAGATGTTTAGTCAGAATCTCTTTTCTTTGTTTCTTGAAGCCATGGGTTCGAGTCCTACCCTCTAGAGCAGGAGAATCAAGCTTGTTCCCTCTTCCATGTGACAGCCTTTAAGATATGGCTCTCATGTCTTCTCTCAGTCTTCTCTTTTCCAGGGTAAACAAACCCAGCTCCTTCAACCATTCCTCATCAGGCTTGGCTTCTAGAATCCTGTCTTCCAAAGTGGCCTCAGGGCAAATGCAGATAGCAGCCCTCCCTTCCTGTTGTCCTCAACTCATTCCAGCATCAGTGGTAGACTACTTACAAACAGGGAGTAGTGGCAGACTTGGGGTCTCAAATTTCAGTTGTGCCCCTTGTGACACCAAGGTTCAGGGCTCCCATACGCACACCCTCTCGCCTTTTATTCTAGACATCATAGTTGCAGCAGCCCCTGTTATTCTTTGTCATGGGCTGACACAGTGACCCACTTGGAAAGGAAGACTGGAGATTTCCATGTTTTTAAGTATCCTTGGAAAGAGCTTTTGCCAACCTAAACCACATGGACCATTTTCTGCCCCAGTGCGAGTGCTGGAGAAGAACGATTCAGCCTTATAGGCTTCTCCCATCAGGGAAAGGTTCGTAGCTCAGTGGCAAATCACCCACTTGGCATGGCAGAAAGTCTCAGGCTCAATACCCAGTGGTAGGGGTGGGAGAGACAATATTGAGCTACTTGGACCTGTGCTCTAACGGCTTCCTGTGTTCATTTGAAGAGCGGGCAGAGCTCAGCACATCATGGCTAGTACCTGTAACATCACCAACCCACCTTCTCTCACCCACCATTGCTCTCCAGAGCAATTTTGCCACTGGTGGAAAAGGGGGCAAAGGTGTGCAATGAACAACCATTAATATAACCTGTGATGGTTGTTGTTGTTGTTGTTGTTGTTGTTGTTGTTGTTGTTGTTATTATACCCCACCCATCTGGCTGGGTTTCTCCAGCCACTCTGGCCGGCTTGCAGCACAATCTAAAAACATTAAGCATTAGAAACCTCCCGATACAGAGATGCCTTCAGACGTCTTCTCAAAGTTGTGTAGCTCTTTTATCTCCTTGGCATCTGAAGGGAGGGCGTTCCACAGGGAGGGCGCCACTACCAAGAAGGCCCTGCGCCAGGCTAATAATGAAACGAGAGGGAGAACGCGGCAATAGGCAGGTGACGTCCATTAGGAGCAACTGCCGCAGAGGCACAGCAAAGCCCACCTGCTGCCCTCGGTGCAAGGAGCTTGAACGCCACTAGGGCTGAGAGACACTCTTGTCTGAAACCGTAGCCACTCAGACAGTGCAGACCATGCTTGAGCCAGTTTCCGAGATGCCTATTGCACAAGAACACCTTTGAGAACAGAAGCCCTGAATGAACCACAGCTTTTCGTCAAGGCTGAAGGTGCACAACTTTTGTCCAGAGTAGTGCAGTCCGTAAGAACATGAGAAGAGCCTTTTGGATCAGGGCCCATCTATTTAAAAAAACCACATTTTTTAAATTAACTTTTCAAACTTTACAAATTCTTTTACACAACCGTCAGAATACATATCTCATCTCCGTCGACTTCCCACCCAACCATCAAGCATACGCTTTAACACAACCATGATGTTTTTTTCAAATATTCCACAAAACATTGCCGTTCTTCAATAAATGTTTCCTTTGTTCTGTTCTTTAATTCTCACAGTTCGTCTAACCATCTCAGCATATCCCGTCTTCATAAGCCATTCTTCTTCCGTTGGGTCTCCTGTTCTTTCCAAATTTGTGCATGGACTATTCTTGCCGCTGCGGTGGCATACATAAACAAATTAAACAATTCTTTCGGAAGCTGTGGTCCAATGGTACCTAACAGAAAAGCCTCAGGTTTCTAGGAAACCACCACTTTAAACTAGTTGGGCATCCTCTTCTCAGAGTGCCCAGTCAGAGGCCTGTAGGAAACCCTCAAGCACAATCCAGGCACAGGAGCAACTATCTTCTCGTGAGGTGCAGAGGGACTGGTCTTCAGAAGCATTGCAGAGCACAGCTGTCATGGCCAGGAGCCTTCTTTGGGCCTCTCCTCCCCCTCTTCTGTCTGTTGTTGTTTAGCCATTTAGTCGTGTCCAACTCTTTGTGACCCCCTGGACCAGAGCACGCCAGGCCCTCCTGTCTTCCACTGCCTCCCCCAGTTTGGTCAAACTCATGTTAGTAGCTTCGAGAACACTGTCCATCCATCTCGTCCTCTGCCGTCCCCTTCTCCTTGTGCCCTCCATCTTTCCCAACATCAGGGTCTTTTCCAGGGAGTCTTCTCTTCTCATGAGGTGGCCAAAGTCTTGGAGCCTCAGCTTCAGGATCTGTCCTTCCAGTGAGCACTCAGGGCTGATTTCCTTCAGAATGGAGAGGTTTGATCTTCTTGCAGTCCACGGGACTCTCAAGAGTCTCCTCCAGCACCAGAATTCAAAAGCATCCATTCTCCGGCGATCAGCCTTCTTGATGGTCCAGCTCTCACTTCCATACATCACTACTGGGAAAACCATGGCTTTAACTATACGGACCTTGGTTGGCAGGGTGATGTTGCTGCCTCCTCTGTCTAATCCTCTTTTAAAGCCATTTGATGGGAGCTGTAGCCGAACCATTTTGGGAAGATGCCATATTGGCGATCCCTGCACTCGTCTGGCATCTCGGAGTTCGCCAGCTCTGCGGATAAACTGATGTTCCCCCCAAAAATAGTCATAATTGGCCAGGGTCCTCTAAAAAGAACTAGGAATAATTTGGATATGACCCTGAGAAAAAGAGCTCTGTTTTGACCTGTATGCCTGCCTGCCTGCCTGCCTGCCTGCCTGCTTGCTTGCTTGCGTGTAAGAGAGCATAGCTGTCAACGTTTCCCTTTGTTAAAGGGAAATTCCCTTATTCTGAATAGGATTCCTCGCAAGAAAAGGGAAAGGTTGACAGCTATGGAGAGAGAGAGAAAGAGAGACCGTGGAAAGCTGTTTTGGTATTAAGGGCTACCAACTTCTTCTTCTTCTTCTTCTTCTTCTTCTTCTTCTTCTTCTTCTTCTTCTTCTTCTTCTTCTTCTTCTTCTTTTTCTTCTTCTTCTTCTTTCCTCCTCCTCCTCCTCCTCCTCCTCCTCCTCCTCCTCCTTCTCAGTGCTTTTTTTTCTGGGGGGGGTACATATGGGTAGGCATACCCCTAAACATTTTGTGAGTCTGCATTTGGCCTCATTGAGGGGCAGTATTTCAATATGAGTAGGAAAATGAGAGTACCCCTAAACATTTTTTAAGAAAAAAGCACTGATTATTATTGTTATTGTTATTATTATTATTAAATTTGTATACTGCCCTATACCTACAGGTCTCAGTCCAGTTACAACATAAAACCACAACATAAAACCACAAAATAATAAACCATATGAAATGACACCCCATCCAGACTTTTGCAGAGTTTAGCATTTAACACTGTGGTTTAGTTCATAGGGCTATTCTTAGATACGTCAAGGAGATTTTCCTTCACGTTTTTATTCTTTCCTTCAAACGGTGTTGCAAAAGAGTTATTTTGAAAGCTGGGTGTAGCATGGTGGCAAAAAAAAGGAATCAGTTGCCTGAATGGCCCCTGTTTTGTCCCTTTGCTGTTCTTGAGAGTTTGCTCTGTTATGCATTCAGCTCCTCCGCAATTTGGAAATGCAGCAAATCAGAACTGGGACCAGTGCGTCTTTAAGCTCACCCCCAGTTTATTTCCACCCCTTCCACTGAGACATTGCAGAGGAGTCGCGAGTGCCGTTGCACTGAGATGGTTTTTGGTGCGGCGGTTTTCTAGTGTGCTCAGACTGCACCTGCGTGTCAGTAAGAGGACAATCACCCCCCCCCCCAAAAAAAGGAGCAGCACACAATTGCATCAGGATTGCTTTATTGTAGTGTTTCACGGTCAGTGTGCATGGAGAAGGGAGGGATGAACCGGGCAGGAAAGAACCAGACGTGGTTGCAAGCAAAGCACATGCAGAAACTCTGGAAATAGCAAAGGAGGGACGTTCCAGGCCTGTTCCACTTTGGAAACGAGGCCAGATCATCTGGGACTCCAAAATCTGAGGCAAATGTCAAGGGAGCATCCGTAGATGAGGCAGAGATCAGAAAAGCCTCACAATTGAATCTTAGCCATGCCGACTCAAGAAGCGTGTCCTACTGAATTTGGTGGGGTGAACATTCAGGTCAATGGGGCTTGGGGTGGCTGTCTGATCTGCTCCCCCTTCCAGAGGTGTGGAACTACAATTCCCATCATCCCTGGCGCCTGACGCGAGCCATGATCTACAACACCTGGAAAGGAGCCACATTGGCAAGCCGCGCTCTCTCAGCCTCTGTTTCTCCTGAGCATAATATGAGAGTCATAGCACCATCCAGGACCATTGTAATGATTAGAACAAGAGAATATGTGTGATGAAGCACTTTCATCGTCATTGTCATTGTGTGTGTGTTGGGGGTGGGGTTGTTTCTGTCTTTTATATTTCATGTATGCAATTTTGGGGGACGCCTTTTTAAGGGCTCAGCTGTGGGGGTATGGAGACTTTTGTATTAGGCAGACAATTAAATAAAACGTTTGAAAGATAAATGGATAAAAGGGTTGGTCATTTATTTAGGCTGCAAACTTTCCGTTCATTTCTCTTGTTTGCTCGTAGAGAGTTCCCCGGTCTCGCTTTTAGTTAAGGAGAGTTTCAGCAAAACTCAGAGCAAGGGTAGACTTCGCCAATTTTTCAAAATATAGCACTCTAGTAAAGGTAAAGGGACCCCTGACCATTACGTCCAGTCATGGCCGACTCTGGGGTTGCGGCACTCATCTCGCTTTATTGGCCGAGGGAGCCGGCGTACAGCTTCCGGGTCATGTGGCCAGCATGACTAAGCCGCTTCTGGCGGACCAGAGCAGCGCATGGAAACGCCGTTTACCTTCCCGCCGGAGCGGTACCTATTTATCTACTTGCACTTTGACGTGCTTTCAAACTGCTAGGTTGGCAGGAGCAGGGACCGAGCAAGGGGAGCTCACCCCATTGCGGGGATTTGAACCACCAATTTTTCAAAATATAGCACCCTAGGTAAAGGTAAAGGGACCCCTGACCATTAGGTCCAGTCGTGGCCGACTCTGGAGTTGCAGCGCTCATCTCACTTTACTGGCCGAGGGAGCCGGCGTACAGCTTCCGGGTCACGTGGCCAGCATGACGAAGCCGCTTCTGGCGAACCAGAGCAGCGCATGGAAACGCCGTTTACCTTCCCGCCGGAGCAGTACCTATTTATCTACTTGCACTTTGACGTGCTTTCGAACTGCTAGGTTGGCAGGAGCAGGGACCAAGCAACGGGAACTCACCCCGTCACGGGGATTTGAACCGCCGACCTTCTGATCAGCAAGTCCTAGGCTCTGTGGTTTAACCCACAGTGCCATCCATGTCCCTATAGCACCCTATGCTAGCCCAAAATTTGGTGAGCCCCAATGGATCTTCTCAATTATAGATCTTCTCAGTTTTGTGACCCTCCTGGTCCCTTCCGACTCTATAAAATTCTATAATACTATGATTAGATGATCCTTGGGGTCCTTCCAACTTCTATGAATCTATTATTCCAGACTCTGCCATTCCTAAACCCAACCACACCTAGAGGGCGCCAGCCTGATACAGGCTGCTACACAGATGGTAATGTGTATGACTTTGCTCTACTCGGGTTAAGTACTTAATTCATTCCAGAGGTCCGTTCTTAACCTGAAACTGTTCTTAACCTGAAGCATCACTTTAGCTAATGGGGCCTCCTGCTGCCGCCGCGCCGCCAGAGCACGATTTCTGTTCTCATCCTGAAGCAAAGTTCTTAACCTGAAGCACTATTTCTGGGTTAGCGGAGTCTGTAAGCTGAAGCGTATGTAACCTGAGGTACCGCTGTAGTGGCCGTTTTGATGAATGGGACCTTAGAGGTCTCCCCAGACATTCTCCCCACCCTTGTGGCCTATTGTGGTAATAGTGGGAATTCCTCCAAACTCACAGAGAGGGGAGACCAGGGAAAGATGCTGTAGAATTTAATCCTCCAGGTCTGCAGGTCTTCACTGAGGCTGGTATGTTGGAAAGGCTTGAGAAGTCACCAACCTTTCTCTTTTCCGCCATCTTGTGGTCTAACCATATCAGAACAGCCTTTTCCTCTAGACGAGAGATTCCCAAAGTTATTTGGCCAACTGCCCCTTTTTCAGAAAAAAAATTATTACTCAGCGCCCCCCCCCCAGCCAAAATCTACCTTCTTTACGAGATAAAGCAGAAAGATGGGGCAACAAATTTGCATTCTTTTACGCATCTATATTTCTACCTACGTCCTGAAACATAGTAAAGGAAGACCTTGAAGCTTGAAATTATGAGGAGAGGCAGGACTGAAATGTGGAGATATGCTTTTCGCGGGGAGCCCTGAAAAATTAATAATTATAATTTGGACTATAATTTGGTCTTTTTTATTTTAGTTTTTTATTTTAATTGGAGTACAGTGGTACCTCGGGATGCAAACGGGATCCGTTCCGGAGCCCTGTTCACATCCTGAATGGAACGTAAGACGCAACAGCGCACCTGCGCATGCGCGGGTCACGTTTTGGCGCTTCTGCGCATGCGTCTTTTGCCATTTTTAGCGTCTGCGCGTGCGCGAGCGGTGCAACCCAGAAGTAACATGTTCCGTTGCTTCTGGGTCTCTGCAGAGAGCAACCCGAAAGCGCTCAACCTGAAGCACATTCAACCTGAGGTATGACTGTATTATGATTGGATATATTAATTGGATGTTTTTATTGGAAAATCAATAAAAATTATTTTTAAAAAAAGAAGCTTGAAATTAAAAATCAACCCCGATAACATTCACATTACACGCAAAAATTAGGGTAGCAAAGGATCATTTTAAAATGAACGTTATGAATAACCTTAAAAATAATCCTAAAGAGAAGGATTATGAACCTGCTGTGCAGCTATCAGCTTATTTTGGAAAATAATTACTGCAACTTCAACTCTTCGCTGCACCAACAGATGCAAAATGTACAAATGGTTTTTCAAAATTCTCTTCTCTTCTTTATGCTTCCACCGCCCCATTATTCCTATTCAACACCCACGAATTGCACCCGAGGAGACCACTGGCCCTCTGGATCGTTCCAGCACACACACACAACCACAGGGTGGTATCGCCCAATTTGGGAAACACTGTTCTAGACCTCAGGCAAGGGTTGGGGGTCAGAATGTGGCCCTTAGAGCCTTTTCGCCTGGCCTCTTGCACCCGCCTTGCCGGGATGTGTCCTTTAACTCTGACCAGTGGGGGAAGCGTGAGAGGGGAGTCACATGGGAAGCTTGGGGGCGGGGCACATTCCAGAGGTGGGTGGGGCCTGAGGAAAAGTGGGTGGGGCATCACAGGTGAATGTCACTTTTGTACAGTGAACTGGGTTCTACTCTCAACACACCTGTATCCTGCATCTTCACAAGCAAGAAGCATCATCAGAATTCATTTCGTTATTTATATTTTATGAAATTTCACACACAAAAATCGCACATACACTCCAAAACATAATAAAGGACAGAACTTTTTTTATGTATGCTACAACAGCAGCAAGAATACTCATCGCTAAGTATTGGAAGACACAAGATCTACCCACTCTGGAAGAATGGCAGATGAAGGTGATCGACTACATGGAATTGGCTGAAATGACCGGCAGAATCCGAGACCAGGGAGAAGAGGCGGTGGAAGAAGAATGGAAAAAATTTAAAGACTATTTAAAGAAATATTGTAAAATTAATGAATGTTAGAAAGATGTTGGATAGAAACTAAGTGGTTTCCAGCTGTAATGCTTTAGGAGACATGAAAAAAGGATCATAAATAGGTAAAAGCTTAATGGTAAGGGTTTGCTGAACTAACAAATTGAACTGGAATACAAAGAAGGGAAGTATGAGGAGGTCGGAGGAAATAAGTGTATGGAAGTTATGTTATTGAAAATTAATGTGTGTTTTTAATTGTCTATTATTTTGTATGTTTATTTTTTATTATATCCTAAAAATTTTCAATAAACATCTTTAAAAAAAACAAAACAAAACATAATAAATTTTCCTTTTGTTTTTTCGACTTCCCCTCCTGTTCTCCCTTGCTGCACCCAGTTTTCTGTCTCTTATATCATAACCACCACACAATAATCTCTAATTCCTTCTGTTGCTGATAGTTCAGGACTTGCTCGTGAATTCACCAGACTATATTTCTTTAAATACCGTCATACCTCGAGTTACAGCTGCTTCAGGTTGCGTTTTTTCAGGATACGCACCTGCCGAAACCCAGAAGTACCGGGAAGGGTTACTTCCGGGTTTCAGCGGTCACACATGTGCAGAAGCGCTAAATCGCACTTTGCCCATGCGCAGAAGCGCCGAATCGCAACCCATGCGTGCGCAGACGTGCCGCTGTGGGTTGAGAATGTGCATCCCGCACGGATCACGTTCACAACCCGAGCGTCCACTGTATTCTGAAAAAAGCCTTCCCATCGTCAGAATTCAAGGGAACTTCCCAGCCAACGGAATGCACACGGCAGATAGTTAAGAATTTATTACCAAAAACAACATATACAGTGGTACCTCTAGATACAAACGGGATCCTTTCCAGAGCCCGTCCACATCTAGAGGTAAACGTAACTAGCGATGGCACGTCTGCGCACGCACACGTCGCTTTTCGACACTTCTGCGCATGTGTGTGACGTCATTTTGAGCGTCTGCGCATGTGCAAGTGGCGAAACCTGGAAGTAACGTGCTCCATTACTTCCAGGTTGCTGCAGAGCGCAACTTGAACGTGCTCAACTTGAACCGTATTCAACCCGAGGTATGACTGTACAGTCGCTTCTACAGCACACCAATCTAGTGTTTAGGCAGCTGTTCCCAGGTTCATATTCTGGGGAGCAGTTGCAGCAACCAGGGACCACTCTCCCACCACCAATTTACGTACCTCCACCCCCCGCCCCCACGGGCTGCACACTGGGAACTGTGCCTGCATGGCAACTCCCTCTGCTCTGCCCTTTTCAGTCCCCTTCTGGTTCTGGGAGACAAGTGGTGCAGGAGAGGGAGGCCCTTCACTTGCCTGGCCTGCCTCTTCCTACCTTGTAGCTGGGACAGCTCAGTCTGTACAGCATGAGACTCTTAATCTCAGGGTCATGGGTTCCAGCCCCACGTTGGGCAAAAGATTCCTGCATTTTCCATGTGAAAATCTAGGAGAGTCCCTTATTTATTCTTTGTACCGTATTTTTCCATCTGTAAGACGCCCCCATGTATAAGACGCCCCCTATTTTTTGGGATTCATATTTAAGAAAATGGGGAAAGAAGGCCCTGTGTGTGAGGAGAGCGCAAAATATGGTCTGAAGCTCAACATCAAAAAAACGAAGATCATGGCCACTGGTCCCATCACCTCCTAGCAAATAGAAGGGGAAGAAATGGAGGCAGGGAGAGATTTTACTTTCTTGGGCTCCATGATCACTGCAGATGGTGACAGCAGTCACGAAATTAAAAGACGCCTGCTTCTTGGGAGAAAAGCAATGACAAACCTGGACAGCATCTTAAAAAGCAGAGACATCACCTTGCCAACAAAGGTCTGTATAGTTAAAGCTCTGGTTTTCCCAGTCGTGATGTATGGAAGTGAGAGCTGGACCATCAAGAAGGCTGATCGCCAAAGAATTGATGCTTTTGAATTCTGGTGCTGGAGGAGACTCTTGAGAGTCCCATGGACTGCAAGAAGATCAAACCTCTCCATTCTGAAGGAAATCAGCCCTGAGTGCTCACTGGAAGGACAGATCGTGAAGCTGAGGCTCCAATACTTTGGCCACCTCATGAGAAGAGAAGACTCCCTGGAAAAGACCCTGATGTTGGGAAAGATGGAGGGCACAAGGAGAAGGGGATGACGGAGGACGAGATGGTGGGACAGTCTTCTCGAAGCTACAAACATGAGTTTGACCCGACTGCGGGAGGCAGTGGAAGACAGGAGTGCCTGACATGCTCTGGTCCATGGCGTCACGAAGAATCAGACATGACTAAACAACAACAAAATTTTCGACATTATTCTTTAGGGAAAAAACCTAGTCTTATACACGGAAAAATACGGTATATCCCGCCTGATAGATATCAGCAGCCATTATTCCAGGCGGCCCTGTAGCTTGAGCTATTACACATCTGTCGCAAGACAGCCGGCTGACTGGGTATCTAGCCTTACTAATAATGCGATCTGTGTGTGACATTTCCCTCCTCCTGCCCGCTCCACAGTTAATATTTAACTGTGCCAGGGGCTGATAACGTGCTGGGTTCGGAGCCTAGAGCCTTCTGTACACCGCAGATCAATTCCCCCGCCTGCCCGTGGTCATTTGCAACCTCCCAGCAGAGGCCGACCAAGATCCCGACGTCTTTTGGAGACCACGCTGTGACCAGCAGGAGGAAATGACCTGCTTCCTCCGGTGGAGTCTTTGAACCCGGCCGAGCCAGATTCCCCTCTCTGGAAGGCAGCCTACGCTGCGGACTTCGTGGCCGTTGAAGGTACCGTGAAAAGCATTTCTGGGGAGGGTGAGAGATGTGTGACGATCGAGAACTTCCATCCAGATTGTGGGCAAGGGCCAACGCCTTGGGTGTGCGGGGTTCGTTGGGAAGCAAGCACAAGGGAGATGAAAAGATGGGGTTGTTGTTGTTGTTGTTTAGTCGTTTAGTCGTTTCCAACTCTTCGTGACCCCATGGACCAGAGCACGCCAGGCACTTCTGTCTTCACTTCTGGGGTGGCAGAAATTAATGCAAGGGTTTGGGGAATTCAGTAGGGGAACTTTCCAGGCATCAGATGACTGCTTGTGGAGGCAGGATTTGGGTGCCGAGAGTGGCTGACCTGGACAAGAAGGACCCTTGTTGGCTAACAGAGTCTCACCACTGGAGAGACTTCTTCTTCTGGCTTTTTTCCAACCAGAATTCACTGGAATTCTGTTCCAGCACCTTTCTGGTGGGCACCATTGCCATTATAAGGGTTCGTGGTGAGTTCCAGCTCCTCTTTTTCTAGAAAAATAACCATTATTATTATTATTATTTATTACAGTCATACCTCGGGTTGAAGTTGCTTCAGGTTGAGTGTTTTCGGGTTGCGCTCCGCAGCGACCCGGAAGTAACGGAACGTGTTACTTCCAGGTTTTGCCGCTCACGCATGCGCAGATGGTCAAAATGATGTCATGCGCAGAAGTGGTGAATCGCGACCCGTGCACGCGCAGACGTGTGTATCCAGAGGTATCACTGTATTATTATTTTATCCACCCTTCACCCCAAAGTCCCAGGGTGGGTTACAACAATCAAAACATAATGTTAAAAGACAGTTTAAAACAACGCAGAACTACAGGAATGATGTTCGTCCGAAAACTATGCATCAAAAGCCGGGGTCAAGGGAAGTTGAAAAAAAGGGTGTGTGGAACATTTCAAGGTGGGACTGTACTACCTCAAACCAATTTTGGTTGTTCCCACCATGTTAAGCTCTTAAGAAGAAGAAGAAGAAGAGTTTGGATTTGATATCCCGCCTTTCACTCCCCTTCAGGAATCTCAAAGCGGCTCACATTCTCCTTTCCCTTCCTCCCCCACAACAAACACTCTGTGAGGTGAGTGGGGCTGAGAGACTTCAGAGAAGTGTGACTGGCCCAAGGTCACCCAGCAGCTGCATGTGGAGGAGCGGAGACACGAACCCGGTTCCCCAGATTACGAGACTACTGCTCTTAACCACTACACTACACAGGAAAGAACCTGTTCAAAATGTTTCTTGAAGGTGACATCACTTCTTGTACAGATTAGTTTCTGCGCTGTTGGGTTAGAGTCTCAAGGTGGGAGGGGCATGAAAGGTCTCATTGACATGGTATAGTCCCTTCCTAAAGTGCTGTAGACCTCTCCTGTCACCACATTTCATTACTGTAAAAACTAAACTGCTGTCAATTTTCTCTATTTTTTAAAAAAGGACCCCGTTTTTTTAAAAAAGACACTTGATTCTCTTCCACCTTCAGTTTCAACCACCAGACTTGGCAAAACGGCACAGAGGAGAATGGGAGACGCCCCTCAATCACCCACTCAAGAGGTGCCCATAGGAGGCTGCAGATAAGAGTTTCTCTGCCAGCCATTTGTGGACATGAGCTCCGAGGAGACATCAGTCAGAGAGAAGAGGCCTCCTGAGATGGATGGAGGGGAGGAACTTCTAAAAACCTCCAGGCAGCTTCATCCAATGGGAACCTGGTCAGAGAATTCTGGGAAGTCATTGGGTTCTAGGTCTTCAGATGGCTTCTGCTCATCTCCATCAGCCAAACCAGCCTTCACTGGCACACCTCAGGACCAAGAGTCCTCTTCCATGAAGCCCATTAGACGCTTCATTCCTCCTTCTTGGAAGAACTTCTTCCACCGCTGGCAGAGACAGCCCTGGACTAAGACTTCTCTCTTGACCTATGCTCCAGAAGACTTCAAACACACCCAGTTTTCCGAGCACCCTCAAAGAACCACCTTCGATGGTGAGGGGAGCTCCACTGACAATGGGAACGATGGCGATTTTAAGGAACCCCTCTCAGCTCCCGCCACCCCTTTGGCGCCTGGGAAGACGCTAACTGCTGAGAGCCAGGGTGCCTTGTCGAGTGGTCCACCCAGCTACAAGGAGAAGTTGGAGACCTACGACCACAAATATTCCTACATGAAGTCGTGGCCTGGCCTCCTGAGGCTGATGGCAGGTCTGGAGCTAATCTTAGGAGGGATGGTCTTTGCCTGCACAGCCGCTTACATCCAGAAGGACTACCAGTGGTCGGCGCTTTATGGTGGCAACTCTCTGCCCTACAATGGTGTCTTGGGTGGAGGGTATGGATACAATTACTACGGCCCGATGACCCCATTCGTGTTGGTGGTGGTCAGCCTGGTGTGGCTGGTGACCGTGATCTTGCTAGGCCTTGGGGTCACCATGTACTACAGGACAATCCTTCTTGATTCCCACTGGTGGCCTTTGGCAGAGTTTGGCCTCAACCTGGTCATGTCCCTCCTATACATGGCTGCTGCAATCGCCTACCTCAACGACGTCAACCGTGGAGGACTCTGCTACTCCGTATTTGTCAACAATCCGCTCGTTGTCGCCTTGTGCCGAGTCGAAGGGGGGCAAGTGGCCGCCATCGCCTTCCTCTTCCTCACCATGCTGCTCTATCTGGTCAGCTCCCTCGTCTGTCTCAGGATGTGGAGACATCAGGCTGTCCAGAAGAACGCAAGAGCTCTGGTAAGACCCCACCATTGGGAGAAGGCAATGGTGCAATGTTCTGGGGAGTGGAGGCATGGACAGAGCAGCTCAGGCTTCCTTGGTCTGGCCAGCTGGGACCAGGCGGGAAGAGAGCTGTGTCAGTTTGATGGGGCAGAAGGGATGGACACTCACGGAACAGCATGGAGCATGGCATGGCTTTGAGTTCCTAACGAGAAGGGGTGGGGAGAAGGAAGATCGGGGTAGGATGGTGCAAGTTAAAAGGGATGTATAAGAAAAATATACATTTGGAATTTTACACTTCTTGTGCCTCTCTCTCGACACTGGTTACTAAATATAACTCTGCACTTTCACACCCCCTTGCCCAGGAACACGGCAGGCGGCCGGGAGACACAGCTTCCTCACTCACATACAACCCTCACTTCAGCATTGGTGCACTAAACTCTGTAAAAATTTCAGTCACACTTTTTTTAAAAAAAAAACTTGAGTCAATATAAACCTTGTTCAAAATGTTATGAAAAAATGTACATGTTTATACAAGGCAGGCTGCGGCAGGACGCTGGGGTTCCTCTCCAACATTCACCCAGGGAAATACGCTGGTCTCCCCCTTGCTCCACCCCCAAGGAAACGAGCCCCCTCTGCCCTGGTGAACTATTTTTTTTCCAACACCCCTTCCTCCAAGGTTAAGAGGTTGCTGCTCCAAGTTAGAGGAGCTGCTAGGGGAATATGTAGTAAACCTGATTTGTAGCTCTCCCCTGAACCCATCTTTTATCTCCGCAGCCAACCCTTCACATTGAGGGCTAGAGCAGATACACAATACAAAAGCTGCTCTTCAAGTTTATTAAATAAAAATAAAAATTGGGAGAAGGCAATGTTGGCACGCAGAGGCTCCTTATGACCTCCATGGCCTCCAGAACAGTCAAGAGCAAGGGTCAGCAAACTTTTTCAGCAGGGGGCCGGTCCACTGTCCCTCAGACCTTGTGGGGGGCTGAAGAAGGGAAAAAAAGAACAAATTCCTGTGCCCCACAAATAACCCAGAGATGCATTTTAAATAAAAGCACGCATTCTACTCATGTAAAAACACCAGGCAGGCCCCACAAATAACCCAGAGGTGCATTTTGAATAAAAAGACACTTTCTACTCATGTAAAAACACGCTGATTCCTGGACCGTCTGCGGGCTGGATTGAGAAGGCGATTGGGCCGGATCCGCCCCCCGGGCCTTAGGTTGCCTACCTGTGTTCAAGAGTTATGACCCACGAGAGAGTCAAAAAAAGGCAGCTGTGTTGAATAAAATATTAGGGGGCAGGTAAGTCCCACCCCACATAATGCGTTGCATGACACGGCACACCCACATCATTTGAATGGCAATGCCCATCAAATTTGGGGGGACCTGCCCCTCAGATATTTTATGGGGGGCAAAGGGACCTCAGCTCCTAGGAGTTAGCTCCTCTGTTTGTGTTGATCCTGAATTGCAAGGGGTTGGACTAGATGCCCTTTGGGTTGCCTTCCAACTCTACATTTCTATGGTTCTATGCTCCAGCTATGTGTGTGTGTGTATTGCAAAACACAATGGGCAGGATTCACTGCACAAGCCCCATCAGCAGAATCTCTGTGCAAGAACACTTGCACAGTGGGACTTTCCCCCCTCCTCCCCAAGCTTCCCCCCACTGAAAATTGGCTAATGG
The DNA here is from genome assembly GCF_964188305.1 of Podarcis bocagei. Taxonomy (NCBI): domain Eukaryota; kingdom Metazoa; phylum Chordata; class Lepidosauria; order Squamata; family Lacertidae; genus Podarcis; species Podarcis bocagei. Next base: position 9,353,093 of record NC_138144.1, read on the forward strand.
GACAAACAAGAACCCCCCCAGCACAGCACCCTGGAGGAGGAGAGAGGAATCGTTGCCCCTGACCAGCTGAAACACTCGTGCAGGCGAAATGTTTTGCCATAGTGTGATGTTGAATTCCACCCAGTGGGTTGTCTTTGGCTAAGTCAAACTCAAAGTAGACTTAAGTCCATTGATTGCAATGGGTCTACTGTGAGTCTGACTTACAGCCTGCTGAGCTTTCACAAAATATCTTCGGCAAGCTGGAATGCAAACTTTGGGCCTTGTTTGTTTGTTTGTTTGTTTGTTTGTTTGTTTGTTTGTTTGTTTTAAAATTAGAAATGCAAACCACCTTGCTGCCGTTCAAACTGCTAGCATGAAGTGGGAACCCCATCAAAGAAAAGGAAGGGCGTACCCAGCCTCTTCTAGATTATTTTTCTCATTCATTGGCTAGGGCTGGTGGAAGCTGTAATCCTGCAACACCCGGAGGGCATCAGGTTGGGGACTGCTGGGATACTAGGACCAATCACTGGATTTAATAAAAGGCAGTTTTTTGTGCTCATGACATGTTGAGTCCCTCAACAATAATGATGTCCACAACACTCTCTTTCCCCCTTGAAGGTTGGGCGAATGAACTATGAGCCTCCCTCTTGCCTTGTCTCCTTCCCTTCGTCTCAGCGAAAGCCCATCCTCTTACGAGGTACGCCTCAGCAAGTCATAGACCAGGATGAAGTTACTCCCAAGGAGAAAGTTGCAAGACGCGTTGAGTTCTCAGAGAAGGGCGGGGACCCAGAGGTGTTAAACTTTGCCATTCCGACAGGCCACCACCCAAAACCTCACATCGTCCCGGATTATGTGTCGTAAGTAAGCAGCTATGGTCCAGGAATGCTCAGGAGGTTTTTCTGCACCCCTATTTAAGACAGGGATATCTTAACTTCTGTTGTCTATGTTCCGGGAACCTCTAGGTTAGATTACTGCAATGCTTTATACATAGGGCTGTCTCTGAAGACGGTTCAGAAGCTTCAGTTTGGACTACTACGATGCGCTCTACGTGGGGCTACCTTTGAAGGTGACCCGGAAACTGCAATTAATCCAGAATGCGGCAGCTAGACTGGGGACTGGGAGCGGCCACCGGGACCACATAACACTGGTTCTGAGAGATCTGCTTTGGCTCCCAGTACGTTTCCGAGCACAATTCAAAGTGTTGGTGCTGACCTTGAAAGCCCTAAACAGCCTCAAAGGCCCAGTATATCTGAAGGAGCGTCTCCACCCCCATCGTTCTGCCCGGACACTGAGGTCCAGCGCCGAGGGCCTTCTAGCGGTTCCCTCATTGCGAGAAGTGAGATTACAGGGAACCAGGCAGAGGGCCTTCTCGGTAGTGGCGCCCGCCCTGTGGAATGCCCTCCCTTCAGATGTGAAGGAAATAAGCAGCTATCCTATCTTTAAAAGACATCGGAAGGCAGCCCTGTTTAGGGAAGTTTTTAATATTTAATGCTGTATTGTTTTTAACACTTGATTGGGAGCCGCCCAGAGTGGCTGGGGAAACTCAGCCAGATCGGCGGGGTATAAATTATTATTATTATTATTATTATTATTATTATTATTATTATTATTAAGCTGGTGCAGAATTTGGTGGCCAGGATGCTCACCTGGCCAAGACAGTTTGATCCTGGTCTGACTGCACTGGCTGCCAATGAACTTCCAGGTCCAAATCAAAGTGATGCTTTTGACCTATAAAGCCTTAAACAGCTCAGGACTGCAATCCCGCAAGGATCGCCGCTCTTCATATGAACGTACCCGGACCCTGAGAGCCTCCAACACCCTTCTTTTGGGTCCCACAAAAGGTCTAGAGCCGCCTTTCTCAACCTGTGGGTCCCCAGATGTTGTTGAACTACAACTCCCATCACCCCTAGCTAGCAAGGCCAGAGCTCAGGGATGATGGGAGTTGTAGTCCAACAACATCTGGGGACCCACAGCTTGAGAACCGCTGCAATAATAATAATAATAATAATAATAATAATAATAATAATAATAATAATAATAATAATTTTTATTTATACCCCGCCCTCCCCAGCCAAGGCCAGGCTCATGGCAGCTAACAACCAATAATAAAAACAAGTTGAATGAATACAACTTAAAAACAAGATTAAAATAAAACATTAAAATATTAAAATGCAGCCTCATCACAGGAGGAGAAAGGAAAAAGAAAGAGGGGGAGGGAATCAAATTGACTCCAAGCCAAAGGCCAGGCAGAACAACTCTGTCTTACAGGCCCTGTGGAAAGAAATCAGATCCTGCAGGGCCCTGGTCTCATGAGACAGAGCGTTCCACCAGGCCGGAGGTCTAGAGGGTGGCAACACGATAACAGGGCCTTTTCTGCAGTGGCTCCCCGCTTGTGGAATGCTCTCCCCAGGGAGTTTCACCTGGTGCCTTCATTATATATTTTTAGATGCCTGGCAAAAACGTTCCTCTTTAACCAGGCCAAAGAGAATTGTGCTCATTCATTTCACTGGGTCTCCTCTGACTGAGTTGGACACAATACGTTGAAGTTAACAGGCCCAAGTGAGTTGCGTTCATTCATTTCAGTGGGTCTACTCTGAGTCTGGCTTTGATTCTCCTCCCCACTTCTTTTCTCCTTCTTGACTTTTTGCTGCACGGCGTAGAAAGTACCCAGCCATCGGAAGCAGGGATGAGCGTGAAAAATACAAGGCCGTCTTCAATGACCAGTATGCAGAATACAAGGAGCTGTACGATGAAGTCCGCACAGCGCTGGGGAAATTCAAGGAACTGGAGGCGATGCTCTCCAAACTTCCTCGCCACTATCAGAACAAGAAGGTAGTTCTCAATACACATTGATGCATTTTTAATACATATGAAAACAACAAACCTTAACCAGGAATTAAGTTTGCAAAATACGTCGAACAACAACCCCTTTCTGAATTTTGCAATGCAGTTCTCCAGGCAAATAATGAGAAGTGTATCTACTGGTGCAAAGGGTCCAGGAGAATGAATTTATTAATGAAGATAACATACTGCAAATGCATTGTATTGGTGGGAATGTGCATAGGAGGTGAAATTGCATGCAAACTTCGCACTTAAATGATGGCGAACTTTCATGAAGTTTAAAATATATATATATGCAGCTTGTTGTTGCAAATGTGGAGAGCTGAATTTAAGTTTGTGGAGGGGAAGAAAAACCCAAACTCAGAGATGCATCCATCCTTAGCTTGGAGCAAGGGTTCTGAGAGGTTCCTTTGCTGGCTTGTTTCAGTGAGGGGTTTTAAATGCTTCTCTTTCCTCTGCAGGAGGAAAGCCGGGTTTCCACTGTTTGGAGAGATTACCAAAGCAAGAAGGAGGTAAATAAAAGTCAGAAGTGAGTGTCGTTTCAAGATTTCCCTAAGGCTGCAAATGAATCCCTAAGTCCTATTTAAAGCCGCCTCACACCACTTTAAACAGCAATGGCTTCCCTCAAAGAATCCTGAGAACCAGTTGTGGCAACAGGATTTCCTGAGCCCAGAACACCGTATGCCAGTGGTGCTGCCTGCCAAATACCAAAGCATTGGTGTTTTCTCCACCTTTTGTTTTATAACTTTCTTTAGGAATGACTAATTAATATAGTCATAAAATTGTAGAATTAAGGGACACAGGTGGCGCTGTGGATTAAACCACAGAGCCTAGGACTTGCCAAACAGAAGGTTGGCAGTTCGAATCCCCGTGACAGGGTGAGCTCCCGTTGTTCGGTCCCTGCTCCTGCCAACCTAGCAGTTCGAAAGCACACCAGTGCAAGTAGATAAATAGGTATCTCTCTGGTGGGAAGGTAAACGGCATTTCTGTGTGCTGCTCTGGTTCTCCAGAAGCGGCTTAGTCCTGCTGGCCACATGACCCGGAAGCTGTACGCCGGCTCCCTCAGCCAATAAAACGAGAAGAGTGGCGCAACTCCAGAGTCGGTCACAACTGGACCTAATGGTCAGGGGTCCCTTTACCTTTACCTTTAAAATTGTAGAGTTGGAAGCGTCATCCAGTCCAGCCCACTGCCAATGCAGGAATCTCAGCTCAAGCATCCAGAGCAGATTACCATCCAACCTCTGCTTAAAAACCTCCAAGGAGTCTGCCACCTTCCAAAGGAAACCATCCCATTGTCGAACAGCTCATACCACCAGAAAGTTCTTCCAGGTTCTTTTTCAGAATCTCCTTTCTTGTAACTTGAACCCATCGGTTCAGGTCCTCCCCTCCAGGGCAAGAGAAAGCAAGCTTGTTCCATCTTCCATGGGACAGCCCTTTGGGTATTTGATTGAAAGATAATAACCATAGAATTGGAAGGGACCACAAGGGTCATCAAGTCCAACCCCCTGGAATGCAGGAATCTTTTGCCCAATGTGGGGCTTGAACCCACAACACTGAGTTTAAGAGACTCATGCTCTGACAAACTGGAACGTGTCCAGGGGAAGGCAACCAAAATGGTCCAAGGCCTGGAAACGATGCCTTATGAGGAACGGCTAAGGGAGCTGGGCATGTTTAGCCTGGAGAAGAGGAGGTTAAGGGGTGATATGATAGCCATGTTCAAATATATAAAAGGAGGTCACATAGAAGAGGGAGAAAGGTTGTTTTCTGCTGCTCCAGAGAAGCGGACACGGAGCAATGGATCCAAACTACAAGAAAGAAGATTCCACCTAAACATTAGGAAGAACTTCCTGACAGTAAGAGCTGTTTGACAGTGGAATTTGCTGCCAAGGAGTGTGGTGGAGTCTCCTACTTTGGAGGTCTTTAAGCAGAGGCTTGACAACCATATGTCAGGAGTGCTCTGATGGTGTTTCCTGCTTGGCAGGGGGTTGGACTCGATGGCCCTTGTGGTCTCTTCCAACTCTAGGATTCTATGAGGTCTGTCACGCATGATGTGCAAACTCTGCGGATCCCTAAGTGTGCCGATGTCTGTTGGCATCGGTCGCTGTGATGTTCAGGCAGAAGAAAGCTTTTGAAGCTCCCGAACGAAATACCAGGAGGGAGGGAACATGCCAGTCGGGCATGTGTCTCTGCCAGGGTCCTACTCGAGTGTAGGACAAGCTCCTGACAACTTCTCCTCCCAGAGCTACGATTCCCATAGTGGTTTAACAGTCAATCCCACTTTCTCAGGTAACGCTGGGAATTGTAGCTCTGTGAGAGGACTCTGACCTACTATAGTTCCCAGGATTATTTGGGGGGGGGGGAAGCATGAGTCCGAGCTGTCCGAGGGAAGAGGCTGGCAGCAGCAGCCATGGAGAGAGAAACAAGGGGGTGCTCCCTCGCAGCCGCAGCTTTCTCATCCTCCTCCCCAAGCTTGGCACTGGTGGGGGAAATAATAATGATAATAATATTTTTTTATTTATACTCTGCCCTTCCCGGTTCAGAAAACCGGACTCAGGGTGACTAACAACAAATTTAAAACACTTAATTGATGCTACAAAAAACAGCATAAAATACCGTATAAAACATGAATAACAATAAATTCAGAATTCAAAAATCAATTTAGGGGGGGAATCCATCCACTAACATTAGATGATCACCAGGGCTAGCTGGCTGAATTAGTCCTATTTGGGCCAGCGAGGAGACCAGGGGAGAATTAGCTGTGGGATCCCAGAGCGGGGAATCTTCATAAAAAGGGGAGGGGGGGAGGAAGGCAGTGGCGTAGCATGGGTTGTCAGCACCCGGGGCAAGGCAAGTAATTTGCGCCCCCTAACCCATGGATTTGCGCCCCCTAACCCTAACCCCCAGATGTTGCACCCGGTGCGGCCGGGCCCCCCCCTGCACCCCCCACGCTACACCACTGAAGGAAGGGGAATAAAAGATCAGGCTGAATTCAAATTAAAGGCCAGGTGGAATAGCTCTGTCTTACAGGCCCTGCGGAAGGAGGTTAAATCCTGCAGGGCCCTGGTCTCTTGGGACAGAGCATTCCACCAGGTGGGAGCCATCACTGAGAAGGCCCTGGCCCTGGTGGAGGATAGTCTGACTTCCTTAGGGCCTGGGACCTCTAAACTACGATTAATCATGGACCTTAAGGTCCTCTGTGGGGCAGACCAGGAGAAGCGGTCCCGTAAATACGAGGGCTCTAAACCACAAAGGGCTTTAAAGGTCAAAACCAGCACCTTAAACCTGACACTCTGGAATCGAATCAGGAGTCGGGATGGCTTTCGTAACTCTGGCGCTGTCCCTGGAAAACTGGGTGGGTATTTGGTTCACACTGCAAATGCATTTTGACGTGTTTCCGTTTCCCCCCTCTCTCTGCCCACCCTGCAAATTTCAGGACCCGGCTTTCCTGGAGAAGCAGGAGCGCTGCGAATACCTCAAGAGGAAGCTGACCCACATCAAGGCCCAGATCCAAGCCTACGACCAGAAGACCAGCCGGGGCTCTGTGTACTTCTAAAGAGTGTGTGAAGATGCCTACTAGCTGGCATCTCTGACTTGCAGTTTCTTCTGCAAGGAAACGGCAGCATCCCTTGGGTGTGGTTTTGTGGTTTTTTTACAGGGGTGGTCCAGGTCTTCTTCTTGGTCTCTTGCAAAATCCCTGGACACCCCCCCCCCCACGAAACTCCACAAGGAGGAACACGGGCTGAACTGGTTAGCGTTCCTAAGTTTTTGCTGAAAAATAACACCTGCTCTGAGGTTTTCCAAATAGGGTGGCAATTTAATTTGGCCTTTAATTTGAATTCAGCCTGATCTTTTATTTCCCTTCTCTTCCCTCCCCCTCCCCTTTTATGAAGATCACCCGCTCTGAGACCCCACAGCTAATTCTCCCCTGGGCTCCTCGCTGGCCCAAGTAGGACCAATTCAGCTAGCTAGCCCTGGGGATTATCTAATGCTTATTCGATGGATTTCCCCTAAATTGATTTCTGAACTTTGAATTTTATTGTTATTCATGTTTTTATACTGTATTTTATGCTGCTTTTACAATTAAGTGTTTTTAATTTGTTGTTAGCCGCCCTGAGCCAGGTTTTTGAACCGGGAAGGGTGGGGTATAAATTAATTACTATTATTATTATTATTATTATTATTATTATTATTTCTGGGGATCATAGAATCGGAGAGTTGGAAGGGACCCCAAAGGTCATCCAGTCCAACCCCAATGCAAGGATCTCTGCTAAAGCATCCATGACAGATAATGCCATCCAACCTCTGCTTAAAAACTTTCAAGGAAGGTAAGGTAAAAGGTACAGGACCCCTGGGTGGTTAAGTCCAGTCAAAGGTGACTATGGGGTGAGGTGCTCATCTCGCTGTTCAGGCAAAGGAAGCCGGTGTTTGTCCACAGAAAGCTTTCTGGGTCATATGACTTTGTTGTTGTTGTTTAGTCATTTAGTCGTGTCCGACTCTCCGTGACCCCCTGGACCAGAGCACGCCAGGCACTCCTGTCTTCCACTGCCTCCCGCAGTTTGGTCAAACTCATGCTGGTAGCTTCGAGAACCCTGTCCAACCATCTCATCCTCTGTCGTCCCCTTCTCCTTGTGGCCTCCATCTTTCCAACATCAGGGTCTTCTCCAGGGAGTCTTCTCTTCTCATGAGGTGGCCAAAGTCTTGGAGCCTCAGCTTCAGGATCTGTCCTTCCAGTGAGCACTCAGGGCTGATTTCCTTCGGAACGGAGAGGTTTGATCTTCTTGCAGTCCATGGGACTAGCATGACTAAACTGCTACTGGAGACTCCACAAGAGAGTCCATTCCTGAGGGAGTCGGGTCCATTGTCAAACAGCTCTTACTGTCAAAAGGTTCTTCCTGATGTTTAGTGGGAATCTCCATTCTTGTAAATTGAAGCCACGGGTTCGAGTCCTACCCTCCGGAGCAGGAGAAAAGCTTGCTCCCTCTTCCACGTGGCAGCCCTTGAGATATCTGAAGATGGCTTTCATATCTCCTCTCAGTCTCCCCTTTTCCAAGCTGAACATCCCCAGCTCCTTCAACCGTTCCTCATCAGGCATGGTGATGATCACGCATGAGATCGTCTTGCTTGAATCCTCTGCACACCTTCCAGCTTGATTCTTCTTAAATCATGGTGCAGTATGTAATTCAGAACCAAGAGGACTAGCATCATTTTGAAGGGAAGGTTTGGCTGGCATTTGTTACGCTCAGGAGAGAGGCTGTCTCAGGAATCGTGGGGAGGGCTAAAAGCTGAAAGCTAAAAGCTACCTTTTCAGCCTTTGGGAAACAGAATGCCGCCATCTTTCTTGGCAGAGAGCCCTGGCAGGGTCAATGCCTCCCCTGCCAAATTTCTCTCTCCGTCTTCAAAGCTGGTGCCCCGCAGAGAAGGTACATTCCAGCCTTGAAGTCACAGAGCTTACGGGGGCAGGAATGATCTTGGCAAAGGCCCTGGGGGCCTCCTTCCTAAGCAAGGGACGTCAGTCGGTGGAGCCCTGTTCCCATGTTGGCTGTGAAGCCGCCGTTATTGGAAGGGGGAAATCCGCTGCAGTTTCAGACCTCTGAACATATTATTATTATTATTATTATTATTATTATTATTATTATTATTATTTATTTCATTATGCTTTAATGCAGGGGTCAGCAAACTTTTTCAGCAGGGGGCCGGGGGGGGGCAGAATATATATTTTTTGGGAAACTGAACGAATTCCTATGCCCCACAAATAACCCAGAGATGCATTTTAAATAAAAGGACACATTCTACTCATGTAAAATTCCTGGACCGTCCGTGGGCCAGATTGAGAAGGTGATTGGGCCGCATCCGGCCCCTGGGCCTTGGGTTGCCTTTTGTTGTTTAGTTGAAGCTGAGGCTCCAAGACTTTGGCCACCTCATGAGAAGAGAAGACTCCCTGGAAAAGACCCTGATGTTGGGAAAGATGGAGGGCACAAGGAGAAGGGGACGACAGAGGACGAGATGGTTGGATAGTGTTCTCGAAGTTACCAGCATGAGTTTGACCAAACTGCGGGAGGCAGTGGAAGACAGGAGGGCCTGGCGTGCTCTGGTCCAGGGGGTCACGAAGAGTTGGACACGACTAAACGACTAAACAACAAACAACATATTGTTTTACGTATTCCTGCATTATATACCACTTGCTTGGGGGTGGGGGAAACCTCAAAGTGGCTTACAAAAAAATACCAACCCCCCCAAAAAAAATATTAATTATAATCACAACAAAATAACAAATTAAAACTCTGACAAACTTTCTAAACATCTGGGAAGGCTTGTCTATACAAAAACATCTTCAGCAGGTGCAAAAAGTAATATAGGGATGGTACTTGCCTGATGTTATAGAATTATAGAATTGTAGAATTGGAAGGGTGGTCTAAGGGTCATTTAGTCCAGCCCCCGCAAGGCAGGAATCATTCATCCACCGTGGGGCTCAAACCCATGACCCCAAGATCTCATGCTCTACATTGCTGCTAATCGAGTTCTTACTTATGCAGTTGTGTGTATCAACAGTAAACGTGCCCGTTTTCGCTGATCAAAGCAAAGGGTCATTTAAACTTTTCAAACGCCATGAAATCATTCTTGTTCATTTTAAATTATTGTGATAGTTTCCTTGTTTTATCTCTTTTGGTAAACCATTTAAAACAAAAAGCAAAAAACAAACAAGCTATGTGCCATGAAAGAAAACAAATCCGATCCGATCCTGAGAGCGCTTCTTGCACCTGAGGAGTCTCCCGAATCCTAGACTGCAATTTTTGGGCACTTAAATGTTAAGCGTACAAATTGTTCCAGTTGACGCAGGTTTCTGGGACCCCACCGGCCTGTCATGGTGCTGAAGGCTTGCAAGGAACAAGCATTCAGGGAATTAAGAAGCCTGGAATCCAGTCACATTATTCGATAACACCTTTCTGGGGGGCAAGGAAGAAGAATAACGATAACTGGGCAGTGGTTTGGCAGACCTTCGGCTCACATTTTTTGCCATGACCAATTTGCAGAGACAGAAAGGTGGAATCGGGTCGCCAGGGTCACCTTAAGTGGTTGAAGCAGAACCCAGTGAGGTCTGGAATTGGCACCGGGCCCTGGAAAACAGTCTGGAGAGGCCGTGGAGATTTAAATCCCTTTGGCAGCAGGCCTTCCTGCGTCCAGTCTTGTACCAAGCACGACTCGGAGTCTGAAAAGTTGGCTCGGAGCTTGAGGAAGCAGGCAAGGAGTGTTTCTGGGGAGGGAGAAGGGGGGGTGTTGTTGTACACACACGGGAACAGATTTAACAACTGCACAGAGCTGGCAATGATTAATCTGTTCCTTTTCGGAGGAGCGAAGGAAGGGGCAGAAAATAAATAGAAAGGTGTGTGCTTCAGGGAGCGGGCAGGGTGGGGGCACCTCTGCAGCCAACACCTTCTGGTGGGGGGGGGAGAGGGTCACATGACTCACTGCTCCAAAGGTAACAGGAAGTTGTGGTGATTAAGGTAACCTTTGCAATCATGAGCTCCCCGGAGGCAAGGGAATAGGAGCCGTCCAGGGATCCAGGAGGGACGAAAATCAAGGTAAGAGAGAGAGAAATAACTTGTGTTGTGGGTGCCCCTCCTGCCCTCCTCACCCTTGATGAAATGATCCAGAAAGGGAGGGTTTGCTTTTTGCAGTGAAAACGTTGCGGGTCCTGGTGCACAGAGGGGTGCATGCCATTAAGCCCTACTCAGAGTAGACGCTTTCGAATAAGGGTGTGGCTTAGTCAGTGTGGACAAGGCTGGGTTAGATGGACCGAGGGTCTGTCTCTGTAGAAGGAAACCTCCTAGGTTCCTGTTCAAACCAGCCCTTTGTTTAGAACAATGAGGACTAGGACCTTGCTTTATTTTTTAGTGGTAGAGCACCCATAGACAATGGCATTTGGGTATATTGCTTTCACTAATATATGCACGTCGATGTATAAGCTCCTATATGTCTTTGGGCCAGAGAGCCTCATTGCAAAATTTGGTTTTTAATTTTGAAGGGCAGCTGTGATTCGGTTCAGGCATTTTTTAAAAAAGCGAAAATTCAGTAGGTTCCTCTTTAAATGCAAACTGAGATTCCTCACCCATCCCTAGTGGTCAGAGCAATGCGTTTCCTCCTCCTCTCATCTTGCTACAATTTGGGGAGCATCTGAGGGAACGAAGTAGAACACCTGTTTCGCATGGTCCCGAGTTCAAATCCCCAGATAGGGCTGGAGGAGAGTTTCTGTCTGAAACCCCCGAGAGCTGCTGCCAGTCAGTGCAGGGAATACTAAGGTCAATGGGCCCAAGGCCCATGTTCCTGTGACCCACTGAAAGTAATGAAGAGAATGTTATATTTTGTCCGAGTGCGAAGGCAATTACGGTAATATGGGCTAATTGCCTTGCAAAAGAATTCACACCTCTGAATTTTGCAATGCAGTTCTCTAGCTGAGTTGTTGTTGGCATCTGAGAGACAATGGAGTGCGCCTCCGGGGGTGAATTCAAACCATTCAAGTGATGTCCCTGGGGGGCAAGTCTGGGCTGTGTGTCTGGAGGCCCTGGGCTGCCCCAGCTTCACTGATGGGGTCAAAAGGAAAGCCGAGCAAGACACTTGGCACCAGTTTGGCTGCAGGAGTTGCTGGAAGGAGTTGTGTACAAGGTGCCATCTAAACACTTTAGGGACTCCATTCTGGATTTGTGGGGGTTTAATCCTTTGCAGCAGAGGTTGAGGACCAGAGTTTTCCTTCTCCAGCTGAGTAATGCATATAAAAATGTGTATATGAGGGCAAAATGCACCGAAGAATTTGTTTTTTTTAAAAAAAAGCATTAGAATTCATTCTATTAAGGGAATTGCTTTGCACAAATGTGTCTATGGGGCAGAAATTGCATCAAAAATGTGTATACAGTGGTACGTTGGGTTACATACGCTTCAGGTTACAGACTCTGCTAACCCAGAAATAATACCTCGGGTTAAGAACTTTGCTTCAGGATGAGAACAGAAATCGTGCTCCGGCGGCGCGGCAGCAGCAGGAGGCCCCATTAGCTAAAGTGGTGCTTCAGGTTAAGAACAGTTTCCGGTCAAGAACAGACCTCCAGAACGAATTAAGTACTTAACCCGAGGTACCACTGAATTGGGAACAATTCGTGCTTTAAAAAAATGCTGTTGAGTTTTCACAATGACTTATACAAATATATCACAATCTGAGTCTGAAATGCTGGAAAGCTGCTGCCAGTCAGTGTAGGAGGGCAAAGAGTCCTGTTTAAACTCAGTGAGGACTAGAATCTTGATTTTTCTTTAGGGCGAAGGACCCTAGATCAGTGGGAGAGACTCCAGCTTGAAAGTAATCAGGGAAAGTGCTTTATACAATCCCTAAACAGAGCAGCCATGCTCTGAGTTGCAGCCACCCAAAATCCGATTTTGCCCCTTCTTCGCTCTGAGCGACTTTTTAAACTGGGGAGTTTTGATTATCCTTTTCTCGTTTTCTTTTGCCAAACTTGACTCTGAACCACAAAGCTCTCATGCGGCTCAGAAATCCAAGGGCCGCAAAGCAGAACGGGAGGCATCTTTTAAAAACAATTAAATTAAAAAACCCATGCATGCACATACACAAGGAAAATTCCTTGCAACTGCAAGGAATGCAGCTTTCAAACTAGCTCAGGGAGCGTATCTCAAGCTCCCAGAAATGCACCCATTGTTTGGCAAATCGCTCCCTTCTCTGAGCAATGATTGTTGCCTTTTGGGAACTCGGGTCTCAGCCAGGCGGCCGAGGAGAGCCCAGCTTGCAAGGTCTGAAAAGAAACATTCCTTATCGCCAGTTTGCATTTGTGGAGGAAATGTTCTGCGCTCTCTCTCTCTCTCTCTCTCTCTCTCTCTCTCTCTCTCTCTCTCAAACTGAAAAAATTCTGAACGCCAGTAAATTGGAAGCCTCAAGGCTGGGAGAGAAATGTGGCCTTTGGAACTGGGAGAGCTGAAAGCGACAGAGCCGTCCTAAGCGCTAACCATGTCTACTCATAAATCATATTTAATTCAGTGAGGCTTATTCTTAGGCAGCAGTGGAGAGACTCCCCTATGAAGAAAGTTGGCAGTGTTTATGTTTTAGGTGAAAGGTGAGTGGGAACGTGGTAAAGGTAAAGGGACCCCTGACCATTAGGTCCAGTCCTGGCCGATTCTGGGGTTGCGATGCTCATCTTGCTTTATTGGCCAAGAGAGCCGGCGTACAGCTTCCGGGTCAAGTGGCCAGCATGACTAAGCCGCTTCTGGCGAACCAGCGCCGCACACGGAAACACCGTTTACCTTCCCGCCGGAGCGGTACCTATTTATCTACTTGCACTTTGAGGTGCATTCAAACTGCTAGGTTGGCAGGAGCAGGGACTGAGCAATGGGAGCTCACCCTGTCGCAGGGATTTGAACCGCCGACCTTCTGATCGGCAAGTCCTAGGCTCTGTGGTTTAACCCACAGCGCCACCCGCGTCCCCGGGAACATGATAGAAGTATGCAAAATTGTGTGTGGCCTGGAGAAAGCAAATAGGGGAGAGTTTTTCTCCCTCTCTCATAAGACCAGAGCTGGTGGGCATCCAATGTTGGAAGAATCAAGGCAGGTGAAAGAAAGTGCATGCAGAGCATGTTAAACTGTGGAGGCAGTGATGGCCTGGGCGGCATTAAAAGAGGAGTAGACAAATTCACATACCCTCTAACATTTCGGGCAGGCAAGGTGAGACACACACACTCCTCACCATCAGGATCTCTGCATTCTTTCTCTGATATGTTCCTGATCATTCTCACAATTTCTGCCATTATTATTATTATTATTATTATTATTATTATTATTATTATTAATTTCCCGCCTTTTTTCCTTGACCAGGATTCAGCTTACCGCTAAAATTTTATTTCAGTTCTGTTTATCTGCGGGAGGCGTTGCACACGATCCCTTCCCTCACACGTTATTATTTTTTCCTTTGCGACAACCCTGCAAAGTAGGTGAGGCGGAGAGGTTGCCATTGGCTCAAGGTGACTGAGGTTGATGGCTACAATTTTGCAAATGGCCTTTAATTGCACAGCCTCACTTGACGAAAACCAGGCCCTGCAAGACGAATTGTCTGGGACCCGAATTCGAGGATTCGGTGGAAGGCCACCGTTGTGCCTCCTTCCACTGATGGAGGGTTGGAAGAGCGAGAGAGAGAGAGAGAGAGAAAGGAAGGAAGGAACTTCTGAATGCTGGGAGGTGTCGCCGGCCGCTAGTCCCTAGGGAGGAAGCCTCGTCCCATTCAGAGACGGCTCCTGTCCTGGCATGCGCTGGGCGGACGACATCAGGGGACGCAAACAAGAGCAAGGGGATCATTTATTTAGCAGGCGAAAGGCGAGAGCCGGGCTCCGGTGTCCGGCTTTGTCTTCGCAAGAAACGGCCTTGAGATCCAGGTGCCGGAGAGAGAGGAAGGAAAGGGACCCCGAGGGGGCAGCCCGACTGGCGCTCTGGGGCTGAGGTCGCCGGCGGGACTGCTGGCAGGGGTAAGAGAGACTGCAAACAACTCTTTTGTGAGGCTGGGGAGGTCTGGGCTGCCGCAGGGGGGAAATCGACCCCCTTCTTGCAACCATCAGGCTCAGTGGTCGGGATTTCCGCTCAATTCTTTGCGACATTTGTATTCCCCCCTTTTTCTCTCTCCCCAAGAAGTTGGGCTGGACGTGGATTTCTCCCTCTCCTCGTTTCATCTCCACAACAACCCTGTGAGGTAGGTTAGGCTGTGAGAGGCGCTGCAGTGAGTTTTATAGCCAAGTGGGAGGATTTGAACCCTGGTTTCCCAGGTCTTAGTCTGTTGTGGGGGTGGGGGGAGGCAATGGCCAGTGTCTGAAGGGTCTCGGGGGAGGAAAGGTTCCCGAGTCCAATCGCTGGCATCTCCAAGCAGCGATTTGGGGGTGGGAGGAAGGACTCGATTCAGTTCGCATTCAAAGGGCCGCCAACTCACCTCGTTTTTGAAAGAATACGCCAACAGCAACACCACCGTCATTGAGAAGTTGCACCTCTCCAAATTTGCAGCAAAGCGTGGTGTACAAAAATGCATCGTATGTATATGTATGTACACACACAATATATCAGTGAAACTGAAAGATGAATTAGAGTAGCAGGCAACTGCCTTGCAAAAAAGAAAACGTGTTCGCCAAGCAAAATTGCATGTGCTAAAATAAAAAATTATCCAGTAGCACCTTATAGACCAACTAAGTTTGTTCTGGTATAAGCTTTCATTTGCATGCACAATTCTTCCCAGTGCATGCACACAGAAGCTTATACCCAGAACAAACTTAGTTGGTCTCTAAGGTGCTACTGGACAATTTTTTATTTTTTTTATATTTCGACTGTGTCAGACCAACACAGCTACCTATCTGAATCTAGATGCATATGCTAAAACGCGGATGAATTTCCATAAGGGCGTTTCTCCCTCGTGAAAGTTCAGCTACCCACGTTTCCACATCGGTTCACGATTTTTTTCTTAATAGAAACATAGGATTGTAGAGTTGTGAGGGATCCAGAGGATCATTTCGCTCAACCCGCTTCAGTGCAGGAATCCTGCCTTTGGTGGGCTCGAACCGCCAACCTTGCTGACCCCACTGCACCAGGGAACAAATAATCAATAATCAATCCACCACCTTTTAAAATATATATATTTCATGGGAGCCTCCTAGAGTGGTTGAGGCACCCCAGCCAGATGGGTGGCATATTACTACTACTACTACTACTACTACTACTACTACTATTTTCTAGAGGTGTTGGAACTCACCATGAATGCCTCCCTTGTTCTCTTATAATGGCAATGGCACCCACCTGAGTTCCAGCGAGTTCCTGCTGGGGGAAAATCTATTGTTAATATTAGGCTGTGTATTCAAATACACTTTTGTAATTGATTGCCATTATTATTATTATTATTATTATTATTATTATTATTATTCTGTGTATTCAAAGACAGTGGACGCTCGGGCTGCGAATGTGATTCATGTGGGATGCACATTCACGACCCACAGCTGCAACGCGCGGGTTGCAGTTCGGTGCCTCTGTGCATGTGCAAAGCGCAATTTATCGCTTCTGTGCATGTGCAACCGCCAAAACCTGGAAGTAACCCGTTCCTGGGTTTCGGCAGTCTGTAACCCGAAAAAACGCAACCTGAAGCATCTGTAACCCGAGGTATAACTGTATGCCTTGGTAACCACTTTCACTTGCCCAAATGAAAAGCTCTCAGAGATGCTCAGCATATCCCTTTGTGTTCCTCTCCAGGTCTCCTCTTTGAAGGTCCTTCCCAGGGGTGTGTGACGCTCTGGCCGCCAGCCCCCCCCCCAAAGCATGTATAGCACCAAGAAGCCCTACAACAGCCCTCCCACCGGTTATGGGCCCCCCGGCGAGGACTACGGCTACGACATCCACTCCCCTCCGCCGGGCTCCTACTACATCGAGGACGTTCCGCAGCACTTCTACAAGTGGAACTCTCCCCCCGGGATCGTGAGGATCCTGGAGGGCGTGGGGGTCCTCCTCTGTGTTGCCATCTTTGCCTGCGTGGCCTCCACCCTGTCCTGGGAGTACGGCTATGGCTATGGCTACGGGGGCTCGATGGGCAGCTACTACGGCGGAGGCATGGGAGTCTACGGCGGGAGCACCTACGGCGGGATGGGCATGGGGTACTACGGAGGCATGGCCAACCCGCGCTCGGCCAACGGCTTCATGCTCGCCATGTCGATCCTCTGCTTCATCGCCCTGCTGGCTCTCGCCATCACCAGCCTCACCAAGTCCAGCGGCTCTCGCTCCCGGAGGTTCTACCTGGTGGTTCTGGTGTTGTGCGCCATCATGGCGTTCATCATGCTGATCGCCTCCATCGTCTACGTCGTGGGGGTCAACCCGCGGGCGCAGATGTCCAGCAACTACTACGTCAACCCCATGCTGGCCATGTGCAACTCGGTCTACACCACGGGGGTCTACGCCAACCAATACCTCTACCACTACTGCATGGTGGACCCTCAGGAGGTAAGGGAGATTCTGAGGGCGGCAACGCGGAAACAGGGCCTTTCCTGTGGAGGTTCCCCACTTGTGGGACACTCCCCGGAGTGGCTTGCCTGGCGCCATCCCATCAGCAGCCAGAGTCAGGCCAGCAATTAAAAAAACAGTGAAGTGAACTCTTTCATTCAAAGAAACCAAAATGGTGCAGGCCTAGTGATCACAGCAGCACTTCCCAGTAGGTCAGCTGCAAGAACTGAAGGTCCCCGCCTTCCCACCACTGTCTAAGTCTTCTCCTCCTCCTCTCCTGGGTCTTTCCGAAGAAATCTGAGACTTCTTCACCTTGCTTATCTCTCCTCTGCTCTTTTCATGCCTCTTCTGGTTATGGGAGAGGGGAGGGGAAGGGAGCTGGTTACAGCAGGAGGGGGAGACCCCTGGCTTCTTTGACAGCTTGTCTCATCTCTGACACTTGGCCTCTGTCCTCTCCAACCTGCCTCTGATTCTGGACTTCTCTCTGCTGCCAACTCTCCCTGCTCACAAAACCCTGTTACCCTTTCAGCTTCTGACACCTCCTACCCCTGTAAAGGTTAAGGGACCCCTGACCATTAGGTCCAGTCATGGCCGACTCTGGGATTGCGGCGCTCATCTCACTTTACTGGCTGAGGGAGCCGGCGTACAGCTTCCGGGTCATGTGGCCAGCATGACTAAGCCGCTTCTGGCGAACCAGAGCAGTGCACGGAAACACCGTTTACCTTCCCGCTGGAGTGGTACCTATTTATCTACTTGCACTTCGTGCTTTCGAACTGCTAGGTTGGCAGGAGCAGGGACCAAGCAACGGGAGCTCACCCCGTCATGGGGATTCGAACCGCCGACCTTCTGATCGGCAAGTCCTAGGCTTTGTGGTTTAACCCGCCTCTGACCACTCGTCGTTGTCCCACCACAAATCCCCTAGCCTCCTTCCCCTGGGGGTTCCCTAGCTGGTGCCTCCCACCCCTCATCCAGACAGCCCTGACACAATGCTAGATATCTTCAAGCACCTAACAAAATCCTTCCATTTCACACTGGCCTTGGGCTTTTAGCTATCTACATGGCCCTTTAGAGTGGGTGGGCTGTTTTGATGTACTCCCCCCACCCCCGATTTTAAGGTGTGTATGTTGTTGTTGTTTCATAAGTCGTTCTGTGAGTCACCACGGCAGAAGCAGCAACCAATAAAATTAGCTAATAATAGTAATTGTAATTCCCAGCAGAATGAGCTGGTGTGAGCAACAGACAGAGAGGGGCCCTTGGAGGATGACCTCGGCCAGGATTACCAGCCATGCTGGACCCAGGGGTTTCTGGGAGTTAGTCCAGAGAGCCTCCATCCCTGCTCTAAGCAAACTTCCATGACCCTGATGCCCTCCAGATATGCCTGGACTTCTTCCATCATGCCTGACCCCTGGGGACAGCTGGCTGGGGCTTCTGGGAGTTGGAATCCAACAGCATCCCTTGGGGCTGCTGGTTCCTCCTCCATTAATTCTCCTCAGTCTTTTGGTGCTCGTCTTGGCAAGTTGCTAGACCTCATGACTGTTTGGATGGCACCTGTAGGATTTCAGAAACCCATTTTTCTGACTGGAGGAAGATTCCCAGGGAGGAAGGATTGGGAGGCGGGGAGTTGGGTAAGTGGGGAGGCCTTGTTTGACCACAAACTTGACATGAGCCAACAGTGTGACGCGGCAGCTAAAAAAGCCAATGCAATTCTGGGCTGCATCAATAGGAGTATAGCATCTAGATCAAGGGAAGTAATAGTGCCACTGTATTCTGCTCTGGTCAGACCTCACCTGGAGTACTGTGTCCAGTTCTGGGCACCACAGTTCAAGAAGGACACTGACAAACTGGAACGTGTCCAGAGGAGGGCAACCAAAATGGTCAAAGGCCTGGAAACGATGCCTTATGAGGAACGGCTAAGGGAGCTGGGCATGTTTAGCCTGGAGAAGAGGAGGTTAAGGGGTGATATGATAGCCATGTTCAAATATATAAAAGGATGTCACATAGAGGAGGGAGAAAGGTTGTTTTCTGCTGCTCCAGAGAAGCGGACACGGAGTAATGGATCCAAACTACAAGAAAGAAGATTCCACCTAAAGATTAGGAAGAACTTCCTGACAGTAAGAGCTGTTTGACAGTGGAATTTGCTGCCAAGGAGTGTAGTGGAGTCTCCTACTTTGGAGGTCTTTAAGCAGAGGCTTGACAACCATATGTCAGGAGTGCTCTGATGGTGTTTCCTGCTTGGCAGGGGGTTGGACTCGATGGCCCTTGTGGTCTCTTCCAACTCTATGATTCCATGATTCTATGATACCTTTCTGCCCCGGCATAGGCGCCGACTCCATGGGGCTTGAGGGGGCTCGAGCCCCCTCAAAAAAATTTTTGGGGGGGCTCACCCCCCCCAATAATCTCGGGCGGGCGCCCTTCCAGCAGAGCGGCGCCGCCGTCCCCCGCCGCCTCCTCCTCACCTGCTCCTTCGCCAGCCAGCCAGCCGCACGCCCTAATCGGAGGCACTGCCGGAAATCCCGCGAGAACAGGGGAATCCCGACTGGCCACACCTCCCAGCCAGCCAATCGGCTGGCTGGGGGGGCGTGGCTTGCCCTATTTAGGGCCGGAGCCACTTTATTTGCATATTCATGAGCTTATTTATTATTCATGAGCTTTCCCGGGCCCCCCCAATATTTTTTCTAAGTCCGCGTCCCTGTGCCCCGGTTGCCTCTACTCTGTTGCTTTTCTGTCTTGCTCAGAGGTGCTGGCCCCAGGGAAAAGGCAGGCTGGTTGAAAAGCAAACACCAGGAACCTATTTTGTTTCAAAGCAAAAGGACAAATCGGAGAGGTCGGTTTCAGGGCTGGGCAGCAAAACAATCGGTCCATTAAACTGGGCACACCCAGAAACTGCCCAGCAGATAAGATAAGAGCGTCTGGGTGCGATCCGCACCCAGTGCAGGGCGAATGGCCATAGGGGACTCGTGAGTCGCCCAATAGTTTCGCACAGTCCAGATGGAGCTGAACCATTAGGGCGAATGGGCTGTGTCCCAAGAATCTGCTCTCAGCCAATCAGCTCCCTCCTCTTCAGCCTGGGAGGACTTGGGAGTGAGTGGGAGAAGATGAGTGTCATTTGGCCCCGCCCTTCACAGGCTCTGGCTCCGCCTTTCATTGACTCTGGCGCCGCCTAGTGTTGGGCTCCTTTACCTTCCATCCTCCCAATCGCAGTGGGTACCAGCTACACTCTGGTCCAATCAGAGCTTCTCACATTTCTATGAGTCATGACCTCGTTTTGTTTACCTGCGAGGTCACCTTGCCCCATATTTGCCCACTTGGCCACTTCATTCTGCGGAACCGACCCTATAATTGGTGCCATATAAAATACCTGTTTCACAATTGTAAGCATTCGGCCACTAAGTACAGCAGCAGCCAAACTTTGAAACTCCCTGCCGATTGATTTCAGTCTTCGCTGTGTTCTTTTTGGCGCCTGAAAACATTCTTGCTTGGAAAAGCCTGCCCATATATTCAGAGAAGTTGATGTGAGTTCTAATCTGTTTTTAGTTTATTGTTATCTCAACTTCCTGAAAGTCTTAGGTTGTTGTTGTTGTTGTTGTTGTTGTTGTTGTTAATGTTTTAATTGCATCTTTTTTGGGCGCTGCTTTGAGATTTGCTTTGTTTTTTCACAATCAAGTGGGGTGTACATTTTAGCGAGCAAAAGAATAGTCGCGTCTCCAAATCTATGTGCATCCCAAATATGGGGTGGGGGAGTGAAATGCGCTCTGCACATGCTCAGAGACCAATGTGCTGTTATATCTCCCAGGCCTGAGAACCTTGGTGTTTGATGCTATACACACTTTTTTTCCCCACCCCACAAAAAAAACACACACCAGGCAATCGCCATCGTCTGTGGCTTCCTCCTCGTGTTCCTCCTGTGTGTCATCTGCTTCTTCGCCCACAAGACGCGTCAGAAGATGTGGCAGTATGGGAAACCCAACGTCTACTGGGACAAGCCCTTGGTGTTCCAGGAAGGACCCAACGTGGAGGAATGGGTGAGTGTGGGGCTCTGTTTGGGGTGGAGGAGCTCTTCCACGACCCCACGATCCAAGCATTCCCCTCCCCCCTCTCTCTCTCTCTCTCTCTATCCTTCCTCTTCCAAAGGACAGTAGAGAATTCAAGTGGAGAAAAGCTGAAGAGGAACCATAGAATTGTATAATAATAATAAATTTTATTTATATCCCGCCCTTCCCAGCCAAAGCCGGGCTCAGAGCGGCTGACAACAATAAAACACTACAAGATTCTAAAATCATTTCATTATAAAATTAATTACAGTCAAATTAATGGCAACCATTGGGCTACAGTTCTGTGGGGATGACCAAAGGAGGGGGTCCGACTGTGCCCTGGCTGAACAGCTCCGTCTTGCAGGCCCTGCGGAAAGATGTCAAGTCCCGCAGGGCCCTAGTCTCTTGGGACAGAGCGTTCCACCAATTGGAGCCACAGCCGAAAAAGCCCTGGCTCTGGTTGAGGCCAGCCTAACCTCCCTGTGGCCCGGGACCTCCAAGATGTTTTTGTTTGAAGACCATAAGGTCCTCCATGGGACATACCAGGAGAGGCGGCCCCGTAGATACGAGGGACCTAGGCCCTATGGGGCTTTGAAGGTTGAAACCAGCACCTTAAACCTGATCCTGTACTCCACCGGGAGCCAGTGCAGCTGGTATAGCACCGGGTGAATGTCGTCCCGCAGCAAGGACCCCGTCAGGAGTCTCGCTGCAGCATTCTGAACCCGCTGGAGTTTCTGGGTCAGCTTCAAGGGCAGCCTCACATAGAGCAAGTTACAATAATATTTGGAAGGGACCCACAAGGGTCATCTAGTCCAACCCTCTGCAAGGCAGGAATCCTACCCACAGCCGTTCCTGGGTGGGCTCAAACCACCAACCTTCTGGTCAGCAGCAAGACGCACTGACCCATTCCGCCACAGCAGCATACTTAGGAGGACGGCTCTTTTGCTCTTTAAAATGTGGCCCTCCTGGCCTCTCCATCTGGCCCTCAGAAACCTCCTCCAGCCACACCCCTTCTCCTCAGGCCACACCCCCTCTCCTCAGACCACACCCCTCCCCAGCCCAGCTTCATTGCTCCGCCCATTTCCCCTTCTCTCCCCGCCCACCAGTGGCATGTGACCTCTGGAAAGCTCATTCGACAGCTTTTATCAGCAAGGCTGAGCCAGATAAATCCAGTGGCTGAATTGGCAACTGATCCTATTAAATTTCCCATGAGGACTAGAAACTTATGTTGTTTTAACGTAGGGTTACAGCTCCACAGTCGATCGTGCACAAGGTCCCATGTTTAACCCCCAAGACTCCCTCTATGAAAGCCAATCCTTTTTAAAAACCATGCAAGTCGCCGGCCTCTTGTTAAATCGTCACTACGTCTTGTTAAATTGTTTTGCAAAGGCGTCACCTGGTGGGATTTCGGCCTGTGACGTTCAACAGGGAGGGAAATCTGTGTGTCTGAAAGAAGCTCTCGCTCTGCGCTATTTGCTTGCGATACCCTGTGGTTTCGGTTGCGTCAATGATTAACCAAGCTCCCGGTGCCCATTTTACGCACAATTTCATGCTCTGAGAATTCACGCCTGCCAAACACCTTAAAGTTCGGGGCACCCCCAAAGCGAAGAGCAAGTCTGAGAAACTTTTGCCCCATTTCAGAAGGGGTGGGGAGGCGGAAGACACACACACACACACACACACACTTGCTGAGATCCTTGCAGCAAATTGCTGGACGAGACGGACCTCAAACTTCTGAGCCCCAAGAGTGCCGAGTCAGGATTAGAGCGTGTAGATCAGCCAAACCAAAGCAGAGAGGCCTGTACCATAGCGAATGGTACAGCCCCCGCCTCACATGCAGTGAGCCACAGATTTGCTCTCCCCCAGGGATCTTCTTTGGAAATGTAATAAACGGAAATCTGCCCTTATTCCCTTATGGGGTACCCAAGAGCCCTCATAGAGTCCTTTGCAGGTTCTTCATCGGTCGGAGAAAAGAACAGAGGCCAACCAGAGAATATTGAGAAGCAAAGCGGCTAGTAAGCCTGGTCTTTATTGATCTGTTGCAACATGGTGCTCCCCTCCGGAAAGGAGGAGGAACCCAGAACCAAGGTGTGTCTGCCCTTATATAGACATTTTAAATTGCCTGCCCTGGAGTTCAAGACCACCCCCAGAAACATCATACCTACATCACAGAAAGGGCGGTCTACAACAGAAATCTGAGTGCGTTGTCTGGCAGGTTACCTGTTAATGCTTACTTGATTGGATTGCCTGGGGAGCCTGGCCAGTCTTTTGTAATGATAAATACTTAGTTCCTAGGCCATGTCACAGGCTCACACCCTATTCATATCTTAAATGTGCCCTTAAGACAGGATTTGTGATGAAAGAGACAATGGGGAGGTTTCCCACTTTGACCTTGCAGAGAGTCAATTTGAGGTCAATTTGTTCAGGACTTTTTTTCTGTGGGGTTTCAGACATGTGGTTTATATATTTATGTACGTGTTTGCTTGGTACATTTATGAACATTTATTATATATCTAAGACCTTAAAATTCTTATAACAGAAATAATTCCAGGCAGTGAGTTGCTGAGTGGCCCCCAGAAAGATTTCCTCAAGGGAATGTGGCCCTCATGATGGAGGGGTGGGAAAGCCTCCTTGTCCCCACTGTTCACAGCTCAATAATAAACCTTTCAGTGCATAATTAGACTGCGGAACTCCCTCCCACATGAGGCTGAAATGGCCACTGAAATGACAAAAGGATTGGTTGGGTGCCTGGATTCATAATTTACTTAATTTACTCACCAGCAGGAGCAGCGTTTAAACTCACAAAAGCTGTATAGCATGGGAATACTAAGCCCTTTTCATATCTTGTTTGGATATATGCAAACAGAGCTCCCCTCTTTCTCTTGCAATGAAAAGACCACAACGGTTAAGTAAGTTTAAAGCACTTTACTTACAAAACGTCAGATTTGTGCATTCATCCAAGCAGCAGCAAGGAGAACACAGGCAGAATACTCTTGGGTAGAAAATATAGGAGAGCTTCAAACGGATGCTCAAAGCTTGGAGCTCGCTTAGGCACGTCTGCCTTGGTCAGTTCGGTGAGAGAGGGGGAACAGGAAGAGAAGGCTTCACTTCCTCCCTCATTGGAGAGGAAGCTGAGTCTAGGACTCTACCTCTGTGGTCTTAACCCCTTCGTGCACTAACTAGTGCTTGTGTATAGCTATGTTTGACTGCAATTTCCCACCGGCTCAGCAGAAATAATCAGAATACTTGCTGAGCAGTCACTCAGTACCTTGCGGAGAGTAAAGACCTCAATGGGCTATCCTTACTGAGTGTGCATGGGGGAATTTGAGAAGGAAGTGCTGAACAGATTTTTCAGCAAATCCAAGAAAACCTGCTTTAGTTTAGATTTTTAAAAAATGCAAAAGGTGCATTCTTTGTAATTTTGCAAAATAGACTCATTAACGGCATGAAAGGTACTCCCTGGTGTTGATTTTTTAAAATTTAATTTCCTAGTTTTCAAATGACTGCAGATTTTGACAGCTTCTACTGAGCACTTGGGGGTCAAAAGAAAGAAATCGAAAGCACCTGTTGTTGAGATATTTCATTCCAGATCTGCTAGACAGAGCTTGCAACATTCCTGGAGGAGAGCGGGACAGGGGGAGTCCCGCCTCATTTTCTGGGGAAGGGGCTCAGTCCCAGAGTCCAGCAAGCAAGGAGCCAGTTAACCCTTTCCTCCCTTGTGGTTCAAGGATGCCCACGGGTACACGGAACAGATAAGGCACGCATCGGGACATCCCGTGACTCCTTGTACAACAGGGGCAGAGATAAGCAGGGAGTCAGGGACAAGGTCTGCACACCACAGGCCAGCAGGATGCAGCGTACAGGGAAAGGGGTTGCACGTGTCAAAGATGTTTCAGGACTCAAGGCCAGACAGGCAGAACAAACTCCACACATCGTTCGTTTTCACGCTCTTTGCTGGAAGATCTGGTGATCTGTGGCCTTTGAAAATGTACCTCTGGCTTGAATTCTCATAGTATCCCAGAACTGTGGAGCTGGAAGGGGACCCTCAGGGTCATCTAGTCCAGCCCGCTGCAAGGCAGGAATATGCAGCTGTCCCATACGGGGATCAAACCTGCAACCTTGGCGTTACCAGCACCATGCTCTGACCGACTGAGCTATCCGGCCTCTTCACCCGATTCCCAGAGCTCCCTAAGGAAAGGGATTGATTGTTGAACCCAGTGCTTTTTTGGGGGGGGGGAGACACAGGGCTACACATACCCCTAAACTTTTTGTGAACCTTTGTACTTTTGTCCATTCGCTGTATTTATTTTATAATAATAATAATAATAATTTATTTATACCCCGCCCATCTGGCTGGGTTTCCCCAGCCACGCTGGGCGGCTTCCAAAAAAACACTAAAATGCAATAGCCTATTAAACATTATAAGCTTCCCTATTTTCCCAGTCTGAACTATAAAATGGTGGTGCTCTTGAGTCGAAATGACAGTAACCCCTAAACATTTTTTTTTAAGAAAAAAAGCAGTGGTTGAACCGTTCTGGGAACTGTAGCTCTGGGAGGCAGAAGAGGAGTCTTCTAGCACCCTTTAAGGAAACTACAGTTCCCAAGAGGGGGGAGCCATGTTTTAAGTGGCACAATGCTTCTTTAAACGCAATAGGGCAGGTGGGGCCTGAATAATGTCTGTCGGTTCCGCTGGGTCTTCTCTGCAACATGATTTTGCTTTGACAGACGGCTTCCTTAGACTGGCAGGAGATCCTTTGAAGTCTCTGGAGCCCCAGGTGGTCGTGGCTCTGTAAAAAAGCCCGGAAGGAAAGGAGGAAAGGCGTGGGGGGGGGAGAGAGAAGCAGCTGCCCCCTCTGCCCCCAGTTGAAGCCATTGCTGAGCAAATAGTCTGCCCCCCAGATGCAGATCTCTGCCTGGTCAGGGAAGTCCGGCACGAGACGTGAAATGCTCCCATGCCTCCCCCCAGCCCAGGTCGTTCCTCGTGAGGAAATGCCACGGGTGTGATCCGGCCTGCAGGTTTTCCAGCAAAGACCCGGGCATGTGTAATAAACAAAAATCTGCCCTTACAGTACAGTCATACCTCGGGTTACAGCCTCTTCAGGTTGCGTTTTTTCAGGTTAGGTAAAGGTAAAGGTACCCCTGCCCGTATGGGCCAGTCTTGACAGACTCTAGGGTTGTGCGCTCATCTCACTCTAGAGGCCGGGAGCCAGCGCTGTCCGCAGACACTTCCGGGTCACGTGGCCAGCGTGACGAAGCTGCTCTGGCGAACCGGCACCAGGGCAGCACATGGAAACGCCGTTTACCTTCCCGCTGGAGCGGTACCTATTTATCTACTTGCACTTAAGGGTGCTTTCGAACTGCTAGGTGGGCAGGAGCTGGGACTGAACGACGGGAGCTCACCCCGCTGCTGGGATTCGAACTGCCGACCATGCGATCGGCAAGTCCTAGGCGATGAGGTTTTACCCACAGCGCCACCCGCGTCCCTTCTTCCAGGTTACGGACTGCCAAAACCCGGACGTACCGGGATGGGTTACTTCCGGCTTTCGGCGGTCGTGCATGCGCAGAAGCGCTAAATTGCGCTTTGCACATGCGCAGAAGCACCAAATCGCAACCCACGAGTGTGCAGATACGCAGATGTGGGTTACGAACGCTGCAGGTTGTGAACGTGCATCCCGCGCGGATCACGTTCACAACCCGGGCGTCTACTGTATTCCCTTATGGGGGACACAAGAGCCCTTATAGAGTCCTTACATAGGTTCTCCATCGGTTGGAGAAAATAGCAGAGGCCAACCAGAGAATATTGAGAAGCAAAGCAGCTCGTAAGCTTTATCTTTATTAAAGCTGTTGCAAGAGGGTGCTCCCCTCACACGCAGGAAAGGAGGAGGACCCAGAACCCAGGTGTGCCTGCCCTTATATAGACATTTTAAATTGCCCGCCCTGGAGCTCCAGACCACCCCCCACAAACATCATACCTACATCACAGAAAAGGCGGTCTACAACAGAAATTTGAGTGTGTTGTTGTTTTTCCTGTCTGCCAGGTTACCTAATAATGCCTCATCTGATTGCCTTTCCTGGTAGTCTGCCCATTCCTTTGAGATGGGGATTACCCAATTCCTGAGACGAAGGGGGAGGCTCCCCACCTCCTCCCTCCTTGCAGAGAAAACATTTGGTCAGTTTGGGAGTCAAAATGGTTTCAGGGCGGTCCTCCTGTGCTGATCCAGACCACACATCTATGCATGCGCTTGGTTGGTACATTTATGAACAATTAATATACCGTATTTTTCGGCCCATAGGACGCACCTAGTTTTTTGGGGGGGAAATAAAGGGGGGGAAATTATTTTTTTCCCCCCCAGGCGCGGGGCTGCGGTGGGGGAAGCCCGAGCTTCCCCCGACCCCAGCCCCCAGAACAGGCAGCTCTCCACAAGCCGTGGGAGAGCTGCGCGAAGCCCGAAGCCCAGGGAGCACTGAGCTCAGCACGCCCCCAGGCTTCCGGGTGCAGGCAGCACTCCAAAAGCCGTGGGGGAGCTGCGCGAAGTCGCGCAGCTCTCCCACGGCTTGCGGATAGCTTCCTGAAGCCTGGAGAGCGAGAGGGGTCGGTGCGCACCAACCCCTCTCGCTCTCCAGGCTTCAGCGAAAGCCTGCATTCGCCCCATAGGACGCACACACATTTCCCCTTCATTTTTGGAGGGGGGAAAGTGCGTCCTATAGCGCAAAAAATAAGGTGTATATATATGACCTTAAATTTTTTATTTCACATGGAAGAAGCAGCTAAAAAGCAGGAAGAAAAAAGGGACCCTCAAGGGTCATCCATTCCAACCCCCTGCACTGCGGGCACTGCAGCTAAAGAATCCGTGACAGAGTTGGACCATGCAAACTAGTCCCTGTCACCTTTAACCCACCTTGCAGGGTCGTTGAGAACAGGCAAATCTACACCTCTCCAGATTTTGTCATGCGGTTCCACAGCCAAGTAATCTGTACGGAAATGCATACACTGAGCGGAAGTGTGTCAAAGAATGCATTTTTAAACATTTTTTTTTAAAAAATGCATTGTATTAGGGAACTTGCTTTGCAAAAAGGAAAAATAAACAAACAAGTGTCTGGATACAGAGAACTCTGCACCCAAATTCTGGTGAATTTTCATGACAACTTTTTATTAAAAAACAAACCAGAAGCAGTGGCGGTTATTTTATTTTATTTATTTGTTGCATTTATATCATGGCTTCCTCCTTCCTTATTTGATCCCCACAAACAACCGCCAGGTCACCCAGGGGGCTTCATGGCAGAGTAAGGATTCAAACCATGGTTTGCCAGCTCCTTCGTCCAACGCTCTAACCAGGATGTGGCAGGGAAAGGTGAAAATTTGGAATTATTTGCCCATCCTTACCTGAGAGGCAACACCATGTCCCAGAAGGGCCCCGATCTAGGGGAAAGGTTTCAGCCGGCACCAAAACGACGCCTTTCGTTCCTTTCGCAGGTGAAGAATGTCACCGACGGCGCCAGCACCCATGATGAGACAGCAACCCTGAACTACTCCGAAAAGCCAATGAGCCCCACCCATGCCCCAGCCAGCCCCTACAACTACAAGGTCTCCGGGAATGGCTACTACCCAGGTGAAAGCCAGAGCAGGTGAGCAGAGAAAACGGAGTTGTTTTGAGTGGTGCAATTGAGAAAAAAAGAGATTGTTTCTCTCCCTCTTGCATCATGCTAGATTTGCGGCGGAATAAGGGGGTTAGAATCATAGAATCATAGAATCCTAGAGTTGGAAGAGACCCCAAGGGCCATCGAGTCCAACCCCCTGCCAAGCAGGAAACACCATCAGAGCACTCCTGACATATGGTTGTCAAGCCTCTGCTTAAAGACCTCCAAAGGAGGAGACTCCACCACACTCCTTGGCAGCAAATTCCACTGTCAAACAGCTCTTACTGTCAGGAAGTTCTTCCTAATGTTTAGGTGGAATCTTCTTTCTTGTAGTTTGGATCCATTGCTCCGTGTCCGCTTCTCTGGAGCAGCAGAAAACAACCTTTCTCCCTCCTCTATGTGACATCCTTTTATATATTTGAACATGGCTATCATATCACCCCTTAACCTCCTCTTCTCCAGGCTAAACATGCCCAGCTCCCTTAGCCGTTCCTCATAAGGCATCGTTTCCAGACCTTTGACCATTTTGGTTGCCCTCCTCTGGACACGTTCCAGTTTGTCAGTGTCCTTCTTGAACTGTGGTGCCCAGAACTGGACACAGTACTCCAGGTGAGGTCTGACCAGAACATGTATCGTTAAACTGTGGAACTCTCTGCCACAGGAGGCAGCAACCGGCCACCGATCTTGATGGCTTTAAAAAAGGATTGGACAAAGTCATGGGGGAGGAGGGGGCTATTGAGAGCCACTAGCCAGGATGGCTCCGCTGCCTCATCTGGCAGCAGCGACACTTCTGAATCGCAGGCACAGGAAGGGAGTGTGTTCAGGTCTTGGGTTCAGGTCCCGCTTGCCGTTTAACTCTGTGCTTAAAAAACGCTTGCAGGATTTGTTATTGTTATTAGCTGGGTGGCTCAGGGGGTAGAGCACGAGACTCTTAATCTCAGGGTTCTGGGTTCGAGCTACCTATTGGGCAAAAGAGCCCTGCATTGCAGGGGGTTGGGATAGATGACCCTCGTGGTCCTTTCTGGCTGTACGATTCTACGATATCAAGAACAACGGAAATTGTGAGAATGATCAGGTACATACCTGA
The DNA here is from genome assembly GCF_964188305.1 of Podarcis bocagei. Classification (NCBI taxonomy): domain Eukaryota; kingdom Metazoa; phylum Chordata; class Lepidosauria; order Squamata; family Lacertidae; genus Podarcis; species Podarcis bocagei. Next base: position 9,382,674 of record NC_138144.1, read on the forward strand.
GAGTAAATCCTTTTGAACTCAGTGGGACTTAGTTCTGAGTAAAAATACTTTGGATTGCAGCACAGTCTTTACCCAGTTACCTGGGAGTAAGCTCCATTGAATACAGTGGGACTTACTTCCGAGTAGGCAGCATGAGGCTCCATTTACAATAAAGGGATCAACACACCACATGTTTCCTAATAATTGGCTGGCTGCGGAAGCATTGCAATGAAATGTGTCCGGTGGATTTGTTACAGTGTTCCTTCAAAATTATAGGATTTCGTATGCCAGCTTCAACATTTACTTCATTTGGTACAGGGATTTCATTATCATTATAAACAGGACTCTGTTTCTGCACCTGCACAAACAAACACACACCAAAGACTCCTGTTTCCAAAAAGGACAGGAGGAGACCATCTGATCTCTCCCCCACTTTCCGAGATGGGGAGGGGATGAGAAAGGAAAACCGGGACATTCCTGGATAAAATCACAAACAAGAACAGCTTCTGTAATTCCGCTACTGTGCCTGGAAAACCGGGACACTTGGAGGGTATGGGATGGGAAAGAGAGCAGAATTAAATTGGCTCAGCCTGTCATAAGCTCTGGCGCCCCCTGCTGTTGAGCTCCCTTCCTTCTGCCCTAAAGGTAAAGGTAAAGGGACCCCTGACCATTAGGTCCAGTCGTGGCCGACTCTGGGGTTGCGGCGCTCATCTCGCTTTATTGGCCGAGGGAGCCGGCGTACAGCTTCTGGGTCATGTGGCCAGCAGGACTAAGCCGCTTCTGGCGAACCAGAGCAGCACACGGAAACGCCGTTTACCTTCCCGCCAGAGTGGTACCTATTTATCTACTTGAACTTGACGTGCTTTCGAACTGCTAGGTTGGCAGGAGCAGGGACCGAGCAACGGGAGCTCACTCCGTCACGGGGATTCGAACCGCTGACTTCCTGATCGGCAAGTCCTAGGCTCAGTGGTTTAACTCACAGCGCCACCCACGTCCCCAAAGGATGAGTCCCCAAAGGGCAGTCACCGTTTCTAAACTACTCTTTATTTACATTATACAGTGGTACCTCGGGTTAAGAACTTAATTCGTTCTGGAGGTCCGTTCTTAACCTGAAACTGTTCTTAACCTGAAGCACCACTTTAGCTAATGGGGCCTCCCACTGCGCCGCCGCTGCGCGATTTCTGTCCTCATCCTGAAGCAAAGTTCTTAATCCAATGTACTATTTCTGGGTTAGCAGAGTCTGTAACCTGAAGCGTCTGTACCCGAGGTACCACTGTATTACACAGAAACAGAATCATGGTGCTCTCTCATCCAGCTCTGAGAGAGAACAGGCAAAAGTGAAAGTACATCACATAATACATACAGATAGGACAATATCCGGTTCTCACGCTTCCTCTCAGAAAGACCGTGTGATTTCTACTAATCACAAAATACAGCCTCGAAGGAGTGAAATTGCTAACAAGCCTGTCATAAGCGCTGGCGCCCCCTGCTGTTGAGCTCCCTTCCTCCTGCCCTATGAGTCCCCAGAGGGCAGCCGCCGTTTCCCAGCTGACTCCAGCTTTTCTCATGTGTAACTTTGGGGTCTCCTCT